>NC_090651.1:322612603-323238853 GCF_040937935.1 Hyperolius riggenbachi | reverse complement strand
AGAGTGAAACGAGACGTCGGGAAACAAGAGGATAGCGTGCAGTGTTTGTGTAAACGACCGTAATTGATTGTGCCAGTTACTATCAATTCACTTGAATAAACAGTACTTAAAGGAATACTATCGATTGAAACAACTTTTTTTTTAATACTCTATATTAGTGTACACATTACCACTAGTGCTAGGGGCACTTTATTTATTCACCCAGGTCTCTCTCTCGCTATCCCTGCTTAAAATCTCATTTCTCACACAGCTCATAGTAGTTTGGGTCACCCTGAGCTGCTTGGTTACTCTGTCACACAGCTCACAAATATATTTCACTGTGTCACTCACAGCATGCAGCAGACATGAGGAGAAATAGGCTGATCTGAGGTGGTAACAGGTAACTAAATGAGCTGTAATATTGCTGGAATATAACTAGCTATAACAGTAGTCTGTGTTTACACTCAGACTGGCTGCCTGCTTGAGGTGATTCACTCCAGGCTGCATCCACTTTACAAGCTGCTGAGAGGGGCAGACCACTATCTACAATTAGCATTATTAGTATCAGTTAAGAGAAGCAAAGATAATAAACACACATTGCTAGAATCTTTAACCCCTTACCACCATATCAACAAGATTATTTCAGCAAGGTGATAATTAAACTATAAACTGAAGAGTTGATAGCAACTCCCCTGTGCAAAGACATGGGGCTTGATTCACAAAGCGGTGCTAACTGTTAGCACGCCTGTGAAAACCCCCTTAGCACGTCTAAACAAGCTTTTCGCGCATAAAACTTTACGCGCGCAAAACTTTATGCGCGTAAAACTTTATGCGCGTACTGCACAGAGCACAGGGCGAAGTGCCCATTAAAGCCTATGGGACTTAGCGCGCGTAAAACTTTGCGCGCGTAATACTTTACGCGCGCAAAGTTAGCGCACGATCTGATTGAAAAATCCGGTGCTAACCTACTTAGCACCCTGGTTAGCGCGTCTAAAGACTTTAGACACGCTAAGTAGGTTAGCACCGCTTTGTGAATCAAGCCCATGGTCTAGCCCTCTGGGAGCCCAGTATTTAGATACATTTTGTATCCAACACTGACGCCAAAACTGACAGAGGATTTTACAGCTGAGAGGAACAGCTGTGTGAGGAATCAAATTGCTCCTAGTACTTGTCCTAATGTGTGCTACAACATACAGCATTTCAAAATAAATGCATACATCAATAGTATTCCTTTAAATGTAAAATACGGGACACCAGGGGCCCAATATAGTCCATTAAATACTGTTAATGTTGAGATATGTAGAGTAACAAAGTAATACTCACAAGGCAGTAAAACAAAAGAAAAAACAGGGCACCGAGAGCCCAATAGTGCAATATAGTTTTAACTGAGAAAATCTGTCTAGATAGTTCGTGCAGAATTATACTCACAAAAAAGGGTCACCAGCAGGCAACCACTTGAAAGGCAGGTGGGGAGAATTGGTACCCGACCCCACTCGGGTATAAAAGTCGCTCTCTGTAGATAGGAAAAAAAGGGGGCGTACCCCTCCACCAAGGGTGGATAAGTAATATGTATCAAACGCAGATAGAACAGAGGCGCCAAAAAGAGTAAAAACACTATTACTTAAAAACAGTAAAAAGAGGGAAGGTAAGGTGGATTTACCTCCCTCTAGCAGTGGACAACAAGACTCTGAGGTACAGTAGAATGCATTTATTAAACAGTGTAACTCCTAAAGATGCAACGCGTTTCGCGGGCCACAGCACAGCTTCCTCAGGCTATACAGGAGTTCAAAAAAGCTGTATCCAATCCAAGTATTGAAGACAGAGGCGCTCATTCAATACTTGGATTGGATACAGCTTTTTTGAACTCCTGTATAGCCTGAGGAAGCGGTGCTGTGGCCCGCGAAACGCGTTGCATCTTTAGGAGTTACACTGTTTAATAAATGCATTCTACTCTACCTCAGAGTCTTGTTGTCCACTGCTAGAGGGAGGTAAGTCCACCTTACCTTCCCTCTTTTTACTGTTTTTAAGTAATAGTGTTTTTACTCTTTTTGGCGCCTCTGTTCTATCTGCGTTTGATACATATTACTCACAAGGCAAGGTTACCTCAAAGGAAACCACTGTATAGGCAGGAGAGGAGATTAGACTTGTCCCCACTCAGGATTCATAAGTCGCTCTCCATGTATAAGGAAAAAAAGGGGGGAACACCCTCCACAAGGGTGGACTCAACTATAGTATACAGCAAACAGAAGCGCCAAAAGAGAAATGATTTCCTTTCGGACAATTCTGGATTTGAACATATAGTATACAATTTTTTTGCTTTCAATGTGCTACTACCAGTGGCGTACCTAGGGTATTTGGCACCCGGTGCTGGTTATCCACAGTCACCCCCCCCCCCCCCCCCCCCCGGGCTGTGGAGTCGGTACAAAAATCTTCCGACTCCTCAGTTTATGAAACCACGACTCCAACTCCGACTCCGGGTACCCAAAATAGCTTCAACTCCGACTCCTTAGTCTTAATACTTAACAGGGCTGTGGATTTTGTACCAAAATCACCCGACTCCTCAGTTTATGAAATCAACGACTCCGACTCCAACTCCAACTCCAGGTGCCCAAAATTGCCCAGACTCCGACTCTTCGACTCAGACTCCACAGCCCTTCCCCCCCGTAATTGGGGCTACGTTGCGCAAAAAATGTGTGTGGTCATATACCAAAATGTGGGTGCGGTCACGGGTGGAGACTAGTTTACATGAACTTAGCAATGGTGGGACATTAGATTAGGACAGTGGTGGCGAAAAGTCACTTATCTATCGCAAAGTGCCAACAGCAATTTAAACTAAATACAAACATTTTAACTCATACATGAACATTATGGAAAATCCAAGTTGAAAATAAACTGTGAAGATAAACAATTTCATCCATCCTACTCCTGAAAAATGTATTTTTTTTTTTTTTTTAAAACCCCCCCAGTTTTATTTTCTGTTTTAAAAAGCTAAAAAAAAAAAAAAAAAAGTAGGTTTAAAGGAGTTATCCGGGCAGTTTTAATAAAATGAACGCCCCAAGCTCCCAGGACCTCCCTCGCCGCATCTCTGCTCTCAGCCGTTCGCCGGAGGCTAAGAACTACTACCACCTGCGCAGTCCGCTCCGGCCCACGTGGCGGTGATTGACAGCGCCGATCGCGCAGGCGCAGTACAGAGCAACCTCCAGGTCGCTCTGACATCGCCGGGGACCGGGTCGGAGCTCCGGCGAACGGCTGAGAGCAGAGATGCGGCGAGGGAGGTCCTGGGAGCTTGGGGCTGGAGGAAGCCCCCGGTTAATTTTATTAAAACTGCCCAGATAACTCCTTTAGGGCTGGAACCCACAGGAGCGCTTTTGGCAGCGTTTTGGCAGCACTGCGATACGCTAGCAGTTTGCCAAAACGCTGGGCTAATGTTAATGGATGGGGCAACTTCCACAGGAGCGTTTGCGTTTCTCAGAAACGCAAACGCAGGACATGCAGCATTTTGGGAGCGTCAGCGCTTCAATGTAAAGTATTGAACCGCTAGCGGAAACGCTCAGCAAAACCTAAACTGAGCGGTTTTGCTAGCGTTTTGCGGTTCAGCACACTGTAACAAAATGAAAAATAATTCACAGGACCAATCAGGATAAAAACGCAAAACGCAAAACGCTAGGCACCCGCTGGGGAAAAAAATACAATGTTGCAAAACACGACCAAAAACGCGCATGAATCCGCTTGCAAACCGCTCAGACAAAACGCTAGCGGTTGCGTTTTGCGTTTGCGGTTTTCAGTGGGTTCCAGGCCTCAATGCTATTGTCTCATATGAGGTTGATTCCGCTTTTCCCATAGTCTCGCAGTTAGCAATCATGAGGCCCCCAACAAGACAAATTCAGCAATCTTGAGGCCCCCAACAAATCATGAGGCCCCCAACAAGACAAATTCAGCAATCTTGAGGCCCCCAACAAGTCAAATTCAGCAATCATGAGGCCCCCAATAAATTATGAGTCCCCCAACAAGACAAATTCAGCAATCATGAGGCCCCCAGCAAGACAAATTCAGCAATCTTGAGGCCCACAACAAATCATGAGGCCCCCAAAAAGACAAATCCAGTAACCATGAGGCCACCAACAAGACAAATTCAGCAGTCATGAGGCACATAAATAGACAGCATTTCAAATAAATAGGCAAAATGCCCCATTAATATGGTAGACACCTCTCACCTGGCTTCTGAATTCTCCTCTACTGGCTGCTGTGCCTGGCTGGCAATACTATTTTTGTCTGGATTGGCGATGATGTGTGAGCTGAAAGGCCTGGCAGTGATGCTGTGGCCTGACTGGCGGTGATGCTGTGGCTGGGCTGGCTGGCGGTGATGCTGTGGCTGGACTGGCTGGTTGAAGTAAATGCTGGCCTGACTGGTGGTGATGCTGTGGCCTTTTTGCCAGTGATTCTGGGCTGGTTGGCTGGTGGTTATGTTGGGCTGGCTGGCCTAGATAGTTTAGGTAGTGAGAGGTGCCCCACAGTTTAGGTAGTGCCAGGAGCCCCCCAGTTTAAGTAGTTACAGGAGCCCCCCAGCTCAATTAGTGACTGGAGCCCCCCAGTTCAGTTAGTGACAGGTACCCCCCAGTTTAGGTAGTGACAGGTACCCCCCAGTTTAGGTAGTGACAGGTGCCCCCCAGTTCAGGTAGTGACAGGTGCCCCCCAGTTCAGCTAGTGACAGGTGCCCCCCAGTTCAGCTAGTGACAGGTGCCCCCCAGTTTAGCTGGTGACTGGTGCCCCCCAGTTCAGCTAGTGACTGGTGCCCCCCAGTTTGTGTAGTGACATGAACCCCCAGTTTAGATAGTGACAGGAACAGGAAAAGTTGTGACTGGGCACACCATCTTAGGTAGGGTGCTTGGTATTGTGGTATAGGCAAACCACCAAAGTATAAGTCCAGAATTCAAATATACCAGCACTCCAGCTTTCTCAAAGAATCACGCTCTTTTATTGAGCTAACATATCCACAGAAATGACCGACAATTGTTTCGGGGCCTCGCAGGGTCCCCCTTTCTCAAGGCGTGTGTGGTTACCAATATCAATAAAAGAGCGTGATTCTTTGAGAAAGCTGGAGTGCTGGTATATTTGAATTCTAGATAGTGACAGGGACCCCCAGTTTAGATAGCGACAGCGACCCCCCAGGTTAGACAGCGACCCCCCCCAGGTTAGACAGCGACCCCCCCAGGTTAGACAGCGACCCCCCCAGGTTAGACAGCGACCCCCCCAGGTTAGACAGCGACAGGGACCCCCCAGGTTAGATAGCGACAGGGACCCCCCAGGTTAGATAGTGACAGGGACCCCCCAGGTTAGATAGTGACAGGGACCCCCCCAGGTTAGATAGTGACAGGGACCCCCCAAGGTTAGATAGTGACAGCGACCCCAGGTTAGATAGTGACAGGGACCCCCCAGGTTAGATAGTGACAGGGACCCCCAGGTTAGATAGTGACAGCGACCCCCGGTTAGATAGTGACAGGGACCCCCCAGGTTAGATAGTGACAGGGACCCCCCAGGTTAGATAGTGACAGTGACCCCCCAGGTTAGTGACAGCGACCCCCAGGTTAGTGACAGCGACCCCCGGTTAGATAGTGACAGGGACCCCCCAGGTTAGATAGTGACAGGGACCCCCCAGGTTAGATAGTGACAGCAACCCCCAGTTAGATAGTGACAGGGACCCCCAGGTTAGTGACAGCGACCCCAGGTTAGATAGTGACAGGGACCCCCCAGGTTAGATAGTGACAGCGACCCCCAGGTTAGTGACAGCAACCCCCGGTTAGGCAGTGACAGGGACCCCCCAGGTTAGGCAGTGACAGGGACCCCCCAGGTTAGGCAGTGACAGGGACCCCCCAGGTTAGGCAGTGACAGGGACCCCCCAGGTTAGTGACAGCGACCCCCAGGTTAGTGACAGCGACCCCCGTTTAGATAGTGACAGGGACCCCCCAGGTTAGATAGTGACAGCGACCCCCCAGGTTAGTGAAAGGGACCCCCCAGGTTAGATAGTGACAGGGACCCCCCAGGTTAGATAGTGACAGCGACCCCCCAGGTTAGATAGTGACAGCGACGGCAACCCCCCAGGTTAGATAGTGACAGCGACCCCCAGGTTAGTTAGTGACAGCGACCCCCAGTTAGATAGTGACAGGGACCCCCCAGGTTAGATAGTGACAGCGACCCCCAGGTTAGTTAGTGACTGCAACCCCCGGTTAGATAGTGACAGGGACCCCCCCAGGTTAGATAGTGACAGCGACCCCCAGGTTAGATAGTGACAGCGACCCCCAGGTTAGATAGTGACAGTGACCCCCAGGTTAGTTAGTGACTGGGACCCCCCCCAGGTTAGATAGTGACAGGGACCCCCCCAGGTTAGATAGTGACAGGGACCCCCCCAGGTTAGATAGTGACAGCGACCCCCAGGTTAGTGACAGGGACCCCCCAGGTTAGATAGTGACAGGGACCCCCCAGGTTAGATAGTGACAGGGACCCCCCAGGTTAGATAGTGACAGGGACACCCCAGGTTAGATAGTGACAGGGACCCCCCACTGCCCCAGGTAAGATAGTGACAGCGACCCCCAGTTAGTGACAGGGACCCCCTAGGTTAGATAGTAATAGGGATCCCCCCCAGGTTAGATAGTGACAGGTGCCCTTCACTCGTTGTGCAAATTTGGGATTTTACACCCCCCGTGGCCGTCCCCGCTGACAACCTACCCCCCCTCACCTCACAGGCCTTCCCCGGTGACAGGCAGGAGCAGCCCAGCTTCAGACCTCAGTATCAGCGACCAGTATGCGGGCGCACCGAACTCAGTGAACACCACGCCGTATATGCGGAAGTGATGTCACTTCCGCATATCAGTGCGGTGTCCGCTGGGTCCTAGCGCCCGCATACTGGTCGCCGGCTGGTCGGAGGTCTGAAGCTGGGCTGCTCCTGAGTCCTGCCTGTCACCGGGGAAGGCCCCGGGGGGGGGGGGGGGACGACGACACACATAGGTTGTCAGCGGGGACGGCCACGGGGGGGTGTAAAATCCCAAATTTGCACAACATGTGCACTGACTGCAGCGGCAGGGGCGGCAACACAGGACTCCCGGTGTCACCCCCTAAGCATCAAGACACCCGGTGCGGGCCGCCCCTGCCGCTTGACGGTAGGAACGCCACTGGCTACTACAATATACTACAATACAATACCACATGTAACAACAAAAGTATGTAACTACAAAAACAGTACAGTACATTTTGTACATGTAGACAACTTTGTATGTATGAAACTTTGTAACTCAAGTCATTTCTAAGTAGGGGAATGCCAGTGTTTAGGTTTTTGGTTCTCATACATTCTATAAAAAGAAAAACTAAAAAAAGAAAAAACATAAGCAAGCGTAGTAAGGTAATGTTAGAAAAGTAAAACATAAAAATATACTATTGTAAGAAAATAAAAATAGGGTTGACACTGCCAAGCCGTTAACAACAGATGAAAAGATGATGCCTACCGGTTGCTACAGGTAACTTCACAAATTACTTTTATCTATAGAATAAATGCTTTAAATCGTTTTTTAAGTCTTTAAGGAAAGGCGGGGGTTATCTTGGGAGCTCAGAAACAGAGAGTCTCTGCCAGCAGCCATGATCCCCTCCCGCCACAATTTCATTTACATTCACATTAGCATATGATTGGCTGCATTGTGCCAAGCAGGGGAAGCGGATATGCAATCTGCAGCAAGACAATACACAAATTAGCAGGAGGAAACTGGCAGGCCTAACCTCCACGGGAAAACCTTTGTCAACTGGAAATGTATGCAAGGAATGGAGTCAGGGCTATCAAACTAGAAACAGACTCCAGTGCTTTTTCAACCAAACCCCCTCCCCCCCCCCATTATTATGACTCAGCCTATATGAACAACTGAAGATCTCAGTCCCTGGTGCTGATTATAATGCACAGACGGGTCAGTTCACATGAATAGAAAGGTATTGGGAATTATAATAGATTCTTTTCTTTCTCTACCACTTCAGAATCCCTTTTGTTGACAAGAAAACAATCCTCCTCACATCAGTTCTGTGATTTTCAAGCAATTCAACAAGCTGTACTAAAGCGGACCTGAACTGAGAACTTCCTCTCTGCTCTAAAAGATAAGCAACAGCATAACCACTGTGGAAAGAATTTTATAATTAATCTGTTAATCTTTATGTATATCCTTTATACCATTTATATCTTCATGTGACTATAAGGACCACATGCACAGAATCAGATTAGTGTGTTAGAGTGACACTTTAAAGTAATAGTATTATTGTTAACCAGAGAATTATCACGATATCACATATATGTTATGTATTCTTCCTGAACTATTCACTGTGCGCAGTCTCATGTTTTTCCACAGCACCTTCCCCCCCCCCCCCCCCCCCCTCAGTGTCATTCTGTACCAAGCACGGGGCAGTGAGTTGAAAAGAACAGCCTAAAACCAGTTCTCTGAAAGTATGGGTGATTTTGAAGGACATGAGACAAGAAACTGATGTCAGAGGATTTCTTTCCTTCTTCCTGTTGACTTTCATTTATTCATGAGGGACACAGAGGAAGAACAGACCCACCCAAGAGAAGAAACTGGACATTGCTCATTGGACTTATGGGATTACAGACTGTTTGGAGGGAGGAATATATTAGCATGTTAACTGGGGTATAAAGATCAGCAGGTGAAGGAAGTCTCCACCCTTTTGTGACTAGCCGGGCTGCAGCTAGCCTGTTTCTCCCTTAATAAATGCTGGTATATAAAAGGGTCCTCAGCTGAGTGAATAAAGATTTCATTTTCATTGGCACGAAATGGAGGAGTCTCATTGAGTAAGTTTATTTGCTTTTAACATCTGGTCTGCATCGAACCGGAAAACCTATAGTCACAGAGAGGTGAGTCCTAGGAGCGCGTTTGCGACTGGCGAATCTGATAGTAAGCTGGTGAAAGCCCACCGGGATTATATTTCCTTTAAAAAGGTGGCCAAATGCAAGATCTAGATCTCACGTCTTTGTGACATACGGTTTATTTCGAACCGTGAGACTTCTTCAGCCAAGGTCGGTGAAATCGCCTGCTTAGGATTCTAAAACAAACTTCTCGGGTGTCCTGAAAGCTTCTTAAATTGTAAGTACTACCTTTTATTTCTGTAACTTCTCATACATAGGGCTGCGCAAAATTAGAGTATAAGTTTTGATGTGTTGTTATATTGTTTTGCATGACACAATCTGTGGTCAGTTTCCTGAGCTACTGTGTGCCTCAGCGGAATTGTAAGTTTTTGCAATAGAACACAGCCGCGTAACAGGCAGTAATATCGGAGTGGATCTAGATCACAGGTTGTTTCTGTATTTTAGTCAGGGGTACCCTCATGCAGAAGTTCATCACACTGAGTGAATCCGGTCTCCGCTGCAGCTCCCGACGGGCAGAGACGTAGTTCTGCCAGGCAGAAACGTAACTCTACAAAACCATCTCAGGGAGGAGACCGCTGACATTGTAATTCTCAAAACAAGTGTATGAACGAGGGAGGTTGAGAATGGGGCAAGGTACAGGCAAAATTAAAGCAACTGATGATGAATATGTCATGCGCAGGAGGAACAAAAGCTGGGTAAAATATTGTAGCCTGTGGAGGAGTAAATTTGGTTTTTCGGGACACCTTTACCCTGACGGGTGCAAGAAACTCGTTTCTCAAATTAAATGTGAAGCACAAAGTGACAGGAAGCTAGAAGGTCGGTTTGGTTTAGCAGAAGCTAAAATATGGCTAGAAGAGGCGCATAAGAGGCAGAAACAGGTGAATACATATTGGTTAGGAAAAAAGAACAAAGACCTGGAAGTGGTAACATGCACTCCACGCCAAGACCCCCAGATCCCTCCCCCAGCCCAGGGCCAAGCCGTACCAGTCCTAGACCAGGCTGAGGCCCTCCCACATGACGCAGATGGGGCCCCACAGGGAGGTGGAACTAAGCAAAAGGAGGAAGGGGGGGCCACGGGAGGTTTGGAGGTAGGAACAGATAGAGAGGGAGTGCTGACGAGAGCCAGCAAAAAGAAGATAGAGGGGGAGGCAGGGGTGCACGTTTCACAAGTATATCCACCACTACCCCCACCATATGTGCACCTGCGGGCTACAGCCCCTGCCTATGAGGCAACTACTATGCCCATGATTCAGATGCCAAACCCTGCGGGAGGTGAGGCTGTGAGGGTTTATAGGCCATGGACAGATAACGATGTGAAGGAAGCTCTACAGGGCATACCCTCACATCGTGAAGACATAGATACATGCATAAGGGATATGAAAAACCTCCATATCAGCTATGGCCTAGACGGGTTGGAATGTGAGAGGGTCCTTAGAGGGAAGTTCCAAACAGACTGGCACATGGTAGCTGGTACCTGGAACCCCTTTGATGCAGGAGATCCAACAGGAGATCCACCTGTTCCCCCTAAACCTCTGGTCTGGGACAGCGCTGATCTGATTCAAAGATATGATGCTGTACTCGACAGGGCTAGGGAGAAGTATAAGACGTCACCTGATTGGGGCCAGATTTCCATCATCACCCAAAAAGATGGGGAGGGAGTGGATGAGTTAGTAGCCAGGGTAGTGGAGATTTTCAACAGACATAGTGGCATAGCTCCCCCTGCTGACCGAACAGTAGATTCCCCATACGAACAACAACTTAAAATTGCTGTACACAGAGCTTTGAAAGAGGATGTGGCCAAGTTTGTGACAAAGCATATGGTTAACCATAGAACTTGCAGACTGAATGATTTTCTAGAATATGCCCGGCATGCTGAACGTGTTATCAAAGAAAAGGTAAAGAAGGGGAAGAAAGTTGCCACAAATGTTTATGATTGCAGTGATGAGAATGGTTGTTATGTGAATGATAATGGGCATTTCACACGCCCACGAAAGCGCAGATCTAAGGATTTTGAAGGTCGCAGAGAACGCGGAGAATGTTTTGAATGTGGGTCGAAAGATCACCTGGCCCGGCATTGCCCCCAGAGGGCCCGAGGTCAACAGCGACAAAGTATGGTTAAGGGTATTAATTCTGCCCTAGTTGAAGGCAACTGAGTAAGTGAATTTATTGATGAAAATAGAATGTTACGTTGTGGTGTGTAAGATGTGAAGCTGGGAATTCTGAGCTCTGAAATCTAAATCACCAGAGCTCCCAGGGGAAGTATCCAGCTGAGGAGGAGGAGGGGGGCTATAGGAGAAATCCACAAGTTATGAGCTGCTGTTTGTCTGTCTGTTTGTTGTTTGTGTAGTTTCCACAGTATATAAATGTCTGTATAAGTTTTATACTCTACCTGTCTGATGTTTGTCTGAAGATTGGAAATTTAAAAGTGATTTTTACTGTCTGCAGTTGTCTGTTTGTAATGTTAAATTTTGTGAAATTCGAGTGGAGTTTCTGTCTGGGATTTGTGTGAAGGTATGGGTTACGCCCATATTTCTGAGGAGGGGGCAAGAGGCCTCATGGACAACTAATCCCAGCCTAGATGTGTGTATGTGTGTTGGAGCGGAACGGAGTGATTTGAGAGAATGCATGTAGCAAGATGAAAGGTTTGTTTGCAAGAAGTTAATATATATATTTTATGAAACCCAGAATGCGGGATATTAAAAAAAAAAAAAAAGGAGAAACCCCGCAGATATTACTTTCAATTATAAGAGTAAATATGATGATTTTTGTTTTTTGCTTCTGGGAACAATTGATTGCTGCATTGCTGTAGTATGTGGGTCATTGTCATCGATTGATTGGCCGTTTTGATTGACACCTGATTAAATTCGATTGATTGGCCGTTTTGATTGACACCTGATTAAATTTTTTTTTATATAATTCATGGATATGTTAGAAGGAGTTCAGTAAAATGACTTTGATAGAAATATTTTGACTACAAAGCCTTGTCTGACGGCGACTGCAGAAAGGGATACATGATTGTAGTTCTCTGCCAAGAGCCCACCCCACCTCCGCCTGCCCCACCCCAACTCCACCTGCCCCACCCCAACTCCACCTGCCCCACCCCAACTCCACCTGCCCCACCCCACCTCCACCAGCCCAATCCCTCCAGATCCATCCATCCATCAAACCCCCCCCCCCACCCCGCCTATGCTGCACAGCCAGTTTGCTTGGGCATTTACGTCTTCATTGTCCAAAAAAGCTGCACCACCCTGGCCCCTGTACTTTTGTTTTCTGTGTTGTTTATTGACCAGAGGATGTTTCTCCCATCCGCATCTGCGCGCAGTGACTTGTCCGCAAGGCAATTAACAAATCTTTGTGGATCAGTTCTATGTGCATAGGAGGGAATACACCAATGATTGTCCTGGTCTTACAGTAGTGAGCTGAAGAACATCGTGGAATAGATAAGCTTCTTTCTGCGTCTCTGCTCAAGCTGTGTGTTTATTATTTACCCTGTTATATGGGATTCCGTCCCCCACTGTTTTCACGAACAGTCTGTATGCTTTCCCATCATGCATACGTTTGTGGCTTAGTGACGTCCGCAGGGTTAGGTGTCTGCAACTGAGGAGCCCACCCGTCCCACAGACCATGGATGTTCTCCGGGCTCCCACAACACTGGCCATTCACATGTGTGCAACATCCCAGTCCCCTCATCTCCCGTGGCAACGACTTGGCAGTCCTGACATATGCAACTACAACTCCCTCTGCTGACTTACAGTCTAAGACTTTACCTACAGGTCGCTCTGTACACTGCTGACCTACTAACCTTCCTTTGACTGATTTTGTCCAATTTATTTGTGGTGATGACACATGAGTCTTACATGTGTCAACAGGAGGGATAGTGGCTAAATTAGAATAAAACCACATGGGAACATTTGAGCCATTGCAAGAGGGCGCACATGGGCCTTCCGAATCCAGATTAATTAAAAGATCCAGAACCACAGCTTGCTACGAACACTCACATGAAGCTTCGGTGTTTTTGAAACAGAAGAAATGTTGTTTGAATCTTGCTCAAGAAGAACGCTTAGCGGTCATTTCCTTTTAAAACAGTAGCCAGATCCAATCTGTTCTTGATAGTTAGCACCACGGGGTAAAGAGGGGCGGAAATTTGAGATCCTGAGGCGACGGGAACATTTGCCTGAGCCTCAGTGCGACCACGATCTCAAAGGCTGTGGGAAGATATTAGAGGATTCTTCCTAAGGCACAGGTGTAGTTCTTTATCTTGAACCATGGTGAAAAGGAGATAAAAAAGGGGGAACAGATACCTAAAAAGGCTACATAGGGGAAGTTGGGTTAGAGCCATAGCATTTTTAAAGAAGAAGAAGAGCCCTGGAATGACAATGACAATACGACCTCCATTGAACAGCAATGACAGGATAGACAAAGAGATTACTGACCCATCCCCACCGGACAGTATTAACAAGATGAACGTGACTAGTGATAAAGTTTTAGTGACCGGTGGAATTTTTAATTTTTGGATTACTTTGGCAATTTTTACTGCAAACCGAGTGAATGTACCGAGTGAATGTGTCTGACTGTATTGTGTGTGCAGCGGCTAGACCGCAGATTGCTCTGGTATCAGTAGTGGCGAGTGGGTCTGAATTAGAATGTATGAAACAAAGTATGATAAGTGTGAATCAACCACGGAACTGTACCACAGAGAGAGTCCGTATGAAGGTACCAGGCACGCCGCAGCGTGCATTTGCTACAGCCAGCAATCTTACGTGCTATAATAGATCTGCCCCCAGTAACCATCCAATGATCAAGTATTGTGGAGAAATAATGGAGATAACCGATGATAAAGGGTTGAGCCTAGGAACAAAATGGCAGTTAGAAGATACTTGGTGGACTTGTGAACCCAACAAAGCAGAATCATCATTGCCACCAGAATGGAAAGGGTTGTGTGCCCCTGTCTGGATGATAGAACATGTCACTATATTGCCCTATGAATCCTTTAAAATTTTGGTGGATAAAAAGGTACACCGGAGTAAAAGGGAGGCACCAAAAGGGAGTTTGGACCCATATGTATATATTGATGCGATAGGGGTCCCCAGAGGGGTGCCAGACGAGTTCAAGGCTAGGAACCAAATTGCTGCAGGGTTTTGAGTCCATTTTCTTATGGCCAACAGTTAACAAAAATGTAGATTGGATTAATTACATTTATTACAATCAGCAAAGATTTGTTAATTATACTAGAGATGCTATCGAAGGTTTGGCAGAACAACTGAAAGCAACATCATTAACAGCACTGCAGAATAGAATTGCATTAGATATGCTGTTGGCAGAGAAAGGGGGTGTATGTGAATTTTTTGGGGAACAATGTTGTACCTACATTCCAGATAATACATCCCCTGATGGAAAAGTGACAGTGGCTCTTCAGCAGTTAAAAGACCTATCCGAAGAGCTGAAACGAAACTCAGGTGTTTCAAACCCAATAACAGACTGGTTACAGAACTGGTTTGGAAGCTGGACTTCATTTTTTCAGAGTTTTGGTATCGCATTCCTAACTGTTCTTATGGTTCTGTTCCTGCTAGCCTGCTGTATTTTTCCAATGCTGAGAACATTTTTTGCAAGGTTGATAGATAAGCATATGAGTACTACTATGTATGCAGCCTTAGCACAGCATGAAGAAGAAGCATACGGTGATTTGGGAGGAGATTATGATGGTATGCTGGAGGGAGATGGCCAGGCCAACGTGTGAGGCAATAATTCCAGCTCACGGCCAGAGCCTGATTTTTGTTTTTTTTTTATCATTTCACTTCTATGCCCTGACTTGCTGTAGTGCATACCCATTTGCAGCAAAGGGGAGTAGAAGGCTGTGTTTGCTTGAATTTCTAACCCCTGTAGTGGAGACACATTTGCAGATACCTGAGGTTTAAGTAAGCATAAGCACAGAAATGTGAATGTAAATATTTATTTTTATACATATATATGATCAAGCCACAACCCACAGTATTAATTATAAACAGGAGGGAAATGTGGAAAGAATTTTATAATTAATCTGTTAATCTTTATGTATATCCTTTATACCCTTTATATCTTCATGTGACTATAAGGACCACATGCACAGAATCAGATTAGTGTGTTAGAGTGACACTTTAAAGTAATAGTATTATTGTTAACCAGAGAATTATCACGATATCACATATATGTTATGTATTCTTCCTGAACTATTCACTGTGCGCAGTCTCATGTTTTTCCACAGCACCTTCCCCCCCCCCCCCCCCCCCCCCTCATTCTGTACCAAGCAAGGGGCAGTGAGTTGAAAAGAACAGCCTAAAACCAGTTCTCTGAAAGTATGGGTGATTTTGAAGGACATGAGACAAGAAACTGATGTCAGAGGATTTCTTTCCTTCTTCCTGTTGACTTTCATTTATTCATGAGGGACACAGAGGAAGAACAGACCCACCCAAGAGAAGAAACTGGACATTGCTCATTGGACTTATGGGATTACAGACTGTTTGGAGGGAGGAATATATTAGCATGTTAACTGGGGTATAAAGATCAGCAGGTGAAGGAAGTCTCCACCCTTTTGTGACTAGCCGGGCTGCAGCTAGCCTGTTTCTCCCTTAATAAATGCTGGTATATAAAAGGGTCCTCAGCTGAGTGAATAAAGATTTCATTTTCATTGGCACGAAATGGAGGAGTCTCATTGAGTAAGTTTATTTGCTTTTAACACCACCTTTACAGAAAAATGTTTCTTTGTTACATCTTACAGGACTACTTCCTGGTTTCATGGAGGCAGAGAAAGGGTTAACCTCCTGTGTTGATATATTAGCTGTGTCTGCCAAGACTGATGAATTTCTGTGCTGACACAGCTAAGAGCTCTGATTGCACTTGTGATTATTTACAGATGAGGGGGAATTAGACAGACTCTTCTCTCTAAACCAGGCATGGGCAAACTTGGCTCTCCAGCTGTTAAGGATCTACAAATCCAACAATGCATTTGCTTTTATGAGTCATGATTGTGGCTGTCAGACTCCTGCAATGCATTGTGGGACTTGTAGTTCCTCAACAGCTGGAGGGCCAAGTTTGTCCATGCCTGCTCTAAACACACACAGGGTGCATTTCTCTCTGTTTTCCTCGTATCTTGTGAAAGAGTTCAGGTCCACTTTAAAGTGGTCCTGAGACGGGGGCCCCGAAATAAAATACACATACATGAAGCTTCCTCCAGCCCCCTCCGGCCTGATCGCTCCAAAGGCGTTCTCTTCTCCCTCTCCATTCGCCCGGGCTATATAGGATTGTTTTTTTTATCAATTAGGCAAGTTGATGAAAAAGAAAATGTAGACTTAAAGAGACACTGAAGCGGAAAAAAATGATGATATTATGATTTGTATGTGTAGTACAGCTAAGAAATAAAACTTTAAGATCAGATACATCAGTCTAATTGTTTCCAGTACAGGAAGAGTTAAGAAACTCCAGTTGTTATCTCTATGCAAAAAAGCCATTAAGCTCTATGACTTTCAAAGTCCTGGAGAGGGCTGTCTTCTGACTTTTATTATCTCAACTGTTAAAGAGAAACTCCAACCAAGAATTGAACTTTATCCCAATCAGTAGCTGATAGCCCCTTTTACATGAGAAATATAATGCTTTTCACAAACAGACCATCAGGGGGCGCTGTGTGACTGATTTTGTACTGAAACCCCTCCCACAAGAAGCTCTGAGTACCTCAGTACTTTTGACAGTTTGTTACAATGTAACAAGGCTCACAGACAGGAATTAACTGTTTACAGCTGTCTCTAACAGCCAAAACAGCTAGCATCAGCTACATAACCTGCCCACAGTAAAAATGTCTCCATGTAATAAATGTCAGAATGTAAATCGGGGAGAGGAAAGATATTACAATGGCCAAACACTGACTAAATCATTTATACATAATTATTGAAAAATGAAGCACTTTTTTATTACATTATTTTCACTGGAGTTCCTCTTTAATGAACAAATTTCTTTTTCTCTGCCAGAGGAGAGGTCATTAGTTCACAGACTGCTCTGAAAGAATCATTTTTATTGCTGAGTGTTGTGTAATCTGCACATATTATAGAATGATGCAATGTTAGAAAAAACACTATATACCTGAAAATAAAAATATGAGAATATTTTCTTTGCTGCTAATCTTCTAGTAATTATTCATAGTACACAACCAATTCATTATATCATATTTTTTTTCCGCTTCAGTGTCTCTTAATTTCCTTGATTTAGGTAAAATTATCAATGGAAAGATGATTGGGAAAAAAGGTAGCCCTTTCATTGGGGGAAGGATTGGCAGTAGATTGATAGGTGCACAGCAGATGGGAAAAAGTGCCCATTAACAATAATGTGAAATTTCAGGGACAATCATAATTCATTTTGTATGTCATTTTAGTCATTTGTAATTTTGTGTAATTTTCGCATAATTTTGTGCAGACTTTTTGTGCAGACTTTATAATCGATTTTAAAAATGCAAAGAAAAATGAATTTAAACTGTCATTTTTCTACAAGGTCTTTTTGAAATAAATATTGTTCTGACTTGTACCCACTATTCTTCTTAACCCCTTCCCAACCACCTAATGACGATAGGCGTCAAGAAGGTGGCAGCCCCAGGACCGCCTAACGCCAAAAGTCGCTAAGTCTTAGGGCGGGGTTTTACAGGGGATCTCGCTCGCCAAAGGATGCACATCTTCACTTGAGTGACGGAACTCCTCTGCGTCATCAGTCTACCAGCGGCGATCACCACTAGCAAACTGTAAGGGCCCTTTTACACTTAATCAGTTGCTCTCAGTTAAAACGGAAAGAAAACTGATTTTCAAAGTAATGCCCATGTTTTCCTATGGCACCTTTCACATATAACGCGTTTTAACTGAAATCTTCTTCCCAATGCACTGCTATGGAAAAACGCGTACCAACGCGTACTAACGCACACCAACTGATTAAGTGTAAAAGGGGCTCTATTTACATTGTACAGCGATGCGGTCTACTGCAGCGTTGTACTGGGGACAGCCCTGTCACTCGGCTGTCCCCTGGAGTGGCTCAGAACGCAATCCCCTCTCATAGGCTGATGTCTATGAGAGAGGATCGCCCTAATTGTCTGGCGGGGGAGGGAGGGAGGAGAATAATAAAAATAAATACAAAATATAGATATTTATAAAAAATAAATAAATAAATTCTGTTGGTGGGCAGAAAAAGGGGGGGGGGGGGGAGAATCACTTGTGTGCTAAGTAGTATGGCTCTGCAGCGAGCTATTAAAGCTACAGAGCACTCACTAGGGGGGTGTAAGTGTATGGTCCTGAACTGGTTAACATATGTAGCAATTTTGGTGACAATAGTATGTATGGGGGGTTTGCAATTCACCACCAAGGTCTGCACAAAATCACGCGGAAATTGATTCATTATGCAAAACTACGAATGTTTATACAAAATGTATTGAATTAACGATTTGTAATTACATATAGGCGCAATTTTACGCAAAATTTCACGTCATCATAATTAGCTGATTAGGATCATCACTGCCTGGAAAGTAGTGAGGAGATGTAGAGGGGAGAGATTGTGAAGGTTATAAAGGATGTCCTTCCAAACGGTCGTTTTCATCAAAGCACAAGAAATATCACTGAGACAGAAAAACAATCACATTACAGATGACACTGGAGATCCTCGGGGAATGAGAGACACGGATACATCTAGCTGATAAGGTGATAGAATCAGCAAGAGGGCTGTTTCTGGAATACCAGAGTTCAGTGCTAGACTGAGACACAGGGGACAGTGTCTGCACCACATAATATACAGGTACTTTATTCATATCAGATCATAATAACTCTAAATAAATAAAATAGCATTTGCCAAAGTTTGCCAGTGAGGATTAAGTCCAGATGCATAAGGCTTAGCGGTTATCGTAGATCAGTATTCTTGAGCAGTCACAAAAAGATAAGAATTCTACAACACTAAGAATCTGTGAAGAACGCTGCAGAACTTTATCACATTTTAAAAACGGAACTTCCACTTTTGTCATACAGCAGCCGTAAACCTACACTGATGCAAGGCTGCCACAAAGCTGTTAACAAGTCAAACAAGCCAACCCCGCCATTGCCACATAACACCAATGCTTTTCTCACTACACTGGCTAATCATCAAATGGAGAATCCTCTTCAAAACTGGTGTGCTAACTACGTCCCAGGCCCCTAGATAACTGAAGGACTTGTTGCAACCGAGTCACACCTTCCACAACCTCAGACCAACAGGATCTAATAACTTGACCACCCCCAGAGTCCAACTAAAAACCTTTGTCATGTTGCCCCTACGCTTTGGAACTCCTTGCCACACCCAATCAAGACAGATCCAACCCTGGAGTAGTTTAAAGAGCAGTGTTCTCCCCAAGCATTTTTAGGCGGGTGCTCCACCCGGCTAATTTTGGTCAGCACCCGGCTGTCAGCGGCTTACCTCCTCCTATGCTGTAAGCAAAATTTTGTACAGAAGCGCCGGCCCTGCATTCTCTCATTTCGCCCCGCCCGGCTACTTTTTCATGCCACCCGGCTGGAAAAAAATTCTGGGGAGAACACTCAAGAGAATCTATAACTTTAACTAAGAGAAAAAACTCATATGTACCTCAAGAGAGGGAAGCCTCTGGATCCATTGAGGTCTCCCCCATCCTCCTCAGCCAGCTCAAACCAGCGGTGGCACCTCGGAATAGTCAACAACAATAATGTTGCCGTGCCGACACGTGGTCTTTCGGGGGTCCTCCGCTGATGTTTTTTTTAAACTCTTCCTGTACTGGAAAACACCCTCTTTCCAGAACCTGCATGAGCCAAAACCAATTCCAAATACAACCCCTCCCTTTTGTACTTGGCAAAATAAACTATTCTGATTCTGAGACTCTTTTCTTTGCTACTACTGTCCTATTTCTTAGCTGTACTGCATGTTATATACATTATTATGTTGGGCAGCACGGTGGCGTAGTGGTTAGCTCTCTTGCCTTACAGCGCTGGGTCCCTGGTTCGAATCCCAGCCAGGGCACTATCTGCAAAGAGTTTGTATGTTCTCTCCGTGTCTGCGTGGGTTTCCTCCGGGCACCCCAGTTTCCTCCCACATTCCAAAACCATACAGATAAGTTAATTGGCTCCCCCTAAAAATTGGCCCTAGACTACAGTACTTACACTACATAATATAGACATATGGCAATGGTAGGGATTAGATTGTGAGCTCCTTCGAGGGACAGTTAGTGACAAGATATATATATATACATTGTACAGCGCTGCGTAATATGTCAGCGCTATATAAATACTAAATAATAATAATAATTATTATCATAAGTATATTTGTGCTTCAAGTTTTATTTAAACAGGAACTTTACTAAATTAAAGGTAATGAATAAAATTGCTTATCTGATATTTTACAATAATCATCTATAAGTTATTCAGCCAATGTCTACCCATTGTGAAATCTTTCCTGTGCCTGATTTACATTCTAAACATTTATCTCAGGTGGGGACATCTTTACTACTGGCACGCTGCATCACTGTGAAATGTTTGTTTGTTGTGTGTTCCCAAGTTAACAGAAATAACACAGACACAGAACATTTATATCATGCTTTTCTCCTGGCGGACTCAAAGCGCCAGAGCTGCAGCTGCTAGGACGCGCTCTATAGGCTGTAGCAGTGTTAGGGAGACTTGCCCAAGGCCTCCTTACTGAATATGTGCTGGCTTACTGAACAGGCAGAGCCAAGATTCAAATCCAGGTCTCCTGTGTCAGAGGCAGAGCCCTTAACCATGACACTATCCAGCCACCTGGTTTTCTACAGAGCTCAGGGGCAGAAGGCTTCATAACTTAATAGCCTAGGCTAAACATCACTGGGAGGGGGCATTACATACAATATACAGCAATATACACCCATAGTAAGAGTTTATGCTGAAACCAGGATAATTAACATACAATTAGGTATCCTCAATAATATATTATATTCGTTGCAATCAGGGCTGTGGAGTCGGTCCAAAAATCCACCGACTCCGACTCCTCAGTTTAGGATTCCACCGACTCCGACTCCTCCTCCTCTAATTTGCATATTTCAATTTTGTTGATTAAAAGTATGTAACATGAAATTCGTCTCTTAACTGCCAACGCTTAGGAATTTTACAAGACAACTGAAGTGAGAAGGATATGTAAACTACTATATTTATTCCCTTTAGACTAAAACTAGTCCTTGGTAAGAGTACTTGTAAAAGGTACAAACCGGAACAAAGAACATCTATCTGGTCCTAGGCAATGTAAGTGTGGGTACATGTAAGAATGATGTGCAGGTACTCTGCAGGGGAATGAGGAGATTTTAAACAGACAACACCTCTGTGTTCAATGTGCACAGCATTCTCAGTGGATTCCCTGCAGCTCTGTGGGGAGTGCATATGTAGAGTATAGTACTACTGTGTAACAAAGTAAACCTGAGACAGATGAAATTAAAGTTTTATACATACCTGGGGCTTCCTCCAGCCGCCTTCAGGATAATCAGTCCCTCATTGTCCTCCTCCATCACCTGGATCTTCTACTATGAGTCCAGGTACTTAAGCCAGTTGGGCGTAGTGCGCATGCACACACTCCGCCGCCAGGAGCATACTACACCTGTGCAGCACTATTGCGCAGGTGCAGAATGTTCCTGGCTGTGGGAGCAGCATGCGGCCGGACAGCGCTGACTGGCTGAAGTACCAGGACTCATAGCAGAAGATCCGGGTGGTGGAGGACAGCGAGGGACTGATTAGCCTGAAGGGGGCTGGAGGAAGCCCCAGGTATGTATAAAACTTTACTTTTCATCCGTCTCAGTTACCCTTTAATTTGTAGTCACCAAACCAAATTTTAACAACATATCAAATTATTTGATTTCATCAGCAAAGGGAGTGCATACATTTGCATAAATCAGCATCAATGCAGAATTATTTGCATCTCATTGACCATCTCTATTAGTGACACAGCTACACATCAGGCTTTATTCTTACAGCATAGATGTTATTTAGTATATATAAGAGATTCCTGTGTACACATCATATATACAGTCACAATCAGATGTGTATATCTGACCTTAAAAATACGGGGACTGCTTTATTGAAGCAGCACAAGTAACTAATTTTGATTGGTTTATTTCATTTTTGTGGACTAAGCACAGCTATTACTGTATTCTATTTTAATTACAGTTACAAATTCATTAGGAGTCGTAGTCGGTGCATTTTTTCCCGACTCCGACTCCAGGCACCCAAAATTGCCCGACTCCACGACTCCGACTCCACGACTCCGACTCCACAGCCCTGGTTGCAATGCCTCTTTAAATCTAAAATTAAAAAAAAAAAAAACATATATAGTTATAGATGGATAGTTGAGGGCTGAATATCATTCACCTCTGTCCATCCTGTAATGATCCCTTTATCTGTCTGCACCCAGTCTTAATGCAAAGGTAAAGGGAGAATAGGGAAGATATATTTATTACCATTTCAACTGCTTGTTTTAGCCACTAGGTGGCACTGTGTTAATAGATGGGCATACTGTATGGCTTCACACTCATCCTATCAAAGAAACTATCTACCTACTTACAAATGTTTGTGGCATCATTTAGCAGACAGAAGGATCCGCCTGTATGGTGATAAACAAATGTTCTTCTGTCTGCTAGGATGTTTTTGTTAAAGTAGACTGCATGCAAGCACATATCAGGATTTGTAGCAGAATTGCCAACAGATGAAGGATAGGGGGATCTAATTATTGAATCTGGGGGTACATAGCTGATTAATTCTAGTCGGAGGACAGCTGGCTCCCTAATTCTGGTATCTGGTGGTACATGACCACCTACTACTTGCTACTTGTCTCTGAGTAGTAAATGGCTACTTAATTCTGGTATCTGGTGGTACAAAGCTACCACTATCTGAGGGCATATGTGGCTATTTACTGTTACCTGAGGAAGCATGGCCACTTATTTATGGTCTCTATGGTGACATGGCCATCGATTTCTCGTATCTGTGGGTACATGGCTACTTCATTTTGGTATCTACATGCACATGGCTCCCTAATACTTTTAAAGATATAATATTACCCACAAGGCGGTATCTCAGCGAGCTCCACACTCTATCGCTACACCTGTTTCCCCTGTGGCTATGCTGCAAGGTTCAAATGTCACATCCAACATACATTCAGAAATTCATTTAGAAAACCTGCCCTGCCTCACAGTCCACTAAACACAAAACGTCCCAAAATGCATAAACTTGCACATTTCTTCTACTTCCATCTTCACAATCCAGTGCACCTCAAAGACAGATAAAAAGAAAATGTCATTGCGTAGACTGTAAGTCCAGTAAAATCTTCCACCAACTATGGCCCGTGTGATGTCCTTTACAGTATCGCCACTTTGTGTTCCACCACCTGTGATACCGCAAAATGCGTGCATTAAGTTACAGTGCAGCATCCTTTTCAATGACTTTATGCTTAACAAGTGGTGTAGCAATAGGGGGTGCAGAGGTTGCGACTGCACCTGGGCCCTTGGGCCAGAGGGGCCCTGGGGGGCCCACCCCTTAGGCACAGTATTAGCTCTTTATTGGTCCTGTGCTCATAATACTCACTTCTAATGATATCTTGAATAGTGGTAATCATTAACACACTGTTCCCCATCTGCTTCTTGCCCCTCTAATACTGTAGTTGCCATTGGCAGGTTTTGGTGCGCCGTATCAATTGTTATGTATAGAGTGCTTGGGGGGCCCCAATGTAAAACTTGCACTGGGGCCCATAGCTCCTTAGCTATGCCACTGTGCTTAACTGAATACGACACACTCAGGCCCAGATTTACATCACAGGAGCCTATAGGCACAGATATCCTGGCACCCTAGACTTTACCCTCCATGAACCTACAAACCCCCACCAAACTGCACAACAAGTGTGCTGGCTGTCCCAGCTGTCGCTTCTCCCTCACTTCCCTTGCCCGTCATAGGCAGCTACAGGCGTCCCTTAGCATTAGGAAGCCAAAAGGTACCCTCAGTATTAAGTAGCCAGAGGTGCCCCTGACTGAAGGGAGATCTCAACCGTGGAATGCCGAGACCCGGGTAGGTAACCTCCCATTTAGGCTCTGTTCACATCTAAAATCGCAAACGCAAGCGCTTTACAATTACCGGTATGTGTGCAATTTTTTTACCTCCTCCCGGTGCCTGCCTGTGCGCTGCGTTTTTTTAAAGCGCTTTTCTAAGGAGCTTTTGCAGAGCGATTTTTTTTAATTCACTCCCTCATGCAAGTCAGGAAGTGAACTTTGACCCGGAATAGAATAAATACAATGTATGTATTCTTAAAATCGAGAACATAATCGCCGCACAAAGCGATTTTGTGAGCTTTTAGCGTTCTTCCTATACCTTCCATTAGTGCAAAATTGCCCCAAAAATGGTACAGGCACCGCTTTTTATACTTTTAGCCATAGACCCTGAACAAGCATGTAGCCGATCAGGTGTTTCTGACATTATTGTCAGATCTTACAAGATTAGCTGCATGCTTCTTTCTGGTCTTATTCAAACACTACTGCAGCCACATAGATCAGCAGGGCTGCCAGGCAACTGGTATTGTTTAAAAGAAAAAATAAATATGGCAGCCTCCATATTCATCTCACTTCAATTGTCCTTTAACAATGAATGTTGGAGTCCTGCTCTAATGGGATGCTTCACCCTGTCGGCATACTGGACTAAAAAAAGACACTCAGCTCTCCTCCGGCAGATAAACAATACAGGAACGTTTGGCTCTGAAGGCCTTTCCTGTCTGACAAGCACACAACGATATTCCAGTGAGAAAGAGCCAATCAGAACGCTTCAATCAGGGTCAGAGACTGAGTGAGAATCGGTACCTCTTCCTTCCCTGTGGGTATAGCAGTGTCCTCAATCACGCCGCTATGATAGGATCCCCGGCAGGACGCGCATCCTAGCTGTGAAAGGGTTAGCCAGACCCGGCGCCAGCGCTTATCGTTCTTTTCATTATGTAAAGCACTAATCAAGTTTTCATTTGCTAAATACCTCTCTGTTTGATTCTCAGTAGGCGATGTCTGCTGAATGCTAAACTGCATCTTGAGGAGAAGGATCTGCCAGGAATGGGGGACGCGCTTCGTGGAACATCAAGTCCGCTCAGCCTTGTAAAGGTCACCACTCGCAGCTATCTTGTCTCCAAAGGCCAAAAGTAACAAATAATACAACGCTTATATTTACTTTCACGTCTCACAAAACACAGCAGGACCCAGGTTTATATAATCTAAGGATGAGAACAAATCTCTACTATACATCTGTAGAATACTTCTTTCCATTTTTTTAGAGTTGTTTGCAAACAGGGTCATGTGACTTGGCAGGAAGTGTGGGATTGTTGGTATCAATGAGCCAAGCTGAAAAGAACTGAAAACTACAGTAAAGTAGACCATTACTATCTCCACTATAGTAGCAGTACAGCAGATCATTACATCCTTCACTATAGTAACAGTGTAGCAGGTCATCACACCCTCCACTATAGTAACAGTGTAGCAGATCATCACACCCTCCACTATAGTAACAGTATAGCAGATCATTACTTCCTCCACTATAGTAAGAGTATAGCAGATCATTACATCCTCCACTATAGTAAGAGTATAGCAGATCATTACTTCCTCCACTATAGTAAGAGTATAGCAGATCATTACATCCTCCACTATAGTAAGAGTATAGCAGATCATTACTTCCTCCACTATAGTAAAAGTATAGCAGATCATTACATCCTCCACTATAGTAACAGTACAGCAGATCATTACAATCTCCACTATAGTAACAGTAAAGCAGATCATTACATCCTCCACTATAGTAACAGTACAGCAGATCATTACATTCTCCACTATAGTAACAGTATAGCAGATCATTATGTCCTCCACTACAGTAACAGTACAGCAGATCATTACATTCTCCACTATAGTAACAGTATAGCAGATCATTACATCCTCCACTATAGTAACAGTACAGCAGATCATTATATCCTCCACTATAGTAACAGTACAGCAGATCATTACATTCTCCACTATAGTAACAGTACAGCAGATCATTACATTCTCCACTATAGTAACAGTATAGCAGCCGATAATTACATCATCCATTATAGTAACAGTACAGCAGATCATTACATCCTCCACTATAGTAACAGTACAGCAGATCATTACATTCTCCACTATAGTAACAGTATAGCAGCCGATAATTACATCATCCATTATAGTAACAGTACAGCAGATCATTACATCCTCCACTATAGTAACAGTACAGCAGATCATTACAATCTCCACTATAGTAACAGTATAGCAGATAATTACATCCTCCATTATAGTAACAGTATAGCAGATCATTACATCCTCCACTATAGTAAAAGTATAGCAGATCATTACATCCTCCACTATAGTAACAGTATAGCAGCCGATAATTACATCATCCATTATAGTAACAGTACAGCAGATCATTACAATCTCCACTATAGTAACAGTGTAGCAGATCATCACACCCTCCACTATAGTAACAGTATAGCAGATCATTACATCCTCCACTATAGTAAAAGTATAGCAGATCATTACATCCTCCACTATAGTAACAGTATAGCAGCCGATATTTACATCATCCATTATAGTAACAGTACAGCAGATCATTACATCCTCCACTATAGTAACAGTACAGCAGATCATTACAATCTCCACTATAGTAAAAGTATAGCAGATCATTACATCCTCCACTATAGTAACAGTACAGCAGATCATTACATTCTCCACTATAGTAACAGTATAGCAGATCATTATGTCCTCCACTATAGTAACAGTACAGCAGATCATTACATTCTCCACTATAGTAACAGTATAGCAGATCATTACATCCTCCACTATAGTAACAGTATAGCAGATCATTACATTCTCCACTATAGTAACAGTACAGCAGATCATTACATTCTCCACTATAGTAACAGTATAGCAGATCATTATGTCCACTATAGTAACAGTACAGCAGATCATTACATTCTCCACTATAGTAACAGTATAGCAGATCATTACATCCTCCACTATAGTAACAGTATAGCAGATCATCACACCCTCCGCTATAGTAACAGTGTAGCAGATCATCACACCCTCCACTATAGTAACAGTGTAGCAGATCATCACACCCTCCGCTATAGTAACAGTATAGCAGATCATCACACCCTCCGCTATAGTAACAGTGTAGCAGGTCATCAATTCCACCTCTATAGTAACAGTATAGCAGAACAAGTTAAAAAAAAACAAACGCAAAAATATATGGGCATGAGAGCGCTTGTGACTAGTCACAATGATTAGTGACTAATTGATGCCACTAGTCGCTACTCAGTCGCCAGAGTAATATGGCCCTCGGGGTTGGTTAGTTTGATATGCAGTGAAGTAACAGCAAGAAAAGAAGAATGTTAGTCAGGCACTTTCAGCTTGCATTCCCTGAAATGAGAAATGCTTCCTTGAAGTAGATTTACAAAAGAATGAGAAGCTTAGTGTGCGCAAACAGCGCATGTTTAGTTACATTACACAAGCAGATAAGTAAAACTCCTAGTGAACTAGTCTTCAAAATCATGTCAGTAACTCAATTGAGGAGAACTTTGAAAAAGTGTGATACTTGCAACAAAAAGGAATTTCCAAGTTCTCAATCTGCATATCAAAATTTATTTTCCAAAATGACACATAATCCCATAAAACTTCCCCTATTACCTCCCCTCTAAAATTCCCTGCCTGGAGTTAGGAGCGCTCCTCACACGCACACACAATTCATACATGAGGCATAGTCTTTGGCCAGGTGCTGCTTGATGCTTATTGCTAATGTGGCTAAAGGGACTAATTCATCAGGATCTTTATGTCAGTTTGTGGGCCGCATGCGCTAAATGTGCTATAGTATTGGGCTTCCACCAATCATATGCCCATGGTGCAGAATGTTGGTTATTTCACGTCAACCGGTGGATTTTGTCACTTTCATATATTGCAACCACGGATAATCGAGAAGCGCCCTTAAATGCCAGCCCAGCTGTTTGACTGATCTTATACCGATCATCCATCCGCAATACAATTTCTTTAAGTAACTTCACATCACAAGATGGATTTCGTCACCTTCATATGTATGTAGCATATAGATGTTAAAATGTTCCTTCAATCTCAGCCACGCTGCATAGCAGCACTCACCACCTCTTCAGTATACTTGCTCAGTCTCCAGCTTGTAGGATTTGTGGCTGCGGCGTCCCGCTGCTCACACCACCCTGGTATTCAGATCCGCAAGGACTCTTATGAGGTGATTCTTCCCTGGCCGGCCAGACTTCAGACTCCTACATGCATGGTGCGTGTCACCGGATACCACGCTCCTGCTCCGGCGGTGAACTCGACCACGCCTGCATACGCGTTACGCCCACTCAGTCACGTGGGCTTCGTCAGTGCATAATGCTGTCGTCTCACTGAGGGGGCATTCTGCTACTCCATATATCCGCATCATCTTGACTCTCCGCCTACAGGGCTGTCTCTCATTCTTTCTCCATATTTATTACGCTGTTGGACTCCTCATATAGGAAAACAGCTGGCATCCTCGTTTTTCTGAAAACTTTCAATCCCCGCTGATAACCATTGAGCCACATGTATTCTACTGTCAGATATTCCCCAAAAAAAAGTTTTCTTGCAGCATATTTCCTCTCTTACGTGCTCTTCCCATTGTCAGTTCATCATGCTAGTAACATCGGAAACGACTGGACGATCTAGCCTCCTTCCATACACATACAATATTAGTTGTCCTCCACACAGCTATACACCAATCATTCAACAAATGTCACTAACTAGTCAATATTGTTCTAACTACTTTTAATGTTCTATAACATATCAATATACATGTGGCTTCAAAACACGGTGGCTTAGACCAAAGCTTCTGATTAAATTTTGATTAAGTTTTTCTCAGTCTGGCAGAAAGACTGCCAAATTGAAATCTGTATTTAGCCCTCCCGGGTACAGAGTACCCAAAGTGTATATCCAACGGCTTTCTACCTGATAGAGGGTTTTTTCATAATCTCCTCCCCTTACACTTTGCCTAGGCTTAATAATGCCCTTAAATTTCAATAAATTCGGGTTACTGTTGTGAAATACTGCAAAATGGGTGCCCAAAGGGCTATCCTCATTTGCATCTTTTATGTTTGCCACATGCTCCCCTATCCGCTTTTTAAGCAATCTAGTGGTCATGCCAACATATTTTAAGCCACATGGGCACATAATCATATATATTGCTCCTACTGTATTACAGTTCATGAATGTTCTAATGTCATATTCTTTATAACCTTTTGCGTTTTCAAAGGTTTTCGTTTTGTCTACTAACTTGCAGTAAGTACACCTCCCACATGGGTACATCCCGGCAGGAATTGGACTCAAAAAGCCCCTGCCTTCTGTGCCTGTTCTTTTTGGTTTAGAATAAACCTCAGTTCTCACTAGAGCATCTTTTAGGTTGGGGGCCCTTCTAGGTGTCATAGCTGGATATGCTCCCACAATTTTGGCAAGGACTGGGTCTCTTCCCAGCACATGCCAATGTTTGCTGAGAACATCTCTAAGTTGGGACCAATGTGACCCATACCTTGTTATTAATCTTACTGTATCACCATTATTTTGTTTCTTTTTCTTCTTTTTTAGGGAGACATCCCGATCTAGTGCCATAGCTCTTTCTTTGGCTTTCTCTAGCACATGGTCTGGATACCCTCGTTTTTGAAATCTATTACACATTTTCCCAATTTCTACTTGAAAATCCTCCTCCAATGAACAGTTCCGCCTTATCCTAACCATCTGCCCATATGGAATCCCCCATTTCTGTGCTGTAGGATGGAAACTGTCCCCATGCAGGTAGGTGTTCCCTGCTGTCTTTTTTCTGTATAGACTCGTCTCCAACTTCCTTTCCCCCTTTTTGATCTGCAGATCCAAAAAGGTTATGCTTTGTTTGTCAACAGTGTAAGTTATCCTCAGATTCCGAGAATTGTCATTAAGGTCTGCCAAAAAGGTTAGCAAGGAGGAGTGTGTACCTCTCCAGACCAAAAGGACGTCATCCACGTATCTCAGCCAGAGGGCCGCGTGCGCACCAAAATCAGCCCTAACGTACACATCTTGCCTCTCCCAGGCTCCTAGATGTAAACAAGCATACGCCGGTGCGCACGCGGCCCCCATCGACGTCCCCCTGGCCTGCCTGTACAAAACTCCATCCGCCAAGAAGCAATTGTGTGTCAAGACTAGTTCCAAGAGGTCCATAATCACTTGGTTTCTTCCGTTGGAACTGCCTACATCATATCTCAAAAATTGTCCTACCGCCTCCATCCCTATCTCGTGTGGGATGGAGGTGTATAGGGACTCGATATCTATGCCTACCAGATAATCCTCCTCCCGAACTTCAAATTCTTCTAACATTATCAAAAGGTCTCGTGTATCTTTTACAAATGATGGTAATCGTTCAACAATGCCCTTTTTATTTTCATCAATGAATGTCCCAACTTTCTCAAGGGGGCCTTCAATTGCAGATACAATCGGGCGTCCAGGTGGACACTCTTTATTTTTATGTATCTTGGGTATCAGATACAAGCATGGCATTTTGTACGTCTTAGTCTTCATAAAACCGTACTCACCCGCCGTTATTAATTCATTGGCTAACACTTCATCTAAAATCAAATCTCTCTTTTTGACAATGTCAGGAAAAGGATTATCACGTAGTTTTACATAGGTATCTTCATCCATCAGCTGTCTTTTCATTTCAGAAAAATATGCCTCTTTGGACCACAAAACAATATTCCCACCTTTGTCACTGCCCCTGATTACCATGCTGTCATTATCCTTCAGTTCACTTAGTGCTTTTCTTTCCATTCCCGTGAGGTTATCCCTACTTTTTCCCCATCTAACTTTTTCTAGATCTTGTGATACCAATTCTGAAAATAATTGGACATTTTTATCTGATGAGATTGATGGCATAAACTTTGATTTTTTTCTTTAAATCAGTAGGTACAATTGATTCCCTCCACTCACTTTTCATTGGTTCTATTCCACCTTCATCTATTAGACTTTCCATGTCCCTTATCACCTCTCTTTCTTTCAGCGGCATAACATAGATTTCTGCTAACTCATCATCCTGACCAGATTCCGACTCAACCAGTGTCTGCTTAGAAAACATCTTTTTCAACAGAACACGTCTCAAAAATAATTGAATGTCTCGGTATGTATCAAAGGGGTCTCCCCCGCAAACTGGAGAGAAAGACAACCCCTTGTTCAACACCGACACATGCTCAGGTCTAAGTTCAAAATCCGTCAGGTTGACTATGTTATTGCAGTCCTCAGGGGTCTGTTTGTTCTCTCTTGCTAATTGTTCTTCCCTTTCCTCGGGGGTTGTACACGTTTTTTCAAAATGGGTTTTGTTTCTTGCTTCCCTTTCTTTTTCTGCTTCTGACGCTTTACTCTCTTTTTGGTTCTGCCTCTTTCTGCTTCTTCTCTTTCCTCGTCTATGCTTACCTCTCCTACCACCATGGTCTGATTTTAAGGTAATCACTGGAAAAGACATCTTGGATATCCTCTCAAACCTTCGCCAGACTACCTGCGATCTGGACCCTGGCCCCACTAAGTTCATGTTGAAATGCCCTGAACTATTTACACCGGCATTCCACAAAATAGTCAACGGCTCCTTACAAGAAGGGTGGTTTCCCTCTACTCTGAAAGAAGCAATCGTCAGGCCTCTACTCAAGAAACCATCCTTAGACCCAGATGCTCTAAACAGCTACAGACCTGTCTCAAACCTCCCCTTTCTGGGAAAAGTTATTGAAAAGGCTGTCTACCTCCAACTTGAAGCCAGGCTCTCCAGAAACAACATCCTTGACCCTCTTCAATCTGGTTTCAGGAAATATCACAGCTGTGAAACAGCCCTCACCCAGATTTGCAATGATCTGCTCATTGCAAGAGACAAGGGTCAATGTTCCATCCTGATTTTGCTCGACCTCTCAGCGGCTTTTGACACAGTCGATCATGAAATCTTACTCAACAGGCTACAAGAGTACTGTGGCATGGATGGCATTGTTCTCCGGTGGTTCAACTCCTTCCTGGCTGGCAGAACACAAAGGGTAGCCTTAGGGCCCTTCCTCTCCAACCCTGTACCACTAAAATACGGTGTACCTCAGGGCGCAATATTATCCCCTTTACTGTTCACCATATACATGCTGCCACTTGGAGAAATCATACAAAAACATGGCCTGACATATCATTGCTATGCTGATGACACCCAGCTATATTTGTCATTCAAACCTGATGTCACAGACCCTACTCCACAAATAAACGCATGCTTAGCTGAGCTTCAGGAGTGGATGAATAATAATTGGCTAAAACTTAATGCTGACAAAACTGAGGTTCTTGTTATCGAGGGCCAGGGCTCAACAGCAAAGCAGCTCCAGTCTCAACCAACACCGCTAAGGATAGGGAGCTCAGACCTGAACAACTCAGACTGCGTGCGCAGCCTGGGAGTACTGATTGATGGGAAATTAAGCTTCAGGAATCAAATCTCAGCTGTTGTGAAACATTCCTTCTTTCACCTAAGGAATATTGCAAGGATTAAACACCTAATTCCTTCAGAGGATCTTCCAACCCTAGTCCATGCCTTCGTCACATCAAGGTTAGACTACTGCAACGTCCTCTACACAGGCCTGCATAAGAAAGACTTACGCCGCCTGCAATTAGTACAGAATGCCGCCGCAAGGCTGTTAACGAGCCAACCCCGCCATTGCCACATAACACCAACCCTGAGCTCACTCCACTGGCTACCGATAAAATGGAGAATTCTGTTTAAGATTGGCTTACTGACATTCAAATCCCTGCACAATCTGGGCCCTGGATACCTGAAGGACTTGTTGCAACTACATCACACCCCCCACAATCTTAGATCAAAAGGACGTAACACCTTGGTCACCCCCAGAGTCCACCTCAAAACCTTTGGAGACAGAGCCTTTTGTCATGCTGCCCCTACACTTTGGAACTCCCTGCCACACCCAATCAGGACAGCCCCATCCCTGGAAGCATTTAAGTCTAAACTGAAAACCTACCTTTTCAGTCTGGCATTCATGAACATCTGACTATCTCCTCTGTAACACAACCCAGCCTGAAACCCTGTATTAATCTGAGACACAACGATGCGCTTTGAGTCCTATGGGAGAAAAGCGCTTTACAAATGTTATTGTATTGTTATTGTATTCTTCCTCTCCCTCCTCCTCCCCGTCTAAAAAAACAACTGATTTTCCCGACGAGGAGATTGAGGCCTCACTTTTATCATCGTCCTCTTCCTCTAGGCTTATGTCCAATCTACTTCTAGACCTAGACCTAGCTCTTCCCGGGTTACAATTATAATACTCACCTTCATTCCATTCTTTGATATCTGTCAGAAATTTAGTTTGCATTACTATTTTGATTTTTTTCTGAGTGTTTTCTACTTCCTTTCTGACCATATCATTTAGTTTATCAAATTCTTTATCCATTTTGTAGTCTTCCAAAGTTTCAATACTCTCATCAATCTCGGTTTGAAGTTCAATCAATTGCACCTTTTCTTCCTTAATCATCAATCTCATCACATTTAAGTCATGTTCAATTGCCATTCTCTTCCATTCAGGGAGCGTGCGCACCAAAATCAGCCCTAACGTACACATCTTGCCTCTCCCAGGCTCCTAGATGTAAACAAGCATACGCCGGTGCGCACGCGGCCCCCATCGACGTCCCCCTGGCCTGCCTGTACAAAACTCCATCCGCCAAGAAGTCTTTCTGCCAGACTGAGAAAAACTTAATCAAAATTTAATCAGAAGCTTTGGTCTAAGCCACCGTGTTTTGAAGCCACATGTATATTGATATGTTATAGAACATTAAAAGTAGTTAGAACAATATTGACTAGTTAGTGACATTTGTTGAATGATTGGTGTATAGCTGTGTGGAGGACAACTAATATTGTATGTGTATGGAAGGAGGCTAGATCGTCCAGTCGTTTCCGATGTTACTAGCATGATGAACTGACAATGGGAAGAGCACGTAAGAGAGGAAATATGCTGCAAGAAAACTTTTTTTGGGGGAATATCTGACAGTAGAATACATGTGGCTCAATGGTTATCAGCGGGGATTGAAAGTTTTCAGAAAAACGAGGATGCCAGCTGTTTTCCTATATGAGGAGTCCAACAGCGTAATAAATATGGAGAAAGAATGAGAGACAGCCCTGTAGGCGGAGAGTCAAGATGATGCGGATATATGGAGTAGCAGAACGCCCCCTCAGTGAGACGACAGCGTTATGCACTGACGAAGCCCACGTGACTGAGTGGGCGTAACGCGTATGCAGGCGTGGTCGAGTTCACCGCCGGAGCAGGAGCGTGGTATCCGGTGACACGCACCATGCATGTAGGAGTCTGAAGTCTGGCCGGCCAGGGAAGAATCACCTCATAAGAGTCCTTGCAGATCTGAATACCAGGGTGGTGTGAGCAGCGGGACGCCGCAGCCACAAATCCTACAAGCTGGAGACTGAGCAAGTATACTCAAGAGGTGGTGAGTGCTGCTATGCAGCGTGGCTGAGATTGAAGGAACATTTTAACATCTACATGCTACATACATATGAAGGTGACGAAATCCATCTTGTGATGTGAAGTTACTTAAAGAAATTGTATTGCGGATGGATGATCGGTATAAGATCAGTCAAACAGCTGGGCTGGCATTTAAGGGCGCTTCTCGATTATCCGTGGTTGCAATATATGAAAGTGACAAAATCCACCGGTTGACGTGAAATAACCAACATTCTGCACCATGGGCATATGATTGGTGGAAGCCCAATACTATAGCACATTTAGCGCATGCGGCCCACAAACTGACATAAAGATCCTGATGAATTAGTCCCTTTAGCCACATTAGCAATAAGCATCAAGCAGCACCTGGCCAAAGACTATGCCTCATGTATGAATTGTGTGTGCGTGTGAGGAGCGCTCCTAACTCCAGGCAGGGAATTTTAGAGGGGAGGTAATAGGGGAAGTTTTATGACATTACACAAGCAGCGATAGTGATGCGCTTTTAAAGCGAATGACATGATTTATGTAACTTAGCTACAAGGACAGTTCTAGACTTTTTGCTGTCTGAGGCAAACTTGTGAGGATGCTCCCCCCACCCCGATTTGAAATGATCGCACAGCACCCAACAATTTGCACCGCGCTATAGCTGCAGTGCAATTTAAAAAAAAAACTACCCTCAGTATAGGTATTGTAGGGAGATAAAATGTAGAGAACCGAGAGCTCAATATAGTGTAGTATGTTAAAACATAAACGAAGTAAGGCAAATCAGTGAGAAGAATATACTCACAAATGTGTGTTACCACACAGGCAACCACTGTATAAGCAGGTGAGGAGATTAGACCTGTCCTCACTCAGGGCTAAGAAGTCGCTCTCTGTAGATGAGAAAAAAGGGTAGATCACCCCTCCACCAGAGGTGGACACGATTTTGCAGTAGGAAAACAGAGGCGCCAGCAGAATAAAAGTGGACAAAACCTTTAAAATTTGCTAGGAGGAAGTGGTGGACTTACCTCCATAAAGCAGACACGAAAGACTGTCTGAAAAGTAGCAATCACATTTATTATATAGTACCCCAAAAGTGCAACGCATTTCGCAGGCCGAGCCCGCTTCATCAGGCAATAAACGTGGGGACAAAACAGAATTTAAGCAATGGCAGGTGTAGCGCCTCAGTATAGGTAGGTAGAACGCCAGATATAGGTCCCTCTGTATAGGAAGCCAGATATAGGTGCCCCCAGTATAGGTTTTTCCAGGTATAGGTGCCCATAGTATAGGTTAGCCAGGTATAGTTGCCCCTAGTATAGGTAGCCAGGCATAGTTGCCCCCACTATAGGCAGCCAGTATAGTTGCAGCCAGTAATGGCAGCAAGTATAGTTGCCACTAGTATAGGTAGACAGTATAGCCGCCCCAAGTATATAGGTTAACAAAGTAGGTACCCCAGCATATGTAGACTGCCCCCAGTATAAAAGTTAGCAAGGTAGGTGCCCCCAGTATAGGTAGACAGTATAGTTGCCCCAGTACATAGGTTAGCCAGGTAGGTGTCCTCAATGGGTAGCTGCCGCTTGTTACCTTGTGAATGAGTCGGTGGCTGCCTCCTCTATGAGAATCCCCGGTCCTCCCCGGCTAATAGACGTCAGTCAGCAGCGACCCGCAGTGCTGCTTTGAAGAAGGAAGCAAGAGAGCGGCTCTAGTAGTGTAGTGTCGCATATAGAGGAAGTACTTACTTCCTGTATAGCGCGTTACCAGGGGATTCGCTCTCCTCCTTCCTCTTCAAAACAGTACTGTGGGTCACTGCTGACTGACTTCTATTAGCCGGGGAGGACCGGGGATTCTCATAGAGGAGGTGGCCACTGACTCATTCACAAGGCAACAAGCGGCGGCCGCAGGGAAGGAAGTTGGGGGAGAGGGCGGGATGCCGTTTCAGCCTCTGTGCCGCCTGATGCCAAAGTTTTACTTGACGTCATGGGCGGGTCGGTGCTGCTTAGCTATGCAACCCGCTGAACTCAACGTGCGAAGTCTCCATGGGTTACATTTACTATTTTTCTGAATCATCCCCCATCATCTCTACCATTGTATTTTCTAAAATTACTGTTACCAAACAGTGGTTATACAAAACTTAAAAATAGTGCACAAACCAAAGCTTCAAGGGAACTATAACAGAGCACCTAGTTTAAGAAGGAAAGCTGTATATTTAGAAGAAATGTTAACCGTGACAGACACTTAATCTTAATAACAATCAAAGGTCAGATACTTCAAACATGAAATAAAAGACGCGCAGACCACATGCCATTATCATTTACTGTATTTGTTCTTGACATGTCCCCCCATGTCTTTAGTTTACGCAACACATTTTGATGTAGGTTAATTTTTAAGTGTACCTGAGTCATCTAAAAACTCAAAAAGTAAATATTTACGTAAAAAGAGGGAAGTCTCTGGAGTCTATAGAGCAGGGGCCAGGAACCTTTTTGGCTGAGAGAGCCATAAACACCACATATTTTAAAATGTATTTCCCTGAGAGTCATACAATATGTTTCAAACTGGTACAGTGTGCATGCGCAGCAGAGGGCTCCCTTCCCTGTTGCTACGGTGATATGTATATCGTTGATCCGCCGGGCAGCGGAAGTGTCAGACACGTCTTCAGCTTCTCTTGGGTTTCAGCAATTTCCTCGAGAGGCAGACAGGAGAATTACCGACTAACAGCTTGTACAATTAACTAGCTGACTTGAGGGTTGATTCACTTTGTAGGATGAGATCCCTGCACTTTGGCCCAATAGGCTGCCAGTCAAGTGACAGGAAGCCTATTGGGCCAATCAAAATGCGGGGATCTCGTCCTACAAAGTCACTGGACCTGACAGGGTCCAGAGTGGGACAATTGGAGCAGCCGTTAGTTTTGGGGAGAGCACGAGTAAATTAATAGTGCATGCTACAGCAGTAGTGTGCCTGCTTTGAAAATGTTACATGCGCTGCCACCCTAAGCTGCACTGCTTGAGCAGTGTAGCTTAGTGAATCAACCCCTACTGATTCGTCTGTGAGCCAGAAGTAGCCCTCAAAAGTGCCACATCTGGCTTCCGAGCCATAGGTTCCCTACCCCTGCTATAGAGGCTTTCCCCGCCATGTGGTCCCTCGTTGCTGAGTGCGGACTCCTTGAACATTTTGAACATTACTGAGTGCTTGTCGGTGGGAACATCAAGAGGGTCCGGGGCAGTGGTGGGAGACTGGAGGACTGGGGGGGGGGGGAAGCAGTAAGGATCTACTTTTGAAGCAGTTCAACACTTCATGTTTTCTTTGAGGCCCCTTTTACACTTGCAGGCAAAACCTATTTTAAGGGGCCACTAGAACAATGAGGACTATAGATACTTTCATCCCTATTGTGGTCAGTCTTAGTCCGCTGGAAGTATCTGACCTGACGCAAGGCATGCACCACATTGCAGCAAGCACCATGCTTAAAGCTTGATGCTTGGGGTAATGGAAGTCTATGGGTGATGCAGCAAGTGCAAACACCAGAGCACGGTGTGTCGTGGTGCATGGACCAATACGAATCTCAGTGATGTACTGCCTGCCCAGCAGTGAGTACGTCGCTGAACGAGGGGTGGCACTACGCATATGACCATTGACGCACTCTACTGCAGGGTATTAAGATTGTGTTTTTTTACATTGAGGTGTGATGTGGCAAGAGCATAGCACCGCAATGCAAAAATCATATGTAAAACCGGCCTTACACCTTCCAGGTGGTTCCGGTTCACCATCAGATGTCTTGGTATTCCTTAGGCCTCGTTCACATCAGGGACGTTTCTGTGCGCTTTTCACAGCGCATTGTGCTGTGCGTTTTGCAAGGTATTGCTTTTCCCACGTAATTGAATGTGCCTGGTTCACATTTATGCGCTGAGCTGCGTTACAAAAACGTAGTGTTGCATGCATTCCTGTGCGTTGAGATGTAAAGCACACATTAACCATTTCAGCTGCCCAGACGTGAAGCTCACGTCCAGGCGGCTGCTCTGCTGCGGTGCCATGCTTCGGCGCGCTTCCGTGCACGATCGTGGGTGCCCCCGTGCTGTCCCCCGGTAGCCCTGGGATCAGTGAACGGGAACATGGTTCCCGATCACCGATCCGTGTCCCCAGCAGAAAAAACGAAGCGCTCTTACTAGAGGCTTCAGTCTTTCTGCAAATAAAATTTTCCGCGTCCTTCTTGTGCTTCCGGTGATCAAGAAGCACAAGGAGAAAAAAAATAAACTCAGTAAAACTACATCTACATATTTTTTACATTACAATTTACACATATAAAATAAAAAATTAACTGTTTATTTCCCACACCAAAATATTGCCCAAATAAAATTTTTCATGGAAAAAAAAAACATAAATAATTACCTAAGGGTCTGAACGTTTTAAAAATGCATTTGAAGGGGGTATACTACGAACATTTTTTAAATTATAAGCTTGTAAATAGTGATGAACGCAAAACGGAAAAAAATGCACCTTTATTTCCAAATAAAATATTGGCACCATACATTGTGATAGGGACAAAATTTAAATGGTGTCATAACAGAGACAAACGGGCAAATAAAATACATAGGTTTTAATTATGGTAGCGTGGATTATTTTAAAGCTATAATGGATGAAAACTGAGAAATAATGAATTTTTTCCATTTTTTTCTTTTTAATCCTGTTAAAATGCATTTATAAAAAAATAATTCTTAGGAAAATGTACCACCCAAAGAAAGCCTAATTAGTGGCAGAGAAAAAACAAGATATAGATCAATAAATTGTGTTAAGAAGTGATAAAATTATTAGTGAATGAATGGGAGGTGAAAATTGCTCTGATGCATAAGGTGAAAAATCCCTGCGGGCTGAAATGGTTAATACAAGTGAATGGGTGCCCTTTTTTTGACCAATAGAAGCGCATAGCAATGCATGCGTATTTTAGCCTTGATTAAAAAAAACATTTTCAAATGAAAACAAACCTTTATTGACAACTATTACTGCAATAAGCAAAACATGCTAGAAAAAAATGTGTTTAAGCGCATGTAAACGCATGGTCCGCTTAAAAATAGCGCACAGTGACATGCATTAAAACGCGCACATACGCATGTGTTTTTGCACATTCCTGAACCAGGCCTTAATCTGAACTGCTGTGCAATTTTTGCCAATGTGCAAATAGAGGAACTAAACTCCTAATCTATCAAACAACAGCCCAAAATTCTATTTCCTGATTGGCGCGAGTGTCAGAATTTGCTGGAATAGCGGGAAAGCAATAGACAGCCACGGCGGCGGACAGTGGTAAAACACGCGTATTATCAACAGATGCGTCCAGTTATCTCCCAGCATTCTCAGCAGCCAGCTAGAGATAACAGTAAAATAAGCTTGTGAGCAAATATCAGCATCCCTGAGTGTCCGAAGGCCCCGTCACTCCTGACAGCCTGTCAAACTGGCCCACATCACGCTCTAACATCAAGCTGCTTTATGCCAGTTCGTATTAAACAGGCCTGCAATGAGCATCCAGACGCTGACACAGTAGACTGCAGTCTGTTTCTACTCTGCACTGCAGCCCTGCCCCATCTCCTCCTGTATGCAGGGATGGCATGCCTAACTCAAACCAGGGCTACAGTTACAATTAAAAATACCGACCACTTGTAAAAGGGCAAAATACACCTGTTACATTTAGGAACAGTGTCCAGACTTCTTTTGGGTGACATTCTGGAAAGCTGTGCAGCAGCAGCAACACTGTAGCTGATAAACCTCCCAGCAATGTGAAACACAGTCTATTAACCTTTTCAGTAACTATCTAGCAAATTATTGTTTGGATCTATATGTCCTCATGGTGTGGCTAATCTATTGAAGCAGAGGGACTATTTTCATTACAGTTTAAAGTGACACTGACGCGAAAAATAAAAAATGATATAATGAATTGGTTGTGTAGTACGGATAATTAATAGAGCATTTGTAGCAAAGAAAATGGTCTGATATTTTTATTTTCAGTTATACAGGTTTTTTTTTTTTATAACATTGCATCATTCTCTAATATTTGCAATTTACACACTACACTCAGCATTCTAAATGATTTCACAGAGCAGGCTAATGACCTTTTGAACTTTCCTCTGCAGAAAAAAACAAAATACAGTGACAGACAGTTGAGATAATAAGCTTCAGAAGACAGAGTCTCTATGACTTTGAAAGATCTTTTGCATAGATAACGACTGGAGTTTCTTAACTCTTCCTGTACTGGAAACAATATGAGGCCTGGTGCACACTGAGCGGTTTTTGAAGCGTTCCGCAAACCGCTTCCACCTGTCATGGCCGTTTCTACCACCGTGCAGGGCGTGCCGCCGCCCGGGGCGCTGCTGGGAGGGGGGTGCTGTGATGGAGGGGGGAGCCGCAGCCGCGGTGAGGGCAGCCCGACCTCTCCCTCCCTCTCCCCGGGGCGCCCTCCATGCGATCCCCCCTCGGACGGAGTGCAGAGTAATGCGCAGGGAAGCGCTATAGAAAACTACTCACCTCGCTGGCTCCAAGCGCTGCTCTCTCGCCGCCAGTCTCCTCTCTCTGCCTACACGCTGATACACACACACGCTGCTAAACAGGAAGCAGCGTGTGTGTGTATCAGCGTGTAGGCAGAGACAGGAGACTGGCGGCGAGAGAGCAGCGCTTGGAGCCAGCGAGGTGAGTAGTTTTCTATAGCGCTTCCCTGCGCATTACTCTGCACTCCGTCCGAGGGGGGATCGCATGGAGGGCGGCCCAGGGAGAGGGAGGGAGAGGTCGGGCTGCCCTCCCCGCGGCTGCGGCTTCCCCCTCCATCATGGGGGGCACCTACCTAACCTATACTGGGGCAGCTACCTATCTAACCTATCCTGGGGGGCACCTACCTAATCTAACCTATACTGGGGGGCACCTACCTATCTAACCTATCCTGGGGGGCACCTACCTATCTAACCTATCCTGGGGGGCACCTACCTATCTAACCTATACTGGGGGGCAGCTACCTAATCTAACCTATACTGGGGGGAACCTACCTATCTAACCTATACTGGGGGGCAGCTACCTAATCTAACCTATACTGAGGGGGCAGCTACCTAATCTAACCTATACTGGGGGGCACCTACCTATCTAACCTATACTGGGGGGCAGCTACCTAATCTAACCTATACTGGGGGCAGCTACCTAATCTAACCTATACTGGGGGGCACCTACCTATCTAACCTATATTGGGGGCACCTACCTAATCTAACCTATACTGGGGGGCACCTACCTAATCTAACCTATACTGGGGGGCACCTACCTAATCTAACCTATACTGAGGGGGCAGCTACCTAATCTAACCTATACTGGGGGGAACCTACCTAATCTAACCTATACTGGGGGGCACCTACCTAATCTAACCTATACTGGGGGGCAGCTACCTAATCTAACCTATACTGAGGGGGCAGCTACCTAATCTAACCTATACTGGGGGGCACCTACCTATCTAACCTATACTGGGGGGCACCTACCTATCTAACCTATACTGGGGGGCACCTACGTATCTAACCTATCCTGGGGGGCACCTACCTAATCTAACCTATCCTGGGGGGCACCTACCTAATCTAACCTATACTGGGGGGCACCTACCTAATCTAACCTATACTGGGGTGGCAGCTACCTAATCTAACCTATACTGAGGGGGCAGCTACCTAATCTAACCTATACTGGGGGGCACCTACCTATCTAACCTATACTGGGTGGCAGCTACCTATCTAACCTATACTGGGGGGCACCTACCTATCTAACCTATACTGGGGGGCACCTACCTATCTAACCTATACTGGGGGGCACCTACCTATCTTATACTGGGGGGCAGCTACCTATCTAACCTATACTGGGGGGCATCTTCCTAACCTATACTGGGGGGCACCTTCTTATCTAACCTATAGTTGGAGCATTAACTTATCTAACCTGTATTGGGGGCACCTACCTACCTAGCTAGTCTATACAGGTGACAACTATACTGGCTACCTATATTGGAGGCACCTACCTAAATAACCTATACTGGGGGCATCTACCTATCTAACCTATGCGGGGGGCAACTATTCTGGCTACCTATATTAGAGGCACCCACCTAGCTAACCTGTACTGGGGGCACCTAACTATCTAACTTATACCGGGGATGCCTGCCTATCTAACCTATACTGTGGGCAACTATACTGGCTACCTATACTGGAGGCACCTACCTGGCTAACCTATACCGGAGGCAACTATACTGGCTCACCTATGCCTGGCTACCTATACTGGGGGGACCTATAGCTGGCTACCTATACTGGGGTACCTATTCTGGGGGAATCTATACTGAGTGCAACTAGACCTGGCTAACCTACACTGCGGGCACCCATACCTTGCTTCGGGGGGGGGCGCAATTTTTACACCCTCGCCCTGGGTGCATTTTAGCCTAGAAACTGCACTGCCACCTGTGACACCGCTTGGCTAATGTATCTCTATGGGATGGTGCACACCAGAGGTTTCAGGTTTTTAGCAAACCGCAAACGTGGGTCCTGTAGCACTTTTGCGGTTTGCAGAAGCGTTTCTGCCTCAATGTAAAGTATAGGAAAAGCTCAAACTGCTCTGAAAAACACTAGATCAGAGCTGTTTTCCAGGCGTTTTCGTTACATTAGCTGTTCAGTAACAGCTTCACTGTAACAATATTTATAATCTGCTACACAAAAACGCTCCAAAAAACGCTAGGCATGTTTAGAAAACGTCTCTAAACATACCTAGAATGGCTCTGAAATCTGCTTTAAAAACCTCTAGCGTTTTGCAGATCTGTTAGAGGTTTTTGGTGTGCACTGGACCTTAGACTCATATCTCTGCTCCTAATGTTTTATTTCTTAGCTAAATTCACATACAAATCATTATATCATAAGTTTATTTTCACTTCAGATTCCCTTTAAAGCACGAGGGACAGCCATACTATCCCAGGAAAAAAAATATATATAAGAAGATACTTGTTATGCTGTGTACTGTCCACGTTTTGATTTCAGTGAATTTTATATAGCAAATAAAGAAAAAACTGTTCCAGACATGTTTCATCTTTGCTGCCTCTGCCTGAAGCCAATCCTGATGTCATTTCCTTTTTTTCTTCTCTGCCTGATATGGTGTATGCAGAACTGCACTGTCATATCTAGTTTGCTTTGTAAACACATGTCAACATAGATCGGATTTCAGCAGCTTCCGCAGAGGGGTGGGGTGATTTATCTTCTATTTAACTTCTCAGCCTTGTTTCACACTGAACTGCCCTCAGCCAATCAGCAATGACCAGGAATGTGTTAGAGGAGATAACAAGCTTCCCTCTCGACGGCAATGTACAAGAAAAGAGCCAGGCTGACTGAGATTAGAGTACTTCCAGCAGACACATTTATGATTATATTAGAATGCTTACAATGCAGGGTCAGGATGTAGACTACATAATAAACAAAGATACAGTAAGTGAGAATTTGGTTTTATGGCTGTCAATGTCTCTTTAACCTCCCTGGCGGTAAGCCCGACCTACGCTCGGGCTAGCCGCCGGAGAGGATCACATGGCCGCTGGATGATTTTTTAAAATAAAATATTTATTATATGCCCTCCAAGTCCTTCCGCTCTCCCCCGATCTCCCCCGATCGCCGCCGTTATACATACCCCCCCAGGGATCCTGCGATGGTGCAGCCTCCCAATCAGCTTCAGGCTTTGCTATGGGGAGGATCAGGACTGCGCACGACGTCAATTTTGATCGTCGCCATAGCGACGAGTGAAGCTAAATGCTGAAGCTGCGGCTCTCGCGGGATCGCGGAGGGGTAAAAATTGCCGGCAGCGTTCGGGGGATGAGAGAGGTGCAGCGGGGCTTGGCAGGCATAGTTAGCTAGTGAAGTGGTAGCTAAAGCATTTAAATCCTATTTTATTTTTAAAAAATCCTCCCGCGGACGCAGCCTCTGAAACTGCGTACCGCCAGGGAGGTTAACCACTTCAGGACCGCAGGCTAACACCCCACTAGTGACCAGGCTATTTTTTACAGTTTAGGCACTGCTTCACAGCTTCAAGGGCTCACTGCAGGACCGTTCAACTCAGCTCACAAGTGATTCCCCTTTTCTGCCCACCAACAGAGATTTCTGTTGGTGGGCTCAGATCGCTGCTGCATTGTTTGTTTATTTTATTTTTTTTTGTTTTTATATAAATGTGCCCTTTTTTATTATTTTTTCTTTTCTCCTCCCTCCCTCCATCCTCCCCGCCTACCAATCACAGCGATCGGCTGTCATAGGCATCAGCCTATGGCTCCCGAGCCTCCCGGAGATCGCAGCGATGTACAATGTAATTAGATGGCGGAGCGATCACCACTGGGAGACTGATGACAGAGCGGAGATGTGTGCACAACGGCACACGCCATCTCTTGCAAAATCCCGCCCCAGGACTTTGTACCAATTGCCGTTGAGCGGTCCTGGGGCTGCCGCCCCGTCCAATCGTCGTGGATCGGTCAGCAAGTGGTTAAGTGATGCACTGACTGCTCCTTTGAGGATGAGTGAATGGTGCATGGGCTGGGCTGACATACTCCCTCCACACCTTCAATTAAAACTCTTCGTTAGCTGGGCATGAAAAAAAAAATGACTACTGTGCTAATGAAAAGTTATGCTGGCAAAAAAGGCAGAAGCAAATAGAAAACTCTGGATCCTATTAAAGCTCCCCCTATCCTTCTATGCCGCTCCATTTCAGCACTGCCAGACGCTAAAAATCCCCAGACAAGCTAGACGGCAATGCTGGGATCCAGGATCATAACAATCCTGTGTGAAAAAACCACACGCAGGCGCAGTAGCAGCTGTCCTTCAGGCTCAGGGGAAATAACCAAGCCCAATTGAATCTGCTCTACTGTGCAGGTGCAGACACCGCGTGCCTGCCCAGTAGAGCAGATCCAATCGGACTTGGCTATTACCGCCTGAGCCTGAAGAAAAGCCGCTACTGCGCCTGCACAAGGCTCACACAGGATTGTTATGATCCTGGAGCCCTGCAGGATTTTTAGTGGCTGACAGCGCTGGAACGGAAGGACAGAGGAGGATGGGGAAGTCTTGTTAGGATCCAGAGAATTCCCCATCACATGCGTAGAACGCGCCTCGCGCCAGGAGAGTGATCGAGGATTGCGCGGTCAGGGCTGCACAGGCGCCGTTGCAATCAACTGTCGCAAGAAACGAAAGTGAGTCGTTGCGGGGAACCAGAGGATTGGTTTGACCCAGTGCAGGCACAGGGCTGCTGCAGGAGCCTGGTAGAAGCCCCAGGTAAGTTAAAGTACTTTTTTTTTAAATTGCTTTAGGTTTCCTTTAAGGCCCAATATAGTATTCATAAAAACCTAAATGAAAAACATAACATATAAACTTACTAAAAAGATGGAAGGCTGGATTCACAGTGGTCAGTTGCATAACACAGGCGTTAAAATGAGTGTGCACTGCAATGGAGACCGGCCATAGACTTTAGTGCAAAGCCTGCATGCAGCCACATAGAATAACGCAATAAGTTACAACGCAGTACTGTGAACATCCCCATAGAGTTATATGGGCGACGAGTTGACATGCAGAATTATTCTGAAAAACAATAGAGAACTGTGAACTGAGAACTACAGTGAGCCTCTCATGATGTAACAAGAGTTCACATCCATCACGTCTGTGGGAGGGGTGTTTCAATGACATCATCACACTCTGCTCAGCTCCATAAGGCTACAAGGGGTATGTATGCCTTTGACCATCATGGCGGTGCTTAAAGACGCACTTAAACCTAATAAAAAAATGTGTTTTACTCACCTGGGGCTTCTGCCAACCCCCTGCTGCAGTCCCGTGCCCTCGCAGTCACTCACAAATCCCCCTGTCCCCTGTCCAAAAAACGAAAGTAGCTGGTGGCTGGGAGACAGGGGGATCCATGAGTGACTGCGAGGGCACAGGACGGCTGCAGGGGGCTGGTAGAAGCCCCAGGTGAGTAAAACTATTTTTTTTTTTGTTTACAGGCTTAAAGAGGAACTCCAGTGAAAATAATGTAATAAAAAAAGTGCTTCATTTTTACAATAATTATGTATAAATGATTTAGTCAGTGTTTACCCATTGTAAAATCTTTCCTCTCCCTGATTTGCATTCTGACATTTATCACATGGTGACATTTGTACTGCTGGCAGGTGATGTCAGTGGAAGGAGATGCTGCCTGCTTTTTTGGCAGTTGGAAACAGCTGTAAACAGCTATTTCCCACATTGCAACGAGGTTCACAGACAGGAAACTGCCAGGACCATGGTCCTCACTGTTTCCTGTGGAAGGGATTTCACCACAATATCAGCCATACAGAGTCCCCTGATGATCTATTTGCGAAAAGGAATAGATTTCTCATGTAAAGGGGGTATCAGCTACTAATTGGGATGAAGTTCAATTCTTGGTCACGGTTTCTCTTAAAGAGAATCTGTACTCTAATATTCTTACAATAAAAAGCATACCATTCTATTCATTATTTTCTCCTGTGCCCCTCTGTGCTGTTTCTGCCACTCTCTGCTGCAATCCTGGCTTGTAATTAACAGTTTTAGGCAGTGTTTACAAACAAACTAACCAGCTTGTAATAGGCTCAGCTAAGCATAGTGTGTGAGTCATTCAGAGTGTGCAGGGGGCCTGCAGAGGGTGTGTATCTCTTCTACCAATCACAAGCAGCCCTGCACATTCCACACAATCAAGCCTTAGCCCGACAAACAGGACAGAGGAAAGATACATTGATTTATTACAGAGACAGTGCAGTTAGGAAAGACTGCAGTAAGCCAGAGCAGATTAGGACAGGCATAGGAACTTATAGGATATAAGAACTAAGGCTGAAAAATTTGTTACAGAGTCTCTTTAAGGATCCTTTAACAGTCCCGCTGAAAACAGTACTTTCCTAATTGACAGAATGGTTCCTAAACTACAATTTACATTTGACCATTTTTTAATTAATATATATTTCAGCTACATTTACATTGCAATGTGTTTTTGTCTGGGGTTCAAACACTTTTTCCTTCAATAGGTATCAACTTGAAATGCCCAGGGAAAGGTGATAGATAAAAGGAAGTGTAAGCTTAAAAAAAAACAAAAACAAAAAGAAAGAGCGAGTTCCACAGTATAATTGGCCTGTAATATAAAAGCAGAACCATTACCTAGGACAAAAGTTTCCAGGGCGTGTAGTATACTGGAAGCATTGACAACTAGGCTCTTCTGAAGAGCTACTTACAAAAGAGGAAAAAAATACATAACAAATGGGCATGTTCTGCCTGAAATCTGATTTCCTGCAGACAAGGCTACACAAACAAGATGGATGAAATGGCGGCGTTATGTCATTCTGTTGCTCCAATTATCTAGCTGAAGAGAAGTATTTTTGCTTTGATGTGAAAGAAATCATGGTCCGGGCAAACTGTGTTCTGTATGACTCAGAGGGTCTATCTGGACTGACAAGACGGGATTTCTGCTAAAAGCAGCATACGCCGGGAAGATGCTGCACATCAAAGGGACTGACAGGGGAAAAGGTGGCTGCTGTACATAGAAAGGGGCCTAGTGATGGAAGAGAAGGCAGCGCCTCATAGAAACAGGTGACTGAAACAGGCTTCAGGTGGTTGTTGCTTTTCATGGGGGGAAGGCTGCACATGGAATGAGGCCTGTGGGTGAACATGAGAGATGATGTAAATGGAAGGCTGCATATGAGGGAGGCAAGTTGCTGTACATGGAAGAAGGGGTTACCAGTAGTGTTCATATTTGAAAGATGAAAAAGAGAGGTGGAAATATCTAGACTGAATGCTACGGGCAGTCTAGGTTGTAGGCTGGGTTCACATCAGAGCTTAGTTTTTCCAGTTTCCCAGACCAGATGGACAAGTGTATAATTGTGTTGAGTTTAATAGACTCAGTTTTCATGAAAGTTTGCCAGTTTTTAAGGTAAACTAAGGGACAGAAAGGCAGGTTCCCAGCCAGGGGCATAACAATAGACCCTGCAAGGGATGCACCTGCAGGGGGGCCCTGAAGCCACAGGGGGCCCCATCCAGAGACAACTGACAACTAAGGGCATGGAGAGAAAAGGCTTCTTCTATTCTCTGCACAATTGTTCTAATGACTGCATCTACTCAGCCACTGATAACAAATCAGACAGTCCTATTCAGGGCACCCAGCCCCCAACCTCTCTACTCCTCCCCAAGTGCTGTGTACTGTAGTGATGCTGGAGAAGTCTGCAGAGCCCCGCCCCCAACCTCTCTACCCCTCCCAAAGTGCTGTGTACTGTAGTGATGCTGGAGAAGTCTGCAGAGCCCCGCCCCCAACCTCTCTACCCCTCCCCAAGTGCTGTGTACTGTAGTGATGCTGGAGAAGTCTTCAGAGCCCCGCCCCCAACCTCTCTACCCCTCCCCAAGTGCTGTGTACTGTAGTGATGCTGGAGAAGTCTGCAGAGCCCCGCCCCCAACCTCTCTACCCCTCCCCAAGTGATGTGTACTGTAGTGATGCTGGAGAAGTCTGCAGAGCCAGTTCTGCTCCATCAGAGATGGAAAGAGTGAGTGTAATAAGCTGAGGCTGGGAAATCACTCGTCTGTCTGTTTTCTGCATGCGTTTTCTGCACAAAATGTGGGCTAAGGGGCCCCATCAAAAGTTTTGCAGGGGGGCCCATTGATTTCTAGTTACGACACTGTTCCCAGCTGAAGGATATGCCTCTGTGTGCCCTTCGCACCACTGTCAGCCGAGCGCTGTAACTACAGATTTGGGCGCAGCCGGCACTGTAACTACAGATTTGGGCGCAGTCGGCACCACCATAGACTGTAATAGGAATTATGGCTATAGCGGCGCACAGTGAGTACCGGTAACTTCGACACCGTCAGAAGACGGAGCTGAAGTTACATTTAAAACACTGTAATTCGTCCGCCAGCAATAGCTGGAAGCCGAATTACATCATTCCCCACCATCCACGTGGACCTGGAGGGGGAATCATACTTAACGCCGCCGGGACTTGTGCAGCAGCAGGATAAGCCGTATACCGGCTGTATTCTGCACCCAAGTCTCGCTGGCTGCGATTTTATACGTATGTCTGTCAGCCCCCCCTTGCTGCGCTAGCCAGCCCCGAATCTGACGACAAGCAGCTGGTCAGCAAACTAATGAGGAAGGGGCGTCCCTAGCAGGAGAGGAACTTTCCTTCAGCTTTCTTTCCCATCACAAACACGGCTCCTGTACCATTTCCTGAGCACTTCAATGCAAGTTATAGAAAAATCGATAAGCGCTTGAAAAAGCGATTTTTTTGAGCGCTTTAAAAAAAATTTAAGTGAAAGAGATTCAGTTCCACATCAAAGCGTTCACTTCCGGATTGACTGAAAAAAAAAATAAAAACTCTAATCACCACACAAAAGCGCTTTACTTAATCGGAATTCGCTCAGAAAGCGCTGGGAAAAGCACTGTTACCTGCACACAGTGAAGACAACTGGGAGCCTGAAATCTTGCTGGTTGATAGGGGGTCAAATACTTATTTCACTCATTACAATGCACATCAAGCTCTGACTTCTTGAGGGTTCTTTTGTTGTTATTCTGCCTCTGACAGCTACAGCAAACCTACCATTATAATTATAGAATTATTATTTCTTGGCTAGAGGGAAAACAAGCAAAATCAGCAGGGAATCAAATACCTCTTTCCCTCACTGTACCTCTGCACTTTTTAGCGCCCACCCCGGTCACCCCTGTCCAGTTCAATACAGCTGTGATATCAACAAAAATTTCTACATGAAGCAAGGAAAGCATAGTGGGCGACTACCAAGGTTCCCACATAGCTAACTCCCACTCCTACACAATTGTATGTAAAAGTCTCTGCTATAGCAAAGCAAATGAATCAGTGTGCTACCCGTAGACTCGGCTTCACCTAACCACGCTTCATAAACCCAAAAGAAAGGTACTCCTTCAGATAGTGGGCGGGGGTGGGAAGCAGTTCTTCTCAGAATAAGATTCAACAGGGTGAGTCAGTCGAGGCATTTCTAAACACCTTTACATCAGAAGTGTCTATCAAGGTTCAATGTCTTGACATCTAGAAGATTTCCTCCTCCGTGATGTGTGAATCATTACCAGGACACAGAACTGTGCAGCACGAAGTTTAATTGCCTGGATTACTCCAACACTCCCGCACACGCATGATCAGAAAGGTGTCAGCAAAAGGACCGTATTGTAGATTCATCTCATGGTGGAGTATATTAGACCTTTTTTTAAGAGTTGAGGCAGCCATACCATAGGCAAACGCAGGGGGGATTACAGCTGCCCAGAATCCCCCTCAGACCAGGGCCAGTGCAGTGTCTGGGGACAGGCACAAGTTGAGACACCAGAATATCTGCAGGTATCCTGCAGCTAAGAGCAGTGCTGCTCGGATACCCCTTTTCAAAATTTTCCGAATCGGATCCGGATACCTCGCTATTCGATCCGGGTCGGATATCCGAGTTCAAAAATTTCCGATCCGAATCCGAAACTGATATCTGACCCAAGTATCCGGCGGATTCGGATATCCAGAAAGAAAACCGGAAGTGGCCTTTAAATTGCTTTAAAAACGTTTTTTAGGGTATATGAGGCATGTAGCATCATTATTTTGTATAGGGGAACACTAATTGATGATGTAGAGACTTAAAATCCCCCCCCCCCCCCAAAAAAAAAAATGGCAGTCAATTAACATCAGGCCTTGGTTCCAGACAGCGGTCATGCAGCCCACATTGGGCTTGATTCACAAAGCGGTGCTAACTGTTAGCACGCCTGTGAAAACCCCCTTAGCACGTCTAAACAAGCTTTTCGCGCATAAAACTTTACGCGCGCAAAACTTTATGCGCGTAAAACTTTACGCGCGTACTGCACAGGGCACAGGGCGCACTGCGCGAAGTGCCCATTAAAGCCTATGGGACTTAGCGCGCGTAAAAATTTGCGCGCGTAAAACTTTACGCGTGCAAAGTTAGCGCACGATCTGATTGAGAAATCCGGTGCTAACCTACTTAGCTCCCTGGTTAGCGCGTCTAAAGATTTTAGACGTGCTAAGTAGGTTAGCACCGCTTTGTGAATCAAGCCCATTGTGTCCAAAGTCCAACCCCACAACTGCGACATGACAGTTTTCAGCCAAGACACCTCCAAAAAATGATGCAGCAATTGTGTTTTGGGTTAAATATAGGAGGTATCAGTGGCCTGTGGCACCCTGGCCTGGCGGTGGGAGCTGCACAGGCAGCAGGAGCAGGGCAATGCAGCAGCAGCAGGTTTAATGTGTGCCAGGAGCATGCCGGACGTGGCACGTTGCAATTGGCACGTGTCACGTGGCACGTGTCACTTGCCACATGTAACGTGGCACTTGCCACTTGCCACTTGCCACTAGTGTCTTCTCCTCTGCTGTCTGACTGTCACTCGGCACTTGCCAAGTGTCACATGGCACTTGCCAAGTGCCGAGTGACAGTCAGACAGCAGAGGAGAAGACACTAGTGCACACTGACTGTCACACTGGCACTGCTCACAGCACAGGAGTTCTGTAGAAAGCTAACACAGTAGTACTACTACTCTAACAACTACTAGCACACTGACTGCAGTACTACAGTACTAACTACACAATAACACAGTAATCCTATCCCCTAATCCCTAACCTAACCTATACCTAGGGCTAATAGCTGGCCAGCAGGCAGCAGCTAGCCTGGTCTGTGCACAGCACACACAGACACATAGCATCTGTCTGCAGCACACACTTTGTCACACAAATGACATCAAGCTAATTAATGATTTAACAATAGTGTAGTGATAGTGAAGGGGTTAATCACTGAAAAGCTTATCACTGTGTACAGCCCTTGGTCCAGCAGAACTGGAGCACACACTCTGACCGTCACACTATGACATCAATCAAGCTAATTAACGAATTAACAATAGTGTAGTGATAGTAGTGAAGGGGTTAATCACTGAATAGCTTTAGGTTTATAACTGTGTACAGCCCTTGGTAGGCCACCAGCACTGGAGCATGTCTCTCAGTGAGCATTCACCAGTACTGGCTAAGAGCACCATGCTGCTGCCTGCACTATGTGCCGCCCCCTTTCTTTCCGGGCTACAGTTGACTGTGGATGTAGCAGCAGCAGCAGCATACGTACAGGAACTAAACAGGGCACTGAGCCAGGTATGAGCACAGCCCTGTGCCGCTGCTGTGTGAATACTTCACTTTCCCCTTTATTAACAATGTTGGCTGTCCTCATTATTATCTGTATCAAACAGCTTCTGATTGATACCGTTGCCGATCGTGAGCTGATGGGACATTTAGGAAATAATTGTCAGATCCTGTCAGGCGGATGGGAATTGCATTATGTCTACCCAGCATGATGCCCTACCATACCATTATACTGTATTGCGCATGGCTGAGGGAGACCTTTCAGGAATCTCCCTCTTGAAAATCCTGGGCTTGCCCCTGCATACATCTGGCAATGACGGGCAAATTAGACCAAGAGACAAATCTCTCTCTAATCAAATCTTAGAGAGAGATCTGTCGGCTGCCCCAAGTGCTCATGCATCGTAGGCCGATTCCTGATCAATTTCATGCTGAAATTGATCTGGAATCGGGCTTGTGATGCCGCATTGGCTGCCTTGCTGGCCTGTCGCTGCCCCCCCCTAATGTGTCCCCCCTGCACTCTACATTATCACTTGTCCTCCGCTGCCTCCGGAAGCACTGCTTGCTCTATACATGCGCCCCACGTGGTTGCCGGAGTAACCCAGAAGTGTATGTGTATTTTGTAGTGATAATACTTCTATGTGTGCACAGCCAAATCTTTCAGGAAAGCAGGTTTCTGTTGGATAATATCCCTTGCCCACAGTTATTTGTCATGTGTCATCAATGAGGGAAGAATGGTGCTGGCTGCAGTGGTGCACACTGATAGACGTAGCCTGACAAGATAGTGTATCAGGCAACTTGTCACACTTCCCAGAGTCCTTCCTAGTCCAAATCATTAGACAGATTACAGAAATGGCCATCTCACCGAGATGAGAGGTGTCTGTACTTAATGAAGATATAAATGCCAGCAGTTATCAATAGGAAGGACTGTGGCTTCTCTGCCGGCTAACCTTCTGTGATGTCAGGTTACGGTTACATCGCTATGGTGATTCTACATGCTGCATATCAGGCTAACATAAAAAAAGGGCTAACGGATATTTGGGCACCCATGAAAGCCGATAGTGGAATATTGGTAAATTTACTGATAATTTACCGATATTCTACTTGTAAAGTATAAAGAAGGATAGTAAAATATTGGTATCAAATACTGATGTTTTACTAAAACTAAACCTAACCCCACTCTCACACACAGAACCCTCCCCCCTGATGCCTAACCCTAACCGCCGCCCACTCCCTTGCAAAAACACCCTTCCTAATGCCAACCCCCCCCCCCCCCCCATACCATACCAGATGCCTAACCGTAACCCCCACACACACCTAACCTTAACCACCTCCCACACCTAACCTTAAAGTACACATCCAAGCAGATTAAAAATAAAAAAAATACACTTCCCTGGGGCTTCCTACAGCCCCTGCCTGCCGGTCTGTGCCCACGCCGCAGCTTCACTCCACGCTGGTGGTCCTGGGTCCCCTCCGGTGCAGGATTCCTACTGTGCCTGCGCGAACGGCTCCCAGAGTTGCATTGGCGTCATTTGGACTGTACAGCGCAGGCACAGAATTACTGCGCCTGCGCTGTACATTCCAGATGACGTCAGCGCGACAAGTGAACTGCACGCTGGAGTGCAGAGGGAGCCGACACAGACCGGAGGGGCCCGGGAGCCCCCGGTGCAGCGGCGAGGGCACAGGACAGGTGCCAGGGGCTGGAAAAAGCACCAGCTAAGTGTATATTTTATTCTTAATTTGCTCGGACCACTCCTTTAACCACCCCCCCATGCCTAACCTCAACCACCCTCCCCCCATGCATAACCTTAACCACCCCCCACACCTAACCTTAACCACCACTCCACCTACACCTAACCTCAACCATCCCCCACGCCTAACCTTAACAACCACCCCACCACCAATCGCTGCAAAAAAAAAAAAAACCACGTAATTTTTCGTGCGGTGCTATAGGCTGAGGAAGTACCTCGTGCCCCGCCATACGCTGAGGAAGTACCTCCCAGGTCGCGGCTTAGCTTCCGATTGGCGGAAATTCACGGAGGTGGGCAGCGGCGGGTACAGAGGCAGGGGAGCGCGGATTAAATGGCAGTCTCCAGGTAATGACAGTCTGTCCCTTGCTGGGGGTCCATTTATCTATAATGTATTCCACCTCTTCCCTTTATTTCCCCCTCTTTCTAATGACACAAGACAGTGCACTTCCTAGTACAGACCTCAGTAAAAGTGCCTGAAGACTCTGGGAGGAGGGCGGGTAACAAATAGACATCAAACAAATGACAGCGCGCTCATAGGCTGCAACTGAACTAAAGACCAACAGAGGCATGCAGAGCCCCACAGGGCTAAATACTTGCCTTGAATGCAAATCAGATGCAAATCATGTACTAGTCCTAATCTATAATCTATCTAGTTTTGTACAGCAGGAGACATTGGCAGCGCTTCCAAACAGAGGCTGCACCGGAATTGACTACCTGCAATAGATGTGCAGAGCTCCACAATTGTGGGCTAAAATACACAACGTGCATTCAAAACAGGTACAGCAAAGGAGGACGTTAGCTTCAGTATAAATAATATGTGCACAAATTATTCCCTACTAGACTTCCCCACGGCGTTGACGGGTCCTCTCGGGGAAAACCTACCGCTAGTCTAACGATAAAAACACGATTTTGTTCCTAGTGCTGCTAGTCATAAAATGGTATACACATTTCTCTCAAACAGACATCAAACAATTGACAGCGCTCATAGGCTGCAAATGAATTGTAGACCAACAGAAGCATGCAGAGCCCCACAGGGCTAAACAAATACACAATTAGCAAGAGGAGAAAAAAAGAGTCAGAGGAAATGATGTCAGGATTAGCTTCATTCAAAGGTAACCAAGATGGAAACTGTCTAGAATAGGATTCTCTGCTTTTCCTTTATAAAATTCTGAGGAATCATAACATGGACAGTGCAATACATCTGTTATGTAAGTAGAACTAGTATGTATCTACTTATATATGTGTTTTTTATTTCTAGGTTAGCATGGGTGTCACTTGTTCTTTAATGCTTTATAAATAAAGTTTAATAATAACAAAAAGCGGAGTATCACTTTAACTCCAGCAGCTGCAGCGGTGAATTCACACATCTAGGGCAATCACTCCATCTCCCATGACCCCAGTAATGGCCTCTACCTAGGTTACCGCTACCGCTCTTCCACAAGTGCGTTTTACACGATAGGTCTAGCCAATATCTGAACATCACAGCACAAAATCAACTCCGCCGTCTAAATCCCCATAAATATTAATCACGAGCTGATGATGACCAGGGAAGACTCCTAGCAGGTGGGAAATTAGCTGAGAATTTATACAGCTATTTAATTCAGGAACACCTAACAAAAACAAAACAAAAAGTGGGGGAGAGTTTCAGCAAACAGAATTTAATTGCATTGTCTTATTCTGCAAACCAATTATTCCAAAGCAGTAAAATTGCCATTCATTACCGCAGCTTTTCTGAATTCGGAGTGTTTAATTACGGGATAATCAGATTAATGTATTATAACTCATTCTTGCGGTTGCCGTCGCCTTGTTGCCCTGGCCATTTCCTCGCCTGGCAACCAACATGTGGGTATCACACATGAGCAGCTGAAAATAATGATTTATAAATGAGGTCTATAATGTGGTGTGATCAGCTCTGTAACAAGGCCAGGCTTAAAGGGCAACTCCAGACAAAGTGCACAAAGGACAGTAACAAATATAGACGTCACAGGCCTATCACTTTAATGTCTAGTTAAGGGTCAAATGGAAAATAAATAATTAAAGGAGCACTATCGCAATTTTTTTTTTATTTAGAATACATGTACAAACATAAAAATAAGAAGTGTGTTTCTTCCAGAGTAAAATGAGCCACAAATGACTTTTCTCCTACATTGCTGTCACTTACAGTAAGGAGTATAAATCTAACAGAAGCGACAGGTTTTGGGCTAGTCCATCTCTTTATGGGGGATTGTCAGCATGGCCTTTATTCTTTATGAAGACACCCCCTAAAATAATTTATACAAAGATGCTGGCCACCCTCCTTGCTGGCTGCACACTTTTTGGCAATTGTACAGAGCAACTGCCATTCACTAAGTGCATTTATGCATAAGGAAAACTCAAGAATCCCCCATGAGGAGATGACCTAGTCCGAAACCTGTCAGTTCAGTCAGATTTCTACTACCTACTGTAAGTGACAGCAGCATAGAAGAAATATAATTTATGGCTCATGTTACTCTGGAAGAAATGTACTTCTTATGTTATGTGTTTACATGTATTTTAAATTTTACAATTTTCGCAATAATGGTCCTTTAAATAATAGTAATAATTAAAAAAATTAAAATGTACCAAAGTCAAAACTTGGTTCAAAAAGCAAATACTTACCTAACTTAACTAAGAAGAGGGAAGCCTCTGGATCTTATAGAGGCTTCCCATGCAAACCTCTGGTCCCCTGTCAGCAAGCACTGCCCCCCCTCCCCCCCGAAGATTACCAAAGACATCGGGGCCCTGCTCTTCTTCAGGCACAATCACGGCTTTATTGAGCCTGCACAAGTACAGCTGTGCCTGCCAGCAATCCGCACCCTGCTCATGCACAAGCGGCTCCATGCTACTGCGCAGATGTAGCCATGCTCATGCTGGTGCAGACAGTCGCGTTCATGACAGAAGTGGAGAGCGGCCCTGAAGTTGAAGTGTACCCGAGGTGGATATTTTTGGGTAAAATGGGACACAGAGGCATGGTCACTGCTTTATGCTGTGCCTCTGTGTAACCTCCACGCTGATCTCTGTGTCCCCCACACCCTGCTGCAACCTCCTGACTCTACCCACAAGTAGCAGTTTAATGGGGAAGGGGCATCCCTTGCAGGAAAGGAACTCCTGTGTAACACCCCTTCCCTGCCTCTCAGAGCCATCTCACTGGCTCTCCCCGCCCATTCCCCACCTCTCCTCCGCCCCTTCCACTCCTCTGTATGCTCTGTGCTTTCAGAGAACACTGAGATGATTCTGCATTGTCGTGACCCTGGGGCCACAGCCATTTTTTTTCTTTTAACTACAAAACGAAAGTAAGTGATTACTGGGCGGGGAACAGCTGTAGGGCTATTTCACACCAGAGCCCCTTTCTGCGTTGTAACGCAAAGGCAGTTCTTTGCGTTAACCAAGGTAAAATGAAAGTCCATAGACTTTCATTTTACTTTCATTTTACCTTTCACACCCGGCGCTGCGTTTCGGTACGGTGCGGTTCCGACGCACCCGGAATCGTCGATCCAACCGGGAGCTGGCGCATTTCGTCGGTTTCAATTAATAGCTACCGCCGCTGATTGCGTTGCACCGCAGATACCCGACGACACACCGCAGTCTATCGACGCGTGCAGGAGAACGTCTCTTGTCTGGTGTGAAAGGAGCCTAAGGGGCTCTACTTGATCTGCCTAGTTCCCTGGATCAGGTAGTATGTTTTTTATTTTAGTTTTTGAATCGGCTTGGATTTTTTTAAAGAAAGGTCCTGGGCAGCAGCGGCGGAGGACGACGTGGGAAGCTTCAGGAGGATCCAGAAGCTTCCCTCTCCTTAAAGGATACTGAGGTGACATGTGACATGATGAGATAGACATGTGTATGTACAGTGCAAGGCACACAAATAACTATGCTGTGTTCCTTTTTTTCTTTCTCTGCCTGAAAGAGTTAAACATCAGGTATGTAAGTGGCAATTCCTCTCTGAGTCAGGACTGGGCCAGATTTCTTCTCTGAGTCTGAACTGGGTCAGACTACAGTGTGACCCTCACTGATAAGAAATGACAACTACAATACACTTTCCTAGCAGAAAATGGCTTCTGAGAGCAGAAAGGGATAAAAAGGGTCAATAGTTCATAGATTTTAGCTCTGGCATACTTCAATGAATGTGTCATTGAGTAAAAACAACAAAATAGTAAGAACTTAAAAAGCAGATTTAAATATATAATAAAACTGTGGAATATCTTAAAAAGTCATTTTAGGAGAATGAGGATAGATACAATTGTTTATTTCCATAGTTTATTTTCACCTCGGGTGTCCTTTAAGTAATTATTTACTTTTTGAGAAATGTAATGCCTTTGGTTTTCTTAAAACAATATTCATTTTTCTAAACATATTTTCTGTCAATATGTAAAAGTGAGAACCGAGAGCCCAATATAGTGTAGTAAGTATTGGTAAATGGGTTAATGAAACGAGTACAGAATAATACTCACAAACCAGGGTTACCTCCAGGCAACCACTGTATAAGCAGGTGAGGAGATTAACCTATCCTCACTCAGGATTAAGAAGTCGCTCTCTGTAGACAGAAAAAATAAAGGGGTATCCCCCTCCACCAGGGGTGGCTATCAATCATAACATAATGTATGTTTTTTGGGATGTGGGAGGAAACCGGAGTGCCCAGAGGAAACCCACTCAGACACGGGGAGGACATACAAACTCCTTGCTGATGCTGACCTTGCTGGGATCCGAACCGGGGCCCAGCACTGCAAGGCGAGAGAGCTAACCACTACACCACCGTGCTGCCCAAGCAAATAAATATGGCAGCCCCCATATCCTTCTCACCTCGGATTCCCTTTAAAGGCAAATGGAGGTGAGAGAGTGGCTCACTTCAGCCGCTGCAAGAGGCTTTGCCAATCTTCCGGAGCCCGAGTGCTCCTGAAGACGGGCCACTCCGTACTATGCATGCACGAGTGCGTGAGGATATGCGGTCACGCATGCGCAGTACGGAGCAGCACATCTTTGGGAGCACTCCAGCTCCCGAAGATTGGCAAAGCCTCCCACAGTGGCGGAAGTGAGCCAGCAGCCTCTGACCCATCGGTGGTAGACTGCTACCGGGCGATCCAGCGCTGGAGCCCTGGGGCCGAGAGAGGAGTGGGAAGGCTCTATAGGGCCCAGAGCCTTCACTCTCCTTAGGTGAGTATCTGTTTTATTTACGCTTCAGACTCCCTTTAACCAGCACACTATCCAGCTAGTTCTCTTAGTACAGGTTTATTTTCTGCTAGTAAAAGCACATCCCCTCTCTCATTAGCCATGTATTTATAGGATCTGCTTTCAGAAAAGGAAGTAGTTTACTGCCTAGGCAATAATGCTGTGCAAAGCAGGCAGCCATGAAACTGAGCCATACAGCAAGCTGAGACAAAAGACTCCAACACTGCTTAGATACTTATTAAGCTATAATGAACTCTCATCACTGGAATGCCGGCAAAGACAGTTTGGAAAATATATGGCTATAAATAGCACCTAATATTACATTTGCTACACGAGGAGTTGTGATAATCCCATTCTGAGCAAATATAGCTGCAAATGAGAAAAAAAAGATATATATATATATATATATATATATATATATATATATATATATATATATATATATATATATATATATATATATATATATATATATATATAACAATGAATTTCTGAATATTTATCTCTCTAATGTCCTGCATCCTCTGCCAATCCACTAGCGTTACTATCATATAGAAGAAGTTCATAGTTGAATAAAACGATTCTTTAAATTACTGCAATTCATGATAACATTCAGTGAGGTGCAAATACGCATTCAAAAGACATCAAAGCAGTTTTATAGTAATTCATATAAAAAAAAATATGACAATACCACTTGAAAAGACACGTGGCTTGTGTATGTACAGTGGCAAGTATACAAATTTCTATGCTGTGGCCTAGTGCACACCGAGCGGTTTGGTAGCGTTTTTAGAACCAGTTTCGGATGTGGAAACGCTAGGGTAATGTATTTCAATGGGCTGGTGCACACCAGAGCGGTAGGCGTTTTGCAGAAACGCATCCTCCCGGGCTGCAGCATTTTTTGGATTTCGGAGGCGTTTCTGCCTCCGATGTTAAGTATAGGAAAAACGCAAAACGCTTGATAAAATGCCAGATCAGAGCGGTCTTCCAGGTGTTTTTGTTACAGAAGCTCTTCAGTAACAGCTTTACTGTAACAATATCTGTAATCTGCTACACAAAAACGCTCCAAAAACGCTTCACTTTAAGTAAAAAACGCTACACAAAACTGCAAAACGCTAGCAAAGCGCTTCATAATAATAGGAAAACCGCTTCAAAAACCGCTAGCGTTTTGCGGATCTGCTAGCGGTTTTTGGTGTGCACTAGGCCTGTGTTCTTTTTCTTTTTTCTCCGTTTCTCTGCCTGAAAGCGCTAATATTCAACCATGCAATTGAAAGTTTCTCTCCAGTCGGGACCCAGTCGGACTATAATGTCCCTCAAGGCTTTAATTAAAGAATTAAAGCCATAAAACACTTTTCTAACAGAGAACTGGGCTTTGGAGAGCAGCAGAGAGATAAAAAAAAGTCAATAGTTTATATATTTGAGGTCTCTCTCTTTAGCTAAGACAAAACAATAAATCTACTGTTTTAAGTTTTTAAACATAACATAAAAAAACTGTGAGATATCATTGATGCTTTATGATAATAATACTAATAATAATATCATTTGAGAAGTCAATTTTAGGAGTAGGAGAATACATACAGTACAATTGTTAATCTCATTAGTTTATTTTCACTTAAAAGTAATTTTTTATATTGAAATTTAACTTTTTGTGAAAATATAATGAATTTTCATAAGATAGACATTTTTGTGAAAACGAGAGCTCTCTTGATACTATATTTTCCCGGGTCCATAAACAGAAGGGTTAACACGGAACTCAACTAGCCAGCAGTTTAAACCAACCAGTACAAATCGCTGGCAGTACTCAAGGCGGTGAAGGCCAAATTCTAAGGCTGTTTGTGGGCTCTGCTGTGCTTGAAGCAAGTCTGAAGCGAAAACAAACGTATGAGATAACGAATAGAATGTGTAGTACAGCTAAGAAATGGAACATTAGTAGCAAAGAAAATAGTCTCATATTGTTTCCAGTACAGGAAGAGTAAAAAAAAACTTTAGTTGTTATCTATGCAGTTATCTACGCAAGAGCTTTCCTGAGCTATTCAACCCACTGGGTCGAATACAGTCCTGTTTTCTGAGGCACTTAAACAGGCAAGAAACAGTGAGAGACAGCTTGAGATAAGGTCTTACTGCAGGAAAGTTCAAATGGTCATTATTTCTGTCTTGTAGTTTAAATGACTGAGTGTGGTTTCTAAATTGCTGTTGTGACAGAATGATGCAATGTTTTAAAAAAAACCTACATAACTGAAAATAAAAATATTTGACTCTGTTCTTTGCTACTAATGTTGCGTTCATCATCTGTGCTATACATACAATTCATTTTATCATAATTTTTTTTATTTTTTTTGCTTTAGATTTGCTTTAACCACTTCACCTCCAAGGGTTTTTCCCCTTAACAAAACAGAGCAGGTTTCATCTGTCAGCGAGCCTTCCATTCGTTTGCCTATAACTTTATTACTGCTAATCAGAAAAAAAAGAATCTATATCTTGTTTTTTTCATCACTAATTAGGCTTTCTTTGGGGGGTACTTTTTGCTAAGAATTGTTTTATTCTAAAAGTGTTTTAACAGGAAAAATAAGAAAAAAAAAATTCATTATTTCTCAGTTTTCGGCCATTATAGTTTTAAAATAATACATTCTACCATAATTAAAACCCACACATCTTATTTGCCTATTTGTCCCGGGTTAGTGCAACGTTTAACATTTTCCATAGTACAATGTATGGTGCCAATATTTTATTTGGAAATAAAGGTGAATTTTTTTCACTTTTGCATCCATGCCATCTCTAATTACAAGCCCATTATTTATAAATAATAATATACCCTCTTGACATACATATTAAAAAAAGTTTAGTCCCTAAGGTAACTATTTATGTATTTTTTTTAATCTATTTTTTTCAAAACATTTTTTGTGGGTAACTATTGGGGAGTGTGGGGGGTCAGGGCTTAATTTAAAATGTCAAAATAATGTCAAAATAGGTCTTTAACTGGGAAAAAAAATGGAGATGTCATTTTACTATTTGGCCACAAGATATCCTTGCACCTGACTTCCTTATGCGTAGTATTACTACGCAAAGAGGAAGTGATGCGTGGAGGTCTTTGTGAATGGCAGCGCCATCTCATGGACGGCTGTGTTCATTCACATGGGGACTTAGATTAATGAACGGGAACTGTATTCCCATTCATTTATCTAGCGGCTAACCATCGGCGGCGGTAACTAGCGTGGGGGCGGGGGGGGGGGGTGAGGAGGAACGTAGTAGCTACGCCCCTGCAAGCAGTTATGGCATTTTGCAGGGTTGTAGTTACTCGTCCCAGGGAGTTGAAGTGGTTAAAGACTTGGTTCCACAGCTCCCCGAAGTTTAATATACAGTACTTTCAATTACTGTATTTTAACGTTTAATACCGAGTTCATGGTGTGTGTACAGGGTGGGGTAAAGTACCGTATTAGCTAGATCTATTTTTGATATTGAGTCTCAGTTAAGCAGGAAGCACACTTCTCCAGCATCAGCCGATCCTTGTTGGTGACGGATAACAGAGACTCTAAAACAGCCATATTCGCTCATCACTAGTGGAAAAAGGCTGGTCTCCTGACCGCCAGTCAGTCAGCAAGCTTGTATCTGTATAGCCTCCTCTTGTGCCCTCTGCCTATAAAAGACACACTTACTGCAGCAAACCTAAGGATTCTGTTTACGGATTCAATTCACAGGACATAAGACAAGCATGGAAAGAACCGAGTTCAGATTATGGTTGCTGCAGAAATGTCAGCGCTCATGTAGACAAGACACATTAGGATCAGATGGAATACAGGTAGGATTCTCATAACAGTGCAGACAGGATAAGAACTGACGGTACAGGATATACGAAGAAACTGATTACAAGAAACAGACAGGAGCCTGGAGACAGAAACATAGGATCTTTGTTCAGACGGTTCAGAAGTGAAGTACAGTAGCCAGAACAATTAGGAGAATATCTGGCATCTGAGCGTAATTTTATTTGGAGGTTCCAGCTATCAGTAGGGATAAACCCCAGAAGCAGCCTGGCCTAGAACATAGAGCTACAGGAACAGAGGCCATGCTGAGTGCAGCACACAGCCATAAGCAGATCTCTGACAATTAAAGCATACCTCCCAACTTTTTGAGATGAGAAAGAGGGACACTTAAAGAGAACCCGAGGTGTGTTTAAAGAATGTTATCTGGATACAGAGGCTGGATCTGCCTATACAGCCCAGCCTCTGTTGCTATCCCAAACCCCCCTAAGGTCCCCCTGCACTCTGCAATCCCTCATAAATCACAGCCATGCTGTGAGGCTGTGTTTACATCTGAAGTGTCAGTCTCAGCTGCTCCCCCGCCTCCTGCATAGCTCCAGTCTCTGCCCCCGTCCCTTCCCTCCAATCAGCAGAGAGGGAAGGGATGCAGGCGGGGACCGGAGTTATGCAGGAGGCGGGGAGAGCAACAGACTGACACTATAGAGATAAACACAGCCAGCTCTGACAAGCTGTTTGTCAACAGCGTGGCTGTGATTTATGAGGGACTAGCCGACCCGCGGCGTAGCATACGCCGCATAAGGGGGTGGAGGGCAGGAAGGGGGTATTGGGCACAGCGGCGGTCCCCCATGTGCGCTCCCCCTCCAGCTTAAGCTCAGCAGGACCCCCCCTCCCTCACCTGGGTCACCAAAAAAAGCAAAGCTTGGTGTAATTTGCCTTCTTAAAACAGAAGCAAATCTGCCATAATTCAGCTATAAATGAACATTTGTGGTTACCCACAATGCACCACTACTAAATATGCAAATTACTCCTTTTCTCCCTTAGCAAGCCAAGCAAGCAGTCAGAACCACTGGTGTATAGCAAGCCTATAGCTTTAAATTGTACACAGCCATATCAAACCCACATGTGACAGCCTGTTTTGGACCTCATCAGTACATGGCAAGGATTGATATAGCTGTATGAGATAGGACTTGGACCAGTACAACAGAGTAACCAAGCAGCTCAGGGTGACCCAAACCACTCGGAATGCATAGGGGGATAAAAGGGACCAAAAAGCCCTCCTACTAAAAAAAAAAAGCAAAGCTTGGTGTAATTTGCCTTCTTAAAACAGAAGGAAATCTACAATAATTCAGCTATAAGTGAATATTTGTGGTTACTCACAATGCACTGCTACTAAATATGCAAATTACCCCGTTTCACCCTTAAAGAGAGTCTGAAGTGAGAATAAATCTCGCTTCAGACCTCATATATAGCAGGGGCATGCGTGCCCCTGCTAAAACGCCGCTATACCGCGGCTTATTGGGGGTCCCTTCACCCCCAGATCCCCTCCGTAAAGCGGGGGAGCGCTTCCGCATTGGGGCAGGGCTAACCGCCGCAGCCCTGCCCCATGCGCGTCTGTCAGACGCGTACCTCCGCCTCTCCCCCGCCCCTCTCAGTCTTCCTTCACTGAGAGGGGCGGGGGAGAGGCGGCGATGCGCGTCTGATAGACGCGCTGTGAGGCAGGGCTGCGGCTGTTAGCCCTGCCTCTAGGAGGAGCAAAATCTACGACCAAGTTGGTCGTAGATTTTGCTGGGGTGGGTTTTGGGGGTCAGGGACCCCTGTTTATCCGCGGGATAGCGGCGTTTTAGCAGGGGCTCACGTGCCCCTGCTATATATGAGAGCTGAAGCGAGATTTAGTCTCGCTTCAGTGTCTCTTTAAAGGAGTTATCCGGGATAAAGAAAGAAAATAAAAACTACTTAGCGGGGGCTTCCTCCAGCCCCAAGCTCTCAGCACGTCCCTCGCCGCAGCTCTCCCCGCAGCCATTCGCCGCAGGTCCATCTCGGTCCCCCGCGATGACGTCAGGGCAACCTGGAGGCCGCTCTGTACTGTGCGATCGGCGCTGTCAATCACCACCACGTGGGCCGGAGCGGACTGCGCAGTCTGCTCCGGCCCACGTGGCGGTGATTGACAGCGCCGATCGTGCAGGCGCAGTACAGAGCAACCTCCAGGTCGCTCTGACGTCATCGCCAGGGACCGGGTCGGAGCTCCGGCGAACGGCTGCGGGGAGAGCTGCAGCGAGGGACATGCTGGGAGCTTGGAGCTGGAGTGAGCCCTCGGTAAGTAGCTTTTAGTTTCTTTCTTTATCCCGGTTGACTCCTTTAATAAGCCAAGCAAGCATCCAGAACCACTGGTGTATAGCAAGCCTATAGCTTTAAATTTTACACTGCCATATCAAACCCACATGTGACAGCCTGTTTTGGACATTTGGTCCTCCTCAGGACATGGCACGGATTAATACAGCTGTATGAGCTAGGGATTGGGGCAGTACAACAGAGTAACCAAAAAGCTCAGGGTGACCCAAACCACTCGGAATGTATAGGGGGATAAAAGGGACCAAAAAGCCCTCCTACTAAAAAAAAAGCAAAGCTTGGTGTAATTTGCCTTCTTAAAACAGAAGCAAATATGCAATAATTCAGCTATAAGTGAACATTTGTGGTTACCCACAATGCACTGCTACTGAATATGCAAATTATCCCTCTTCCCCCTTGGTTTGATATGGCACTACATCTTTTTCTTGCTTGGACCAGCCCCTTCTTCTTGCTTGGACCGGCCCTAGGGGCAGGGCGCTACTTCTTCTTGCTTGAAGGTTGAGGGACTTACTCTATTATATATATAGATTGCAGAGTGCAGGGGGACCTTAGGGGGGTTTGGGATAGCAACAGAGGCTGGGCTGTATAGGCAGATCCAGCCTCTGTATGCAGATAATATTCTTCAAACCCACCTCGGGTTCTCTTTAAGCCACACCCCTTCCACACCCCTAATTACGCCCCTGGCACACCCCTAGTCACGCATAGCATAAAAATGTAATAAGAAAAATATGTTGTTTTATAATTCAAACCACACTGGTCCTTTCTATCCTGGTTCATTTTTCTTCATATTAACATTTTAAAATTAGTAATATATCAATGTAAAACCCTTTTATTAAACACATTCTTTAGTAGAGAAATATATAGTTACATAGAAACAGGGACAAAATCCTGCAAGAAGGACAACTGAGGAGGAAAGAGGGACAGAGGGACAGGGGGACTGTCCCTCCAAAAGAGGGACAGTTGGGAGCTATGATTAAAGTAGTCCTGAACTCTTGCACAAGACACAAGGAAAACATAACATAAATGCACCCTGTATGTATTTAAAGAGTTTAGTCTGTGTAATTCCCCTCATTTCTGTCGAATCAAGAGTTGTAATTTGATCTCCCCGTGTCACATGACTGCCTATGGCAGAGATGGCAAGTAAGCTCATTTGAAAGCACAGGCTGTAAACAATATGTCTGCTTCCATGAAAGCAGGAAGTAGAAACAGTGCAGATTTATTTTAGGATTTGTATCAGCTGTAACAAATAAATGTTTTTTGTTTTTTTTTTTGTTTAAAGGTTATTATGCTGTTGTGTATCTTTTAGAGCAGAGAGGAGTTCTGAGTTCAGGTCCACTTTAACTGTCTAAAGCACAGCTGTCAAACACAAGGCCCGCGGGCCAATTGTGCCCTCCTTGCCATTTTATGTGGCCATCATGACCTTCAAGCGTGCATCATTGTAAGCAGTAAAGCAACAACAGCACACTGCCTCCCCAACCAGGGATGGTCGTAGTCAGCCAACTTCGCTACGCTGGAACTACGCGTATTTTTACGCAAATACGCTTCGCAATCTACGGCTATGTAATCAGAAACTTCACTACGTTTGCATTCCGTAGACTACGTGTTAAAATATGCAAGCTTCGCTTAGTGCGAAGCGTAGTTGATGCGAGCGCTTATGCCCTTATGCGGAAAAATTTCCGCAATAATCTTCAACTTATTTGAAATTATAAACTAATATAAGCGTACATTCCATCTTCCAATGCGGAATTGTATGCGTATAAAAGGGCAATAATATTTCTGCGCATGCGCAATGATCCATATCGATGCAGTTACCGCACGCGTAGTTGACTTCGCAATACATACGTCAACTACGCGTAGCGGGCGAAGCTTCGCATAGCGGGACTACGACTACGTGGAAATGTGTACGTGTAGTTCTTAAACTTCACCTACGAACTACGATGCGTAGTTGTGTACTACAACGCGTAGATTCGTGCTGGCGTAGTTTACGAGCAACCCTGTCCCCAACCAGAGGAGCACATCGGTGATAGTTTCTGGTTGAAACATTGTCAGTTTGAGGTGTGGTGCAGCAACAACCCATGAGATCCCTCAGCAATATCACCATCCAAACCTGCTTGTGCGGCTAGCATCTTGCCTTGTGCTACATTTCATCTTGAAGATTTTCTGCTGAAGCAGCACTGGGGCTAGTTAATATTAAACTGCTCCACTGAGCTACTCTGCAAAAGGGGGAGGAGCTGGCCCCCATGTTCGCTATAGTTACGCCACTTAGTTTGAAAGTGTTCGATAAATGTTAAATCTTAATAAACAATTTGGCCCACGACTTAGACTAGGTTTTAAATTCTGGCCCTTTACGTGATTGAGTTTGACACCCCTGGTCTAAAGGGGCGTTACAATGCAATATATCTCTGCTGCCCTGGAGTAATCATGTACAGCTCCCAGTTACCACTTCTCTCAGAAGTTCAACCACATTATCTATTTCTATACCTATAAAGCATAGAGAGAAAGGACCTTGCAGTACTGTTTGCTAATGTCCTTGTATACAGTAGAGTTGGGCCGAACCTCCGATTTTAGGTTCGCGAACCGGGTTCGCGAACTTTCGCGGAACGTTCGGTTCGCGTTAAAGTTCGCGAACCGCAATAGACTTCAATTGGGATGCGAACTTTGAAAAAAAAAATAATTATGCTGGCCACAAAAGTGATGGAAAAGATGTTTCAAGGGATCTTACACCTGGAGGGGGGCATGGCGGAGTGGGATACACGCCAAAAGTCCCCGGGAAAAATCTGGATTTGACGCAAAGCAGCGTTTTAAGGGCAGAAATCATATTGAATGCTAAATGACAGGCCTAAAGTGCTTTAAAACATCTTGCATGTGTATACATCAATCAGGTAGTGTAATTAAGGTACTGCTTCACATTGACACACCAAACTGTTCACTGAACAGAACAGGTATACAGTGGCGGGTTCACAGAACAGGTATACAGTGGCGGGTCCACTGAACAGAACAGGTATACAGTGGCGGGTTCACAGAACAGGTATGCAGTGGCAGGATCACTGAACACAATAGGTATGCAGTGGCGTGTTCACTAAACAGGTATACAGTGGCGGGTCCACTGAACAGAACAGGTATACAGTGGCGGGTTCACTGAACAGGTATACAGTGGCGGGTCCACTGAACAGAACAGGTATACAGTGGCGGGTTCACAGAACAGGTATGCAGTGGCAGGTTCACTGAACACAACAGGTATGCAGTGGCGGGTTCACTGAACAGGTATACAGTGGCGGGTCCACTGAACAGAACAGGTATACAGTGGCGGGTCCACTGAACAGAACAGGTATACAGTGGCGGGTCCACTGAACAGAACAGGTATACAGTGGCGGGTTCACAGAACAGGTATACAGTGGCGGGTCCACTGAACAGAACAGGTATACAGTGGCGGGTTCACAGAACAGGTATGCAGTGGCAGGATCACTGAACAGGTATGCAGTGGCAGGATCACTGAACAGGTATGAAGTGGCAGGATCACAGTACAGGTATGCAGTGGGCTGAGGGCTCACTGAACAGAACAGGTATGCAGTGGCAGGATCACTGAACAGGTATGGAGTGGCAGGATCACAGTACAGGTATGCAGTGGGCTGAGGGCTCACTGAACAGAACAGGTATGCAGCCAGGCAGAAGTTAAGCCTAACTAATCTTTCCCTATATTAGAGCCTGCAGCAGCTCGCCCTACTCTCACTAATGCAGGCACACGAGTGGCCGTAATGGCCGCCGCTGCCTGCCTTATATAAGGGGGGGTGGGGCTCCAGGGGCTAGTGTAGCCTAATTGGCTACATTGGGCCTGTTGACTGTGATGTAGAGGGTCAAAGTTGACCCTCAGTGCAATATGGGGCAAACCGAACTTCTTCCGCAAAAGGTTCGCGTGCGGTACCCGCACGCGAACCACCTACGTTCGCGCGAACCACGTTCGCCGGCGAACCGTTCGGCCCAACTCTAGTATACAGCAGTCCTGGAAGTGATCTCTACATGCAGATCTGAAATCTGCTAGGTCGAGATGGCATATCCTGACCTCTGCACCAATGCAGAGGCAAAAACATAGTCACTGAGGGGGACATTTATCAAGAGTGTCTGAATTAAAATATTGGTAGGTTTTTAGAAATCTGTGCAGAATTGTCTCAGACATCCTAAGAAATCACTAAATACTGCAGATTTCTTCTTAAACTGTTAGGAATAAGAGGAGTTAGGAAGGTCTCTCAAGCAGTGCAGTGTGTGAGGAAAATTGCTGCTGCTGAAGTAACCAACACATCTGCTGTCAGCAAGCTCTGAGTGAGGGAGGAGGAGCACTTCACAAATCATGCCTAGCCTGCACTGCTGCACTATCTGGAGAACTGCTATGAAGCACTTCTTAATCTGCAGCAGTTTAGAGATGGATCTGCACTTTTCTTAAATGTAGTGCAGCTCTAGAAATCCACGCTTAACTGCTGCTATAAAGTAGGATTTGAGAAGTTTCTTACTATCATGCAGGAAAGTTCCTCTGTTGGTTAGAACAGTTTTAGAAGGAAAAACTTGGTAATGCTTTGATAAATCTGTCCCAGAAAGTAGTGTCGGCCCTACCATGAAGCCACCTGAATCATTGGATTAAGGAAGGTCCATCACCACTTTCTTCTGCACTGCGACTCGCCTATGACTGTGCATGAGTGTCTCTCTGTAGGCTCCCGATGCATTACAGGAGACGGGGTCAGCCACACGGTGATAGGAAAGGCACAGTGCGGAAGGGGAGAGGATCCGGGGTTGTAAAGAGATAACGGCCATGCTCCTATTTTGGCAGGAGGGGGGGGGGGGGGGTGGGGCTGGCCACACTTATGGGGGGAATAGGTTGCACAAAGTGTAGAACCAGCCCTGATTGAGGGTAGGGGAGCTGTTGAAATCTTGTCAAACCCACATCCTGTCCAAGACACATATTAAAAAATACAAAGGAATTTTCCTTTATACTATGCAGTATGTCAACAATAAAATGGCAAAATGATAAAACATTTGTGGCAAAGAAGATGGGGCCTCTCTACTGCTAGCTAGCGTTATATGAACACATTTAGAATAAGATTTTGCAACAGGTTTTTCCTCAGATTATTAAATTCTGCCACCACCTACTGGGAGACTTGTTCTGCAGCCAAAGAAGCAAAGCCCCAGTCATGTACTTTTCCAGGGAAAACTACTAAAGTCACAGCTTGACTCGGAAAATGTGTGGCAGATCTTCAAGCAATATCTCTGCTTTTAATTAAAGTAGACCTATGTGTATTGTTTACATTACATGGATAGGTCCTTATCTGACAGAGGAGAGGGGATTAGTGGCTGCATTGAAAACTGTAAAATATTCATTTCTGCTGGGTTCTGCTCACGTTTTGCTGGAGTGTTTGGTTCTGGGGGATTTTGAGGAATTGTTCCTAAACCCAGTGGCGTATCTGGAGGGGTGCAAGCATGACTCGTGCCATGGGCGCTACCGCACCACGGGCACCATGTCTGTCCCGTGCCATCTATGTCTGCTGCGCTGCATCCCCAGCTCCCGGTGCTGCCCCCACTGCCTGAGACCCTATCTCCATCACAGTAACAGACCTCAGATCAGCAGCTACAGCAGAGACAGAGAGGACGTACATGCTGCCTGTGCCTGGTGTACTTCAAAGGTGGAAGTGACATCATTGATGGCTTCCTGCATGTATGCTGGGTGTGGGTAGCATGTGCACCCTCTATAACTCTGCTGTCGCTGCTGATCTAGGGTCTGTTACTGTGTCAGAAGGGGGGCCTTGGGGGGCAGCACCGGGAGCAAAGCAGTGACGAGGACCAGGCGGTTGCCGCTGATCTGAGGTCTGTAGTGGCACACTCTGCCCCTAGCTAAAACCCTGCCCCAGCCTGCACCTTGCCCCAGCCTGCACCTTGCCCCAGCCAGCACCTTGCTCCAGCCAGCACCTTTTCCCCAGCCTACACCCTGCCCCAGCCAGCATCCTGCCTCAGCCTGCACCGTGAGCTACGAGGGGGCACAATTTCAGTGTTTGCCATAGGTGACGTATTACCCAGATCTACCTCTGTCTAAACTTTATTACTATCCCAGCTCCATCTCCTTTCAATTAGTCTTTTATGACCTTAGGTGAAGCAGTTCTTATATGTATATATTGCAGTGTGGCCGGTGGCCGGTGGCATGGAAAAAATTCGCCAGGTGGGGCAAGATGAGAGAATGGAAGGCCAGCGCTTTTCTGCACAACTCTGCTTACAACAGAGGAGGAGGTGAGCCGATGGCAGCCGGATGCTCACCAAAATTATCCGAGTTGAGCACACGGCTAAAAGAGCCTGGGGAGAACACTGTATTGATGTATTGGTATGTAACAACCCGCCCTAGAGCACTCTGGGAGAACAGATGATGCTCCAGAGCGCACTGGGAGATCAGTTAATGTAACTGATTACTTCACAGAGGGGTAAAAATATTCCATAGTGATTCACCTTGCCAGCAGTAAAGATGCCGGCATCTCTAATAAACTGATAATCAGGGTGAGGTAAGAATGCAACAGGAAAACAATGACCAAAATTAATAAATGTATATTGTTAAAATAAGCAAATGTATTTATTAAAAAGAAACTCCGACCAAGAATTGAACTTTATCCCAATCAGTAGCTGATACCCCCTTTTAGATGAGAAGTCTATTCCTTTTCACAAACAGACCATCAGGGGGTGCTGTATGACTGATATTGTGGTGAAACCCCTCCCACAAGAAACTCTGAGGTCCGTGGTACTCCTGGCAGTTTCCTGTCTGTGAACCTTGTTGCATTGTGGGAAATAGCTGTTTACAGCTGTTTCTAACTGCCAAAAAAGCATGCAGCAGCTACATCACCTGCCAACAGTAAAAATGTCACTATGTAATAAATCAAACAAAAAGAAGCTTATAGAGGCCTCAAAAGTCCGTGAAAATATATATATATGCTTTATTTTAGACATAAAAATCACAACAGACCATTTCTAAAAGCATTTAAAAACATGGAGTCCCCCAGGGCACCACTGTCAATTTTTAAGTCTAGTGATTGAGTTTTGAGGCCCATTGCGAGTTGGTATGAGAGCAAATCGCTCCTCAAGGATGTATACATATCCCTACCAATTCAGACCTGGTTTTTGAGGACTGAAAAAAAACTGGTGCTTGTTTTTTACCATGTAATAAATGTCAGAATGTAAATCAGGGATTTAAAAGATTTTACAATGGGCAAACACTGACTAAATCATTTATACATTACATACTTATTGTAAAAATGAAGCACTTTTTTATTACATTATTTTCACTGGAGTTCCTCTTTAAGTTACTGCATATAGTTACATACGCCAAATATAATTTTAAGTATATAAAAACAAAATGCCCTGCTTTAATGTACCGATCCCCCTTCGCCAAAAGTTATTTTATATAATTGTGATTTGTAAAACTCTCCTGTGGATATTAAATTCTTAGCTTTACAAACCTGCTCCCTAAAAATTCGATTTCAGCTGAGTTGACCTCCAAAAATGCAAAACACTTCAGGATAAAAAAAAAACATTGCTCTGCATATTTCTCTCTTTAATATGTTAGGCCTGCAATGCAGTCTAAATTTACACAATGTATTCTTAGATCCCCTTTTCTTCCATGCCGTTGCACTTTCTATATTTATCCCCAATGTTGTGCTTTTACATCAGCCCTGTGTACAGTTTATTTGCTCTCTGCGAGGAATTAGCAGACTATAAAATCCGCGATATTATCCTGTTATTGATGAAAAGCTCATCTTAGTGATGGAGGAAAGCTGAGCAGTGATTCGTGGTGGAAGCACAGCTCAGCACAGCCAGATATATTTTTGTTTTTCATTAGACAGTGAGCAGTAAAGAGACAGTCTGATCCTGGAGTGCTGCCAATAGTACTGTACAAGTCCAGCAGTGCATAGGCGGGCTATGATTAGGGAGTATAGTAATGCATTTCCTATTGCTTGCCTTTCACAAAACTGGGCAATTTCTACACACACACACAAAACAGCTCTTATAGCCCTAAGGGCTGTTTTCCACTACGAAACGCGTTAGCGATCGTGCTGCGATACATGTTATTTCCACTACTGTGATCGTGACACGATTCTGCGGTGATCCATTGAGAGTATTCTGCAATCGCTGTGCATTTACAATTTGATGTGAGAGAAAAAAAGGGGACAGGGAAATATTTTTAATGGCTGAATCGCAGGGAAAAAAATCACATAGCAGTGTGATTGCTATGAGATTTCCCGGCACTCTTATACTTTGTATAGAATGCGAGTCGCACGAAAAATGCTGCTGTTATGATGACTATGATCGGGAAAATTGCATCCCAAATGCAGCGTTTTAAAGCGGACCTGAATGTCCACTCTGCTGTAAAAGATAAGTAACAGCATAATAACCTTTAAAGAAAAACATTTCTTTGTTACAGCTGATACAAATCCTGCAATAAATCTGCAGCGTGTCAACTTCCTACTTTCATGTAAACAGACAGAGAGTTAAAGAAAACCTGTAACCAGAAAAAATCTCCCCTGGGGGTTACTCACCTCGGGTGGGGGAAGCCTTCAGATCCTATCAAGGCTTCCCTCGTCCTCCTGTGTCCCACGGCGGTCTCGCTGTGCCCCTCCGAACAGCGGCGATGTAAATATTTACCTTCCTGGCTCCAGTGCAGGCGCAGTATCGGCTCTCCGCCTCGGAGATAGCCGTCGCTGTCGGCCCGCTCTACTGCGCAGGTGCAAGTCTCCTGCGCCTGCGTAGTAGAGCAGACCCGACAGAGATCAGCTATTTCCGCCTATCTCCGAGGCAGAGAGCCGTAACAGCGCCCCCACTGGAGCCGGGTAAGGTAAATAAATCAGCGCTTGTCAGGCTGGTCGAGGGAGGATTCCGGGACACTTCAGGGGAGCCAGCGCTGGACTACCTGCAGCAACAGCGGAGGGGGAAGCCTCATTGGGACCCTGAGGCTTCTCCCTCCCTAGGTGAGTACCCCCAAGGGGAACTTTTTTTTGTTACAGAGTCTCTTTAACATCCTGTGTTTACACATTAGCTGCTCTGCCAAGGAAGCCACCTGAAAGATCAAATTACAGTTCTGATTAGTCACAGATGAGGGGGGAATTGGACAGGCTAAACTCTCCAAATACATACAGGATGCATTTCACTATGTATTCCTTCTGTCCTGATCCACTTTAATGGAAACATTACTGCACCATTTCCAATGGTTTTAAGTGCACTTTGTGCTTTGCTATCTGATCACATCAGAAAATGCATGTAGTGGAAATAATCCTTAGACTGACAGTTTTTTGTTTTTTAAAGCTACACGCCATTGCCAGCTATGTTTGCATTGTGTTTATTAAATGTCTTACCCACATCTACAAGCACTAAAGTCCACATTAGTCACAGTAGGGATTGTTATTGAGGAGCAAATAATTTGGAGATGATTGAGAATCTTGCTAATTGTTATATTACAGAATTCTGCTAATTTTGATGAAAGTCTATGCAGCTTGTAAATGGACTACGGTAATCACATCTTGCACCGGAAGCATCTGATTAGTCTATTTCAAGCTCCGTAGATGTGCAGTAACATGGGGTGTTGTTGTTGGGGGGGGGGGGGGGTAGAGTAAGTTTATGGGTGGAATTCTGAAGGGCTAGAAGTAGCAGCACATATTGTGGGGAGGAGGGGAGGCTTTCCTGGTCAGGAGGTGAGGTGGGGTGGGCCTACTGCTTTTGTTAGACGTTCACTACCCACTCTGTCCACTGTTGTGTGTTGATGGCCCCTTAGCTGAAGCAACAATACCTATTTATACAGTTAGGTCCAAAAATACGCGGACAGAGACATTTTTTTTCCTTTTTTGGTTCTGCACATTACCACAATAAATTTTAAATGAAACAACTAAAAGTTGAAGTGCAGACTTTCAGCTTTAATTCAGTGGTATTCGCCACTCGTAATACTGTAGCATGTAGAGTTTCTTCTGCCTTCTTGCAGCTTAACGACCACCTAACGCCGATAGGCGTCGGCAGGTCGTTAGTGGTTTAGCATGGAAACGGCCACTCGATGGAGCGGCCTTTAGATGCCAGTTCACATAGGGTGTCTCCGTGAACAGTGTGCGAGCCGCCGATCGCGGCTCGCACACGTAATGTAAACACGCGGGGAAGAGATCCCCGCTGTTTACATCATACGGCGCTGCTGCCTCTGATTGGCTGGGGATCGCCGCGTTCTGATAGGCTGAAGAATATCCTAGGATGCGCAGGAGGGATATCCGTCCTGCGCATTACACAGCATGAGGGAGAGGGAGGTAAGGAGAGGGAGGGCGGAAATGGCTGCAGAGGGGGGCTTTGAGGAGCCCCCCCGCTACTCAGTAATAGCCGGCGGCGATCAGACCTCCCCAGCAGGACATCCACCTAGTGGGGAAAAAGAGGGGGAAGTCTGATCGCCCGGCCACAATCCTGATCGGTGCTGCAGGCTGTAGAGCCCACGCAGCACCGATCATTAGAAACTCCCCTGGTCCTTAAGTGGTTAAGGATGGCTTCTTTTACCTGCTCAGAGAGCCCCTTTGACCGCATGTTGTCTGTTCACAGCAAAATCTTCCACATGCAAGCCCCACACCTTAAATCAACTCCAGGCTACAGGCCTGCGTGAGTCTAATTTTTCAGACCCGCACCCAACCCACACCCGCAGCACAGCTACCTGCACCCGACCAGCAACCCGCTTTCTGGTGAATCTGGTACCCGCACCCGACCTGCACTCGCAGACCTGCTACCGGCACCCAACGCGCAACCCGATTAAATCAAAACAGGTACCTGAACTCGACCCGCATTTCAGTTAACGGTGGCGGAAGCAGCAAAGAGGGATCCAGGAGATCACAGTGACTCGATTGGTATGTTTTTTATTGTACTCTATGCCTTTTATCTACTTAACTGAATATGACATAGAGACTGATTTGTCCACGCCTGCCCACGAAATAGCCTTTGGCTGAATTGACCAAATTACTTTCGAGACCCTGAAATGTAGGGATTGTGTTAAAAATGCTTTAGTTGCCTCACATTTTTATGCAATTGTTTTGTTCACTGCACTAAATAAAAGTTGAAAGTCTGCACTTCAACTGTATCTGAGTTGTTTCATTTAAAATTCACTGTGGTCATGTACAGAACCACAATTTGAAAACAGTTGTCTCTGTCCAAATATTTATAGACCTAACTGTATGCACTAGCTTTCTCCTAAAATTACAAACGCAAGATAGCATTGCATTATACATGTGACGCGACGCATACAGTACATACAAAGTATGCTTCACTGCATGCATGGAATTGGTCTTTTTTTTTAACCAATAATTTTTAATTTTAAACGCTTGTGTTTGGGAAGTGAAGGAAAAATGCAACGCATGCGATTTTCATTACATTTTTTAGGTAAACAAGTATGAAACCAGAATAAGATAGCCTCAGCAAAATCGCAATCGCATCGCAAACGCACAAAAATCGCAAGTAGAATTTTTGATTAAAAAATGCAATTGCATTGCACTGCATTTGCGATTGTGCTTGTCCCTTTTCAGTGCTTACAGGCCCTAAAGTAATCTCTATGCAAAAAGACCAGTTGAGTGAGATTCCAAAAAGGTGCCCATACACTGAGCCGATTATCGGAATGGATCGATTGCAAATTGACCAATCGATCAATTTGTAGCTGATTTTGATCGATTTCAATCGAACTGACATGCTGGAAAATCTAGGTCGATCTGTTGAGATTGCTTATCATTTTGCATTGGACCTAATGGAAATCTGATGGCAAAAAAATGCCATCAGATCGATTTTCAATAGATTTCATACTGAAATCTATTGGAAATCTGTTCCTAGAAAAAAATATTCCTAAGCACATCAGATAGATCAGAGATCTATCTGCTGCTAATCTAACGAGTGTATGGCCTGCTTATGACACAATGCACCGCAATGCAGCAGCGTGACTGTAGCCAAACATGTGACTAGACTATCTAAATCCATAAAAACAAATCCATTCAAGCAACCAAAAAACAAAGAAGGACTTAAAAAAAGAACGAGGCATAAAAGGCTTTATTTCTAATCTAACTGCTTGCCAAAGTTTTTGTTGAAAATTATTTTTCCTTCCAACCCCTTTGTCCAAATACACATAAAAAAAAGAAAAAACTGTATAAAAGGCAAAAGTTGTACTGTAGAGCTGGCAGCCCCAGTGACAGGCAGCTGTAATGATGAGAAGCGCCAGACTGTTGTTAAATCACAGACACAGCGTGAACGGCAGGAAATCGGTGTCTATTTCACAATGTGCACAAATGTGAAAAGGTTAGCAGATACCTCCCACCGCTTCCCATTGTACAATACATACGTGAGCTATGCTGTCTGATCTCACTCTGTGTTAACTATATTTTAAACCGCTGGGTCTGCTACCTTTTATTAAACAGGCTATGCAATTCAAGAGAACAAAGCAGGCTTTGGTGGCTTAAATACAGCTTGCAAAGAGTCAATTGGCAATGGAAGGGAACAGAGCAGAGGGCAGCATTATTTACTGTTATTTTACCGCAACTATTCCATAATTACAGCCACCTGAAGTAACAAATACATTGTATTATAGCAGAATCATATCACTTAAAGGACAACTGAAGCGAAAATAAACTTATGAGATAATGAATTGTATGTATAGTACAGCTAAGAAATAGAACGTTAGTAGCACAGAAAAAAAGTCTCAATATTGTTTTCCAGTACAGGAAGCGTTTAAAAAAAAAGTTCAGCTGTTTGCTACATTGCTACTAATGTTCTATTCCTTATCCGTACTACACATGCAATTCATTAGCCTAAGCGCTTTGAGTCCTGCAACTGCACTGTGAATGTTTACATAGCGTGTTTAATGAAAACATGCAAACATTTAATTATTTTTGTGGTATTAGTTTAAGGAGACTGTGATAGTCTATTGTTGTGACTTAGATGAAAATCAGATCACATTTTATGACCAATTTGTGCAGAAACCGCTGGTATACATTTGTTGAGGCCCTTTACTCCAGTGAGAGACACAAGATTAAGTAAGTAAGGGCCGGTGCACACCAAAAAGTGCTAGCATAACTGCAAATGCCCAGTGCTTTTTGAAATGATTTTTCTAGGCAATTGTAGGTATGTGGCTAGCGATTTTCTAATCATGCCTAATGATTTTTGGAGCGTTTTGGTGTAGCGTTTTTTATTTTTGTTACAGTAGAGCTGTAACTGAACAGCTACTGTAACAAAAAAAGCTTGGAAAATCGCTCTGATCTAGTGCTTTTCAGAGCAATTGTCCTCTTTTCTATGTGAAGTGAAAGTGGGAAATCACTTCACATAGGAAAGTGAACCTCCAGACTAAAAATTTACTCAGCAGCACTAAAAAGGCTTGGTGTTACAGTTTCACGGCATCAGAACTTTGTTTTTCTTACCCAAGCCTTATTTTTAGCTGCACAGAAGAAAACTGCCCAGGCATTTTTCCCCTGATGCTGTGCAAAGCATGATGGGATTTCTGATGTTGTTTTCCTTCTGCTGGTTTGGTGCAAATTAGTTTTTTTTTTATTTTGAATTTGATATTTGAAGCCCAGCATGCACAGCTGGGAGGGGTGGACAGTTAGAACTTTGTCTCATGCTCCTTGTCACCTCCCTTCAACCAAAAAGATGGCTGCCTCCATGAAAAAGATGGCTGCCCCCATGAAATCACAAACATTTGCCTGTTCTTCTAAAACCGGTGGGTAAGAAATTATATTACCTATCTATTTTAATTAACATAACTAATGTAACTTAATGACAGTATGTTTGTTTAGGCTGAAGTTCCCCTTTAACATTGAGGCTGAAGCGCCCCAGAAATCAGCAGAAATGCTGCAGGACCTGCGTTTGCGTTAAGGAGAAAATCGCATCACTCTGGTGTGATCCATCCCATTCAACTACATTAGCCAAGCGATTTGCGAAGAGCTGGAGTTTTTAAAGAGACTCTGCTGTAACAACATTTTTAGCCTTATTTATTCTATCCTATAAGTTCCTTTACCTGTTCTAATGTGGTCTGAATTACTGCAGCCTTTTATAGTTGCACTGTCTCTTTAATATATCTAATCTTCTTTTCTTTGTCAAGCTTTGTCGACCCAAAGAGGAATGCACTGCTCTGCTGTGATAAGGAGAAGTTATGCACGCCCCCTCCACGCCCCCGGCAGGCTCTGTGTGTGTACTTTGTTTATCCCTCACAGACAAGTCTCTGCTCTCAATTTCAGCTTGTCTGAGGGGGAGGGAGCTGCCCATGCTGAGAAATTGTGAGAATCCCTGACTGGAGTGCAGAAAATTCACTATGTAATAAAAAGTGTAGTATACTGTAGCATGATATATCTATATACACATACATCACTTCCTGGTTATCGGCCATGTTTTTTGTTTGAAAACACTGGCGATTAAAAGCCAGGATCACGGCGGGGAGTGGCGGAAACGGCAAAGAGGGATCCAGGAGATCGCAGTGACTCGATTGGTATGTTTTTTATTGTACCAATCGGACAGTACAGATTCTCTTTAAAAGCCCTTAGAAGCGCACCAGCCCTAAGTCTGTTCAAAAACAGTTTATGCATAAAGCCATATGGCAAACAACAAAGCCAGGAAGCACCACATCAAAGCTGCCAGAGACCAGAACCGCAGTAGAATGAATTGACCGGAGCTAAGGTGGTGTATTTTTGCACTATTTTTAAAATATTAAAAAATAGTACTTGCCTTGCTGACAGATGACAGATGGTGAAAAGTGGTATTTTTGAGCATTTTTTAAATAATATATATAATATTTAATTTTACTCCCATTATAAAAATCTACCCTACAGAGCCCCTGTGAGATGCATCAGAGTAGTATGGCAGGCAGCTGTACTGTGGCTGTATCTTTATGTCTGCTTTGCTATGTTCTTCAGGAAACGTGTAGAACATTTTTTTTCGGCAGAGGAAGATGAGGCAGTCACAGACCTCGGTGTGTCACAGTGAATCATTCACTCCACATCTCAGATGCTGTGAGTGATTGCAGATGTAATGCTGTTATAACTATGGGAACTATAATAAGTACGGCACTCAGAAGGAGACAAGCATATGTAGTGCTGGGAGAGACAATGCAAAGTGTCAGTGCTCTGCTCTCAAATGCAGGGAGGAAGAAGAAAAGTTACAGTTTATATCACTTGTGGAATTGTGTAACTGTTATTTTAGAATGCTTGCTATGTCTAACTGCCACAATCTGCCACACAAGGAGAGGTAAGTGTGGAGCGAAACAGTTCATTTGTGAACACAGCCAGATCATTAAAGAGGAACTTTAAAGAGAAACCGTGACCAAGAATTGAACTTCATCCCAATCAGTAGCTGATACCCCCTTTCCCATGAGAAATCTATTCCTTTTCTCAAACGGATCATCAGGGGGCTCTGTATGGCTGATTTTTTTTGGTAAACCCCTCCCACAAATGATGTCAGCACCTCACAGCTCTGAGGTCCTGACATCACTCTGTGGGAGCCTTGTTGCATTGTGGGAAATAACAGCTGTTTCCAACTGCCGAAAAAGCAAGCAGCATCTCCTTCCACTAACATCACCTGCCAGCAGTAAAAATGTCACCATGAGATAAATGTCAGAATGTAAATCAAGGAGAGGAAAGATTTTACAAAGGGGCAAACACTGACTAAATCATTTATATATAATTATTGTAAAAAGGAAGCACTTTTTTATTACATTATTTTCACTGCAGTTCCTCTTTAACTAAGGATTGAACTCCATTTAACCCCCTTGCCGTTCCAATTGTGTCGGCAAGGGGGCAGTGCAGCACTTTTTTTAAATTTTTTTTTTTTATAAATCATGTAGCGAGCCCAGGGCTCGCTACATGATAGCCGCTGACAAGCGGCATCCCCCTACCTAACCCGATCAGCCAGCGCTGTCTGGGCTTCCCCCGTCGCCGTGGCGACGGGGCGGGATGACGTCACGTCGTCGGGACGTCAGAGGGAATCCCGATCCACCCCTCAGCGCTGCCTGGCACTGATTGGCCAGGCTGCGCAAGGGGTTTGGAGGGGGTGGGGCGGTGCGGCGTGTCGGGTAGTTGCGAATCGGCTGCGAGCGGCGGCGATCATAATATGCACGCAGCTAGCAAAGTGCTAGCTGCATGCAATAAAAAAAAAATTATGCAAATCGGCCCAGCGGGGCCTGAGAAGTCCTCCTGCGCAGGTTACCCCGAGCTGAGCTCGGGATAACCGGCAAGGAGGTTAAATCAGTAGCTGATACCCCCTTTCCCATGAGAAATCTTTATCTTTTCTCAAATGGATCATCAGTGGGCTCTGTATGGCTAAAACTGTGGTGAAACCCCTCCCACAGTGTGATGTCATGACCATTATCCTGACAGTTTGCTGTCTGTGAACCTCGTTGCATTGTGGGAAATAACAGCTTTTTCCAAATGCCAAGCAAGCAACATCTCCCTGTGTGCATAGAACCCTCAGTAACAAACATTCTGTACAGATCACCTGGCAGAACTAAAGATGTCACCACTAGTGATACATTTCAGAATGTAGATAAGAGAGAGGAAATATTTTACAATGGGCAAACACTGACTAAATAATCTATAGATGAATATTGTAAACCATAAGCAATTTTATTCATTATGTTATTTTTACTACAGTTCCTCTTTAATTCATGTGCTGCTATAGACCACAAACTATACTGTAGACGTCTAGTATATAAACAAACACACAGGTGTGCAAAGCAGTTGGGGTCCCAGATGCTCTCACCCGGGACCGCTATCTGCAAGCTGCATCCCAGAGGGGAGAGGAAGCAGCAGAGACAGGCCCCCATGGTGTTCTCACAATTTGGGGGGGATTATCCACTACCACACTACTGCCTGTTCTGCACACCTCTGTGGGACCCTGCCTGTTCTGCACACCTCTGTGGGACCCTGCCTGTTCTGCACACCTCTGTGGGACCCTGCCTGTTCTGCACACATCTGTGGGCCCCTGCCTGTTCTGCACACCTCTGTGGGACCCTGCCTGTTCTGCACACCTCTGTGGGACCCTGCCTGTTCTGCACACCTCTGTGGGACCCTGCCTGTTCTGCACACCTCTGTTGGACCCTGCCTGTTCTGCACACCTCTGTGGGACCCTGCCTGTTCTGCACACCTCTGTGGGACCCTGCCTGTTCTGCACACCTCTGTGGGCCCCTGCCTGTTCTGCACACCTCTGTGGGACCCTGCCTGTTCTGCACACCTCTGTGGGACCGTGCCTGTTCTGCACACCTCTGTGGGACCCTGCCTGTTCTGCACACCTCTGTGGGACCCTGCCTGTTGTGCACACCTCTGTGGGCCCCTGCCTGTTCTGCACACCTCTGTGGGACCCTGCCTGTGCTGCACACCTCTGTGGGACCCTGCCTGTTCTGCACACCTCTGTGGGACCCTGCCTATTCTGCACACCTCTGTGGGACCCTGCCTGTTCTGCACACCTCTGTGGGACCCTGCCTGTTCTGCACACCTCTGTGGGCCCCTGCCTGTTCTGCACACCTCTGTGGGACCCTGCCTGTGCTGCACACCTCTGTGGGACCCTGCCTGTTCTGCACACCTCTGTGGGACCCTGCCTGTTCTGCACACCTCTGTGGGAACCTGCCTGTTCTGCACACCTCTGTGGGACCCTGCTTGCTCTGCACACCTCTGTGGGACCCTGCCTGTTCTGCACACCTCTGTGGGACCCTGCCTGTTCTGCACACCTCTGTGGGACCCTGCCTGTTCTGCACACCTCTGTGGGACCCTGCCTGTTCTGCACACCTCTGTGGGACCCTGCCTGTTCTGCACACCTCTGTGGGCCCCTGCCTGTTCTGCACACCTCTGTGGGCCCTGCCTGTGCTGCACACCTCTGTGGGACCCTGCCCGTGCTGCACACCTCTGTGGGACCCTGCCTGTTCTGCACACCTCTGTGGGACCCTGCCTGTTCTGCACACCTCTGTGGGACCCTGCCTGTTCTGCACACCTCTGTGGGACCCTGCATGTTCTGCACACCTCTGTGGGACCCTGCATGTTCTGCACACCTCTGTGGGACCCTGCCTGTTCTGCACACCTCTGTGGGACCTTGCCTGTTCTGCACACCTCTGTGGGATACTGCCTGTTCTGTACACCTCTGTGGGACCCTGCCTGTTCTGCACACCTCTGTGGGACCCTGCCTGTTCTGCACACCTCTGTGGGACCCTGCCTGTTCTGCACACCTCTGTGGGACCCTGCCTATTCTGCACACCTCTGTGGGACCCTGCCTGTTCTGCACACCTCTGTGGGACCCTGCCTGTTCTGCACACCTCTGTGGGACCCTGCCTGTTCTGCACACCTCTGTGGGACCCTGCATGTTCTGCACACCTCTGTGGGACCCTGCATGTTCTGCACACCTCTGTGGGACCCTGCCTGTTCTGCACACCTCTGTGGGACCTTGCCTGTTCTGCACACCTCTGTGGGATACTGCCTGTTCTGTACACCTCTGTGGGACCCTGCCTGTTCTGCACACCTCTGTGGGACCCTGCCTGTTCTGCACACCTCTGTGGGACCCTGCCTGTTCTGCACACCTCTGTGGGACCCTGCCTATTCTGCACACCTCTGTGGGACCCTGCCTGTTCTGCACACCTCTGTGGGACCCTGCCTGTTCTGCACACCTCTGTGGGACCCTGCCTGTTCTGCACACCTCTGTGGGACCCTGCCTGTTCTGCACACCTCTGTGGGACCCTGCCTGTTCTGCACACCTCTGTGGGACCCTGCCTGTTCTGCACACCTCTGTGGGACCCTGCCTGTTCTGCACACCTCTGTGGGACCCTGCCTGTTCTGCACACCTCTGTGGGACCCTGCCTGTGCTGCACACCTCTGTGGGACCCTGCCTGTTCTGCAGACCTCTGTGGGACCCTGCCTGTTCTGCACACCTCTGTGGGACCCTGCCTGTTCTGCACACCTCTGTGTATTAGTTTTGAAAGGCCCACAGGTGAGTTAACTTTAAGGTTACATATTAGTGGTACATGGGGGGTGCTGGAGACCTGGGTGCCCACACCAACACTGATTAACAGCTGCCACTGTGCCAGCAGCAGTAACAGCCCCTGATTAGCAGCTGCCACTATGCCAGCAACAGTAACAGCCTTGGATTAGCAGCTGCCACTGTGCCAGCAGCAGTAACAGCCACGGATTAGCAGCTGCCACTGTGCCAGCAGCTGTACTGTAATTATTTATCACCACGAAACCTGCTGCACATATGCCCACAGATGGCACCACACCAAAAAGCCACGCCTTGGTCCACTGAATGGTTGTACCTCCTCCTTCTGCCACATTGGTCTACACAACACATGCTTTTATTTTATTTACAGGTTTATTTCACAGGTTGTGCTAGGCCAGGTGCCGGCGTTGGCAGGGTTTCTCACTAGGTTCCACAACACATCTGCTTCTGTTAGTTCTTAATATAATCTAATTCTTCGTACTCTGTATTTAAGTCCTTTTCCAAGTCTTGTTTAGGTTGCCGAGGTGTATGTAATTTTTTTTGTTGGGGAAGGGGAGGAGAGGGGGGAGGTTTGCTTGTGGGTGATAACAGTTAACAGTTATGTCTTCACATGACAGAAAGGCAGCTATGTTTTGCAACTGATGTAAATAAACCAAAATGAAAAAAGAAAGAAAGAAAGAAAGAAACATGCAGGGTATGTACAGATGAAGGCGGCAGTGCTATTTAAAAATGTGTGAATCGGCACTTAGCACCTCGCTACAAGAAAAGCTCAAAGGTGCAAAAGTTCACTTCTTCTGATTCCTTTACTTATTCCTCAAACAATATCAAAAAGTTGTGTTGTCAACTGGTATGGGAGTCCAGAAGGGAATCAGGAAATGTTGCGTTCCATAGGCGCTATTGTAAAATATCAGCTATTGGACACCAATGAAGAAATTTGGGCGCCTGATAAATAGCGGGCACTGGGCCCATCCAACCAAAGTTTTTTGTTTTGATAATTTGTACATTTTCATTGTAACTTTTTATATCATTTAGAAATTTGTTTTGAGAGTTATAATTTCATAAATTAGCACTTTTTGTATTAATGTTATTTGCAGCGGAGAGAGGGGGTTTTAGGGTTAGGCATCAGGAAGGGGGGTTTAGGGTTAGGTATTAGAGATGTGGCGAACGGTTCCCAAACCGTTCGCCGGCGAACATCTCCAAATCCCTAGGGCTTTTACTACTTCCGGGTCGCACTGACCCGGAGTAGTACGCCTGCGCTGCCCGGCGGAGCGCGTCCTAGATCGCGCTCCTGTTGCCGGGCACTTGCTGCGCGTGTGCGTGACGTCATGAATGGCATCACGCTCATGCGCAGAGAGTGCCCGGCAACAGGAGCACGATCTAGGACGCGCTCCGCCGGGCAGCGCAGGCGTACTACTCCGAGTCAGTGCGACCCGGAAGTAGTAAAAGCCCCAGAGATGATCGCCGGGCGAACAGTTTGCCGCATCTCTATTAGGTATCAGGAAGAGGGGTTTAGGGTTAGACATCAGGAAGGGGGGTTTAGGGTTAGGCATCAGGAAGGGGGGTTTAGGGTTAGGCATCAGGAAGGGGGGTTTAGAGTTAGACATCAGGAAGGGGGGTTTAGGGTTAGGCATCAGGAAGGGGGGTTTTAGGGTAAGCACTACCAAGGAGGTCTTAGGGTTAGGCACCACCAGGGGGGGGGTCTTAGGGTTAGACACCACCAGGGGAGGGGGGTCTTTGGGTTAGGCACCACCGGGGGGGAAAGGTCTTAGGCATTTATAGAGGGAGGGTCTGGTGAGAGTAGGGTTAGGTTTAGTTGTAGTAAAATATTTACCAATGTCTTAGTATGCTTACTACTAGAGATGGGCCGAACGGTTCGCCGGCGAACGGTTCCAGGCGAACTTTGGGGGTTCGCCTGCATCAGGCGAACTTTTGCGGAAGTTCGATTCGCCCCATAATGCTGTATTGAGCAAAATTTTTAGCCTCCATTTCACTGTCAGCAGACATGTTATTGTCAAACACACTGCTTGAGAAACCGCCCACCCTCCCTTCAAGCTAGGTCCTTTATACCATTTGACTGGCTACACTGGCTACACTAATTAGTTATGGGACACACTCTGCTAGGGAGATTTTAATTGGCCTCCCTCCTCCCTCCTACCGGAAGGAGGAGAGTCTCTTCTGCCAGGGAATTATACTATTTTAAAAACCAGTATACATCATATCATAGCTGGGAATACATACATGAGTATACATCATACCATAGCTGGGGATACATACATTAGTATACATTATACCATAGCTGGGAATCGAACCCAGATCTCACTGTGTGGTGGGCACACCACCCTAAGCACTGTACCACTACAGAAGTAAGTGAAGCTAGCCTAAAATTTAACATTTATGCTCAATGCATTAGAACCATTAGGTTGCTTAAAGGAGAACTATAGTGAGAGGTATATGGAGGCTGCCATATTGATTTCCTTTTAAGCTATACCAGTTGCCTGGCAGCCCCGCTGATCTATTTGGCTGCAGTAATAATAATAATCCAAACATTTGTATAGTGCTTTTCTCCTGTCGGACTCAAAGCGCTCAAGAGCTGCAAGCCACAGGGACGCGCTCAAGAGGTCACCCTGCAGTGTTAGGGAGTCTTGCCTTGAACTCTTTACTGAATAGGTACTTGACCTAGCCAGGATTCAAACCCTGGTCTCCCATGTCAAAGGCAGAGCCCTTAACCAGTACACTATCCAGCCACTGTAGGTTTCACACCAGAAACAAGCATGCAGCTAATCTTGTCAGATCTTACAAAAATGTCAAACACCAGATCTGCTGCATGCTTGTTCAGGGTCTAGGGCTAAAAGTATTGGAGGCAGAGGATCTGCAGGATAGCCAGGTAACTGGTATTGCTTAAAAGGAAATCAATATGGTAGCCTCCATATACCTTTCACTACAGTTCTCCTTTAAGCAACCTAATGGTTCTATTGCATTGAGCATAAATGTTAAATTTTAGGCTAGCTTCACTTACTTCTGTAGTGGTACAGTGCTTAGGGTGATGTGCCCACCACACAGTGAGATCTGGGTTCGATTCCCAGCTATGGTATGATCTGGTGTTTGACATTTTTGTAAGATCTGACAAGATTAGCTGCATGCTTGTTTCTGGTGTGATTCACACTACTGCAGCCAAATAGATCAGCAGGGCTGCTAGGCAACTGGTATAGCTTAAAAGGAAATCAATATGGCAGCCTCCATATACCTCTCACTACAGTTCTCCTTTAAGCAACCTAATGGTTCTATTGCATTGAGCATAAATGTTAAATTTTAGGCTAGCTTCACTTACTTCTGTAGTGGTACAGTGCTTAGGGTGATGTGCCCACCACACAGTGAGATCTGGGTTCGATTCCCAGCTATGGTATGATCTGGTGTTTGACATTTTTGTAAGATCTGACAAGATTAGCTGCATGCTTGTTTCTGGTGTGATTCACACTACTGCAGCCAAATAGATCAGCAGGGCTGCCAGGCAACTGGTATAGCTTAAAAGGAAATCAATATGGCAGCCTCCATATACCTCTCACTACAGTTCTCCTTTAAGCAACCTAATGGTTCTATTGCATTTAGCATAAATGTTAAATTTTAGGCCAGCTTAACTTACTTCTGTAGTGGTACAGTGCTTAGGGTGACGTGCCCACCACACAGTAAGATCTGGGTTCGATTCCCAGCTATGGTATGATGTATACTCATGTATGTATCCCCAGCTATGGTATGATGTATACTCATGTATGTATTCCCAGCTATGGTATGATGTATACTGGTTTTTAAAATAGTATAATTCCCTGGCAGAAGGGAGGAGGGTGGAGGCTAATTAAAATCTCCCTAGCAGAGTGTGTAGCAGCTGTCCCATAACTAATTAGTGTAGGCAGGCAAATGGTATAAAGGACCTTGCTTGGAGGAGGGAGAGTGGGTCCTCCAGCAGTGATGTGTATTTCACTCAATTAGGTGTGGCTCCAGGTATTAGAGCTTTTGAAACATGTTTTCTATCATTTTTCCAGTTGATAGAATTTTTTTAAACTTTCAAAGTTCGCCTCCCTATTGAAGTCTATTGCGGTTTGCGAACTTTTTCGCGAACCGAACCTTTCGCGGAAGTTCGCGAACAGGGTTCGCGAACCTAAAATCGGAGGTTCGGCCCAACTCTACTTACTACAATAGTACATATATTTTCATTATCATTGTTATTGACAATATTTCACTATTTTATTAGATGAAGAAGCAGTGGCATAGCTATGGAACTATAGGCCCCTGGTGCGAGTTTTACATTGGGCCCCCCAAGCAGTCTATACATAACACTTGATACGGCACAACAAAACCTGCCAATGGCAACTACAGTGTCAGAGGTGCAAGAAGAGGATGGGAAACAGTTTGTTAATGATTACCACTATTCAAATAGAAGTGATTATTACCACCACATGACCAATAAACAGCTAACACTTTGGTTGAGGAAGGGCCCCACAGGGCCTCTCTGGCCCAAGGGCCCTGATGCGGTCGCTACCTCTGCAACCCCTGTTGCTACGCCACTGTGAAGAAGCAATAAAAATATTGTTATAGACAATATTATCCATTTTCATCTATACCTGCGCCCTGGTTTCCTGGCGCCCTTATTTGATGAATGTGTCCAGTAGAACTTTAACCAGTTCACAATAATAGCTCTGTGAAAGAAAAAAGTACCATTATTTGAACACAGTGCAGGACCCTCCCATATAGGTCCTATTTTGTCTCATCTGCCTCTCATGATGACAGGCAGAAGATCAGCCATGACGATAATGGGATTAATGTGTATCTTATTTACATTATTTTATGTAAGCTGACATTTCATATATAGAGAGACTGATGAGAGAGCAGGGAATAGGTAGTGTTCTCATTAGAGAATAGAAATATGGCATTTATTCTTCAGAGATTATCCTCAAGGATAATCCACAGAGAAACATGTGATCAGTTTGGTGAGACCTTTGATATGCGAGTCTTTTATTGGCTGATCATCATCATGTGATTGTCACGTCTGCATTTAGTTTGCTGCTAAAACAGAAACATAACCACATGATCCCCACCAACCAAAGAGCGACAAATAAGTCACCTGATCAAATCAATCACATGCTTCCTCCAGATCTCTCCTGGAGGAGTGAATTGGCCGTCTATATTAAAAAAAGAGAGCTGCAGAAAAGGAAGACACACTTTAGCCTTGATTCATAAAGCATTACCGCATGCGTTATCGCCCAAGCGGTAAATTACCGCATGGTATGTTGTTGATAGTGGATTCATAAAATGTAACGCATGTTTTACGCATGTAATAGTGCGGTAATAGTGCGGTAATGAAAACGTTGTTTGTGTCTGTAAACTGAATGAAGTGTATTTATTTAAAAAAAAGGGGGGAATAAGGAAGCGATAAATAACATGTTGTTATCGCCAGGAAAGACCTGACGAGTTTGCTCTACGTAGTGGCATTTTAGGTGACAAATGGAGTCCTTTGAACTTAATGTTATGGAATTTTTAAGGATACAGAGGAGGAAGGGTGGTTGTAATGTCACCCAGGTTTTTAGAAATCGCACAGTTAGATAATTTATAAGAATAAGTAATTATATATATATATATATATATATATATATATATATATATAAGTAAATATATATATATATATATATATATATATATATATATATTAATGTATAATTTTATAATAAACTAGCCAACCCGCGTCGTAGCATACGCCGCATCTATCTATCTAATAGAGTACGTGCCTCAACCTTGAAGCAAGAAGAAGTAGGCTTTCCATGAGAAAATGTATGCATGCTCAAACACCAAGTTTAAGCCTAGCAAGTCTGGCTTTGCAAATCCGGCCTAATTGGCTATTCATGAGGCAATGCTCATGCAAATATGCATTTGCTTTCGCATGCCAAACTATGCAGGGTCCAAAAACCAATACCGCAAAGCGATCACCCTGCGGGTATTAGTTCATGCTACTTTAGCACTATCCAGGAGCGCCACGGGGAGGATTCCGAATGACCCCATACAACCGGGGGACTGCAGGGTCCCAGGCTCTCTTACTGCCTGGGAACCACAGCGGCACCCCAGAGGGGGAGGCTGGGTGGCGCAGCTGCACCCCCCCCCCCCCAAGTGTGGTCAGCGCCGGCGAGAGCCATCCGCACCCACCTCCCAATATTAAAGACAGGCACTTACCTTAACGTCCATTGCGTTCTGCAACATGCACATTAACTTGGGGGCACCACATGAGAAAGGAGTGAAGCATGGGTCACCCCGAGCTTTAGAGCTCAGGGATGGCTCACATACAACACTCCGGGGTGGGGGGAGGACAGGCGCAGACAACTCACTCCAGGGCTCACACCACCAGAGCAAGCCATCCACCACCTGCCTCCAAAGGATACAACTGCAAAAAATGCTTTCCATGAGAAAAATTTTGCGTGCTCAAACACCAAGTTTAACCCTAGCAAGTCTGGCTTTCCAAATCTGCCCTAATTGGCTATTCATGAGGCAATGCTCATGCAAATATGCATTTGCTTTCGCATGACAAACTATGCAGGGTCAAAAAACCAATACTGCAAAGTGCTCTCTCTCTCGCTGCCTGGGAACCACAGCGCCACCCCGGAGTGGGAGGCTGGGTGGCGCAGCCGCCCCCCCCCCCCCCCCCCCCAAGCGTGGCCAGCGCTGGGGAGAGCCGTCCGCACCCACCTCCTAATATTAAAAACAGCCACTTACCTTAACGTCCATTGGGTTCTGCTACATGCGCATTAATTTTCTCATGGAAAGCATTTTGTGCAGTTTGTATCCTTTGGAGGCAGGTGGTGGATGGCTTGCTCCGGTGGTGTGAACCCTGGAGTGAGTGCGCCTGTCCTCCCTCCCCCCCCCTCTGGAGTGCTGTATGTGAGCCAGCCCTGAGCTCTAAAGCTCGGGGTGACCCATGCTTCTCTCCTTTCTCATGTGGTGCCCCCAAATTAATGCGCATGTAGCAGAACGCAATGGACGTTAAGGTAAGTGCCTGTTTTTAATATTGGGAGGTGGGTGCAGACGGCTCTCCCCGGCGCTGGCCACACTTGGGGGGGTCGTCCACGCCACCCAGCCTCCTCCTCCGGGGTGCCGCTGTGGTTTCCAGGCAGTGAGAGAGCCTGGGACCCTGCGGTCCCCCCAGTTGCATAAAAAGGGGGCATTGGGAATCCTCCCCGTGCCGCTCCTGGAGGCCTGGAGCACACCAAAAACTGCTAGCAGATCCGCAAAATGCTAGCAGATTTTGAAACGCTTTTTCTTATTTTTCTGTAGCATTTCACCTAGCATTTTGCGGTTTTGTAAAGCGTTTTTGGTGTAGTAGATTTCATATATTGTTACAGTAAAGCTGTTACTGAACAGCTTCTGTAACAAAAACGCCTGCAAAACCGCTCTGAAGTGCCGTTTTTCAGAGCGGTTTGCGTTTTTCCTATACTTTACATTGGAGGCAGAAACGTCTCCGCAATCCAAAAAATGCCTCACCTCGGGAGTATGCGTTTTAGCAAAACGCCTCCCGCTCTGGTGTGCACCAGCCCATTGAAATACATTACCCAAGCGTATCCGCAGGCGCAAGTGGATCGCAAAACGCTGCCAAACCGCTCTGGTGTGCACTAAGCCGGATAGTGCTAATGTAGCATGTAGTAGGGTGACTGCTTTGTGGTATTGGCTTGTGCATGCATTTGCATGAGCATTGCCTCATGAATAGCCAATTAGCCCAGATTTGCAATGTCAGACTTGCTAGGGTAAGGCCTCTTTTCCATGGACTGTGAATAGGCAGTGAAATAGCTCTCAAACTCTCACAACTGCTCACTGCTGCCTGGTAACTGCTCACTGCTGCCTGGTAACTGCTTGCTGCTGCCTGATAACTGCTTGCTGCTGCCTGATAACTGCTTGCTGCTGCCTGGTAACTGCTTGCTGCTGCCTGGTAACTGCTTGTTGCTGCCTGGTAACTGCTTGTTGCTGCCTGGTATCTGCTCACTGCTGCCTGGTAACTGCTTGCTGCTGCCTGGTAACTGCTTGTTGCTGCCTGGTATCTGCTCACTGCTGCCTGGTAACTGCTTGCTGCCTCCTGGTAACTGCTTGTTGCTGCCTGGTATCTGCTCACTGCTGCCTGGTAACTGCTTGCTGCTGCCTGGTAACTGCTTGTTGCTGCCTGGTATCTGCTCACTGCTGCCTGATAACTGCTTGCTGCTGCCTGGTAACTGCTTGTTGCTGCCTGGTATCTGCTCACTGCTGCCTGGTAACTGCTTGCTGAGCACACAGCTCAACAGTCCGTGGAAAAGAGGCCTTAAACTTGGTGTTTGAGCACGCATAAATTTTCTCATGCAAAGTACTTCTTCTTCTTGTTTGAAGGTTGAGGCACTTAGTCCATTATATATATAGATAAGTTACGTGTGTCTAAAACTGCCCACTTCTACCCAGCAGGCATCTTGTCATTAGGAAGTCAGCGGCAAACTACCGCACTCAGCAAATTATACCGACAGCTTTCCGCACCACACCGCACACAGAGGCCTAGTGCACACCAGAGTGGTTCTGCTGCGGTTTGCGATCCGCTTGCGGTTGCGGATCCGCTAGGGTAATGTATTTCAATGGGCTGGTGCACACCAGAGCGGGAGGCGTTTTGCAGAAACGCATACTCCCGGGCTGCTGCAGATTTTGGATTGCGGATGCGTTTCTGCCTCAATGTTAAGTATAGGAAAAACGCAAACCGCTCTGAAAAATGCTAGATCAGAGCGGTTTTCCAGGCGTTTTTTGTTACAGTAGCTGTTCAGTAACAGCTTTACTGTAACAATACATGAAATCTACTACACCAAAAACGCTTCACAAAACCGCAAAATGCTAGCTGAAACGCTACAGAAAAAGAAGAAAAAGCGTTTCAAAATCTGCTAGCATTTTGCGGATCTGCTAGCGGTTTTTGGTGTGCACCAGGCCTTACCGCACATTTACCAACTGCTATCGCAATCACCTCGCACTCAGAATTCACTGCAAAAACCCTCATTTACCGCTAGCGGTAATTTCCCACCCTTCTCTGAACTACTGCACTCACTCTTATGAATCGAGGCCATTGTGCCTCATCTTACTTTAAAGGACCACTATAAAGAAAAAAAATTAAATTTAAAAATGCATATATATATAAAATGTACATCTATTCCAGAGTGAAATGCAGTATAAATGTAGTTTTCATATGTTGCTGTCACTTCCAATAGGGTGTCAAAATCTGACAGATTTGACACAGATGGTTTGGACTAGTGTATTTCCTCATGGGGATTCTCAGGGCTTTCTTTATTTTTGAAACCACACACTGGATAACATGTGATAACTGTAAAAAAAAAGTGCAATTATTTAGGGAAGCTGGCTGGCACCTTTGATAGATATTTTTCATAGAGTGCTTTTGTAAATAATAAAGGAAAGTCTGAGAATACCCCATTATGAGGCGTACGAGAGAGAACGGCACAGGAGACTTGGGCGCAGGATACAGCCGGGATATATGGCTTATCCTGCTGCCGCACAAGTCCCTGCGGCGTTAAATACTATTCCCCCTCCAGGCCGCCATGGATAGTGGGGAATGATGTAATTCGGCTTACAGCTATTGCTGGCGGCCGAATTATAGTGTTTTCAATGTAACTTCAGCTCCGTCTTCTGACAGCACCGAAGTTACACTCTGTGCGCTGCTATAGCTGTAATTCCTATTATGGCCTATGGTGGCGCCGGCAGCGCCCAAATCTTCTGCGCTGGATTCTTAGTGTTCGCATGATGAGATGGACTAGTCCAAAACCTGAAGATCATTTTTACTGCTTTTAGGCCCCGTTCACACTTGCGTTTTTGGGAAAAACGGACCGGATGTCCGGACCGGATCCGAACCGTACCGGACCTGATCCGTGCGGTTCTTATCCGGATCCAGTCCGTTTGCATACGTTTTCAATCAGGTATGAATACGGCTGCGATTAGGATCCGTTTTTTTAAAGAGATAACACACTATATAAATTCCTGTGGTCTGGGAGGTCAGCAGATGCTGCACCTGTAGAATCAGGTCCTCCACTGTGTAGGGCCTCACCTCCACATCCGACATACTGCCAAACAGCTCCAGCACAAAGTCACTGCTGCTCCACTCCAGAAATGCTGTGCCCATGTGTCCCCATCCAAAATGTCCGCTAGAAAACGCATAGGAAGTGGGATAGAACGTCCGGTTTTTATAGCCAGTGTGTTCTGTGCTTTCCGTTTCCCATTGGTTTTTATTGCCGGACGGTGCAGTCAGGCTCCGGTCCGGGTGCGTCGGCCGGATGATCCGGACCCTAAAAATAGCGCATGTTGGAAAAGTGTATGGAACGGACGCATGTGTACGGTCGCATAGACTTTGCATTGCTATGCCGAACGTCCATTCCGTTTGTACAGTATACGGTCCGGATCCGGCCCGGCGAATCCGGACAGCGAACGCTAATGTGAACCGGGCCTAAGGGATGGGAACATAGGAAGAAAGTACTTTTGCCTGCATTTTACTCTGGGACAAATGTACTTCTTAAAAGTTTGTGTACACATGCATTTTACATTTTACAATTTTTAGTGCTAGTGGTCCTTTAACCAGCTTGGCGTTCTATTAAGGACGCCAGGGAGGCTGCGGGAGGGTTTTTTTTTAATAAAAAAAAAACTATTTCATGCAGCCAACTGAAAGTTGGCTGCATGAAAGCCCACTAGAGGGCACTCCGGAGGCGTTCTTCCGATCGCCTCCGGCGGCCAGAAGTAACAAGGAAGGCCGCAATGAGCGGCCTTCCGTGTTTCGCTTACCTCGTCGCCATGGCGACGAGCGGAGTGACGTCATGGACGTCGGCCGACGTCCTGACGTCAGCCGCCTCCGATACAGCCCTTAGCGCTGGCCGGAACTTTTTGTTCCGGCTACGCTGGGCTCAGGCGGCTGGGGGGACCCTCTTTCGCCGCTGCATGCGGCGGATCGCCGCTGCATGCGGCGGATCGCCGCACTGCAGCGGCGATCAGGCAGCACATGCGGCTGGCAAAGTGTCGGCTGCGTGTGCTGCTTTTTATTTGAGCCAAATCGGCCCAGCAGGGCCTGAGCGGCAGGCTCCGGCGGTAGTGGACGAGCTGAGCTCGTCCAGACCGCTCAGCAGGTTAAAGGTGGCCACACACCATACAATTTTTTACCAATTCAAGAATTACAATCAATTTTTCTGATTGATTGTAACATTTAAAAAACCTGATTAATGTACTGCACACGTGTTCAAGGTTTGCCAAATTATATTATAAGATTGAAAACTGAACAAATTGCTCAGGTCTAAGCATTAATAAATTGACAATCTACCCTACACCATTCAATTTTCCTAAAAATTGATCAGAAAAATCCAACACTTCGAACTGACTTATATAGAAAAATATGGGAAATCGGATTTCTTGCTTGAATAAAAAAAAAAGCTTTAAATTTTTTGGCACAACCAATAATTTTTATTGAATTGCCATAACATCGGATCATTTTATTGTATGATATGTGGATCCAAGATAAACTTTTGCTGCCTTCATTTCTCTGCCCCTTACATATAGTTTATAATTCATCCCTCCCCCATGCTTTTTTTTTAAATTTATTACCTAATTGCATGCAAATAAATGTACCCACACCCCCAGCTCCTCCGCGCCAAGGCATTCTGAGTCCCATGCTGCAAGTGAAGCTCATGGAAGCTCAGCCTGGGGAGGAGGAGGCGTTTGCTGAAGCATGCACAAGATTTCAGAGGCAAGGGGGTGAAGAGGGGAGGAGAGAGGATTGGAGTTTTCTCAGGCTGAGGGGTGGAGATGCAGAGCAGCTTGCCGATGTAATTATGACAAGCAGAATATGGCTGCTCTCATTGTATCACAGGAAGAAATAGTTATACACTGTTGAAGCTGTTTCCAGCTAAATTTGCTGTGTAAACCATCTAAACTTTAGATAAGATACAGTATATAGACAAGTTACTTACTATAGTTAGTTTTCATTTCAGATGGTTGAACTACTGTAATGGCCAGATCGGTGCTTTCATTGCACCCCTTTATAAATTAGACATTTTGAGAGATATTTATAAATGCTTCTATAGAGTACATATGTTTGAAAAAAAAATCACAATAATAACTTGAGCCTACTTACAGACGTAAAAAAAATATATATATATATATATATATATATATATATACTGTATATATATATATATATATACTAGTAAAAAGTCCCGCCCATTGAAGAACGGGTGCTAGGTCACAGCCGCTGGAAGCCGCAATACCGCCCCCCCCCCCAAAAAAAACGCTCGTGCTTGCTCGTTCCCCACCACTGTCTGAAGTATATGAAGGAGCTGCTTGCTTGGCAGTTGGAATATATATATACACAAACTAGTAGACCAAAGCATGTTTAGAAACAGGCTCTAGGTCTCTCTCACTGCCGCCACAGTTACATGTCAGTGTGCGCAACCGCCGCGTGCCGCCCTCTGTCCGCAACCCCTGGCCCTGTCCTCCTCCTGTCCCAATGGCTACACATACACAGTAGCCAAAACACAGGACACAGGGACAGGAGGATGACGCAGGGACAATTAGGATTTTATTACATAGGATGAGATATATATATATATATATATATATATATATGTATATATATATATATATATATATATATATATATATAGGTACACCTCTGGGCCCCCCTTTTGAGGTGGCTGGATGGTGTAATGGTTAAGGGCTCTGCCTCTGACACAGGCGACCGGGGTTCAAATCTCCGGGTCTGCCTGTTCAGTAAGCCAGTACCTATTCAGTAGGAGACCTTTGGCAAGTCTCCCTATAGAGCGCGCCCTAGTGGCTGCAGCTCCGGCGCTTTGAGTCCACCAGGAGAAAAGCGCGATATAAATGTTATTTGTCTTGTCTTTTCTTGTCTTGAGTAAGTACTCCCTGTACCACCTGAGTATGGCCCTGGTGTACCCAGAAAACGTATTTGTCGGCTACCAGTGAAATGAAAGTTTCTTATTGAAAGTTACTTGTTACCAATATGGTTTAACGAACAAAATTGATATATCTATTATTTTCATTTGTCTGTGGTTGATGTCTTTTTGACTTTGTAGCAGACTTCATAGTACAGAAGCTGAGGGATGAATTCAGAGGCTGACTGCAACCTGGCCGTCCTCCACTATTCTGTCCTTGATAAATGAATTGAAGATTAGCCAAAAAGCCGTAGGCATTAAAAAGGTGAGCTCCAGCTTTATCTGCGCAGAATACAATATATGAAACCAGTTCAGCGCCTGTGAGAAATGTTGTATGTTGTTGTTATTAGAATTATCATTATTGATTTATATACCACCAACATCTGCCGTGATGCTCGAGAATAGACAAGGCAAAGGACTTACAGTTGTTTGTGCAATGAGAGGATACAGAATATACTCAACTAAATGGCTCACCTAATACATTGTGCACCGAGGTGGAAGATATCATTTACAAATTCGGCAGCAAGTGGCCATACAACTAGCGACCACACAATTGGATAATATTATTGAATCAAATGAAAATCGGTGCTACAACAAGCAGGCCTGATAGACACTTAGGCCCAGTTCACATTAGCGGTCGCCGTCCGGAATCGCCGTGCCGGAGCCGGACCGCATGCAGAACGGACGGAACGGACGCACGGCATAGCAATGAAAGCCTATGCGTCCGTTCACATGCGTCCGTTTCGTCCGGACCGGATCCATAAGACCCAACATGCGCTATTTTTTGGTCCGGCTCCTCCGGCAGCCGTATCCGGAGCGGAGCCGGACTGCACCATCCGGCCAATACAAACCAATGAGAACCGGAGAGCGCACAACACACTGGCTAAAAATCCGGATGTTCTACCCCACTTCCTATGCGTATTGTAGCGGCGATTTTGGATGGGGACACATGGGCAAGCATTTTGGAGTGGAGCAGCAGTGACTTTAAACGTGCTGGAGATGTTGGCAGTATGTCGGAGGTGGAGGTGAGTGCTAAACAGCGGAGGGCCTGATTCCACAGGTCCACCTTCTGCTGACCTCCCAGACCCCAACATTTTTATTTGGTTTCTACTATCTTTTGCCAAACGGATCCGGATCGCATCCTGATGAACACCTGATGCAACCTGACCGGATCCGGATCGGATCCGGATCAGAACCGTACGGTTCCGATCCGGATCCGGATCCGGTCAGGTCATCCGGTCCGTTTGGCAGGGAACCGCAAGTGTGAACCGGCCCTTAAGCCGATTCAACCGAAAATCAGAATACCGCGGAATACTGCATTACTGAGACTCAGAAAATGTAGGCCAAACATAAGACTCAGTAGTAATGGACCAATCAGAGAATCAGTATTGTACCACCGAAATTGGAATACTGCAGAGTTTTTAGGCCAATCCAATGACTCGGAAGTATTAGGCCAATCAGAGAATGAGATTTTATTTCTTTTTTGTACAATTATCGTACTTTAAATTATTATAATCGAATTATCTAACTTTAACAAAGCATTCCGCTGAAATAAGCAAGTTGGAAATCGGGCATTCAGATTTCCATGGAATTCCACGGAAATCAGAAAGACACTTGTCGGAAAGCGTATTTCCGTCAGAATCGGACAGCACCATTTACGACCATCCCTTTGGAGAAGGACGTGACTAATTTAAAGGACAACTGAAGCGAGAGGGATATGGAGGCTGCCATATTTTATTACCTTTTAAACAATTCCAGTTGTCTGGCAGCCCTGCTGATCTATTTGGCTGCAGTGGTGTCTGAATAACACCAGAAACAAGCATGCAGCTAATCTTTTCAGATCTGACAATAATGTCAAAAACACCTGATCTGCTGCATGCTTGTTCAGGGGCTATGGCTAAAAGTATTAGATGCAGAGGATCAGCAGGGCTGCCAGGCATCTGATATTGCTTAAAAGGAAATAAATATGGCAGCCTTCATACTCCTCCCACTTCAGTTGCCCTTTAATAAGGCAATCAACTTAAATAGTTCTGATTAGTTGATCACAATCATGTGACTATTTTTCTGACTCATCTGTTGATCTTTTTCTGACTAATCAGGAAGTAAATGTGAGCAGTGGTGTAACTATAGCTCCCGCTGCAACTACATTGGAGAGGGGGGGGGGGGGGGGGGGGGGGTGTCACAGGAGCAAGAGGGGGGCAGGGGCAGTCCTGGGGGGGCGGTCCTGTACCTGATGTCATTATGAAGGATGCGCTGTGGAATCCTAATTATACATTACCTGCTTCTGGCAATCGTCGCATCTCCTCCACTTCCTGGTTAGTTAGCATGTGCCATGCAGCCAGCCAATCACCATGCAGCTTCAGTCTTCACATAGTGATTGGCTGGCTGCATGGCACTTGCTAACTAACCAGGAAGGGGAGGAGACACACCGATCCCCAGGAGCAGGCAATGCATATAAGGCTTTAGCTGCGCATTTTGCATTATTATATTAAGTACAAGAACGAGCCCCCCTCGTTCCTTACCTCCCCGGGTGGGGGCTGCCGACATACCTTTGCGGGGGCACCTACCAAATATAGAGAGGACCCTGGATGTGAGACACGGTCAAATTACAGCAACCAATCAGGGAAGCACAAATCTATCACGTACTTCCTGCAAGTTCTCCAGTAGAAAGAATTAATAGCAGTGTCTGCACACACTGTACATAAGTACATAAGTGAAAATATAAATATCACGTTCAAGTAAATAAACCAAATAAATATATATAGCACATAAAAAAAGTGAATATACAAAAAATTGCATGAAAAAAATGGCGCAACTACATAAAACAAGAATAAAAGAGATTTTTGTTGACTCGAGCGCAAAACTTGTCTTTAGTGAATCATGCCTATGATTACGGCCGTCCAAACCTGTTTCATGAATGAGTCAACTATGCCCACAGTCTGAGCCTTGAATGCTGAACTGAGAGATGCCATGACTGCATGCTGAGGTTAGGCAATTGTGTGTGGATGTTATGTAAACAACCTATGTCCTCCTTCATTGCTGGCAGCATTTCAAAACAATAATTCCACAAGGATGTGAAAATCACAGGATTCCTGACATGCTTATCAAGCCTGGGCTTCTGTACGAGCTGCTTAAATAGTATGAACAACACATCTGCTGGCTGAAACCCATAACTGTGCGGCAGCTACAACAACAGGATGCACCCAGCATTGCCAATGTACACATAGGTATACAATAGGATGAGACGGACTGACCTATCTATCTATCCATCCATCCATCCATCCATCAATCCATCCATCCATCCATCTATCTGTGTCGGTCTGTCTCTCTCCCATCTACCTACCGTATCTAATCTATCTATCTTTCCCTCTATCTCTCATCTACCTCTCTCTCTCTCTTTCTCTCTCTCTCTCCCATCTACCCATCTAAGCTACACATCTAACTATCTAAATATCCCTCTAGCACTCATCTATCTATCTATCTATCTATCTATCTATCTATCTATCTGTGTCTGTCTGACTCCCATCCAGAGCAGGGACAAGGTCCTCCAGCACCCAAGGCTGAGACACCAAAGTGCGCCCCTCTATCCCTCCGACCCCAGCTGTCACACACTGATTGCTATTAGACTAAGAGGCGCCACAGGGCCCACAACCTCCCCAACACCTTAATATCTAGTTATCTGGCTTGCAGTCACTGCTATGTATCCTCTTTTCTTATTTATTTCTGCTTAATACACAATTAGGAATGACAGCTGAATGAATTGTGCGCCCCCTCCTACACTGCGCCCTGAGGCTGGAGCCTCTCCAGCCTATGCCTCGGCCCGGCCCTGCGTCCCATCTACCTATCTAATCTATCTACCTATCTAATCTATCTACCTATCTAACCCTCTCTCCCCCATCTACCCATCTATCTCTCTCTCTTCCATCTACCTATCTAAGCTATACATCTAACTATCTAAATATCCCTCTATCTATCTATCTATCTATCTATCTATCTATCTCTCTATCTATCTCTCCCAGGCTGATATATCTGATTGGTCAATATATATTAGCCAATAATTGATTGGCCAATTTTACAACCTCTATGTAGTATGAGAGCTTAGCTACACAATATGTTCATAGTATTTAAAATATGTTGGCCTTCACAACATATAGAGGAGGTAAAATTGGTTGATGATTAGTTAATCAAAATTGATGTGTACCGGGCTATAGTTTTAACTTTCTCCTGCTAACCTGCCCATTTTCACTGTAGCCTATCGGTCTATCATCCATCTCTCTCCTCCATCTCTCTCTCTCTATCTTCTCTCCATTTATTTACCTCTCCCGGACTGATGTCGTTTTTATGTTTTTCACCCTACCCTGTGTATATCTCAACTACCCAATCAAAAAAAAAAACCTATGGGAAAGTCCAGTGTACCTGCTTGGGTATTTAAAATAAACACAGAATACACGAAGTTTCTCATTTTACAGATATAAAAATGCCAGCTTAACTGCCCCTTAACAGTGAGGTGATTTGGGCCTACTGGCACCGAAATTCAGCTCTGTGTATCTACAGACACTGGAGGACCCAAATATCCAGCAAGACTAGACTGTGTTTTCTAAATGGTCTGTCAGGTAGCAGAAGTTCCCGGCCCTCACTTGGGTAATATGAGTATCAGAGCACAGCAGGTGGCTAAAGAGACAGTGAATCAGTAGCTGTGTGATTGCAGTCATGTGTACAACTAGCAGTGAGAGGTGTGTTAATAAACCCAACAAGCCACCCTGCATTCAGTATATATAGGTAATACAATGTCCTCGCCTCACTATGCTTCACTATGAGGGGTGCAAACATTTCACACATCATAGCAGACATTTGCTTTTAGATCAGTCCAGGTTTGTTGGATCACTTATGTTCTCTACTGTTTCCATCTTTAGTAGATAAATACTTATGTGTTCACTTGTCATATTATCATCTATTCTATCTATGCATCTATCTCTCTATCCGTTCCCTGTCTATCTATCCATCTATGCATTACATACCCATCTCTATGTCTGCTACCCTATATTCTCTATCTATCTATCTATCTATCTATCTATCTATCTATCCATCTATCCATCTATGCATTACATACCCATCTCTATGTCTGCTACCCTATATTCTATCTATCTATCTATCTATCTATCTATCTATCTATCCATCTATCCATCTATCCATCTATGCATTACATACCCATCTCTATGTCTGCTACCCTATATTCTATCTATCTATCTATCTATCTATCTATCTATCTATCTATCTATCCATCTATGCATTACATACCCATCTCTATGTCTGCTACCCTATATTCTATCTATCTATCTATCTATCTATCCATCTATCCATCTATGCATTACATACCCATCTCTATGTCGGCTACCCTATATTCTATCAATCTATCTATCTATCTATCTATCTATCTATCTATCTATCTATCTATCTATCTATCCATCTATGCATTACATACCCATCTCTATGTCGGCTACCCTATATTCTATCAATCTATCTATCTATCTATCTATCTATCTATCTATCTATCTATCTATCTGTCTATCTATCCATCTATGCATTACATACCCATCTCTATGTCTGCTACCCTGCTACCCTATATTCTATCTATCTATCTACCTATCTATCTATCTATCTATCTATCTGTCTATCTATCCATCTATGCATTACATACCCATCTCTATGTCCGCTACCCTATATTCTATCTATCTATCTATCTATCTATCTATCTATCTATCTGTCTGTCTGTCTGTCTGTCTGTCTGTCTATCTATCTATCTATCTATCTATCTATCTGTCTATCTATCTATCCATCTATGCATTACATACCCATCTCTATGTCTGCTACCCTGCTACCCTATATTCTATCTATCTATCTATCTACCTACCTACCTATCTATCTATCTATCTATATATCTATCTATCTATCTATCTATCTATCCATCTATGCATTACATACCCATCTCTATGTCCGCTACCCTATATTCTATCTATCTATCTATCTATCTATCTATCTATCTATCTATCTATCTATCTATCTATCTATCTCCTTATCATCTATGGATATATCTATCTATCTTTATTATTGATGTATCTATTTATCTATCTATCCATCCCATATCCATCCCTATTTCCCTATTTTTATATTTTGTCTATCATACCCATGTCTCTCTGTCCGTTATCTATCTATCTCTCTATCTCTCTATCTATCTCTCTATCTCTCTATCTATCTATCTATCTATCTATCTACCTACTATATGTATCTATCTCTATTTATCTTTCTCTCTGTCTACCTGTCTAGATAACAAATCTCTCTCTCTCTCCATCCAATCATCCATTCAGCACATCTAATTATCAAGTATGTGTCTGTCTATCTATCTGTCCATCCATGTAATGCCTCTCTACTAAGTATATAAATACAATAAATAAATAAAAAATAATAATATGTCTATCTCTCTACCTACCAATCTATCTGCCCATCCCATTTAAGAAAGGTATTTGTGTCAATGCTATAAAAAAGAACATACTATTACTATTTGTATAATGTTTGCTTAAGTGCAGATTATTCACTGATTTCTTCTCATTAATATCTTTCATTGGGTAATTATTATTTCAGAAGTAACAATTGCGCTCTTATATATGGCACTACTAGAGAACTGTCCTGGTAACATTGCATCAACATGCAATACAAAAAGAACTGGCCATATTAACCACCTACCATCGGACCGCTTCTGCTAGATAAAACCTGTTGACATGTTTTATGAAGTTTTCATGCGCTGAAACTGTGCCTGTTTCTATCTACACAGTGTTCCGTGCGACTTAAAAACCCTTCCCCACTTCGTATAGTAATCTTTAAATCACATTATATTAAGTGCAATACAAATCTATCCTTCTGCATCAGAAATATTGAATTCCTCTCTTCGTGTGATCTTGTTATGGTTTATGGTGTGTTTACTCACTCCTTCATAACGTTCTATCCATTCCTTCCTCACAAATCCACATTGCATAACCTTCCTGGCTTTCCAGTATAATATAGCATAAACTCTCATACAAAACTCGTCACCCAATATCAACAACATACTACACGCTCAACAGGCACACAAAACCCTCTTGATTACTGCGTCGCCTGTTGCTTTAATGAGCTAATGATTGCAAATTTATCCCAAAGCTTCGAGAACAAAGACCTAAAAATCTAAATCTTTTGATATTAAAAAAAAGTAATCTCAATTATATAAAAGAAAGGACATGGAAAAGCAGCGAGAAATCCCAAAGACAAAAGACTTATCTAGTAAAACAAAAAAAAAAGCTCACAGTGTGACAAAAGGCACATCTGTCAAAACGTTCTGTAAATAATTCCTTTGGCTTGATCAGCAGTCGAAAAACTCAATTGAATTTAAACCAATGGTTTAAGAAATAAGCAGCATATCAGTGTAACCAGTGTAACCAAAGAAACGTTAAGAGAGAGAGGTTATATATATATATATATATATATATATATATATATATATATATATATGTATATATATATATATATATATATATATAGAGAGAGAGAGAGAGAGAGAGTAGTATGTACAGTATATCATATATAGTTGCAATAGCATTTTACTAGGCATACTCCAAGAGAAAGTCGCAGGTAGTCTCCTTTACATTAAATTCACATACAGTCAATATTATTATGGGCAGACAATGGTAACTGAGGCTACATATATTTGTCAATGTAGAAAATGCTGATTTAGCAAGCAAAAAAATACCAGCAGTTCTTTCCCATTGGCTTCCAGATACAAAATTGAAAGCAAATGACACATAATACCACAGGGCTGTAATAATGAATGGAAAGCTATGTGGTGGTGGGACAAGCTACAGGTTCCTCGTCTAAGCAGGCAAGCTGAGAGAGAGAGAGGAGTCTGTGGTAAAATGCTACAGGTGATATGAGCCAGGCTTCATGCATACCGATCCCAGCTCCAGATGGGGAAGCCCTGCAGTGTGATGGGCTGTAATGCATGCCTAGCCCTGGATGGAGTGAGAGACATTTCAGCACCATGGTCAGCAACCTGCTGCCGCAATAGATAGATCAGCAATGATGGGTTTTTTTCTTACTTAGTAAAAGCATCATTAATCACAATCCACCTGGGCTGCCTTCAGAAGTCGTGAGCAGCAACGTTGGCATATAACTCTTTCTGCACTTCCAAACAGATGGCATTGGGGTTGCCATCTCTGCATTAGGATATGAAATAACTATATTTTGTGCATACCACTGTCTGGATTATTAAGTACCCCATCTCTCTTACTCTGTATGTACAGCGCCACGGAATAGGTTGGCGCTTTATGAATCCATAATCATAATAATAACTTAGCCTTAGCGTGAAACAAGGAAGACCACAGAGTCACGTTGGGAAGACACAGTTGACATAGTACCAAAAGCCAGAACCATAATACACACCTGCAAAAACAATGACACAGGCTTAGGGCTCTGATTATCTGTTGCACGCCTGATTTATTGATCTTGCCTTATATTCCAAAAATCAAATCATTTCAACCATAACACAGGAAAATGAAAAAGTCTATAGGCTGGTGATTCCAGCCATAGCTACACATGGCAAAGCTGAAGAATCCATAGCAGATGTCCAAGCATATAAGTCAATAGTGACATAACCTTACCTGCTCTGGTGAGCATATAGAGGCTAGGTGCACCCCCTCCCTCAGCAGTGACACAGAGATCAGCCAGCTTGGTGCTACCATACCATATGATATTGTGCAGTGTCATAGGAAATATCCTGTGCCCTGTGTCCCTCTTCCAGCACAAGACTGGGGGGCAATCCAACGGGGGCCGTAAAGATTTAGGTCACATCATTCACCACACATGAGCAATGACTCAATCCGAGAGACAGACGCTTCTCTTGCAGCATTGGATCATTAAATGGGGGATAGACTGTAGGTGGTCTGATCATCAGCTTGAGGAGGATGCTGCTGCTGCTACTGCATGGATTCCCCCATCTCCATATATGAATAGAGGACAAGCCCCCCCAACCACCTCCCTCCCTCCCTGACCTGCCTGACTAACCTCTCTCTAGCTGCACCTCTGTCCATCAGCCAAAAGGATTACAGCCCTTTGTAAGGAGACAATGTAGCAATCATCAGGCTCCTCTGCACCTTGAAGTAGCCAGAGAGAGAGAGGGGGGATCTGCAGGTTGGGGGGCTGCAGCTGCTGGGATGCCAGCTTCCCTGGTATACATGGATTACACACTGGAGGCTTTCATTTACACCCTAATTGAATTAGACTACTGTTGGCACAACATGCAGTTGCTGCTCTATTGTTATGGAAAAAAAAAACACTGCAAAAAAAAAAAAAAATCCTTACTCTGATTTCCAGCTCTGACTCTGCCATCCTCTGTGATTACAGACTGTGCCTCCTCGCTTAGCCCCCCCATAGCAGGCATATGATGGAAGGAAAGAGGGGGGTGGGGTGCCAGCTTTCTGCCCCACCCCTGCAAGGCACTGGATCCCCCCCCCCCCCCCCCCCCCAACACTGCACACACAGACATGGTCAAGCAGCAGAACATGGCATCATCAGCATCATACAGGGCTTGCAGTAAAGGCTCTTACCTGCCAGTGCTCGCATTCTTTCAATGAGGCTGTGCTGGACTGAAGGAAGAAAAAGAAAAAAAGAATCATTCCCCTTCCTGTTATAATTCGCCTAGTCACAGCCCTTCCAGATCACTGTCCCTCCCTCCTTGTCATAGTGGCAGATCCAGTGGAGTTTCTGGGTCACCAGCCCCGGGATCCTGGTGTGAGATGGGTCGGATGGCTCAGCAGATCCCGTGTAGATCTGTCTCCTGTATGTGTGTATGTGAGATTCTCCCCCTCTCTCTCTCTCTCTCTCTCTCTGTATCTCTGGCTCTCCTCGCTTGCCTGCCTCTCATTACTACTGCATGCTGAGAAAGAGACAAGCTGCCTGTCCTGGAATCCACTTTCCCTTCTGTGTGCTGAGCAGCAGATAGGTGGCAGCCAGGATCCTTCTGACTGCAGGGAAACATAACCCAGAAGGCACACTGGCACCTGGATAGCTGCTCTCTCTCTCTCTTTCCTATTCCTATGAAAATAACCCATTTACAATGAAAGGGAATAAAGGTGGACATTGCTGAATGGAAAAGGAGAATGGAAAATTCTATTTGGAAGATACCAGGGTTTGCATATGATGTATCCATGTTTAGGGTAAGGACCCTTTTCCACTAGCAATCACAAACGCCAGCGATTGCGATTTTTCATTAATTGCATTATCATTCTTAAAATTGCTCCAGGAAGCAGTTGCGATTTGCAAATCGAATCACTATAGTGGAAAATACTTTCTGTGATTTCTATGGTAAAGTGGCAACCCTAGCATTTTAAAAATCACTAGCGATTTGCAATTCAGCTGTGCAGTGGTAAAGGGCCCTAAGGGTGCCCATTTAGGGACCTTTTCCACTAGCCGTGACGTTTTGACGATTGCAAGAACATTTCCCACTAATGCGCATCCTGTTTTTTCCTTTCGATTCTCGCCGCAATCACACTCAGTTCCCGACAGCTACATGGCACTAGAGATGTCGCGAACCTCCGACTTTCGGTTCGCGAACCCTGTTCGCGAACTTCTGCGGAAGGTTCGGTTCACGTAAAAGTTCGCGAATCGCAATAGACTTCAATAGGGATGCGAACTTTGAAAAATAGAAAAAAATATGCTGGCCAGAAAAGTGATGGAAAACATGTTTCAAGTGGTCTAACACCTAGAGGGGGGCATGGCGGAGTGGGATAGACACCAAAAGCCCCGGAGAAAAATCTGGATTTGACGCAAAGCAGAGTTTTAAGGGCAGAAATAACATTGAATGCTAAATTGCAGGCCTAACATGCTTTAAAACATCTTGCATGTGTATACATCAATCAGGGAGTGTAATTAGAGTACTGCTTCACACTGACAGAACAAACTCACTGTGGAACGCACCGCAAACAGCTGTTTGTGTAGTGACAGCCATGCTGGACCGGTGCGCACCGTGGCCAGAGTGTAGGCCGTGGCAGTTTTCCAGCCCATATGGTCGCCGGGCTGTGGTAGCTCAATGATAGAACAACAGTGACTGTCCAGCTGATCGAATTTGGTCTGTCCACAATGAAGCAACGACCTTATTATCTTCTTGTATGTAGGTAGGCATAGGTAGGAGTCCCAGTATAGGTAGGTAGGCATAGGTAGGAGTCCCAGTATAGGTAGGTAGGCATAGGTAGATGCCTCAGTAGTTAGCTAGGCATAGGTAGGAGACCCAGTATAGGTAGGTAGGCATAGGTAGGTGTCCCAGTAGTTAGCTAGGCATAGGTAGGAGACTCAGTATAGGTAGGTAGGCATAGGTAGGAGTCCCAGTATAGGTAGGTGCCTCAGTAGTTAGCTAGGCATAGGTAGGAGACCCAGTATAGGTAGGTAGGCATAGGTAGGTGTCCCAGTAGTTAGCTAGGCATAGGTAGGAGTCCCAGTATAGGTAGGTAGGAGTCCCAGTATAGGTAGGTAGGTGCCTCAGTAGTTAGCTAGGCATAGGTAAGAGACCCAGTATAGGTAGGTAGGCATAGGTAGGTGTCCCAGTATAGGTAGGTAGGCATAGGTAGGTGCCTCAGTAGTTAGCTAGGCATAGGTAGGAGACCCAGTATAGGTAGGTAAGCATAAGTAGGTGTCCCAGTAGTTAGCTAGGCATAGGTAGGAGTCCCAGTATAGGTAGGTAGGCATAGGTCGGTCCCTTAGTATAGGTAGGTAGGTTTCCCCGTATAGGTAAGTAGGTGCCCCAGTAGTTAGGTAGGCATAGGTAGGTGTCCCAGTATAGATAGTTAGGCAGGGCCTGGCTGGCTCAGTAATAACAATTACCAAGGTCCAGCTGCAACAGATAGGGCTGTATAATGTCAGTGTCAGTGAGCAACACACAAAAAAAAAAAAAAACATTAGCTCTCAAAAGAGAGCTGAGGGGTGCTATTTTAGCAATAACAATCAGCAGGAGCAAGCCAAGAGCCTAACTAATCTTTCCCTAGTAGAAAAAATCTGCAGCAGCTCTCCCTAGTCTGTCTATTTGCAGCAGGCACACGAGTGAGTGTCATGGCCAGCGAGCCTCCCTTATATAAGGGGGGTGGGGCTCCAGGGCTTAGTGTAGCCTGAATGGCTACAATGTGCCTGCTGACTTTGATGCAGAGGGTCAAAGTTGACCCTCATAGTGCATTATGGGGCGAATCGAACTTCCGCAAAAGTTCGCCTGGTCCAGGTGAATGCGAACCACCAAAGTTCGCTTGGAACCGTTCGCCGGCGAACCGTTCGCTACATCTCTACATGGCACAATTGCAGAAAGGGCTGGTGCTTTTGCGGTGTAACTGCAGAAGCAACTTTTTGGGGGATCTACCGCTGTCCCATTCTAATGAATGGTATTGCGTCTCGTCAGTAACATGTTGCTTTCAGAGCCGGTTAACGCCGGGAAACCCGTTTAAGGACCCTAATCGCTAGCCTTGAAGGCTTCCCAAAAGCCTTCAATGGCTAGCGTCTAAACACTGGCGTTTGAACACGGCACCGAGCAAAAGCTCGGCAGACATCCTTGTGACTGAGCCCTAAGGGCCTGTACGCAGTGTCTGTGTTGAGTTGCTTTTTTAAAAACGCATGTGTTTTTTTTAATCGCACGGTCTTTTGATTTGAAATCATGAAAATTGAGCCTTTTAAGCTCTGCATTTGAAAAATGCAATGCATGCGATTTTCATCACGTTTTTTAGGCAAACAGTCAGGAAACCAGGAAAAGAAACGACTATTCAATTTTTTCCATCCAAAATATGATCGAACATGTTGGAAAAATCTGGTTGATTGTTTGTGAAATTGTGTAGTGTATGGTAGGTTGTATAAGAAAATACCATTAGATAAACCAACTTTTTCTTCATATTCAACCGCTTTTCTCAGATTTTTGGAAACTGTGAACGGTACCTCGAAAAGAACTATTCGACCAAACAGAATAATTGATCTAATTTCTCTGATTGCAAAAAAATGAAAAAAAAATGTACCGTGTATGGGCATCATGAGTCTGATTGGGTTGCTTATCATTTTCCCCTTCGTTGGTAGAGTCTCAGACCCCTCCCCTCATCAAGTCCCCTCCAAAAAATCACACCAAGCCATGTGGGGTCTGAGACTTCACCTTTGGGTGTGGTAGGCTCTTTAAACAGTGTGCTCCAGGCAGCGCTCAGCTCTGACTTGGGCTATTTACTAGCTGTATACTTATTTGTTGGTGGGAGGCTTATTTTTTTTTCACATTATACACTGTAAATAGGATGTGTACCCCTGACGAATCCCTTCTTGGATGAAACATGTTAGGTTTTTGTTTTATGATAATGTGTGTGTGATGGGTGTTATGTCCTTACCAATACCTTTAATAGTGTGTCTGTTATATGTCTATAAATAGTAGAAGAAGGTGTGCAGAGTGAGAGATTGTGTACCTGCCATTAGGGGCTTTATTCGTGGGCCAGGACCTTAACCCCATGGAGGCCCTTATCCTCCTTATATCTATTGTCTACACAGCTCACTTGCTAGGCAAAATAGACATACACTCACATAAAGGATTATTAGGAACACCTGTTCAATTTCTCATTAATACTATTAGCTAATGAACCAATAACATGGCAGTTGCTTCAATGCATTTAGGGGTGTGGTCCTGGTCAAGACAATCTCCTGAACTCCAAACTGAATGTCTGAATGGGAAAGAAAGGTGACTTAAGCAATTTTGAGCGTGGCATGATTGTGCCAGACGGGCGGGTCTGAGTATTTCACAATCTGCTCAGTTACTGGGATTTTCACACACAACCGTTTTTAGGGTTTACAAAGAATGGTGTGAAAAGGGAAAAACATCCAGTATGCAGCAGTCCTGTGGGCGACAATGCCTTGTTGATGCTAGAGGTCAGAGCAGAATGGACCGACTGATTCAAGCGTTGACTGAAATAACCACTAGTTACAACCGAGGTATGCAGCAAAGCATTTGTGAAGCCACAACACGCACAACCTTGAGGCGAGTGAGCTACAACAGCAGGAGCCAGGAGACCCCACCGGGTACCACTGATCTTCACTACAAATAGGAAAAGAAGGCTACAATTTGCACAAGCTCACCAAAATTGGAAGAAGAATGGAAAAGTGTTGCTTTGTCTAATGAGTCTCGATAGAGTCATAATTTGGCGTGAACAGAATGAGAACATGGATCCTGTGCAGGCTGGTGGTGGTGTAATGGTGTGGGAGATGTTTTCTTGGCACACTTTAGGCCCCTTAGTGCCAGTTGGGCATCGTTTAAATGCCACGGGCTACCTGAGCATTGTTTCTGACCATGTCCATCCCTTCATGACCACCATGTACCCATCCTCTGATGCCTACTTCCAGCAGGATAATGCACCATGTCACAAAGCTTGACTCATTTCAGATTGGTGTTGAACATGATAATGAGTTTACTGTACTAAAGTCAACATATCTCAACCCAATAGAGCATCTTTGGGATGTGATGGAACGGGAGCTTCGTGCCCTGGATGTGCATCCCACAATCTCCATCAACTGCAAGATGCTATCCTATCAGTATGGACCAACATTTCTAAATAATGCTTTCAGCATCTTGTTGAATCAATGCCACATAGAATCAGGGCAGCCATCAGGGGGAGACAACTGACACTGCAGCGAGGGGCCCAGGGCAGCTGGGGGCCGTGGTCCCCCCACAAAGCGCTGGAAGGGCTGCATGTGCTGACTGCAGCACACCGCTTTCCAGCACTGAGAGAACAGTGACATCAGTGCTTGGATGTGGGGAGCAAATGAGTGAGCCCGCTACAGCAGACATTCTATACTGGGACACCACCAACATCTTGCTACAGTCTACCTATATTGGGCCACCACCTATACCTGGCAACCTATACTGGGGCTGTAACCACCTTTACCTAGCTACCTATACTGGAGCACCACCTATATCTGGCTACCTATACTGGGGCATCACCTATACTTGGCTACCTTCACTGAGGGCACCACCTGTACTTGGCTACCTATATTGGGGCACCACCTATACTTAGCTACTTATACTGGGGCGCCTATAGCTTGCTACTTATACTGGGGGCACCTGTACCTGGCTAACCTATACTGGTGCACTACCCATACCAGGCTACCTATACTGGTAGGGTGGGGTGGCACAGCAACCAGTGGGTGGGCCCATGGAGGGGGAGCCCAGGCCTGATGTGTGAGGGGCCCCAAAATTTCTGATGGCGGCCCTGCATAGAATTAAGGCAGTTCTGAAGGCGAAAGGGGGTCAAACACCATATAAGTATGGTTTTCCTAATAATCCTTTAGGTGAGTGTAGGTCCTCCTACATGCTACACAGCGACTACTGCTAAATGTGACCCCCCCCCCCTCCTTCCCGGGTTGTCATTGTTTTTAAACATTATCCAAATCCCCAGCAATTTTTACAAAGTAAAAGTTGGTCTGTAGAGCAATTTCTGGTTCTGATTGAAAATATCAGGTTAATTCAGGCAACCATACACTCTCCATTTTTGCCCAGATCCTCCCATTTAGTCTAACCCTAACCTCCCCTGCTCCTTTTCATAACACTAATGCTAAACCCCTTCTATGCTGCTTCCTACCCATCTGTTCCCCAAGGACAGTCATGATGGTAACACTGCACCTGACTCTACCTCCTTTCCTGCCAAATTAAAGGTGCCCATTAACAATCTAATTTCCTGAATCAAACGCCTGATCCGATCGCGACCGATTAGAAATAACTGTTCCTGCCCACCAACACCGGGCAAAATGATAAGCAATATGATCAGACCTAAACAATCGTTCTAAAAGATGGAATGATGGATAGAACTATTTTCTCAAATTGCACTATTTACGGAATCCGATCCTATGGTTGATCACTTGGGAGATCGCAGCTTTTCTGACCTTTCTCCTATCCCTAATCTCAAATGCCCAGTGAGAAATTAAGACCAACATCACTGAGATGTGTTTGAATTTACTACTTAGCATTCCTATTGATCCATTACAATGACTCTGAGGCCTAATTTAATGTTATATATCAAGTATTCTTATAGGTCTACATAAATGGACCAATAGGGATGCTAGGCTCATAACTAGGCTGGTTTGAATTTCCCATGAGGTACTCATTTGCATTTCAATTCTAACCTTATGAATAGTTCATTTGGAAGTTTGACAGAAAATTAAAAACAGCTGAGAGACAGGGCTTCCCGGCAGTGTTTGGGAAGAATGTAGCAAGCATGGTCAGTGTGATGTATAGGAAGTTAAAGACCACCTCCAGCCAAAGAAAGGTCTGAATGGCAATACATATATGTAGTCTATGCACTGTGTACAGTTAGATGAACATATAAAGTTTACACCAGGTACATCATAGTGGATAGAACAGACTCGCATTTATATATGTTAGTAGCAATTCCTTATTTCTCCTGAAGTTGAAGCATTACTAAAGCAATGTGCCCACCTCTTCAGCCTGGTTAACTCCCCTGCCCCTCCATCCCCTGCTGTCTGCCTGCCTGGATCAAATTCCTTCTCTTTTCACAGTGTATAACAGAGAGGAGACACAGGAGAACTGCTGCAGCCTATCTTATCATGTCTGTCTGCCATCATTCTTATTTCAGATGTCTGCCTAGATTAGATCACATGGACATGAGGGGTGGAGTTATGACATCAATCCCCCAGCATCCTTTGCACCTATAGTTTGGAAAGAAAAAAAAATGCCAGGGTCCAATTTCACACTGGGGGCGGGGATTTCAAGACCATATGTGGAATGCGGACCCTGTGGGTGAGACAAATCACACTTTATCATGTGTGATTTTATATATCTTTGTTAATTTATTAGGTTTAAAGCAAACTGTAATTTATAATTTAGGTACTCTTTAAGAAGTAGGTGTGGTGACTAATGTAGTCCAAGGACGTTCCAGAGGAGACAAAAAATGAGACAGGGACACCGGTAGCCCCCGATAGTTTAGTATATTGAGGCTATGGCCCACATAACAGTATTAGATGTGCAGGATACACACAAAGGTGGGTTGCAAGACTGGTAACCGCAGTATATTCACCAGTGAGGAAAACCTGTTCTCACTCGGGTTCCTGTCTTCAATAGCATGGGCCACACTTCAAAAAAATTGGGTATGGGGGTTCAAAAGAACCCTCAAAACACAACCAGTACAGTAATCCAAGATTGGGGGGCTGGTAAGGGATATCATTGGGACGGAGGAGGCGCCCCAAAAAGAGTGTATGGGTGTAGAAACAGTATATAAAAATGGCTTACCTATGTAAAGAAGGGGTAACGCAAAATAAAAACAAAATATATATTACCAACCAGACACTTGATTGATAACGCGTTTCGTGGATTGCAGTTCTCTTCCTCAGATCAGTACTAAAAAGTGTCTTAAAACCAGCGTTTTTTAAGCAGGGAGTGCCTTCCCATCATGTAGTGTGTATTCCTAGCTTGAAAAACGCTGGTTTTAGTAAATATTTTGTTAAGATCCTGGGTTACCCCCTTCTTTATATTAATTAAAAACAGTGTTTTTAATAAATATAAATAAAAGAACAAAGAAAAAAAAACATCTTGCAGCTTTTCTCTTGCTCCTAGCGGCTTTCCAGCTCCTGCTTTTCAGCTTCCCCTGTCCATGGAAGCCGGCATGTCACCTGGCGAGCATCGTTTCAGGTGACACGCCCACTTGCATGCTGCAGAGACGCCAGAAGCTGCTAGGAGCAAGAGGAAGGCTGCAAGACATTGCTGAAGGTTCGGTAAGTATTTTAAAGGCTGCAAACACCCACAAAACTCACCAAAAACAAAGACCCGGTTATCCATCAGGCATGCTATTTAGCTGAGACTTCCAGTTGCCTGGGTTCCGGATAATGGGGACTCTGCTGTATACAGAATATAGATTAGCACAGATTAAAGCCAGAAAAAAAGAATACATTTTTCGTCTCTTTTTTTTGGGGGGGGGGGGGGATTTTTTTTTTGAGTTATGCAGAAGTTTGGGCAACCTTGTTAATCATCATGATTTCCCTTTATAAATCGTTGTTTGTTACGATAATAAATGTCAGTTAAATATATCATATAGGAGACACACAAAGTGATATTTGAGAAGTGAAATTAAGATTATTGGATTTAAAGACAGTGTGAATAATTGTTTAAAAAAAATAGGCAGGTGCATAAATTTGGGCACCACAAAAAAGAAATTAAATCAATATTGAGTAGATCCTCCTTTTACAGAAATTACAGCCTTTAAATTCTGCTTGAAGGTATTTTAGACCATTCCTCTTTACAAAACATCTGTAGTTCATTCAGGTTTTATGGCTGTTTATATTTCTTTAAAATAGATAAAATGAAGTAGGTAGCAGTGGACTTACCCCTCCAAAACAGACACAAAAAAATTGCAGTTTTAAGCAAAAAAACTGTGTATTTACATACTCCAAACAAGGTGCAACGCATTTCGCGGGTATATCCCACTTCCTCGGGCAATAAATAGGAGCATATCACCAATGCCGTCCGGTAAGTAGCCTGGTGCCTCTGTGGCAAAATGCTCCTATTTATTGCCTGAGGAAGTGGGCTATACCCGCAAAACGCGTTGAACCTTGTTCGGAGTATGTAAATAAACAGTTTTTTGCTTAAAACTGCAATTTTTTGTGTCTGTTTTGGAGGGGTAAGCCCACCGCTACCTACTTCATTTTATCCATTTTAAAGAAATATTGTTTTTACCCTGTTGACGCCTCTGTACTACTATTGCAGCCCCATAGAATAGTATGGGCATTCGCTTAACAAGCAGAATTATCATGCAACACAACTGATTACTGTGAACAAGCCCTAAGGTTTAAAGAGGAACTTCAGCAAAAAGGGGGGGGGGGGGGATAAATCAATAAATTGCTAAGTGAGTAGTTAAAGAATAGAAGAGAGATCAAGAAATGATTGATATTCACCATATAACTTGTTCATGTTGTTTGATCCACAGTGAGCTTTCAGGTCATCATCTTTACTACTGGCAGATAAGAAAAAAACTAAAACTAGACAGCACTAGCTGCCATTGTTTATAACCACACCCACTAACATCGCAATAGACTAACAGATAATAGACTAATAGATATACATATGCACAGTAGGAACTACTGGTTGCTTGGCAGTTGGAAACAGCTGTCATTTCCCCAATGCAACGAGGTTCACAGACAGGCAAGTGTGGGAGGGGTTTTACCACAATATCAGCCATACAGAGCCCCCTGATGATCTGTTTGAGAAATGGTAAACATTTCTCATGGGAAATAGGGGTATCTGCTACTGATTGGGATAAAGTTCAATCCCAGGTCACAGTCGCTCTTTAAAACTGCATTATTGAAGAGGACCAGTCTTGGTTTGATTTAATGTAATAGTTTTATAGGCATGCTGATCTTTTAAATATGCCTGGTAAGACAAGCTCCTTGGTTCTGCCAGCTGTACACTGCTTCCATGGATTGCAGTCCAGAGTGGATAGGACCAAATGACAGGGCAGGAGCTTAGTGCCTGGCTGTATATAAGAATCAGAGTACTTCTACATAAATACAAATATAGGTCACAGGCTATTATAATTGGTAGCATTTTCTGGCAATATCAGGAGCCCCCAGGCAAAGTCTGCAGTGATTGCAGTGAACAATAATAGAACTAATACATAGTTCTGCAGATCTATAACCCATTTATAATTATTGGCAATGTGTTGGGTTTACTTCAGCTCTAAATACCAAAGAATTTATCAGTGTTATCTGATCTTCTGCTGCATTAATTGAAAGTTGACTTTATTTCCTGCCTTGGCTGGAGGCAGTAGCCAGTGCTGCTAATGTTTGGTCATTAATGATAATTACTGCATTTCCTGCACTGACCACAGGAGATGGACTGTGGGGACGACTTGACACATTAGAGGTAAACAGTCATTTAACATTGTTATTTGGTGTGTTGTATATGCAGAGCCTGCTGTGATATGCTTACATTGTGCTGGCAAAGAATGATATATGAAAATAAAAATAAAATTCTGATTTTGGTACAAAATAATTATAAGGATGGGTGGGTACTGCACATGTCTTTTTGCAATTGATATTAAATATTGCTATTAGCTCGAGTAAACATAGTCATGCCATTAACTTGTCCTCAAAGGAGATCACAATCTAATTTTCAATTACAGTTATACCTCAGAGAAATTCACAATTCAATTTCTACCACAGTCATACTATATTTACCCTACCGTAGTCATAGCACAGTGTCTTTGCATTAGTCATAGTTTAATTTCACTACCATAGTCATAGCACAGTACAATGTTGCTACCATAGTCATAGTAAAAAATTCCTACCGTAGTCACAGAACAATGTCCTCACTATAGTCATGGTATAATGTGCCTGTCATAGTACAATATCCCTAACATAGTCATTGTATGATGTCCCTACCATAGTAATATTACAAAATCCCTAACATAGTCATAGAACAATGTCCCTACTATAGTCATGGTATAATGTCACTGTCATAGTACAATGTCCCTAATATCATCATAGTATAATGTCCCTATTATTCTCATAGTACAATGTCCCTACTACAGTCATGGTATAATGTACCGTCATAGTACAGTGTTGCTAACATAGTCATAGTATAGTGTACCAGTTATAGTCTTAGTACAATGTCCCTACCATAGTCATAGTACAGTACCATGTCCCTACCATAGTCATAGTACAGTACCATGTTCCTACCATAGTCATAATACAATGTCCTTACCATAAATATAGTACAATGTCCCTACCATAGTCACATTATAATATCCTTACTGTAGACGTGTTTCTTGACAGTACAGGCGCTTCACCAGGCATATCAAAATGAGTATCTAATAATCTAATGGACCAGTGGTGTCAACCTCAAATAGACAGGGGGGCAAAATTAAAAACTTATACCAAGTTGAGAGCCAACAAGGACCGGTGGGAATCATGTCACCCTTCTCTTGTTTCCCCATGCGGCACATCTTATTATTGATGGAGGATGGTGTAGAGCCATGTCACTTGTCCCTGTGTTTCTCCATGGGGCCCCTCTTTGGGGTGGGGGAGAGCTATGTCACTTGTCCCTCAGTGTTTTCCCATAGCTACGTCATTAGCTCTCACCCCTGGTGCCCCAGCCCTCACCATTGCTACCCCAGCTCTCAACCATATTGCCCCAGCCCTTGCCAATGCTACCCCAGCTCTGAACCATATTTCCCCAGCTCTCACCCATGCTGCCCCAGCCCTCGCCAATGCTGTCCAAGCCCTCACCAGTGCTGCCCCAGCTCTCACAAATGCTGTCCCAGCCCTCAACCATGCAGCCCAAAATCTCACCCATGCTTCCCTAGCTCATGGCTCTCCTTGGGTCGAAGTCTCGAGTTTTCATGGTGGGAGAAGTACCAAGCACGTGGCCAGCACTGCATTCTAAGATGTCCATGGGCAGAGTAAGGGAGTAACAGTGCATTTCCCCACTCAGTGCTGTGTTCTAAGAAGACATCAGGAATGGGCGGAGCAAAGGAGTGATAGATTGTGACCACACTATTTCACTCTGTACGAAGAGGAGTAGGGCAGAGCAAGGTTCAATCAATCAAAGGGGCCAGCCCTCAGAAAGGCAAGTGGAAAGAGAGTGGCTGTGAGGGGGCGGAGGCACGAGTGTGGCTGCGGCCATGCTCAATGTTAACTGCAGTACCCACTGGTGGGCCAAGTTTTATGGCAATGTGGGCCTTCAGATACCTTCAGTCCTAAAAAAAACCTCTTCTTGATTCACAGAATTTTTATACCAAAGTTAACCATGCCTTATCATACATACAGTACTGTATAATTCAAAACAATTAATATACATGGTCTAATTAGGAGTAGAGTTGGGCCGAACCTCCGATTTTAGGTTCGCGAACCTGGTTCGCGAACTTCCGCGGAAGGTTCGGTTTGCGTTAAAGTTCGCGAACCGCAATAGACTTCAATGGGGATGCGAACTTTGGAAAAAAAAATAATTATGCTGGCCACAAAAGTGATGGAAAAGATGTTTCAAGGGGTCTAACACCTGGAGGGGGGCATGGCGAAGTGGGATACATGCCAAAAGTCCCGGGGAAAAATCTGGATTTGACGCAAAGCAGCGTTTTAAGGGCAGAAATCACATTGAATGCTAAATGACAGGCCTAAAGTGCTTTCAAACATCTTGCATGTGTATACATCAATCAGGTAGTGTAATTAAGGTACTGCTTCACACTGACACACCAAACTCACCGTGTAACGCACCGCAAACAGCTGTTTGTGTAGTGACGCCCGTGCTGGACTGGTGCGCACCATGGCGAGAGTGCAGGTTTTGGTGGCTTTACAGCCCATATGGTCGCCTGGCTGATGTAGCTGAATGACAGAACAGTGACTGTCCAGCTGATCCACTGAACAGAACAGGTATGCAGTGGCGGGTTCACTGAACAGGTATACAGTGGCGGGTCCACTGAACAGAACAGGTATGCAGTGGCGGGTTCACTGAACAGGTATGCAGTGGTGGGTTCACAGAACAGGTATGCAGTGGTGGGTTCACAGCACAGGTATGCAGTGGTGGGTTCACAGCACAGGTATGCAGTGGTGGGTTCAATGAACAGGTATACAGTGGCGGGTCCACTGAACAGAACAGGTATGCAGTGGCAGGTTCACTGAACAGGTATGCAGTGGTGGGTTCACAGCACAGGTATGCAGTGGTGGGTTCACAGAACAGGTATGCAGTGGTGGGTTCACAGCACAGGTATGCAGTGGTGGGTTCAATGAACAGGTATACAGTGGCGGGTCCACTGAACAGAACAGGTATGCAGTGGCAGGTTCACTGAACAGGTATGCAGTGGTGGGTTCACAGCACAGGTATGCAGTGGTGGGTTCACAGAACAGGTATGCAGTGGTGGGTTCACAGCACAGGTATGCAGTGGTGGGTTCAATGAACAGGTATACAGTGGCGGGTCCACTGAACAGAACAGGTATGCAGTGGCAGGTTCACTGAACAGGTATGCAGTGGTGGGTTCACAGCACAGGTATGCAGTGGTGGGTTCACTGAACAGGTATGCAGTGGTGGGTTCACAGCACAGGTATGCAGTGGTGGGTTCACAGCACAGGTATGCAGTGGTGGGTTCACAGAACAGGTATGCAGCCAGACAGGAACAAGTTAAGCCTAACTAATCTTTCCCTGAGAGACAGTCTGCAGCAGCTCGCCCTACTCTCACTAACGCAGGCAGCACACGAGTGACCGTAATGGCCGCCGCTGCCTGCCTTATATAAGGGGGGGTGGGGCTCCAGGGGCTAGTGTAGCCTAATTGGCTACACTGGGCCTGCTGACTGTGATGTAGAGGGTCAAAGTTGACCCTCCATGTGCATTATGGGGCGAACCGAACTTCCGCAAAGGTTCGCCTGCGGGACGCGAACGCGAACCACTGAAGTTCGCATGGAACCGTTCGCAGGCGAACCGTTCGGCCCAACTCTATAATTTTATTATGTCCCAGTGAAACATAGTAAGCTACTGTTTGGTCTGTGCAAGTATCAATATGACTCTTAGGAGTATGATATACCTTAATTAAAGTAAAACATAACCAATAATATCACCTGAGAATTAATAATGAAATAATAATAATATTTTATAATACATTTTAACCCATATAGGGTTGGGTTCATTCTAGCTTCTTGCATTTCAACTGATTGTCTGCATTTGGTGGCCTTACTTTGAGTGTATTCTCCTGTACATACTAGACTATCATTGGCTCTCGGTCACTTCACAGGCGGCCTTAGGCATGTGTCATCTGCACAGGGCCGCCACCATTTGGGAACCACCAAATGAGCTCACCAAGGGTCGACCTCGGTCTCACATCACTGTAGCGCAGCAGGTCACAGTGTCACCGCGTCCCTGTGCTGAGCCAGCACTTGCGTGCGTCACTAGTAAAGGCACTGTCCGCAGCCTAGTCACTGGGAGGTTCTCCCCATCAGCCCCGCCCCCGGCGTCATGGAGAAAGGAAGCCACACCCTGAGACAGTGAGGGCGGAGGCAAAGCGCAGTGGCAAATTTCAGCAAAAGTTAAACGTGTGTCATGAGCAGAAGGCAGCTATGCAGTGTCCACAACGGACAAGGCCATTTATCATATTGATGTTGGCAGGTGAAGGGGCCACCTATTATTTCTCTGCCCAGGGTCACCACGAGCCTAAAGCCCCCCCTGGTCTCTTCTTTCTTTTTTAAATCTCCATATTAGTCTGAATTCAAGTTTCCTTTAACCACTTAAGGACAAGCAGGCATATTAAAACGTCCCACTGGAGTGAATGGATCCAGGACGTTTTTATAAGTCAAGCAGAGATCAGTAAATCAAGAAACACAACATAGAAAAAAGACACCTTTATTTCCAAATACTATATTGTCACCATACTTTGTACTAGGACATAATTCAAATCTTGTTATAACCAGGGCAAATAGGCAGATAAAATGTGTGGGCTTTATGTACAGTAGCAGTGTTTATATTAAAACTATAGTGGATGAAATTTGAAAAATAGTGTATTTTTTTCCTTGTTTTTCCCTTTAAAATGCATAGAAAATAAAGTAGTTACTGAAAACAAACCGAAAAAGCTTAATTGGTGGTGAAAAAAAACAAGATATAGCTCATTTCATTGTGATTAGTAGTGATTAAGCTGTTGGCAAATGAATGGGATGAGCACTGAAAGGTGAAACTCACTCTTGTCCATTAGGGTAAAAAACGCTTTTGGGTGAAGTGGTTAAAGTAAAACTATTAAAGCAACCAGTAAACTAGTAAAGCCATTCTAAAAAATAGGGAAAAAAAAGTCTGTTAGTTACCTATGATAAGAGGGAAGGCTCTGAAACCTATTGAGCCTTCCCTGCCCCCTCTTTCCAGCACTGTCATGCCCGTTTCTGTGTATTTGATCAGCTTGCTGAATACACTTTCGGGGACCCTCGGTAGGCTTCGGGAGCACTTGTGTCTCCAAGGTCTCCCAAAGATGGACCTCTCCGTACTGAGCATGCTCGTGTATGCACTCATTCACACATGTACAGTACGGAGCCATCCAGCCTCAGGAGCACTTGGGAACACAAGTGCTTTTGAAGGAGAGTCCCCAAAGGCATATTCAACAAGCTGCTCGAATACATACAATGGAGGTGAGAGCACTGCTATGAGGGGACAGGGAAGGCTCAATAGGGGATGAGAGAACTGGAACGAGGGGACTGAGAAGGGGCAGTGAATGCTTTATAGAAAGAATCCAGAGCCTTTCCTCTCTGTAGGTAATCATCAGACTTTTTTATCCCTACAGATTTTGCTATAGCTAAACCCAGAACTTCCTTTCTGTTCTAAAAGATAAGCAATAGTATAGCAACATTTAAAGAGACTCAAGCGAGAATAAAACTCGCTTTTTCCCTTATATTCAGCAGGGGCATGTTTGCCCCTGCTAAAACGCCTCTATCCCGCGGCAGAATGGAGGTCCTTTACCCTCCAAATCCCCCCTGCAAAATCCACGACCAACTTGGTCGTAGATTTTGCTGCTTATGGAGGAAGATCTATGAGCTGTAGCTCTGCCCCATGCGCGTCTATCAGCGGCGGATCTCCGCCTCTCCCCCGCCCCTCTCAGTGAAAGAAGACTGAGAGGGGCGGGGTAGAGGCAGAGATTAGCGCTGATAGATGCGCTGAGAGGCAAGGCTGCGGCCGTTAGCCCTGCCTCAAGCAGGGAGTGCTCCCCGCACAGCACGGAGGGGATTTGGGGGGTAAAGGACCCCCGTTCTGCCACAGGATAGCGGCGTTGTAGCATGGGCAAACATGCCCCTGCTGAATATAAGGGAAAAAGCGAGTTTTATTCTCGCTTCAGACTCTCTTTAACTTCCCTGGCGGTAAGCCCGAGCATAGCTCGGGCTTGCCGCCAAGACCTCTATGCATAGTACAGCGCGCAGCGGGAGCTTTTACTCACCTCCCGGGGGATCCAGACGTCGGTAGCCGTTCTCCTTCCTGTCCTCCGAGGTTCTGGATCACTATGGTGAGATCGCCGTCAGTGATCTCACTACAGAGTTACAGTGCCACATGGAGGATGGAAGGAAAATTGCAACGCTGGAGCCCAGGGAGGTCAGTGAGTGTTGGGGCTGCTGCTGGCATTCTGGCGGCATGATTTTTTTTCCTGATTTTAGGGTGTGAAACATTCTGAAAAGACCCTAAGATCTGGAAATAATCACACCGCCAGGGAGGTTAAAAAAAATATTTATTTTTTACAGATTACAGAACTCCTACAATAAATCTGCAGTGTCTACTTCCTGGTTTCATGGGGGCACAGAAAGAGTTAACTTCCTGCATTTACACATTAGCACATAATTTAGCACACCCGCAGCACAGAGCTGACAGCTTAAATTACACTTGTGATTACTTACTGAGAAGGGAGAATTAGACAGGCTGTTCTCTATAAACACTTACGCGGTAGATTTCTCTGTTTTCCTTTTCTCCTGTACAAGAGTTTAGGTCCGTTTGTGTTCATCCCCATAATCACTGTACCATAATGGAGACTGGTTTCCATAGAATATCCTTATATCCATCTCTCTTATGTACTTTGTACACATCCTGCAGCCAGTTTGCTAGATGAGTAAACAAGGGAAGCTTCCGATGGTGAAAAAAATCAATAGGTGATACTTCAACCTAAAGCAGTGAGCTCTGAATCCCTGACACATCCCTGGAGTGAGAGATTGCAAACCCTTAACCAATGTTTTCTCTGCTGTTGCAGAAGCCATTGACAGCGCACGGACATTAACTTGTCTTTCTAAACAGAGAAATCACATCCAGACTTACAGGAAAAAACTATGCGCTGTCAATGCTGACCTCTTTCTAAAAAATTATATATTTACCTGTGGTTTCACACCAATCTGAGTCACACATCAGCAGTAAACATTAAGTCACTGCTTCAAAATACAGCAAGCAAGGTCCCCAGTATCCGGCACCACCAGGGATCGCCTGGATTTCGGCTTGCAAACTTCGAACGCGAATTTCCGCAAAAGTTCGCGAACAGACGAATCTGGCGAACTGTCTTAGACTTTAATGGGCAGGTACATTTTTAAAACCTATAGGGACTGTTTCTGGCCACAAAAGTGATGGAAAAGTTGTTTCAAGGGGTCTAACACCTGGACCGTGGCGTGCCGAAGGGGGATCCATGCCAAAAGTCCCACCAAAAATTACGTAGTTGACACAGGGTTTTGTTTTAATCTCTAAAGGGCAGAAATCACAGTGCATTCCTAAAACACAGTACATTCTTAACTTTGTGGAATTAAGTGCTTTAAAACGTCCAGTGTGCATACACAGCGATAAGGTAGTGTAAGGGTTAGGCCCGGTTAACACTGACAGACTAAACGCCTCGTTTAACCACTTAACGACCGCCTAACACTGATAGACATCGGCAGGTCGCAAGTGGTTTCCCATGGAAACGCTTTCCATGTCAGTTCACAGAGGGTGACTCTGTGAATAGCCTGCGAGCCTCTGGTCGTGGCTCGCAGGCTAAATGTAAACACGTGGGGAAGTAATCCCCGTTGTTTACATCATACGGCGCTGCTGCACAGCTGCGCCGTAAAGGAGATCGGCGATCCCCGGCCTCTGAATCGCCGTCCTGTGCCGCCCATAGGAAGGAGGGGAGGGAAGTACAGGGAGGCTGGGAATCGCTGCGGATGGGGGCTTTGAGGAGCCACCCCCCCCCCGCTACATGCAGCAAGCCGGCGGCCATCAGACCCCCCCCAGCAGGACATCCCCCTAGTGCGGAAAAAAGGGGGGAAGTCTGGTCTCCCTGGCTATTACACGACCTGTGCTGTGGGCTGGAGAGCCCACGCAGCACAGATCAGTGCAGCATAGCCTGGTCCTTAAGTGGTTAATAGACCACAAACAATCGCAAAGAGCTTTAGTGATAACGCCAGGTGAGCAAATCATTGTTCTTGCTAGCTGACACCTCCAGGACATAAATGTTAGTCCTCTTGGCGGCAATCTCTGTGTAGTTGTGTGTAGTGGCCGCCGTGCATTCGTGGGAGTGAAGGCGCTCATGATTTTCCTGCCTCTATGGTCAGGCTGAGGTAGTTCATTGACAGTTAAGTGATCAAAATAACACTGATTCTGCACTGAGGCCTTATACAGGAGGCAGTAGTGGATACTAGATGCCAGTAGTGGTGGTGAAGAATTATTGGGTTATGGTCGATGCACTACTAGGACCAGCAGACCTGCCTCCAACAACTAACTTGTGCACTGGCCACAGAACAGCAATAAAATTAGCAAGAAAAACAATGTACCAGCCCTAAGAAGGGCTTTGCTGTTCAGGATAATGTGGTAGCCGCAAGCATCTGCACTGAGGACACAGAACACAGGCCTATGTAATGCTCTCCCTGTCAGCAGCACACTCACCCTGATCTGCTGCCTAATACAGAAGCCAAATACAGACTGCAAAATGGCTGCTGTGCTGGCTTTCTGATAGGTGGGGGTTGGCCCAGTTTGGAGGGATAGCTGATTGGCTGTCATGTGTCTGCTGACCCTGGGGTGAGGGATCAATTTTTGCCTCCATTATAATGTATAGGTCGAACACGCCAAGCGTTTGCCTTCCGATATGAATGCGAACATCCCTTGTTTGTTGCAAACTATTCGCTGGGAGAACAGTTCCGGCCATCTCTATCCCTAACATGCCCCCTTGATGCATGGCATTTCATTATAACTAATGCTGCTCAAATCCGGAACCGGGAGATACCCGGATAGTTATTATCCGGATATCTCCCAGTAAATCTGTGCAGGGTGGGCGGGGGAGTCGATCTTACCTGCCTGACGTCTTCTTCGGTCCGTCCCTCGGCGCCTCCCACGGTGCGCTCCAAGCGGCGGTCACGTGATTACAAACACTTCCTCCTTCTGGGATGACGTCAGACAGGTAAGATTGACTCCCCCGCCTACCCCGCACAGGTTTACTGGGAGATATCCTGATAGTAACTATCCGGGTATCTCCCGGTTCTGGATTTGAGCAGCACTAATTATAACAGGCTTGTGATACAATAACCACATTTCTGCCTTTATTTGACATGTTGAGATTAACCTGTGTAAGGCAGGTTGGAGCTAGTTAGTTAGAACTAAACTTTGCTGCCTCTTTTTTTTTCTTCCTTACTTTCTTAAGAGGACAATGGGCTCTAAATGATGATTTCTCAGCAGTCAAAACAAAGTGTAATTCTCACAGATAACTATTTAGGGTTGTAAATCTTTGTGTTAGTAAGAAATAAAAACAAATATAAATGCAGGAATCGGGTAAAATAAAATCACTAGTTCAAGATTTGTCTGTATGGAAGCTGACAATAATAAAGTAAAATGATGGCTTACCTATGAAAAAGCCGCTGGGAGACTTGGGCGCAGGATACAGCCGGTATATGGGTAACCCTGATCCTGCACAACTCCCGGGGACATTAATTACTATTCCCCCTCCAGGTCGATGTGGATGGTAGGAAAATACGTAATTCGGCTTCCAGCTATTGCTGGCGGCCAAATTATAGTGTTTTAAAAAGTAACTTCAGCTCCGTCTTCTGACGGCGCCAAAGTTACTCCCTGTGCGCCGCTATAGTCGTAATTCCTATTACGGTCTATGGTGGCGCCGGCTGCCCTCAAACCTCCTGCGCTGGATTTCTAGTGCACGAGATGATGGGATTCCAGAAGAGTCCTATTTAGGATAAGGACTATAGATACAATTGTCTCATCAGTTTATTTTCTCTTCAGGTTTGTGTTACAGTTTAGTCCATCCCTCAGCTTTTAATGCCTTTATGAGTAAATCTGGCCTGCTTTGCCATCATTTTCCTTTCATCCTGATAGTGAGAAGTGCATAAGCCAAGCAAGGTGACACGAGAAAGAGGGCGTGGATGTTTGTGATTTGTATGTGCTTGCCACTTTACCCAACTGTGGGGGACAATTTTCTCCAGCAAGTCCAAGTTTCTCCAGCAAGGAAGAGTATGATGTCCAGACAGCCAGGCACCTGGCTGTCACATGACAGTTAGGTATAGGGACAGTTAGGTGTTGGGGTGTGGGTGGTATGGATTAGTTTTATTTAAGATAGAAAAAAAGTCCCAAGGACAGGGTTTAAAGACACTGAAGCGAAAAAAAAAAATGATGATATTATGATTTGTATGTGTAGTACAGCTAAGAAATAAAACATTAAGATCAGATACATCAGTCTAATTGTTTCCAGTACAGGAAGAGTTAAGAAACTCCAGTTGTTATCTCTATGCAAAAAAGCCATTAAGCTCTACGACTTTCAAAGTCGTGGAGAGGGCTGTTTTCTGACTTTGATTATCTCAACTGTTATTGAACTATTTACTTTTTGTCTGCCAGAGGAGAGGTCATTAGTTCACAGACTGCTCTGAAAGAATAATTTTGAATGCTGAGTGTTGTGTAATCTGAACATATTATAGAATGATGCAATGTTAGAAATAACACTATATTCCTTAAAAAAATATGGGAATATTATATTTGCTGCTAATCTTCTAGTAATTATTCATAGTACACAACCAATTAATTATATCATATATTTTTTTTTTCGCTTCAGTGTCTCTTTAAAGCCCAGTTTCTAGGCCAGTTTTCCTAGCTCTGTGTGGGCACTTTGTTAACAAACTTGTTTTCTTCTGTCTTATGTCTATAATCTCATTACCTGGATAATGTGAAACAAATCACCTGTACATGGTCAAGAGGTCAGACATGGACCATTTCTGGTGCCACAGCATGTCTAGGCTTCAGGCCAATACAATACAGGAAGCAACTGTAGCCACACCCACAGATCCTGAAAGCTAACAATGGTACTGACATTTTTACTTATAGTCCTGTGATCAAAATCAGCCTTTTTCAACTTGCTACTTGAAGGTTTGCTCTCAAGCCCAAAGATTGACCCCTTTCCTGCTCCACAGACCATCACTGCTATAGACTGCTATCTTATCAGAGAGATTCAATCTGTGCCTTCACCCCTGCAGTCTGAACAGTGGAGAAAATGCAATACAAGCAGCTGTAGTAGCTGCTGCCAGCCACGAGTGCTTTTCAGGTTCAATTTCAGGCAGTGGCATTACCCATCAGCCAAAAGTTTGTGAGACATCCCACATGAGTACATTGCGCTCAGATGTGACTCTATAGGAGGGGCCACCTCTCTACCTCCCATACCTCCCATGCCGAGCAGTAGCAAGAATCCGACCGAGCAGCTACCAGGAGGTGAATAAGCAGCCTCTATGTGAAACGGACCTTAGCAACTGTTCAGGATCAGCCCATGGTTAGAGATGGTCAATGAGAATTGGAATTGGCCCAAGCAAAAACATCAGGAATTGCTTTTGATTGTCCAAATTCCAAGCTGCATAAAATTTGCAGTACATTTTTATGCAGTTGAAATATTAGCATCTCATTGACCAGCTGTAATCAAGGTTACGGGGCATAATTCTGGCATCCCATTAGGTGAGCACTATGCCCCAAGTAAATGGAACACTGACTGCAAAATGAATGAGGAATTTTCTGGGAAATCACAGCAGGCTGCAGAATAAAATGGAAACATGTAAAGAGTACCTAAAATGACATAGTAGCATGAATGAAATTATTCAGGATACCCAGTTTTACGTTAAATATCCGCATTTCAGCATCAGAAACTCTATAGTGATATATTGTTGTATATTGGTATGTAGCCCCTTCCCACTGAGGCTTAGCCTAGGCTGTTTATTATGTGGAATTCTGCCCCAAGAGCATTCTGTGAGACCAGGGTTTTTTTTCTGGCTTTAGAACTCTCAGTAAACAAACATTCTGCAGAAATCACCTGACAGAACTAGGGATGGGACGAATACACAATTTCTTCGAATCCGAATCCGGATCCGAATCTAAAAAGGTTCTCGAATATCTCAAACCTTTCGAATCCCGAATCTAACGAATCCTGCACATAAAAATTGTGCGATCCGTGGTATAGTTGCCCGCAGTATAGGTACCCAGGCATAGGTAGCGAGGTAAAGGTGCCTTCAGTATAGCTAGCTAGGTATGGGTGCCTTCAATATTAGTAGCTTTCAGTATAGGTAGCAGGGTATATGGGCCTTCAGTATAGGTAGCAGGGTTTATGGGCCTTCAGTATAGGTAGCAGGGTATATGGGCCTTCAATATAGGTGTCCGGGAATATGGGCCTTCAGTATAGGTAGCAGGGAATATGGGCCTTCAGTATAGGTAGCAGGGTATATGGGCCTTCAGTATAGGTAGCAGGGTATATGGGCCTTCAGTATAGGTAGCAGGGTATATGGGCCTTCAGTATAGGTAGCAGGGTATATGGGCCTTCAGTATAGGTAGCAGGGTATATGGGCCTTCAGTATAGGTAGCAGGGTATATGGGCCTTCAGTATAGGTAGCAGCGTATATGTGCCTTCAGTTTAGGTAGGTAGCAGGGTATAGAGGCCTTCAGTATCGGTAGCAAGGTACATGTGCCTTCAGTATCGGTAGCAAGGTATAGGGGCCTTCAGTATAGGTAGCACAGTACATGTGCTTTCAGTATTGGTAGGTAACTAGGTATAGGGGCCTTCAGTATAGGTAGCAGGGTATAGGGCCTTAAGTATAGGTAGGTATGTAGGTAGGTAGGTATAGGGGTCTTTAGGTAGGTAGGTAAAGGGACCTTCAGTATAGGTAGCAGGGTATAGGGCCTTAAGTATAGGTAGGTATGTAGGTAGGCAGGTATAGGTGCCTTTAGCTAGGTAGGTACGTATAGGGGGCCTGTAGGTAGGTAGGTATTGAGGCCTGTAGGTAGGTATAGTGGCCTGTAGGTAGGTAGGTAGGTATAGTGACCTTTAGGTAGGTAGGTAGGTATAGGGGCCTTTAGGTAGGTAGGTAGGTACGTATAGGGGGCCTTTAGGTAGGTATAGGGGGCCTTTAGGTAGGTGGGTATAGCGGCCTGTAGGTAGGTAGGTAGGTATAGCAGCCTGTAGGTAGGTAGGTAAGGATAGTGGCCGGTAGGTAGGTAGGTATAGTGGCCTGTAGATAGGTATAGTTGCCTGTAGGTAGGTAGGTATAGTGTCCGGTAGATAGGTAGGTATAGGTGCCTTTAGGTAGGTAGGTATGTATAGGGGGCCTGTAGGTAGGTGGTTAGGTAGGTAGGTATTGAGGCCTGTAGGTAGGCATAGTGGCCTGTAGGTAGGTAGGTATAGGGGCCTTTAGGTAGGTAGGTAGGTATAGGGGCCTTTAGGTAGGTAGGTATAGGGGCCTTTAGGTAGGCAGGTAGGTGCGTATAGGGGGCCTTTAGGTAGGTATAGGGGCCTTTAGGTAGGCAGGTAGGTGCGTATAGGGGGCCTTTAGGTAGGTATAGGGGGCCTTTAGGTAGGTATAGGGGCCTGTAGGTAAGTAGGTATAGCGGCCTGTAGGTAGGTAGGTATAACGGCCTGTAGGTAGGTAGGGATAGTGTTAGGTCGGTAGGTAGGTAGGTAGATAGAACCCCCCTCCCACGGCCCTCTCCGTCCCCCGTGCCTCCTCCGCTCACCCCTGCATAATAACCTACTCACCTTTCCCGTGGAGCGCAGAGCGGCAGACCTCTTCGTTACTTCCCTGTTCCCTCTAGTGGCCGGACCGGCTCTTACTGATGACGTCATTGTAAGAGCCGGTCACTAGGGGGAACCAGGAAGTCGGCGAGAGGTCTGCCGCTCTGCGCTCCGCTACGGATAGGTGAGTGGATAGTAACTATGCGGGCAGGGGGGGCGCGAGCGGAGGAGGCGCGGGGGGGGGGGGTCGGAGGAGGACGAGTGCGAGCGGCGGATGCGCGGCAATGCGGCGTCGGGATTCGGCGGATTCGTATAGTGGAAAATGCCGTCGGGATTCGAATCCACGAATCTCGAATATTTCCTAATATTCGAGGGATTCGTGGATTCGCCGGATTCGTCGTCCCACCCCTAGACAGAACCATTTATGTTGCCACTTGTGATAAATTGCAGAAAGTGAATCAGGGAGAGAAAATATTTTACAATGGACAAACACTGACGGATGTATAAATAAATATTGTAAAAAAAAAATGCTATATATATACTGTATGTCACATCAAATTGTTTAATGAGAGCAGAGTTCCCCTTAACTGCAGAACTGAATAATCAATTAACCCCTCCAGACCAGGACTGAAGCGGTCTATTGTTGACTTTGGTCTTGAGAAATGGTTAAATATACACTTAAGCTGATTGCTGCATGCATGCCATACACTTCTCTTGTAATTACTTCTCCATCACTTACCCTTGCTGTGACATTGTACTCTCCCGTTTAAGCGAGCCCATATTTCATCCTCCGGAGTGTAGAAAATAACAGCCATCCCTTGGATCGCGGGAGTAAATAGGGACTGTGCATTCTGCCTCTTCTTACAGCTCCTGCGGGTTTCTGTGTTTATTACTAGCTGTGAATGCCACAGCTTCTGTGCGCTCATTAGCACTATGGAAAGGTGGAAGCTGACATCGCTGACTTGCTTTTAAAGCTGCTCCCATGCAAAACCTTTTAGCACCCATGTGTCTCCTTTCCCCTCATTTTGGCACTAAACAAAAAAGTAGTTTTTTTTAAGTGTTAAATACTTTTATTTTGCCAAGTTCTTTTTTTTTTCTGATGCACATGCAACAAAACGCAACAGATGGCAAGAAGAATAAAAAGATGCATCAGGTAATGTGCCTCTGCTTACAAAAATGTAGCTAGGGTTTTCAGTTCCCAGGGATAAAGACAATTTTTTGTGAGCCCCCCTGCCCCCCCCCCCGCCCCCCCCCCCCCCCCCCCCCCGGTCAAAATGGGAATGGCAACAAATTAGAATGTGGACGTGGTCATGGGTGGAGTCAAATGTACAATTTTACAAATGCTGTTATGACAGCCATATGTAACCACTCCCCCCATCCTTTCATGCACTCCCCCAGGCATTCATGCAGAGGAACAAGTACAACATTATGGAATGGCCATCTCAGTCCCCAGACCTGAATATAATTGAAAATCTGTGGTGTGAGTTAATGAGAGCTGTCCATGCTCGGAAGTCATCAAACCTGAATGAAGTAGAGATGTTTTGTAAAGAGGAATGGTCCAAAATACCTTCCACCAGAATCCAGACTCTCATTGGAACCTACAGGAAGTGTTTAGAGGATGTAATTTCTGCAAAAGGAGGATCTACTAAATATTGATTTCATTTCTTTTTTTGTGGTCTCCAAATTTATGCACCTGCTTAATTCAGTTTAAACAATTATTGCACACTTTCTGTAAATCCAATCAACTTTATTCCACTTCTCAAATATCACTGTGTGTGTCTCCTATATGATATATTTAACTGCCATTTTTTTTTATCGTAACAACCAACGATTTATACACGAAAATCATGATGATTATAAAGGTTGCCCAAACTTTTGCATCCCACTGTAAGTGCTTACACTTAACCACTAGAATGTGGGCGTGGTCGTGGGTGCAGTCAAACGTACAAATGTTGTTTTGATAGCCATATGTGACCACTCCCCCCCTCATCCTTTGTAGATAGCCAATTGTGCCCCTTCCCCCGTTCAGATAGCAGGATGTGACCCCATATAGATAGCCAAATGTGCCCCCTTCCCCCATTCAGATAGCCAGATGTGACCCCCTTTAAATAGCCAGATGTGCCACCCACCCTTTAGACAGTCAGTTGTGCCCCTCCCCCATTTACATAGCCAGATGTGCACCCATATAGATAAGCCAGATGTGCCCCTATAAAGATAGCCAGATGTGCCCCCCTTTACATAACCAAATGTACCCCGATTGTTCTGCTGCTTTTAATGTTTCTGCACTCCTCCGCAGAGGGAGGAAGTGAAGCAGGGTCACTTTGGGCAGCCAGCGAGCCATCTTTCACACACATGGGGGTGCAGCGGCTGTGCTGAGCGCCCTCACAGTGCTGCGCCCAGGGACATATGTCCCCCTTTGCCCCCCCATAGCTAAGCCTCTGACAAAAACCCTACAGGATACATTCCCATTCATTTGCATTGTGGGCTTCAATGTACAGATATCTAGAAACGCACAGTTTGGCTTGCGTTCTTCTAATGGAACCCGTTGTACCACGGTGGCAATGCAGATAATTGTGCCTTTTGGCAAATTATTGCATGGCGTTGCTGTGCAGTGATATTGTGCGGTATAACCCAACTGTTATAGTGTGAACACACCTTTAAAGTAAACCCGAGACAAAGACAACAAAATACATTTATACTTACCTGGGGTTTTCTCCAGATCCCCTAGTCCATGGGCTCCCTCAGTGTCCATCAGTTCCTGTCCATTCTTCCGCTGTCAGATGTGGTAGTTGCTGACTACTGTGCATGCACCATAGCCCTGGCCACTCCCCTCCTTGGTCTTACTTCTGTGGTCGGGAGCAATTTGTACCTGCACAGTTAGTGAAGGCATGTAACTGTGCAGATGCAGAATGCACTCACACTTTAACCAAAGGGGCTAAAGCCAATATGTACTGAAATTGGTTACGGTTGATAAACTGAACCTCATAGATGAAAGGGTACACAAGTCTGTGCTACCCCCATGTCTGAGATACTAATTCTAAAAACACATAAAAGACTCATATGCTATCATGCAATCAATGGTGTGGTAAGATAGTTTGAGGAAAAAGGGTATTTTCTGATCCCCCCCCCCACCTGATAGTTAGTGGGGTGTAGCTATCTCCTCCCAACACACTCCACAAACTATGGGCTCGATTCACAAAGCGGTGATAACCCAGTTAAAGACTTTAGGCGTGATAACCATTTTTATCATGCCTAAACTCAGTTTAGGCATGATAAGTTTAGGCATGATAAGTTTAGGCATGATAAGTTAAGGCATGATAAGTTTAGGCATGATAAGTTTAGATAAGTTTAGATCGCGCGCAAAGTCCTGCATGCAAAGCAACGCCATTAAACTCTATGCAAAGTGCACCAGACTTTGCTAGCGCAAAACTTTTGATCAGCTGTGCACTGCGGTGCTAACCCAGTTGGTGCTTAAACTTATCGGGCCTGATTCACAAAGCGGTGCTAACAGTTAGCACGCTGGTGAAAAGCCCTTTATCATGCCTAAACTCAGTTTAGGCATGATAACTTTAGGAGTGATAAGTTTAGGTGTGATAAGTTTAAGCACCAACTGTGTTAGCACCGCAGTGCACAGCCGATCAAAAGTTTGGCGCTAGCAAAGTCTGGTGCACTTCGCATAACGTTTAATGGCGCTGCTTTGCGTGCGGGACTTTGCAAGCGATCTAAACTTATCTAAACTTAGCATGCCTAAACTTATCACACCTAAACTTATCACACCTAAACTTATCACGCCTAAACTGGCTTTTCACCAGCGTGGTGCAATGGTTATCATGCCTAAAGTCTCTAACTGAGTTAGCACCGCTTTGTGAATCGAGCCCATCACGCCTAAAAACTTATCACACCTAAACTTATCATGCCTAAACTTATCACACCTAAACTTATCATGCCTAAACAGAGTTTAGGCGTGATAAAGGGCTTTTCACTAGCGTGCTAACTGTTAGCACCGCTTTGTGAATCAGGCCCTATGATTTCAGTACTGTATATAAGTCAAAGTATTAATGGTACCTATACTGGTCTTATAATAGAATGCTAGGATCCTCAATAAACACCCAATATAGTAATAATGCGGTGCGTGTGTCCGAGGAAAATTTGTATTGTAGCCAAATAGAGACCCCATAGGGGTCAAACAGTATAGATGCAGAATGCTCCCAGCCAATAAGGCGTATGGCCAGGGCAGCGCCTGTACAATAGTCCTCGACTAGCCTCTTATAGCTTGTTGTAGACAAAAAAAATGGTGTTTGCATGTGTTCGACCACATCTGTATACATGAATGCATGCGTTCATGTATTTCTATTTCAGTAATTGGCCGGTGGACTAGATGTTAACTCACGAAGAGTACTGTCAAAATTATTTCAAGGTGTGAAAATATCACTTAGGATAAAGCTTAGGAGAAACAGTGAATTCAATTAGGGCCCCTGTGAGACATCTATCAGAACCATCATGGTGATCTCTAAAATGTTTAGAAAAAATATTGAAAGGCAGAGAACATTTATAACACTATTTTCTCCTGACAAACTCAAACCAGCAGAGCTGCAGCCACTAGGGCATGCTCAGTAGGCAGTAGCAGAGTTAAAGTGGGCCTGAACTCTTGCACAGGTCAGAAGGAAAACATAGAGAAATGCACCCTGTATGTAGTTTGAGAGTTTAGCCTGTCTAATTCCCCCTCATTTGTGTCTAATCACACGTTGATTGTGATTGTAATTTGACCCCTCCCCTCTCCCCTGTGTCACATGACTGCCACGGCAGATAAGCTCATTTGAAAGTACAGGTTGTTAACAATATAAGTAGAAACAGTGCAGATATATTTTAGGATTTCTATCAGCTGTAACAAAGAAATTATTTTTGTTTAACAGTTATTATTTTGTTGCATGTCTTTTAGAGCAGAGAGGAAGTTCTGAGTTGAGGTCCACTTTAAGGAGTCTTGGAACAGGAAGAGCTGAGATTTGAACCCTGGTGTCCTGTGTCAGAGGCGGAGCCCTTAAAGAGAACCCGAGGCGGGGTTCTTCCATCGCAATACATATACAGAGGCTGGGTCTGTCTATAGAGCCCAGCCTCTGTTGCTAGTTAGTTCCCTCCAAAGCCCCCCCTGCGCGCTGTCAGACCCCATAAAACACAGCCGCGCTAAGCGGCTGTGTTTACCTCACTGCTGTCAGTCTTGGCTGCTCCCCCACCTGCTGAATTGCTCCGGTCCCCGCCCGCGCCCCTTCCCTCCAATCAGCGGCGACGGAAGGGATGTGGGCGGGGACCGGAGCGATTTAGGAGGCGGGGGAGCGGCGAGACTGACAGACTGACCCTGCGTGTCGCCAGCGCGGCTGTGTTTTATGGGGTCTGACAGCGCGCAGGGGGGACTTTGAAAGAAACTAACTAGCAACAGAGACGGGGCTCTATAGACAGACCCAGCCTCTGCATATGGATTGCGATGGAAGAACTCCACCTCGGGTTCTCTTTAACTAATACACTATCCAGCCACTTGATCACTTTCTTTATTCTTCTGGACACAATTTATGAAACAAACCTCCCCCTAGGAGAGAATCATAAACACAGTGGGCCGTAGGGACAGTGAAAGACTTTACTTACCGGGACATAAAAATGGGAGGCTATGGGGCACTCCTCCAAAAGTAAGTAATGTCTGCCACCCCTTCTCTTTGGAACACTCTGTTTACAAACTTCCCTTAGGAGGTCCAATTTACAGCAAAGTCCCCAGTATCCGGCACTGGTGGGGATCGCCTGATGCCAATACATGTGCTTGCTGGAGCAATCAGCCAAAAAGGCACTAACCTCCCACCCCCGTGCTGCATAAGATACTTACTGAGCTTCCGAGCGATGTCTTCTACCCATCCTGTAGCTCCTAGCAGGTTTCCGGCACCGTCCGTGTACGGCTCCCGTGTCTCCAGACCCAGGTCGGGTCAGGTGACACGCCAGGAGCTGTGCAAAGACGCTGGAAAGCCACTATGAGATACAGGATGGGTAGAAGACACCGCCCAAGGTGGTCCAGTAATCCCCTCAGGCATGCCGGTTAGTTGAGACTTCTGGTTGCCCGAGTTCCGGAGAACGGGAACTTTGCTGTATATATTTTATCCAGGACCAGAAAGTGCATGGATCCTTTTAATAATACATATATGTTTAGACATCTTTTGAAAGTTATTTCCTCTCAACATACGGATTATTATTCTTGTTGTTATTATTATAATTATGACTTTCTATGGTGTTTACAATTTCTACAGCACTATACAGACTTTATAGCTGTGTCATTAACTGTCCCTCAGAGGAGCTCACTATCTGGTCCCTATAGTAAATTATCAATGAGTTCATTTTCCAAACTGATACAAAAGTTACTTCATATCGCATATAGATAGTAGCTGGCACAGCCCAGAATTGCAGCGACTGTATTTGGGTAGCCTAGCTCTAAGCAGCATGCAGTTTCCAACAACTCAATAATCATCTCTAATCCCTATCATTGTCATAGCCCATCAGGGGCAAACCCAGGATTTTCAAGGGGGGATTCCTGAAAGGTTTCCCTCGGCCACGCACCATCTATATATATAATAGAGTAAGGCCACATACACACATCAGACTATAGTCTTTTGAAAATGAAAGATCACAGACCAATCTTACCACCCATCATGTAGTATGAGAGCCATGCCTACACAGTCTTTTCTATGGAGCTGAACTCCACATCAGAAAAAAATCTTTGCAAGATGCTGCACACACAGATGCTGTACAGACACAAAAGATCAGTATCTGCAAAAGATATGTTCCTGCCAAAGATCCATTCCTGCAAATTGCAATGATAGTCTATGAGATCTGCAGATCATCATACACACATGATTTAACTGACATTCATCTGCAGATCAGATCCACCAGGATGGATTTTCAGATCTGCGGATGATTGCTTGATCTGCAGATGAATGTCAGTTAAATCATGTGTGTATGATGATCTGCAGATCTCATAGACTATCATTGCAATTTGCAGGAATGGATTTTTGGCAGGAACAGATCTTTTGCAGATACTGATCTTTTGTGTCTGTACAGCATCTGTGTGTGCAGCATCTTGCAAAGATTTTTTTCTGATGTGGAGTTGAGCTCCATAGAAAAGACTGTGTAGAATATGGCTCTCATACTACATGAAGGGTGGTAAGATTGGTCTGTGATCTTTCATTTTCCAAAGACCATAGTCTGATGTGTGTATGAGCCTTTAGTGCCTCAACCTTCGAGCAAGAAGAAGAAGTACTTTGCATGAGAAAATGTATGCGTGCTCAATCACCAAGTTTTAGGCTTCTTTTCCACGGACTGTTGAGCTGTTTGCTCAGCAAGCAGTTACCAGGCAGCAGCAAGCAGTTACCAGGCAGCAGCAAGCAGTTACCAGGCAGCAGCAAGCAGTTACCAGGCAGCAGTGAGCAGATACCAGGCAGCAACAAGCAGTTTCCAGGCAGCAGCAAGCTGTTACCAGGCAGTAGTGAGCAGTTGTAAGAGTTTGAGAGGCATGTTACTGCCTATCAACTGTCCGTGGAAAAGAGGCCTACCCTAGCAAGTCTGGCTTTGCAAATCTGGCCTAATTGGCTATTCATGAGGCAATGCTCATGCAAATATGCATTTGCTTTTGCATGCCAAACTATGCAGGGTCAAAAAACCAATACTGCAAAGCGGTCGCCCTGCTACATGCCAGTGATGAGCGAAAATGCAAAAATTTGTTTCAATAAATTGTTACCGAATTTTCGCCTAATTTCGTTTTGACAGGCAAATTTTCCATCTAATTTTTTCACGTTAATTTTCGCCTAAGGCCAGTCATTTTCGCATTACTTGCGTATGATTGCGGACATTTTCCACATAAGGTCATTAGCGCCCGCATTCAGAGAAGTTTCTTGCGCATTATTGCGGGCATTTTTCCGTATAAACGTCCGCATAGATTGAATTTCCATGCGGATTATTGTGGACATTTTTCCGCATAAGGGCATAAGCATCCGCATACAATGAATTTTCGATGCTGGTCGAAAACGCAAATATTTCTGAAGATTTTCGTGAAAATTCGCCAAAAAACGAAAACGGGATTTTCGAGGCGAAAATTTGCAAGCAACACTGCTACATGCTACATTAGCGCTATCCAGGAGCGCCACGGGGAGGATTCCCAATGCCCCCCTTTTATACAACCGGGGGGACCACAGGGTCCCAGGCTCTCTCACTGCCTGGGAACCACAGCGACACCCCGGAGGGGGAGGCGCAGGCGACCCCCCCCCAAGCGTGGCCAGCGTCGGGGAGAGCAGTCCACACCCACCTCCCAATATTAAAAACAGGCACTTAACTTAACGTCCATTGCGTTCTGCTACATGCGCATTAACTTGGGGGCACCACATGAGAAAGGAGTGAAGCATGGGTCACCCCGAGCTTTAGAGCTCAGGGCTGGCTCACATACAGCACTCCAGAGGGGGGGGGGGAGGACAGGTGCAGACAACTCACTCCAGGGCTCACACCACCGGAGCAAGCCATCCACCACCTGCCTCCAAAGGATACAAACTGCAAAAAATGCTTTCCATGAGAAAATTAATGCGCATGTAGCAGAACGCAATGGACGTTAAGGTAAGTGCCTGTTTTTAATATTGGGAGGTGGGTGCAGACGGCTCTCCCTGGCGCTGGCCACGCTTGGGGGGGGTCGCCTGCGGCACCCAGCCTCCCCCTCCGGGGTGCCGCTGTGGTTCCCGCGGTCCCTCCGGTTGTATAAAAAGGGGGCATTGGGAATCCTCCCTGTGGCGCTCCTGGATAGTGCTAATGTAGCATGTAGCAGTGTTGCTTGCGAATTTTCGCCTAAGTCATTTTCGCATCGAAAATCCTGTTTTCGTTTTTTGGCGAATTTTCACGAAAATCTTCAGAAATATTTGTGTTTTCAACCAGCATCGAAAATTCATTGTATGCGGATGCTTATGCCCTGATGCGGAAAAATGTCCACAATAATCCGCATGGAAATATAGACTATGAATGTATTTTGTAGGTACTGATCTTTTGCAGGAACGGATCTTTTGCAGATAATGATCTTTTGAATGTGTACAGCAACTTTGTGTGCAGCATCTTGCAAATATTTCTATCTAATGGGGAGTGCAGCTCAATAGAATAGACTGTGTAGGTGTGGCTCTGATACTACATGGAAGGGGGTAAAATTGGTCTGTGATCTTTCATTTTTCCAAAGACTTTTATCTGATGTGTGTACCCACCTTTATTCTTCTTGCTTCAAGGTTGAGGCACGTACTCTATTAGATAGATAGAAGATGCGGCGTATGCTACGACGCGGGACAGCTAGTACAGTATAATAATATAATATGACATTATGCTGGGTACACATAATGCAATTTCCCATCCGACTGACCGGATCTGACAATTATTTCCTAAATGTCCGATCTGCTCCCGAGTGATAACAGGATCGTTCAGGAGCAGTTTGGATACAGATAATAATGAGGACAGCTGATATTGCTAATATAGGGGAAAGTGAAGCATTCACACAGCAGGGGCACAGGGCTGTGCTCATACCTTGCTCTGTGCTCTGTTAAAGAGGAACTCCAGTGAAAATAATGTAATAAAAAAGTGCTTCATTTTTACAATAATTATGTATAAATGATTTAGTCAGTGTTTGCTCATTGTAAAATCTTTCCTCTCCCCGATTTACATTCTGACATGTATCACATGGTGACATTTTTACTGTGGGCAGGTTATGTAGCTGCTGCTAGCTGTTTTGGCCATTAGAGACAGCTGTAAGCAGCTATTTCCTGTCTCTGAACATTGTTACATTGTGGCAGTTTGCCAGGAGCACCGCGGTCCTCAGAGCTTCTTGTGGGAGGGGTTTCACCACAATATCAGTCATACAGCGCCCCCTGATGGTCTGTTTGTGAAAAGCAATATATTTCTCATGGGAAAGTGGGTATCAGCTACTGATTGGGATAAGGTTAAATTCTTGGTTGGAGTTCCTCTTTAAGTTCCCCAGAGCTGCCCTATGCTCTGTACACACGTTGTTGCAACATCCAAAGTCAACTGTAGTAGGGAAAGGAAGGGGGCGGAACATAGTACAGGCATCAGCACGATGCTGAGAGCTGCAGGATATCTGCAGATATTCTGGTGTCTCAACTTGTGCCTGTCCCCAGACACTGCACCAGCTTTGGTCTGAGGAGGGATTCTGGGCAGCTGTAATCCCCCCTGCGTTTGCCTATGTCCATTGTTTCTATCATAGTCTAAGTCCAAATGTCGGTGATGCAATTAATTTATCATTGTGTTTTGGGGATGTGGAAGGAAACTGGGAAGCCTAGAGGAAACTCACACAAGCACAGGGAAAAACATACATAGTGACCTGGCTGAGTTTCACACCTGGAACTCTAGTGTTGCAAGGTCATAGTGCCATCTGCCATGTCACATGACACTCGAATTTATACTTTTTGTGCCTCTAGGCCAAGTATGTTGTGGCTCCCCTTTCTTGTGCAGCAGTGCCCCTCCCATTCCATGTGCCGCCCCCTTTTCCATGTGTAACATCCATGTACAGCAGTCCAGCTGCTTCATGAACAGCTTCTTTGGGCATCAGTTTCCCTTTTTCATATGTTGCTCTCCATTTTAAGCCTGCTCGTCATGTTCAGGTGCTGCCTTGGGCGGCCGCCGCCCAAGACCTGGGCTTTTGTGGCCTTTCCTTTTGTTTGACAAGTCATGTGACCAGGCATTTCATATCAGCTCTCATTTCAAAGACCAGAAATGGGTTACCCTGACATGAAAAGAGATTCCCTTACATCTCATACACTTTCCAAATTAAAGCATCTTTACAGGAATTAACATGATGTATATATGAAATACCCTCTTTCCCTGAAATTAAAACGTACCCTGAAAATAAGCCCTAGCTGGAATTTTGAGCATGCTTGAAATATAAGCCCTACCCGAAAATAAGCCCTAGCGGAAGTGAAAGAGGAGGAAGAAGCGGCCAGCAAGCGGTGACACAGAGTTACAGTTCAGATCAGGCACCAGTCCTGTCATCCCAGTACACAGCAAGGTTATCAGCCATTTGCAGGTATGACAGGGCAGGTGCCTGATCAGTACAGTAGCATACCAAATCCAGGAACAGCACAGTACAAAGGAACAGGAAATGTTCTGCTGAGAGACACTTCCTGAATAGACAACTTCCTGGAAAAAAAAGATTTCTCAAACAAAGGTGAATGCTGTCTTGTCTCAGGATAAACCAGTAATTCAGTACAATATTTCCTAACTGAGTAGATCGATGGGTGAGTTTTAGGCAGACTTAAGGGTCTTGGTCTCGATCATCCCTTCCTTGACACTTGGTGACCAATAAGGATGACCTGCCAACAGCTCTAATCTCTTCTTCAGCTTTGTCCAATAAATCAGGCAGGAAACCTTTCTCAACAAGCCTATCCCTTAATATTCTGGACTGAGGGTAAAAATCATTTAAAATGAAGCAGGTTCTTGTGATTCTAAGATATTGCCTTTTCAGAATGTTGATGAGCCATCTTAGCTGCTCATTAATAAAACACTAATAGTGTCAATTGGTTTGAATTGGTTTGAAAAAGATCCTGATGCATACCTGATATTATTTAAAGCAGACCTGTAAGATTCTCAAAAGAGTCACATACTTACTTTAAGGACCTCTGTTGCGACAATCTTAAAATTTAAAATATATGTAAACATATACAATTAAAAAGTGAGTTTTTTCCAGAGTAAAATGAGACCTAAATTACTTTTCTGCTATGTTGCTGTCACATACAGTAGGTAGTAGAAATCTGACAGAACCGACAGGTTTTGGGCTAGCCCATTACCTCCTGGGGGAAGGGGTGTACACAGAGATTTCTTTATTTTCAAAACGCACTTAGTGAATGGCAGTTGCTCCGTCCAACTGCCAAAAAAGTGTACGGTGAAGGGAGGCTGGTCAGCATCTTTGTATAAGTCTTTTTCATGGAGTGTCTTTATAAAGATAAAAGGCCATGCTGAGAATCCCTTATGGAGAGATGGACTGAGAATCCCTTATGGAGAGATGGACTGAGAATCCCCTATGGAGAGATGGACTAGTCCAAAACCTGTCGATAATGTCAGATTTCTAGTTACTGTAACTTTTTATTTGTATGTGTTTTAAATTTTAAGATTTTCACGACAGTTCCTCTTTAAGTGGACAAAAGCCTCTGAGTCTGGATTAGGGGAGGGCAAACTTTTTCACTCATGGGCCACATAGCACTCTTAAATCTTACAGGGGTAAGATGTGCTCCCCCCCATCCCAGAAGTCAAATGTGCCCCTAGTCTTAGTTCGGCCCACAGTTCTGGATAGCTAATGAGCTTGCCCCCAGTATAGGCAGTATAGGTAGCCAGGTGTGCTCCCAGTATTAAGCAGCCCCATTTCTAGTTTAGGTAGCCATGTTTGCCCCAATATTAGCAGCCCCTCCCCAATTTATGTTGCCAGGTGCACCCCAGTATTAGCAGTTTAAAGTGTACCCGAGGCGAATTGTGACATGATGAGATAAACATGTATATGTACAGTAAAAACATATTAATAACCAGGCTGTTTTATTTGCTGCCCGAAATAGTTAATTTTTAGGCATGCAAGTGACAGCTTCTGTCTTGTCGGTACTTTGTCGAGAATATAGTAAACATCATTGATAAGCTAATTACAGCCATAAACATTTCCCTGGCAGAATACGTCTGAGGGCAGGGAGAGCTTAAATACGTGAACTATTGACCTTTTTCTAACTCTGGCACACTTAATAGGCTACCACTGATTAGTGACCGTAAAACATTCAACCTACGTAAATGTTTAAATATAAAAGAGAACCCTGGGATGCTTAAAGTCATTTTTATGAGAAGTATAAATATAATTGTTTATCTCATCAGTTTATTATTATTATTATTAGTTGACCCAGAAATAAACACAATTGGCAGCATTTTCCGCACAAAAATACATAATTGGGTAGCAGTTTTACCTAAAATACACATCCATTTGGCAGCATTTCCGCAAGAAATACACATAATGTGTCAGTTTCGTCAGTTTCTCCCCAAAATATACATAATGCAGCAGCGTTTGCCCACAAAACACACATAATGCGGCAACGTTTCTCCACATAATGCACTGCATTTCCACCCAAAATACACATAATTAGCAGTGTTTCTCCACATAATGCACAGCATTTCTACCCAAAATACACATTGGGCTCGATTCATATATGACGCATTATGCATATTTTGTGGTAAATACTGTCTCATTATGTGTATTTTGGATGAAAAGCTACATCATCATGTGTATTTTGGAAGAAAACACTGCCACATTATGTGCTTGATTCCCTAAAGTGTTATAACTGCTATCACAGCAGTTATCACGCGAGCGACCACGAGCAAAGGTTAGCACGCGAACAACGTTACTTTGCGTGATAAGCGAAGGTTTGCGCGCGCTCACGTGTGCTTTTCACGTGAAAAGCACACGTGATCGCGCGCAAACCTTAGCTCATCACACGAAGTAACGCTGTTCGCGTGCTAACCTTTGCATGCGGCAGCTTGTGTGATAACTGCTGTGATAGCAGTTATAACACTTTAGGGAATCAAGCACATAATGTGGCAGTGTTTTCTTCCAAAATACACATGATGATGCAGCTTTTCTTCCAAAATACACATAATGCGACAGTGTTTCCCACAAGAAACACATAATGTGGCAGAGTTTTCTTCCAAAATACACATGATGATGTAGCTTTTCCTCCAAAATACACATAATGAGACAGTATTTACCACAAAATACGCATAATGCGGCAGCATTTATTCACGAAATACACATAAAGTGCCAGCGTTTCCTCCAAAATACACACATTATGTCGTGTTTTCTCCAAAATTCACATAACGCGACGCTGTTTCCCACAAAATGCACACAATGCAGCAGCGTTTCCCAAGAAATACACCAAATGCAGAAACGTTTCCTCCAAAATACACATATTGTGGCAGCGTTTTCTCCCAAATACATACAGTACAATAAGAGAGTGTTTTCCACCAAATACACATAATGCAGCATATACAAACAAATAAGGCAGCATTCCCCCCTTTAAAAAAAAACAAAAAACATTAGGCAGTGTTTCCCCCATGAAATATGAGACAGGGTTCCTCTTTAATGTTTCTTGTTACAGGAAACAGGATAGTGCCCCCTAAAAGCCCTGGTGTCTGTGGTGGTACCTGAAAATAAAAATAAACTACTCACCTCTCTTGGACTCCAGTGTCGCTAAGTCTGGCTGCAAACCTGCGCTATGCTGACAGGCTGACAAGAAAATTATGGTTGGAGCCCAGCACTGGAGACTCAAATAGACTCCAGTGCTGGGCTTCGGACGCCATTTTCTCGAAGTCCTTTTCCAGAATTCACAGAGAAAATTCCTGCAGCCTGGAACTGGTGAGCTGCGGTGAGTGAACTGGCACTGTGTTCATTAAATGCCACTTGCTAGTTTACCTACTGGAGGGACACAGAATCCGAACCCTGCATTAGAGGGCCAGATCTAGTGGTGCTCAAATACCCCTTTTTAAAATTCGAGTTTGGTCGAATTCGAATAGTAAATTATTCGAGGTCATTCGAATATTCGAGTCGAATAATTTTTACTATTCGATTCGACCTCGGACTTCGAGCTCACTATTCGAGTCGGTATTCGAGCTGACTATTCGAGCTTACTATTCGAATTGGCCTTAAATAGCTTCCAACACTTGTTTTGAGGGTGAATGATGCAAGAAACCTCTTTTTTTCCAAGTAACAACAGCAAGTGATTATGTGGGGATGTTCCTTTAAAAAAAAATGTGGAAAGAGAAGTTGTGTCCTTAATTTTGTTCAGTAGTGTTACTGTATATACTTGTTCGTCTTCTTCTATATCGTCTTCTTCTATATCGTCTTCTTCTATATCGTCTTCTTCTTCTTCTTCTTCTTCTTCTTCTTCTTCTTCTTCTTCTTCTTCTTCATCTTCTCCTTCCTTTTCAATATAGTCTTATTCTTCTTCACGTATTTCTCTTTTCAATTTTTTTTAAAGAAATGCAGCTATTTTTGAGCGTAACAAATAGCTGGTGGGCGCACGCATGTTGGAAGCGCCATTGTATGTGCTCCCTGGCAGTGGAAACACAAAGACAGCAGGAGGTAAATTCAGCAGCAGGAGGAGGAGGATGAGTGTGTGGCAGCAGGCAGTCAATGAGGCAGGCAGCTCGCCGTGACATAATAGCCCTGGTACCTAGCGGTGATACCAGGGCTGTAAATAAACACAACAGGAGGTCCCAGACAGCGGTCGTGCAGCCCACATTGTGTCCCAATACACAACTGGGACAACACAGTTTTCAACCCGGGCACCTCAGAAAAATTAAACCTTTTTTTTTTTTTTTTATGGTTTTTTGGTTTTTGGTTTTGCAACCAATATAGCTATTGTTTGACGTAATAGCTGGTGGCAGAGTGGCAGCAGAAGGTAAATCATCTGTGTACCCTGGCAGTGGGAAACACAGACAGACAGCAGCAGCAGGAGGAGGAATGGAGGAGTAGGCGAGCAGCTATTGTTTGACGTAATAGCTGGTGGCAGAGTGGCAGCAGAAGGTAAATCATCTGTGTACCCTGGCAGTGGGAAACACAGACAGACAGCAGCAGCAGCAGCAGGAGGAGGTATGGAGGAGCAGTGTGAGTGTGGCAGCAGGTAGGCAGCGTGACATAATAGCCCTGGTACCTAGCGGTGATACCAGGGCTGTAAATAAACACAACAGGAGGTCCCAGACAGCGGTCGTGCAGCCCACATTGTGTCCAATACACAACTGGGACAACACAGTTTTCAACCCGGGCACCTCAGAAAAATTAAACCTTTTTTTTTTTTTTTATGGTTTTTTGGTTTTTGGTTTTGCAACCAATATAGCTATTGTTTGACGTAATAGCTGGTGGCAGAGTGGCAGCAGAAGGTAAATCATCTGTGTACCCTGGCAGTGGGAAACACAGACAGACAGCAGCAGCAGGAGGAGGAATGGAGGAGTAGGCGAGCAGCTATTGTTTGACGTAATAGCTGGTGGCAGAGTGGCAGCAGAAGGTAAATCATCTGTGTACCCTGGCAGTGGGAAACACAGACAGACAGCAGCAGCAGCAGCAGGAGGAGGTATGGAGGAGCAGTGTGAGTGTGGCAGCAGGTAGGCAGCGTGACATAATAGCCCTGGTACCTAGCGGTGATACCAGGGCTGTAAATAAACACAACAGGAGGTCCCAGACAGCGGTCGTGCAGCCCACATTGTGTCCAATACACAACTGGGACAACACAGTTTTCAACCCGGGCACCTCAGAAAAATTAAACCTTTTTTTTTTTTTTATGGTTTTTTGGTTTTTGGTTTTGCAACCAATATAGCTATTGTTTGACGTAATAGCTGGTGGCAGAGTGGCAGCAGAAGGTAAATCATCTGTGTACCCTGGCAGTGGGAAACACAGACAGACAGCAGAAGGGCAGTACACAGCAGCCCACTGTAGGTGTAAAATGTGTGGCTGCAGGCGACGTAATAGTCAAAGTGAACCAGGCTGGCTTAGTGAGCAGGAGCCAGGAGGTGGTAAAGGGTGGTAAGGCACATTAACGATGGTTCCGGCAGCCAGTTCATGTCCCCCTCTCGCCGACAACAGGGGCCAGGAACTCGCCTTCCACCCACGCCTGGTTCATCTTGAGAAACGTCAGTCTGTCCACAGACTTGTGAGACAGACGTGAGCGTTTCTCGGTGACCACGCCACCAGCTGCACTGAAGCAGCGCTCGGACAGCACGCTGGAAGGGGGGCAGGACAGCACTTCCAGGGCGTACTGCGCCAGCTCGCTCCAGATCTCCATGCGCTTGACCCAATACTCCATGGGATCAACAGGGGCATCGCTGTCAAGCCCGCTGTACGACCCCATGTAGTCAGCCACCATGCGGGTCAGGCGCTGGCTGTGACCGGAGGAGGATGCTGCTGCATGCATCTCCTCTCTAGTCACTGCTGCCGGAGCCTCTACAGTCCTGTAGAGCTCGTGGCTGAGAGACAGCAGGTCTGTGGGGCGCTTGCTGCTGCTGGATGCAGGCACCTGCTGCTGCCTCTGTGCTGGCTGCTGGACAGTGGGGGTGGAAGGCTGGGGGAAGGCTTCCTCCAAGCGCTCAACAAGGGCCTGCTGCAAGCTCCTTATTTGTTGCGCTGGGTCTCCTCCTGCAGGCGGCAGGAACTGGCTCAACTTCCCCTTGAGGCGTGGGTCCAACATCATGCTGATCCAGATGTCCTCCCTCTGCTTCATCTGGATCACCCTGGGGTCCCTGCGCAGGCACGTCAGCATGTGCGCTGCTATTGGGAAGAGGCGGGCCACGTCTGCTGGCACATCGACGTCAGTGCTGTCCTCATCCTCCTCCTCTGCCGCCTCATCCTCTCTCCACCCCCGCACCAACTCAGCTGCGCTGTGCTGATCCCCCTCATCAGCAGCCAGGTCAGGGACCTCCACCAAGTCCTCCTCCTCCTCCCCCTCAGAGGTGGACTGCGCAGCTGGTTGCCGCTCCTGCTGGTCCAAGGCTGCCGCTCCCTGTTCCAGCAAAGCATCGAGGGCCCTGTTCAGCAGAGAAACCAGGGGCACCCACTCGCAGACCATAGCATGGTCCCTGCTCACCATGTTTGTGGCCTGCAGGAAGGGAGCCAGCACTAAGCACACCTGCTGCATGTGCCTCCAGTCATCATCGGGGACGATGGACGGGAAGTTGCTGGTCTTGTCCCTTCTCTGAGCTGCGGAAACAGTGGCCAGGGCAAGGTACTGTTTGACAGCGCGCCTCTGTTCAACCAGACGCTCCAACATCGCCAGGGTGGAGTTCCAGCGAGTCGGAACGTCAAGGATCAGCCGATGGCGTGGCAGATCCAGCTCCTTTTGCACGTCTTCCAGGCTCGCACAGGCTGCAGCCGAGCGCCGGAAGTGACGCACAACATTCCTTGCCGTTTCCAGCAGTTCGCCCATCCCCTGGTAGGTGCGCAGGAACTTCTGCACCACCAGGTTCAGCACGTGGGCAAGACAGGGGATGTGGGTCAGGTTTCCCCTGTCTATTGCGGCAACCAGATTGGCCCCATTGTCGGCCACCACCTCTCCGACTCTGAGGCCTCTGGGGGTCAGCCAAATCCTCTCCTGCTCCTGGAGTTTGGCCAACACATGGGTTGCCGTCAGCTTGGTCTTCCCAAGGCTGACCAAGTGCAGCAGCGCTTGGCAGTGGCGGGCCTTCACGCTGCTGCTGAGGCGGGGGGTTTGGCCAGGTGTGCCGGAGGATGGCAGAGGATCGGAGGAACCTGCTGCAGTTCCCCTGAGCCTGCGGGGTGGCACCACCCACTGTGTTGCTGCTGCTGCTGTGCCCGCTGCTGCTCTCCCATCCTCACCCCCTTCCAACAAGCTGACCCAGTGGACAGTGAAGGACAGGTAGCGGCCTGTCCCGAAGCGGCTGCTCCAGGAGTCCATGGTGACGTGGACCCTTTCACCAACCGCGTGCTCCAGCCCTCGCTCCACATTGGCCATCACAAAGCGGTGCAGTGCAGGAATGGCCTTGCGGGCAAAGAAGTGTCTGCTGGGGAGCTGCCAGTCTGGGGCTGCGCAAGCAAGCAGCGCACGAATGTCGCTCCCCTCCTGCACGAGCGTGTACGGCAGGAGTTGGGAGCACATGGCCCGTGCCAGCAAGCCGTTCAGCTGCCGCACGCGACGGCTGCTGGGAGGCAGAGCCCTAACCACCCCCTGGAAGGACTCGCTCAAAAGGCTCTGGCGTGGCCTTTTGCTGACACGGGAATCAGCAGACACAGCAGAGGAGGCCACTGAGGACTGGCTGCCAGAACAGGCCTCAGTGTCGGCGGCAGGAGTTGCAGAGGGGGGAGGAGCAGTGCGTTTCCGCACTCCTGCTGGTGCTGCTGGAGGAGCAGGAGGGCGGGTGGCTGCTGTTGCTGCTGCTGCTGCTGAAGGCTGTGCAGTGATGGGTGTGGTGCCACTGCCAGCACCAGATGCCTTCAGCCTCTGGAACTCCTCATGCTGGTGGAAATGTTTAGCCGCAAGGTGGTTGATGAGCGAGCTGGTGCAGAACTTTAAGGGGTCTGCACCTCTGCTCAACTTCCGCTGACAGTGGTTGCAAGTGGCGTACTTGCTGTACACAGTGGGCATGGTGAAATATCGCCAGATTGGTGACTTAAACATCCCCCTACGGCATGGAAGCGCTGCTGCCTGTCTCCCTGTGGTGGTTGGGGGGGGGGCTTGGGGGGCTTGGGTGCGGCTGGTGGTGGTACTGGCAGATGCTGCTGCTGCTGCTGCTGAGCCTGAGACACCAGCAGGCTGTGGGACCTGCCTACTGCTGCTGCCAATGCTTGCAATGATGCGCCTCCTTGCAAGGCCCACAAGAGCATCCTCCTCCTCCTCCTCAGAGCTGCTGAGGACGACATCCCCTGGAGGTGGTGGCACCCAGTCTCTGTCTGTCACCGGGTCATCATCATCCTCCCCCTCCTGAAACATGTCCTGCTGGGATGAGGACCCCCCAAACTCCTCTCCTGATGCATGGATGGGCTGCTTGACTGTCGCCACAGTCTTGCTGTCCAATCCCTCATCCCCCAAAGTGCCCATCAGCATCTCCTCCTCAAGATCGCCAACAACAGCAGACAATTTACTCATGATGCCTGGGGTCAAAAGACTGCTGAATGACAGGTCGGCGAGTGACGGTGAACTGGCCTCCTCCCCAGACCCTGCTGGGCGGCTGCTGCGAACAGGGGTGGTGGTGGTGGTGAGGGTGGAGGCCTCGGATGCAGAGCTGATGGCGGGCTGCTCATCCTCCGTCATGAGTTGCACCACAGTGTCTGCATCCTTTTCCTCAATGGGACGTTTCCGACCCGGCTGGAGGAAAATGGGAGCAGGTGCTACACGCTGCTGCTGCTGTGTCTCTGCAGCGTGAGTTGCAGATGCTCCTGCTGGGCGGCGCCCAAGGCGTCCACGGCCAGTGGCTATGGGAGGAATGTTAGCCACTGACGCTGCTGCTGCTGCTGCGGAACTGTGCATGGTGGCGCGCCCGCGGCCGCGGCTTGCCACAATGCTGCTCCCTCTCCTCCTGATTCCCTTGCTGCCCTTCCCCTTGCCCAAACCGCGCTGGCTGCCACTTCCAGACATCTTAAATGTTTTGGGCGTATAGACAAAAGTTTTGTAAAAGGGCGGGTGAAAAGTGGGGTACTTTAATGGAGTGGGTTGGTTGGTGAGGTGACTGAGTGAGTGTCCCCTAGTACAGTAAGTAAGTAGTAACAGTCAGGAAGTACAACTAGCAGTTACAATAATCAGTAGTAATCACAAGTAAATTTAGTGTGTGTACACTCAGACAGTGAGTGCACGCACGCAGGAGCTAGTAGCCTATGAACACAGTGACTGAGTGTCCTAGACTCCTAGTACAGTAAGAGTAAGTAGTAACAGTAAGTAGAACTAACTAATTACAATAATCAATCAGCGATCAGAAGGAAATGGAGTGTGGGTGTGTGTACACTCAGACAGTGAGTGCACGCACGCAGGAGCTAGTAGCCTATGAACACAGTGACTGAGTGTCCTAGACTCCTAGTACAGTAAGAGTAAGTAGTAACAGTAAGTAGAAGTAACTAATTACAATAATCAATCAGCGATCAGAAGGAAATGGAGTGTGGGTGTGTGTACACTCAGACAGTGAGTGCACGCACGCAGGAGCTAGTAGCCTATGAACACAGTGACTGAGTGTCCTAGACTCCTAGTACAGTAAGAGTAAGTAGTAACAGTAAGTACAACTAACTAATTACGATAATCAATCAGCGATCAGAAGGAAATGGAGTGTGGGTGTGTGTACACTCAGACAGTGAGTGCACGCACGCAGGAGCTAGTAGCCTATGAACACAGTGACTGAGTGTCCTAGACTCCTAGTACAGTAAGAGTAAGTAGTAACAGTAAGTACAACTAACTAATTACGATAATCAATCAGCGATCAGAAGGAAATGGAGTGTGGGTGTGTGTACACTCAGACAGTGAGTGCACGCACGCAGGAGCTAGTAGCCTATGAACACAGTAACTGAGTGTCCTAGACTCCTAGTACAGTAAGAGTAAGTAGTAACAGTAAGTAGAACTAACTAATTACAATAATCAATCAGCGATCAGAAGGAAATGGAGTGTGGGTGTGTGTACACTCAGACAGTGAGTGCACGCACGCAGGAGCTAGTAGCCTATGAACACAGTGACTGAGTGTCCTAGACTCCTAGTACAGTAAGAGTAAGTAGTAACAGTAAGTAGAACTAACTAATTACAATAATCAATCAGCGATCAGAAGGAAATGGAGTGTGGGTGTGTGTACACTCAGACAGTGAGTGCACGCACGCAGGAGCTAGTAGCCTATGAACACAGTGACTGAGTGTCCTAGACTCCTAGTACAGTAAGAGTAAGTAGTAACAGTAAGTAGAACTAACTAATTACGATAATCAATCAGCGATCAGAAGGAAATGGAGTGTGGGTGTGTGTACACTCAGACAGTGAGTGCACGCACGCAGGAGCTAGTAGCCTATGAACACAGTGACTGAGTGTCCTAGACTCCTAGTACAGTAAGAGTAAGTAGTAACAGTAAGTAGAACTAACTAATTACAATAATCAATCAGCGATCAGAAGGAAATGGAGTGTGGGTGTGTGTACACTCAGACAGTGAGTGCACGCACGCAGGAGCTAGTAGCCTATGAACACAGTGACTGAGTGTCCTAGACTCCTAGTACAGTAAGAGTAAGTAGTAACAGTAAGTAGAACTAACTAATTACAATAATCAATCAGCGATCAGAAGGAAATGGAGTGTGGGTGTGTGTACACTCAGACAGTGAGTGCACGCACGCAGGAGCTAGTAGCCTATGAACACAGTGACTGAGTGTCCTAGACTCCTAGTACAGTAAGAGTAAGTAGTAACAGTAAGTAGAACTAACTAATTACGATAATCAATCAGCGATCAGAAGGAAATGGAGTGTGGGTGTGTGTACACTCAGACAGTGAGTGCACGCACGCAGGAGCTAGTAGCCTATGAACACAGTGACTGAGTGTCCTAGACTCCTAGTACAGTAAGAGTAAGTAGTAACAGTAAGTAGAACTAACTAATTACAATAATCAATCAGCGATCAGAAGGAAATGGAGTGTGGGTGGTGTGTGTACACTCAGACAGTGAGTGACCGCACGCAGGAGCTAGTAGCCTATGAACACACAGTGACTGAGTGTCCTAGACTCCTAGTACAGTAAGAGTAAGTAGTAACAGTAAGTAGAACTAACTAATTACAATAATCAATCAGCGATCAGAAGGAAATGGAGTGTGGGTGGTGTGTGTACACTCAGACAGTGAGTGACCGCACGCAGGAGCTAGTAGCCTATGAACACAGTGACTGAGTGTCCTAGACTCCTAGTACAGTAAGAGTAAGTAGTAACAGTAAGTAGAACTAACTAATTACAATAATCAATCAGCGATCAGAAGGAAATGGAGTGTGGGTGTGTGTACACTCAGACAGTGAGTGCACGCACGCAGGAGCTAGTAGCCTATGAACACAGTGACTGAGTGTCCTAGACTCCTAGTACAGTAAGAGTAAGTAGTAACAGTAAGTAGAACTAACTAATTACGATAATCAATCAGCGATCAGAAGGAAATGGAGTGTGGGTGTGTGTACACTCAGACAGTGAGTGCACGCACGCAGGAGCTAGTAGCCTATGAACACAGTGACTGAGTGTCCTAGACTCCTAGTACAGTAAGAGTAAGTAGTAACAGTAAGTAGAACTAACTAATTACAATAATCAATCAGCGATCAGAAGGAAATGGAGTGTGGGTGTGTGTACACTCAGACAGTGAGTGCACGCACGCAGGAGCTAGTAGCCTATGAACACAGTGACTGAGTGTCCTAGACTCCTAGTACAGTAAGAGTAAGTAGTAACAGTAAGTAGAACTAACTAATTACAATAATCAATCAGCGATCAGAAGGAAATGGAGTGTGGGTGTGTGTACACTCAGACAGTGAGTGCACGCACGCAGGAGCTAGTAGCCTATGAACACAGTGACTGAGTGTCCTAGACTCCTAGTACAGTAAGAGTAAGTAGTAACAGTAAGTAGAACTAACTAATTACAATAATCAATCAGCGATCAGAAGGAAATGGAGTGTGGGTGGTGTGTGTACACTCAGACAGTGAGTGACCGCACGCAGGAGCTAGTAGCCTATGAACACACAGTGACTGAGTGTCCTAGACTCCTAGTACAGTAAGAGTAAGTAGTAACAGTAAGTAGAACTAACTAATTACAATAATCAATCAGCGATCAGAAGGAAATGGAGTGTGGGTGGTGTGTGTACACTCAGACAGTGAGTGACCGCACGCAGGAGCTAGTAGCCTATGAACACAGTGACTGAGTGTCCTAGACTCCTAGTACAGTAAGAGTAAGTAGTAACAGTAAGTAGAACTAACTAATTACAATAATCAATCAGCGATCAGAAGGAAATGGAGTGTGGGTGGTGTGTGTACACTCAGACAGTGAGTGACCGCACGCAGGAGCTAGTAGCCTATGAACACAGTGACTGAGTGTCCTAGACTCCTAGTACAGTAAGAGTAAGTAGTAACAGTAAGTAGAACTAACTAATTACAATAATCAATCAGCGATCAGAAGGAAATGGAGTGTGGGTGGTGTGTGTACACTCAGACAGTGAGTGACCGCACGCAGGAGCTAGTAGCCTATGAACACAGTGACTGTCTGACTGAGTGTCCTAGACTCCTAGTACAGTAAGAGTAAGTAGTAACAGTAAGTACAACTAACTAACAATAATCTATCAGTAATCAGAAGGAAATAGAGTGTGTGTACACACAGACAGTGAGTGAGTGCACACTTGCAGGAGCTAGCTAGTAGCCTATAAACAGTGACAGTCAGTGAGTGTCCTACTCCTAGTACAGTATAACTACAATACTATTATTAAAGGACAGCAGAAATACTGGTATAGATGAGAGAAATAAACAGAGGACAGCTGCCCACAGAGGCAAGGCCCCCCTGAGGCCTAAACCTGTAAGCTTGCAGCAGCTGCCTGTCTCTAATGTAACACACAAGCTACTAACTAAAATACAATGTCTATCTAACTAACAACAATATAGGTGTATATGGCAGGTGTAGGTGAGCAAAAACGCTAGGTAAATGATCACAATAGAGCACTTGCTAAGCTAAAGCACAAAGGAGCAACTCTCTCTCTGTACAAGTCTCAGGCAAGCATGGAGAAACGGAACATGGCGGCCGCTATTTATAGGGTAGGGGCTGGCCAGGGTCCCCCTCTGTGATTGGCTGCCGTCAGAGGGCCTGGGAGCCCTCTGATTGGCTCTAAGGACATCAATCTGGGCTATGACGCTATTCGAGCTCGGTACCGAGCTCGAATAGCGCCGTTTGCTCGAATAGCTCGAATAGTGAATGGGCTATTCGAGTGTACTCGGATAGCCCATTCGAATAGCTACAGCTATTCGGAGCTCGAATACCGAGCTCGGATAGCTGAAAAAGAGCTCGAATATTCGAGCTACTCGAATATTCGAGCTCTGCTGAGCACCACTGAAATAGCCAAACGACACAGGTACAGGCCACGGACCATAATTTTCCCATCCCTGCTCTGGATGGTCGAGAGGATTCCTATGTCCTTCTCGACCCCACTGCCGCTGGTTTGGACCCTCTTCTTTTTCATGGCCATGCTCCCCTCTTTGTATGAGTGCAGCCATACTGCGCACTGTACCAGTATGGCTGTGCCTGCGCAATAGCACAAATCTGCCCACCCTACTGTGTAGACGCATGAACAACATGGCCAGGCTTGGACACAGAAAGGCAATGGTGAGTTGGGCGCGCGATAATAGACAATTTTCTATTATTACTTCTGCTTGTTAGTAGCCAATTAGTTATCACTAGCAGAATGGCTACTACAGTGCCAGGAGAAGGATAGTGATAGGGAAATTATTGTTAGGCATTAGGAAGGGGGTTAGTGTTAGGCATTAGGAGGGAGGGTTAGTGTTAGGCATTAGGAAGGGGGTTAGTGTTAGGCATTAGGAGGGGATTAGTGTTAGGCATTAGGAGGGAGGGTTAGGGTTAGGCATTAGGAAGGAGGGTTAGTGTTAGGCATTAGGAGGGAGGATTAGTGTTAGGCATTAGGAAGGGGGTTAGTGTTAGGCATTAGAAGGGAGGGTTAGTGTTAGGCATTAGGAAGGGGGTTAGTGGGGGTTAGTATTAGGCATTAGGAGGGAGGATTAATGTTAGGCATTAGGAAGGGGGTTAGTGTTAGGCATTAGGAAGGGGGTTAGTGTTAGGCATTAGGAGGGAGGATTAGTGTTAGGCATTAGGAAGGGGGTTAGTGTTAGGCATTAGGAAGGGGGTTAGTGTTAGGCATTAGGAGGGAGGGTTAGTGTTAGGCATCAGGAAGGGGGTTAGTGGGGGTTAGTGTTAGGAATTAGGAGGGAGGGTTAGTGTTAGGCATTAGGAAGGGGGTTAGTGTTAGGCATTAGGAAGGGGGTTAGTGTTAGGCATTAGGAGGGAGGGTTAGTGTTAGGCATTAGGAAGGGGGCTAGTGGGGGTTAGTGTTAGGCATTAGGAGGAAGGGTTAGTGTTAGGCATTAGGAAGGGGGGTTAGTGTTAGGCATTAGGAAGGGGGTTAGTGTTAGGCATTAGGAGGGAGGGTTAGTGTTAGGCATTAGGAGGGAGGGTTAGTGTGAGAATAGTGCACTGAGTAAGTCGATAACTAAATATCGGTAATACTATATTACCGACACCCGGCGCCCAACTCATTCGGTGGCGCAACTATATATACTCAACCTACAGGAATAAGGCTTCTGTGCAGCCTGCAATATATAAATAAAGGACATCTGAAATGTTATTTCCAGTTAATGATGCTAAATCCATATTACAATATAATTTAATTGTTTATGAGATTCTGAATAAGTTTTCTAAGTGTCTTTTATCTTTTTAAAACAGCAGTGTCAGCCATACTATGCCAGGAAAAAAAACACATATATAAATAGATAACTACTTGTTCTACTTACACACCAGATGTATTGTACTCTCCACGTTTTAATTTCAGTGAATTTTATATAGTAAATAAAGAGGAGTCTATTTGGCATTTTCCATCTTGGTTACCTCTGACTGAAGCCAATACTGATGTCATTTCCCTCCCTACTTTTTATCCTAGAATCTGCTGTGTTATAGTTAGCTTGCTTTGGAAACATGTGAGCACGGCAAGATCAGATTTCAGCCTTGTGTCACACTGAACTACCCTCAGCCAATCAGTGAGGTGCAGGAATGTGGGAGGGGAGATGACAAGCTTCCTTCTCGTCGGCAATGTACCAATTTAGCCAGTCAGACTGAGATAAGATATATTATAGCAAAAAACATTTCAGATTAGATTGGAGTGCTTGCAATGCAGGGTGAAGTTCCAGGCTGCATGATGGACACACTGCAGTGGGTAAATGGAATTTGATTTTGTGGCTGACAAACCCTCTTTAAAGTAAACTTTTTTTGTTTTTTTTTTAGATATAGCAATTTAGTTTTATATATACTGTAAATAAGCAAAAACGTATGCTTGCTGCCAGTTGTGCTTTAATTAATTAAAATGATCAAACTGAACATGAAAAACATTGCTACATTTGATCAAACAACCCTTTCCCAGTAGATGTTTAGTTTATTTAGTCACCTGTGTGCACCTCCTCTGTCATTCTTAATTACTGTTCCTTAGTACCCTCATTACAGTGACACAGTAAAAGCTCACCGAGAAGACAGTAAATCACTTATGCTCTGGCCCTTTGGACTAATTCTTTCCCTAGGCTTTTAAGACAAGGTCATAAAGCTGCTACTAGTTTGTAAAAAAAATATTGCTCTTTTTCACATATTTGATCAGGCTGTGCTTTAACTGCACTATGGGGGGAGTCAGGAAAGGGTCATGATTACAGCAGAATTTCTGGCTGTTGTCTTTCAGGTCTCGATCACGCTTCGACCCCTGCTCTGCATTTTCACAGAATGGACAGCGGACAGTGGTATCAATGAGGACCAGTGGTGGGCAGGAATTATGCATAATTACACGTCACAATTCGCAATTATGCATTGAAATCGTAGTACGTAATTTGCAGTTTCTGCATACAAAATTTAGCCTAAAACACAATTACTGAACGTAATTACGCATATATGCATCATAATTTCGCAAGCAAAAAAAAAAAAAGAAATCAACTACCACCTACTGTGGCCGTAATTGCGTCTATAAGAGTAATTTACCCACATTTCTCATAATTTTCTTTGCATAAATTCATAAACAAGAGAATCTAACACCACCTACTGTTTTGAGTGGCCAATCAGTACCCTGGCTGGTGTTTTTTCTTTTTATGCATACGAATGCTTTTTTCACATTGAATATTTAAATAATAGCTGCGCATGCACAGTACACTGGTGGATCAACGCAAATGATTTCACATATTCAACATGAAATTGCACGTAATTACACATAATTACGATTCACAAATGTAGTGTGCTGTACGTAACGTAATCACTATTACACAATGCCTAATTGCGAAAAATTATGCAACATTTTGCGTAATTGTAATTGACCCATTATGGGCAGCACTAATAAGGACAGTTCTCAAAGTTCTCATTAAAGTAAACCTGTGGATTGAAAAGAAGAAAAAGTTAGATACTTACTTCAGCAGAGGGAAGCCTCTGGATCCTCGAGAGGCCAACAAGTTTCAAAAATGTACATTAATTACAGTAAAAGCATGGAGACGTTATGTAATACTGGAAAAAACTAAATAAAAAAGGAGCAGTACATCCTCTGAGAGGGTTAATCTCTCAGAAGTAAACATAAGAATAATGTGCACCTGTAACAAATGGGGAATTATCTCCGTGGTCAGCGCACAAGAAATCCTCCACAAGCGTTTAAATAACAGAACCCAGCTTTGGTGCAATGCACCTGTAGAGAGGAATTCCCACCGGCAGATGGAGCTGTGGAGTGCAGAGGAATAAACCCTCTGCACTGCCACAGATGTCAGTTGGAAATTGTACGAAGCAAGTACGGTGAAGCAATACAGGGCAAGATAGCCCCTAGAGAGAGAGTGAGCACAGAGACAGAATGTATGTATGTCCACCAATCCAGTTGCCACCCGGCGACGGTTGACATACAACAGCGAAAACCAAAGTGAGAAAGCAATCGCAAGAATAGCGATTGCTAATAGAGACACAAGACTGAATAAGACAGAGCATGACTGAGTAGGGAAGACACAGTAAAGAACCACAATCTGAACGTCAAAGAAAATAACAAACGAACTACCTAAACGCGGTCCCCGCATGATATGCGCAACAGAGACAAGCACGTTAACGGTATGGTCACCGCACGAAAAGCGCAACAGTGACAAAACGTACCAACCCTAACTAACACATGAACCTAACAATGACGACAGACAAATAACGCGAACGCTTGCTAATCGGTTGCCTCCCACCAGACAACAGCAAGCGTTCGTGCTGGACAAGACAGACTAAAGGAGTAACCAGTAGCAACCGCAGCTAAGGTTATACTCCAAGACAGACAAAGGAGATCCACCGCCTCTACCGCCAGGGCGAATGCGATCTAGGAACGAGACCAAACGATTTACTGCCAGCCGCCGCAGGCGACAGTACAATCGCAGGGACCAGACAAAACAGCACAGGAATAAACAGAACCAATAATACAAAGCTTGACTGCACTATAGAGAATGCAAGATGCACTCCCCAATAATTAACTACACTACAATATTTGCAAACAATCAGCAGAGGGGCTGAAACTCAAGGTAAGTCCAGCAGAACCAAACCTTTATGACCAGCAGGGAATTCTGGGAGGAAATGGTATTTATACTGCAAGCCTTCAAAGGAAGCAGTTAAGCAATTTGCATGACAAGTGGATGCAAATCCATCAGCAGAACAATAGCTCTGAAACTTGCAGAATGAAGACAGGTCTCCTTTCCAGGGATCTGCAGCATACAGACCTAAAAATGGTCAAAAAGCTGCCTGCCTGTGCAGACAGCAGAGCAGATCATTACAGTACCACTCTGTGAGCCCTAGCTGGACAAATAGTGCAACAATGTGGGAAAAAAAACAATGCATATGTGAAAAGACTTTGTGGATTTCACCATCTTCAAAGCCTAAAAGAATCTGTGAATTTCACCATCTTCAAAGCCTAAAAGAATTTGTGGATTTCACCATCTTCAAAGCCTAAAACAGTAAAAGACTCAGATAATTCAGAGAAATCTTCCGTATGTAAGGGGCAGGGCTGAAAGGCAATATTGGATGGTTGTGTTCTTTGGGCCCATAGTTGACACTGCATAAAAACAGAAAGGATTATGTACTTGAAATCACTGCATTGGCAATTAAAACAACACTGTATGTGCATGTAAATTTGAAAACAGTTTTTCACTACAAATGCAAGGCTCAAAAACACAGCCACCTTTTCTGTGCCCGCGCTCTATTAAGCTGGACTGTGATGAAGTAGAAAACTGTCCTGTGGTCTAGCAATTCAAAATGTTAAATTGTTTGGGAAATTATGAACACCATGTTCTCTAGGCTAAGGGAGAGAACCATTTGGCTTGTTATGAACTCTTAGTTCAAAATCCAGCATCCATAATGGTATGGGATACATGTGTGTACTTGATGTAAATAGCTTACACATCTGGTATGGCACAATGCTGAACATTACATGTAATATAACAAAATATCCAGCCATCAAGACGATGCCTTTTTCCTGGAAAGCTTTACCTATTTCAGCAAAACAATGCCAAACTGCATTCTGCACATATTACAAGAGTATGGCGCCATAGTAGAGTCTAGTGCTAAATTAACTTGTAGGTAGTACTGACCAGTCTCCCATTGTAAACATTTAACATATTACAAAATGAAAAATGCAACAAAGGAGACCCCAAACCTTTGAACAGCTGAAATGGAATAATAGTAATACTCCAGTTAAGACAGTTCCCAAGTCACACGGCAAAAGTGTTCTTAATAGAGGTAAGGAGAGGGCACAAGATGGCCCGCATTTGGCACCCCTGTTAACATATAATTGCGTGATTATGCGAACTGACTTCTGTTTGCAAAATGGAGACTAAATTGTAGTGAGTTTCAGCCCTGCAATTGCACATGCTGTGCCTTTACATTTCCCCATAGGCTTTCTCTGCAGCCACTTAAAGCCTGGTGCTGCTTGGTCTGGACCATTTCAAAATAGGCGCCCCAAGTCCGTGGTTTCGTCTTACAGACAATATACTCTTGACCTGGGGAAGCTGGTAAGACCCACAAAACACGTAGTATTTTTGCCCAATAAATGTCTTTTTTTTTCTACTTATCTTTAACAGTTTTTAAAGATTTTGTATCTCTGAGGCACTTCCTCCCACATTTTTCAGTTTACCGTGTTTTGTTTTTATTTTCTTTTTCTGGGGAGCGACCGACAAAACACGAAAGAAGGATTTCGAGTCTATCCACGTGGAGATGGGAATCTCCAAATGCTCTTTATTGTGGTTGCCATGTAGCAACACACCTTTGTGAGTAATTGTAACGATTGGTGTCAGCAAAACAGATTTTCTGATTATTGGTGATCTGCAATATCACTAATAATACAGATGCTATACCTGATTATGTGGTGATCTGCAGAATCACCAATAATACTAGTATAGCCAGACACAGAACAACCAATGTGAGATAGTGTTTGGTGCAACAGTAATGAGGAAGAGGAGATCTCCCGAGGAGCAGGTGACTCAGACAGTACTGCAGCCAATCATCACCTGAGGAGCAGGTGATTCAGACTGTACTGCAGCCAGTGGACACCTGAGGAGCAGGGACCACTGACTGTGCTGCAAAGGCTGATCACCTGAGGAGCAGGTGATTAAGACTATACTGCAGCTAGCGGACACCTGAGGAGCAGGTGTTACAGACAATGCTGCAAAGACTGATCACCTGAGGGGCAGGTGATTAAGAATATACTGCAGCTAGCGGACACCTGAGGAGCAGGTGTTACAGACAGTGCTGCAGCTGAGCTTCACCTGAGGAGTAGGTGAAGGCTACTACAGATCCCTCACCAGTGGCTAGGCCCACTGGTGAGGACAGGAAGGTCAGACAAGCAGAGTAGGCAACATACGGACAGATAAAGTACAAAGACAGAAGGCTGATTCAGTGTCAAGTTCAGGCAGAGTCGGCAACAGGAATCAGATGGGCAGAGGTACAGAATCAACAAGCAGGAGAATAGTCAAAGGAAGCAGAAGGTCATAACAGATAATACAATGCAATTAGTACTTTAAGCTATCAACAGAATCTGGCTGTGGATCTGGTGTGGATCTCCAGCTCCAGCTGGTTCTAGCACACTTTGGGATCTGACTAGGGTCTGAGTGCTAACACGTTAGCATTCGCAACAGCAGACACGGGGCAACTGACAGACTAGTACTATATATACAGAGATGCCCCGCAGCGCCGCCCCCATCACTCAGCCAATCCAAAGTACCGTTGGAGTCAGCTGATTTGACAGATCAGCTGACTCCCCTTCTATTCGCATAAAGGTCCTGTTGCCTGGCGCGCGCGCGTAGCCCTCAATCTATGTGCAATAGAAGGACCAGGCAGAGCAGCAGCATGTAACTGCGCGGCAGAGGCCGCCGGCTGATACGCGGAGATAGCCGCCATGCCGCTTGCCTCTGCGGCGGTATCTCCACTATCTATTACAGTAATACTACACTATATTGGCGCACCTGTTTTTAGTTTTTTGTTCTTTTTCCCTTCCAAACCTGGAGCCCTTTCCCTGGAGTTCCTCCACAGGACACACCCACTATCTACCTTTTTCTGTTCTCACTTCAGACAGGAGCTGTGTTGTCTTTGTACTATTTTCATAGTATTGCTCACCCTCGTTCGAAGGTCTAGCGTACTCTGGAGGTAATGTAGCTCTCAAGTCAGCATGGTGGCATAGTGGTTAGTGCTCTTGCCTACGGATGGTCGGAAATGCTGATTTCCGATTCTGCCGTAATTCTGCTTACCGCCAATGCCGATTACCGGTACCGCTTTCCGCGTTTTCTGCTTCTGCTGAAATTCCGCTTACCGCTAATGCCTATTACCGGTACCGCTTTCCGACTATCGCGTATTTCCATGAATTTCCACATTCCATTGGCGAATTTTTTTTCACTTTCTGATGTGAAAATTTCTGCATTCTCTGACTGGTTTATTCTTTCTGAGTCTTCTGATTGGCTTAAAATTACCGAATGTCAGTAATGCTGGATGGTGTACTGGTTAAGGGCTCTGCCTCTGACATGGGAGACCTGGGTTCGAATCTCGGCTCTGCCTGTTCAGTAAGCCAGTAATTCAGTAAGGAGTTCATTGGGCAAGACTCCCTAACACTGCTACTGACAGGAGAAAGGCGCTATACAAATACTGCCATTATTATTATTATTATATTAATGCGAAAACAGTTTCTTGTTCCGATGTGAAAATGTCTGCGTTCTTTTATTGGTTTATTCATTCTGAGTCTTCTGATTGGCTACATATAGGTACATGGAATTTCCACCTAAATGTTTGCGTTTCAGCAAAAATCCGCATTCCGCATGGAAATTTCTACATTCCGCATTCCGATGCTGAAATGCAATTTACGATGGGAAATGCGGAAATGTAAATTCTGCGGAATCGGGATGAGCATCCCTACTCTTGCCTGGCTGCGATGGGTTCCCGGTTTTAATTCCAGCTAGGGTGCTATCTGCAAGAAGTTTCTATGTTGTCCACGTGTCTGCGTGGGTTTCCTCCGGGCACCCCAGTTTCCTCACACATCCCAAAAAACATACAGATACGTTAATTGGCTTCCCCCTAAATTGGCCCTAGACTATGATACATACACCACATGACACATACATAGACATATGACTATGGTAGGGATTAGATTGTGAGCCCCTCTGAGGGAGAGGTGACAAGACAATATACTCTGTACAGCGTTGCGAAGGATGTTGATCCATTATAAATACATAAAAATAATAATAATAGCAGTGGCTAGAAGGGGGCATGGACAGCCCCTGCTAACATGTGATTGCATTATTATGTGAAACTGATGTCTCTTTGTAGGATAAACACACTTATGTAATCGGTTTCAACCCCTGCTAGTTCTGGTAGTGCAGGTGCATTTGCACTTACTGTGCCTTCAGATTTGTCCGACAGGCTTTCCCTGCAGACCATTTCCAAGCCAGGTGTTACTTGGTAATGAGCACTTTATGTTGTGTTAGTTTTTGTACTATTTTCAATAAAAAAATGATTATATGATTTTAAATGAGCCGCACCTGGTTTCTATTTACATGTTACACAATCTCCCGACTTTATTTAATTATTTATGTTTAAGGGGGGAGGGGGTATATACATCATAAGCTTGCTTATTTAAACTATTGTGGTAGCCTACACATGGGATCATCCTTATTCAAAGCCGTCTGCTTTAAAGAGAGACTCCGGTGAAAATAATGTAATAAAAAAAGTGCTTCATTTTTACAATAAATATGTATAAATGATTTCGTCAGTGTTTGCCCATTGTAAAAGGTTTCCTCTCCCTGATTTACATTCTGACATTTATCACATGGTGACATTTTTACTGTTGGCAGTTGATGTCAGTGGTAGTAGCTGCTGCTTGCTTTTTTGGCAGTTGGAAACAGCTGTAAACAGCTATTTCCCACAATGCAACAAGGTTCACAGACAGGAAACTGCCAGGACCATAGTCCTCACAGTTTCTTGTGGGATGGGATTTACCACAATATTGCCATACAGACCCCCTGATGATCCGTTTGTGAAAAGGAAAAGATTTCTCATGGAAAATAGGGTATTAGCTACTGATTGTGATGAAGTTCAATTCTTGGTCACGGTTTCCCTTTAAGTGATGGCTAACATGGTCCAATACTGTGAAATCCTGGCTTACAGCCACGCGTAATTCAAACTGGGCCTGTACTGGAGTTCACACGGGTTTTCTGTAATGGAGGCATTTCATTCATAATGTGCTAGCATTGAGAAATCTCAGCAGATTCCAGGTAATCTGCACAGAATGGGAACTAATCATTGCAGCATTTTCACAGAGCATCTTTATCCAGGAAATCGCTTCAGTGAAATTGCCGTATTTGACAGAATTAAAGCTTTACCTCATGGAAGTTCACGGTAATGATTTTCTGCTGTTTCACAAAGTTAGAAGTTCAATAAAATATAGAAATGGAATAAAACTTCAGAACAAGTGTTATACTGCAGGTGATGAGACATCAAAATGGCAGCTGTGTAAAACAGGCCTTTCAAGCTTGGTTAAAGTGGTTTTAAATGGCAAAAATCTAAATTCTGAAAACCACTGCAATGAGTTTTCTAAACTTATATCTATATGACCCTGCCTTGCAATCCTTTTATTTATAAGGATACAAGTAGTAAAAGTTATATATACTATACCTAGGTACCCTGGCTCTTAATCTTGCCATTACCGGACAGAGAAGGGGGCTGACAGCTGCTTGTGTAAGGTGGCTGAAAAGATAAGCATCTGCTGAAAACAGATCTCCCCAGCTCAGAAATTCCTGTGTACAAATACTGTCTGCCTGTGCAGGGATCTCAGTGAGAGTGTGCGTAAACTCTGAGCGGAGAGCAGGAAATGTACACAAACATTGATGCAAAGAAGGGAAAAAGAGTAACATCCAAAATCTCACAAAGTCCTGCAACTTCCACCTCCGTAACATCTGCGAGATCCACCCTTTCCTGACCTCTGCCACTACCAAACTCCTCATCCATGCCCTCATAATTTCCCGCCTTGACTACTGCAATGCCCTTCTGTCTGGTCTCCCTATGACCTGAATAGCCCAGCTGCAGTCCATCATGAATGCGGCAGCCAGAATTATCCACTCCTCCCATCGCTCAACTACGGTGGCTCCCCTCTGTGAATACCTCCACTGGCTTCCTATCCAGTCCAGAATCAGATTCAAGATACTGTGTCTGACCACAAATCTGTCCACAAAACCTGTCCAACTTACATTTCCGATCTTAGGTACAGACCTAGCTGCTCACTCTGCTCCTCCAATGAACTTCGCCAGACCGTCCCCCGCATCACCCAGTCCCATGCACGCCTCCAGGACTTCTCAAGAGCTGCTCTAACACTATGGAACTTCCTACCTCCACCCATTAGGGCAGCCTCTTCCTTCAACATCTTCAAGAAGGCCCTCAAAACTTACCTTTTCACTCTGGCCTACCACCCCTCGCAAGTGCTCTAAACAAGTGTTCTAGTTGAACTCTATTCCTCTACCTTCCGTGTCCCTACCTCTCCCTCTAGATTGTAAGCCTTCGGGCAGGGTTCTCCTCCTTTTGTGTCCTACCTGTGCTATGCATTTGAATGAAATCAACTTGCCTAAACCATGCTCCATGCTCCCATCCAGTGACTGACTAAGCATTACCTTGTACTCATACTGTGCAGCGTGATCTGGTTTTTCTTGTATACCTGTATTGTTGTATTGCTGTATGTCACCCCTAAATATTGTCTGAAACCTAAACTAATGTCCAGCGCTGCGTAATATGTTGGCGCTTTATAAATACAATAAATAAATAAGAAAATTATATCATTGGCTTCAATAAGAGACACTAAAAATGGGGAATGTCAGGAACCATTTTCTTCTTCTTTTTTTAAATTAAATGAACAAACACCAGTGGACTGTGGACTGTACAACACATAGGTTATGTAAGTTAAACTAGTATTTATCTTCTGATTTATGCGTTTTCTTTTTTCACTTAACTACAGCTTATATTTCTGCATTAAATACAATATATAATGAGGGGCATACTGGCCCTTATTCAATTCACCTTCTATTCCTCAGTTTTCTCTTACGTGACATTTTCACACCTTATCAATAAATTACCTTTTAAGCCCCCAGCAAGCAAGAAACTACTAAGAATAAATTTGACGGTACTTTTTATATACTTTTTGGTACATTTTAAATTGCAGAGTGCTCAAAAGTTATGTTAAACAGAAGATGAAAAATGATCTCCTAGGAGGAAAATTAAGTGGAAAAAGTAAACGGAATATGGGGCCTTTGGGCCTGATGCAGTTAAAGCGGAATATAACCCAGAATTTCTTATTTGCTCTAAAAGATTAATTGCAGCATATAATATACTAACACACTGTGTTTTTTTTAGTAAAACAGCATTCAAAGGGTTACATCACAGGGCTGACTCTTTCTTCTGCAAGGAGAACCCGCATGCGAACTGCTTATAATCTTATCTTGTGTACACATTCTTTACTTGATACAATTATGTAAACATTCTCTGGCTGTGCTGGACTTCAGCTCATGAGTGCTGAAGTGAAAAACAGATCAGAAATAACTGCTGCATTTAAAACAGAATGACAACAGTTATAAATAAAACGCACCAGCAGCTTTCAAAGTAAATTAACTGAACTTTGGGAAGTTATAAGTCTAAATCCTACTAATATAATAAATGGGAAAGTTCGGATGTTTGGATGTTTGGATATTTGGATGTTTGGATGTTTGTTACTCGATCACGCAAAAATGGCTGAACGGATTTGAATGAAATTTGGCACACACCACCTGGAATTAAGTATAGGATACTTTGTGTTCCCATAACCAAAAAGGGGGCGGAGACAAATACAAATTTCACTGGAAAATGTAAACTGCAGCCATTCTTACACTGTTAATGGTAGGGTTCTCAAACTTTGCACAGTTGGTCATTGGGTGACTGAGATTAATATTCAGAAAGGTGGGTGGAGTCTATAAAAGCCAATCAGAATTCACCTATTGATTTTCAAGGGGAATATTTACATTGTTGTCATTCTTGCACTGTTAATGGCACAAGCCTTAAACCTGGTACAGTTGATCATTGGGTGACTAGGGTTCAATTTCAGAAAGGGGGTGGAGCCACAAACAGCCAATTAGATTTGTTTTATTTCAATGCAAATTATTGATGCCATACACCACAAAGATCACAAACTTGGTCATTGATTAATTGTGTGTTAGGGTTAGAAAAGTAGGCACAGCCAACACCAGCCAAATACATAAGCGGGCAACGCCGGGTCATAAGTGGGCGGAGACAAATAAAAATTTTACTGGGAAAATGTAAACTGCAGCCATTCTTACACTGTTAATGGTAGGTTTCTCAAACTTTGCACAGTTGGTTACTGGGTGACTGGTATTAATACTCAAAAAAGTGGGTGGAGTCTTTAAAAGCCAATCAAAATTAACCTATTGATTTTCAAGGGGAATATTTACATTGCTGCCATTCTTGAACTGTTAATGGCACAAGCCTCAAACCTGGTACAGTTGATCATTGGGTGACTAGGGTTCAATTTCAGAAAGGGGGTGGAGCCACAAACAGCCAATTAGATTTGTTTCATTCCAATGCAAATTATTGATGCCAAACACCGCAAAGCTCACAAACTTGGTAATTGAGTAATTGATTAATTGTGCGTTAGGGTTAGAAAAGTGGGCACAGCCAACACCAGCCAAATACATAAGCGGGCAACGCCGGGTCATAAGTGGGCGGAGACAAATACAAATTTTACTGGGAAAATGTAAACAGCAGCCATTCTTACACTGTTAATGGTAGGGTTCTCAAACTTTGCACAGTTGGTTACTGGGTGACTGGGGTTAATATTCAGAAAAGTGGGTGGAGCCTAAAAAAGGCAATCAAAAATTACCTATTGATTTTTCAGGGGAATATTTTATTGCTGCCATTCTTGTACTGTTAATGACACAAGCCTCAAACCTGTACAATTGATCATTGCGTGACTGGGGTTTACATTCATAAAACAGGGTGGAGCCACACACAGCCAATATGATTTGTTTCATTTTAATGCATGTTATTGATGCCAAAGACCGCAAAGCTCACAAACTTGGTCATTGAGTAATTGATTAATTGTGTGTTAGGGTTAGGAAAAGTGGGCGCAGCCAGCACCTGCAAAATACATAATCGGGCAATGCCGGGTCATTAGTAGGCGGAGACAAATGCAAATTTCACTGAGAGAATGTAAACTGCAGCAAGTCTTAAACTTTTAATGGTAGGGTTCTCAAACTTTGCACAATTGGTCACTGGGTGACTGGGATTAATATTCAGAGAAGTGGGTGGAGCTTACAAAAGCCAATCAAAATTCACCTATTGATTTTCAAGGGGAATATGTAATTGCTATCATTATTGCACTGTTAATGGCACAAGCCTTAAACCTGGTACAGTTGGTCATTGGGTGACTGGGGTTCAAATTCAGACAAAGGGGTGGAGCCACAAACAGCCAATCAGATTTGTTTAATCTCAATGCAAATTATTGATACCAAAGACCGCAAAGCTCACAAACTTAGTTATTGAGTAATTGTGTGTTAGGGTTAGAAATAGTAGGCGGAGCCAACACCAGCCAAATACATACCTGAACAATGTTAGGAAATAAGTGGGTGGAGAAAAATACAAATTTAATTGCGCAAATGTAAACTGCAGCCATTCTTACACTGTCAATGGCAGGGTTCTCAAACTTTGCACAATTGGTCACTGGGTGACTGGGATTAATATTCAGAGAAGTGGGTTGAGCCTACAAAAGCCAATCAAAATTCACCTATTGATTTTCAAGGGGAATATGTAATTGCTACCATTCTTGCACTGTTAATGGCACAAGCCTTAAACCTGGTACAGTCGGTCATTGGGTGACTGGGGTTCAAATTCAGACAAAGGGGTGGAGCCACAAACAGCCAATCAGATTTATTTAATCTCAATGCAAATTATTGATGCCAAAGACCGCAAAGCCCACAAACTTGGTTATTGAGTAATTGTGTGTTAGGGTTAGAAATAGTAGGCGGAGCCAACACCAGCCAAATACATACCTGAACAATGTTAAGAAATAAGTGGATGGAGAAAAATACAAATTTAATTGCGCAAATGTAAATTGCAGCCATTCTTACACTGTTAATGGCAGGGTTCTAAAACTTTGCACAGTTGGTCACTGGGTGACTGGGATTAATATTCAGAAAAGTGGGTGGAGCCTATAAAAGCCAATCAAAATCCACCTATTGATTTTTAAGGGGAATATTTAATTGTTGCCATTCTTGCACTGTTAATCACCTGTACCTGGTACAGTTGGCCATTGGGTGATTGGGGTTCAAATTCAGAAAAGGGGTGGAGCCACATTCAATCAGATTAATTTTATTTCATTGCAAATTATTGATACCAAAGACCGCAAAGCTCACATACTTAGTCATTAAATAATTGTGTGTTAGGGTTAGGAAAAGTGGGCAGAGCCAAAACTAGCCAAATACATACCTGGGCAATGCCGGGCATCCAGCTAGTGAATAATAATACTTTTGCACAAAAGCAAATATGATAATTGTATGGGTTATAAAAAGTAGGAAAACACATTTTTTGTTGAAACTTTTGTCAGAGTTTTAAACTGCTTTAAGTACAGTAAAATCATGTTACTGTTGTAATGTAGATACAGGCGCTTTTCAAAACTCCCTCTCCTCATACAGTGATTCCACCAGCTGCTTAGATAACCAGTTCCACAAAAGGTATTCAATACATATAGCAATAATCCCCAGCGCTTGGCTACCGCAGGAAGGGCTCTGCAATTCACACCACAGTGCTCCACAACATAAATTATACCAAGAGACCGTCATCAAGAAAATGAATAAACTTATTGGTCACTTCTACTCTTAAAATTCACAATGTATTGCTTAAAAACACAATAGAATCTGCAAACTTACATTGCGGGCCCTCATAACAACGGCCCTTGAAGTTAAACTTGCATGTAGTGTATTCCATACACATATACACAATCGGTATGGCAGGTCCAGTAAATGAAGAAAAAGCAGTAGTCCCCAGGTTCAACCGCAAACATCTGGTACCAGGGAGTCGACCAGTGTAGTACCAGGGAGTCGACCAGTGTAACACCCCGATGCACCAAAGGTGCAGGAAGACAATGCACAAAGAAAGAAGATCACTGGGTCTCGAACCTGGATTTTGCAATTATAGCTTTGGCTTTATTAGCACTGCACCATAGTAGCAGACAACCATTGTCTGTTACAATGGTGCTAATAAAGCCAAAGCTATAATTGCAAAATCCAGGTCGAGGTCCAGTAAATGCCCAGTCTTTAATTCCTACTGGTTTCGGCCTTTCGCCGTCCTCAGGGTGAGTGTTCCCTGAGGACGGCGAAAGGCCGAAAGCGGTAGGAACTAGAGACTGGGCATTTACTGGACCTGCCATACTGTTTGTGTATATGTGTATGGAATACACTACGATCGAGTTTAAAGAAAACTTGTACTGAAAAAAGTTCCCCTGGGGGGTACTCACCTCAGTAGGGGGAAGCCTCTGGACCCTATTGAGGCTTCCCCCGTCCTCCTCGGTTCCACGGCGGTCTCGCTGCAGCCCCCAGAACGCACAGGCGACAAAACCGACAGCCTGTGCAATATTTACCTTTCCAGGCTCCAGTGGGGGCGCTGTCGCGACATTTTTACATAGGCGAAAATAGCCGATCTCCATCGGGTCTGCTCTACTGCGCAGGCTCAGGAGACTTGCACCTGCGCAGTAGAGCGGCCCGACGGAGATCAGCTATTTTCGCCTATCTCCGTGGGAAGAGCGGATACTGCGCCTGCGCTGGAGCCCGAGAGGTAAATATCTACATCGCCGCTGCTCCGGGAGGACTTTCACCGCTGCCGCGGGACCGAGGAGAACGGGGGACGCCTCAATAGGATCCGGAGGCTTCCCGCACCCGAGGTGAGTACCCCCCAGGGGAGTTTTTTTCATTACAGATTTTCTTTAACTTCAAGGGCCGTTGTTATGAGGGCCTGCAATGTAAGTTTACAGATTCTATTGTGTTTCTAAGCAATAAATTGTGAATGTTAAGAGCAGAGGTGACCAATAAGTTTATTCATTTTCTTGGTGACGGTCACTTGGAATACTCTTTGTTGTGGAGCACTGTGGTGTGAATTGCAGAGCCCTTCCTGTGGTTTCCAAGTGCTGAGGATTATTGCTAAAAGTCATTTTACTGTTACTACCGCCAGGTCCATTAACCCTTAGCGCCACAGACAAATTTTACGTCATCAGACCAGAGAAACTACTTATGACAAGTATTTTACGCTTCTGTGTCAATAAACTGAATGCATTAACATTTTAGGTGAATACATTACCATTAATTATCACAGGGTACCACAGTTTACTGTATTCTACATTCTTTAAAGAGGAACTGTAGTGAAAATAACAATTAATAAAATTGCTTATTTTTTACAATATTCATTTTCTAACATTTAACTATGTATGAGGAGCGAAGGTGGACACGGTAAGAGCAGAGACAATACAGGGAGTCCCTGACATCACAGCGGATCAGTAGTTCATATCAGCGGGCGTTCGGGGACTCACTGTATTTGGAATATAAGATGCAGGGATTTTTGTCTCCCTATTTTTCGGGTAGAAAAGGTGAATTTTATACTCCATAAAAATATGGTAACTGGAACCAGGGTTATTTACAGAATTCAGCAGCTCTTTACATAAAAAAGTATGTCCCTAGCCAGGCAGAAAACAGGAACCAACAATCCACAACAGTATAGATGATCTTATGCAGTCATGCAGTATCACAGTGCCATCTACAGGCCAGACCACAGATGCAGCCATTTTTTGTGCAAAATGCATTTTTTAAACAATGGTCTATTAAGACCATTGTTTAAAAAATGCATTTTGCACAAAAAATATTTTATGAAAACATACAGTTCAGAGATTCTCATGGACTGATACTAGCCTGTTCACTCCAAGCTCACAACCAGCCAGCCTGAAACACGCCCCCCTTTAGTCACATGGGTATGTAGAGGAGGAATAACTTGCTGAAGCTGTACTTCTTACAGCCTATCATGACTTCTATTTAAAGCATATGAAAAATTGAGCTTTAACTTAAGCTTTAAAATATCTCAGATGTGTTTTAATAGTTTGATGAGGTAGTAGTCATCTAAATTTGGCCATATCATTTCCATAGCTTTCCAAGATTCCATACAGTAGCTAAAACCCCTGTTTCAGAGCAAGCTGCGTAGTTGGGGTTCCTGTTGCTTATGAGCATACTGTTCCAGCTATCAGTGGGTGAGGCATAGACCAATCTCTGAGACCTCTTCACGCTCCAGCTTAGGCGGTCTTCGCTTCAGGAAGTGGCTGGTGGCCGTCTCTCGACTGACTGCTTAAAAAAAGTGGTCTATTTGAAATCGGCTAATTCATGGGATTCTGTACCAATAAAAAATAAATTCTGCTAGTCATTGTGGAACAGGAGTCGAGGAAAACATTTCTGCTTGGAATTAGGCTTTAATAATGTGTAGTTTGAAGGTTGTCTACAAGCGCTTCCTGATTCTCGAGAGGAGGAACTTGCAGCTACAATCACAGAATACAAAACCAGTTCTGTCGTTTCTCTCTGGCCTTCTTTTCCTCATACTTTCATGTGGTTCCTGCTGTGGGGCACACCATGCATCTCCTGATCTTAAGGAAGGCTGTTTCTGCTCATGAAACATGTTACTGTTACACCAGATAACCGTAGCCCATCTGCGTGACTGGATTCAGCAATGCCACCAACGCCGCACTGAAATTATGTATTTTAGGGAACTGTGAAAATTGCTCCATGACAAATGAAAAATGCAACGTTATCCCAGTGATAAGGCACATGCAGGAAAGCGCTGAATGAATAATGTAGTAGATCCTTCTGCTGCAAGGTATTCGGGGGGTTGGCGAACTCATTCCAACTTATGTGCCTAAGGATAGTTCATCGTATTTACGTTTATGGGCGTCGAACATGGGAGTCGAACTAAGGGTTTTTTCACTTTAGGACCAGAGCAATTTTAACCTTACAGAGCTTCTCCCTTTTATTTGCCGATAACTTTATCACTACTTATTTCAAAGAAATAAACTATACCTTGTTTTTTCGCCACAAATTAGTTTTTTGTGGGCGATATTTGTTTTCAGTAATTACTTTATTTTCTATGCATTTTATAGGGAAAATAATGAAAACACACACTATTTCACCATCACCAATTCCATCTCCTATAGTTTTAAAATAGGCATTGCTGCTATAAACCTAGTTATACCTAATTTAAATTATGTCCCTAGTACAATGTATGTTGAAAATATGTTATTTGAAATTAAAGGTGTATTTTTTCAGGTTTTTTTTTTTGTAAGTGGTCAAAAATTACAAACCGTTAATTAATAAAATAACAGTAACATATCCTCATGACCTATATTATAAATATTAGAAAAGCTGGGTCCCTAACGTGAGTATTTATGATTATTTTTATGCTATCACTTTTTAAACTGAATGGGGGATTTTTTTAATTATTTTTTTTTTTTACTTTTTATTCAATTTAACATATATGAATGTGTATGTGTAATTTTACTTTCTGGTCACTAGATGTCCCCACACTATCCTGTGTACACAGGAAGTAGTGTAAACCTGTGTGTTTACCTTTGTTTTGTGAACGATGATTGGCATGTCATTGATGCCAGATCAATCCATACAAATCCCATAAGAAACTCAACCCTGAGCGGATTCTTATCCAACGATGTCCATTTATTGGAGTGTTACAAAAATATACACAGCATATCACAACCAGCACAACGTTTCGGGCGAGGTGCCCTTTCTCAAGTGCTCCACACTTGACATTGATGCCAGAACATCATTCACTACCAGGACATCCGCGTGCGCTCCTGGGACAGTAAATTAAGTCCTGCAGGGTGTAGATATGTTGTCTGATTAACAATAACTAGTTAAAGAGGAACTATAAATACACATAGTAGAATGCAGTACATTATTCAGGATACCCACTTTTACGTAAAATATCCTGGTACTCTCGATATCTATATATTGCTGTATATTGGTATGTAGCCCCAACCTACCATTGAGGCGTAGCCTGAGCCGTTTTTTGTGGAATTCTCACCCCCACAGCATTCTGGGAGACCAGCTTTGTTTTTTTTCTGGATTTAGAACTCTAAGTAACCAAAAATTCCACAGAGGTCATCTGCCCGTACTAATGTTGCTGCCTGTGATAACAATTTTACAATGGACAAACACTGACTAAATAAATTATAGATGAATAAATTAATAATTAATAGATTAAACCAATAAGCAATTTTATTAATTATGTTATTTTGGATACAGTTCCTTTTTAATAGTTAAGGCAGAATAGCCAGCAATTTCTAACAGAGCTGGTAGCACAGTGAATTATGGGTAAATTTACTTAACAAAGCAGCATTAGAGAACTTATTGGGTGGCTGTTAACCATGGCTAGAGTGCAGTTTTTATATTATTTTATTGTTTTATGTGAGTTGCAGCGGAAGGAAGGCTCATCAGTGCTATTTTATCCTATTTGGAAATTTTGTTTTGAATGTTAATGCAGCATATATCAGAACCATGGTAGGAACACTAATGCATATTTAAATACTGCTATCACCAGACAAAGCAAAAGGTATTTTAGGTTTCAATAGACTCTGGAAAAGTTAAATCCTACATCAGACTTGTACTGCAGTCTTTGCCCAGTTAAAGGGTACTTGAAGTGACAAGTAACCTGAAGTCAATTTCACTGTACATTGGTAACATTGCAGAGTACAGACAGCGCACAGCAATTTGCCCATACCTGTGCTGACAAGGTAGCACATGTTGTGCAATTTTCGCGATTTGTGTTACCTAGGTAACATGAGTGTTGTTACATTAATGAAACTGCACAAGTAGCATAACATGTATTACCATGGTAACACCTCTGTTCAGTGACATGCTTCCTGCTGGTGAGGAAGTATGTCATTGAGTTTCCTGTCAGTCTGTGCATGTGCGTTGCTATGCACTGTGCTCTGTCGTTTATACTACGTGTATCAACCAGAGACTTCCATTACCACAAGCACCATGCGTTAAGTGTGGCACTTGCGGTAACACGCTGCTGTCCTTGTGTCGGCTCGGATACTTTCGGCGCACCGCAACTGACCGTAATAAGTGTGAAAGTCTCCATAGACTTTCATTGCTTTTGTGGCCCCTTGCGGTAAAATAGGGTAACAGAATACAGGAATTACTTGAAAGTGTAAAAGGGCCGTCAAATTCCACTCCAAGCACAAATGTTTTCCCAGATTGTGTAGGTAGCCAGTTGCAGAGCTTGTTTTCATCTGCCTATTAGCTCCTTGGTTGGCTAATATCAAAGTGACTTTAAAAGGAGAGAAAGTCACATACTTACCTTAGTAGAGGGAAGCCTCTGGAACCTCCAGAAACTAGTGGCACACTAGGCAGAAACGCTAGCGTTTTTGCAGATAATGGCCTCAATCCACTAGGCTTATCTCCTGTCTTTAATAACTTTTCTATGATAAGGCATGTCGTACTCAGGAAACATTTTACCTCATGGAAACCTAAAGTTAACTCTTCAATCCTTAAAATGACTCCAGAACTGTGTGTGAAAATAACTACAGAGGAGGTAAATTAACTACAGAGGATGTAACTTTAGGAATGAAGAGATAAGATAACTCTCTCACTGTGAAAACTTATCTCTGCACCTTAATTGATGGCCTCAATTCACTAAGCTTATCTCCTGTCTTTAATAACATTTCTATAGTTATCACCATGGTGATGAGGCACGTAGTATTCAGGAAACATTTTACCTCAGGCAAACCTAAACTTAACTCTTCTGTCTTTCAGTTAACTCTTCAATCCTTAAAATAACTCCAGAATTCTAAAGTTAGAGGAACTCCAGTGAAAATAATGTAATAAAAAAGTGCTTCATTTTTACAATAATTATGTATAAATGAGTCAGTGTTTGCGCATTGTAAAATCTTTTAAATCCCTGATTTATATTCTGACATTTATTACAGGGTGACATTTTTACTGTTGGCAGGTGATGTAGCTGCTGCATGTTTTTTTGGCAGTTGGAAACAGCTGTAAACAGCTACCTGTATTTCCCACAATGCAGCAAGGTTCACAGACAGGAAACTGCCAAGAGTACGTTCTCAGAATTTCTTTGTGGGAGGGGTTTCACCACAATATCAGCCATACAGCGCCCCCTGATGGTTTGTTTGTGAAAATGAATAGATTTCTCATGTTAAATGGGGTATCAGCTACTGATTGGGATAAAGTTCAATTCTTGGTCTGAGTTTCTCTTTAAAGACAGGCTGTTAATTAACTGAGTGTGAAAATAACTACAGAGGAGGTAACTTAAGGAATGAAGAGATAAGATAACTCTCTCACTGTGTGGAGGTAAGTTTACTCTTGCCTTATTATCTACAGGATGATCTTAATGAAATTATCTCCAGCATGATCTTAGTGAATTGAGGCCATTGAAAGTCTATGGGCCGCATGTAAAAACGCAATGATGGGAGTTTTTCAAAATTGGACATAGGTTTGCTAGATCACATACGTTCTTCAGCATTCTCCATTGTTTTGCAGATCCAGCAAATCAAACCCAGTGACATACAGTATGTTAAATCAATCTTTATTTCACCAAAAATTTGAGTTTGATAAGTATTGGTGGAGCAAAGTATAGCAGGAATTTTCAGAGACACCCCCCCCCCCCTCCTTTCCCTCACTGTCCAGTATCACACTCCCCATGCTGCGAATGAGCACTGACAGGCGACTAGATTGGCTATTTGATTTCATCATTGTACATTCCCCCGGAGCTCCGAGCAGAGCCCCTCTCCTCTTTAGCTTGTCGGAGAATCGTGCGCAGGCAGGAATTGACTTTGATCAAGTGCCTTGTCAGTGGAACGCTAAGAGCAAATCAGGGAGACGCTTATTGTGGGGAAACAATTCCAGGCTGGGCGAGCAAATTGATGTTTTCAATGTCTGCCAGACGAATAGATAACATGCACAGGCACAATAATATAAAATCCGCAGAGCTAGATTACACTTAAGCGCTACGGCACAAGGATTTGTCTCTCCTATTATTCCTCAGCCGCTTAACCGGTGCTGATGAGGCAGCTGCCTGTCTGGTTTTGCGCTATTCCCTTTTCAAAATTAAATATCAGCTGAAAGCCGAGAGCTGAAGCGAGAATAAGCAAATAAATAACTAATGTCTGTACATTAGCGGCAATTGAAGTACATTTATATCGTAAGGCATAATGCGGTAAAAAGGAGGTTTTTTAAGGTCTAGTGTGTTTTAGAAGGACATTATGAAGCTGCATTGCCTGTTTAAAGTGTACGTTTTTTACATTTTCTTTAAAACGCAGTTCTAATTGGATGACAAAGCGCAGTGTTGTCCAAGCTTGCGTGGGTGGAAAGCAGAATTTTTCTGAGCCTGGCAAGGGGTATCTGGGTAGTAAAGTGCCTATGGCAAACACTGAGGGTTGGTGCACACCTAGAGCGCTTCTGATCGCTTTTAAAAACGTTAGCGCTTTGAAAAGGGCTTGGCTAATGTATTTGAATGGCATGGATAACACCAGAGCGATGTGGTTTTCTCCGCCGGTCCTGCATCATTTCTGTGCTTTTCTGAGGCGATTTAGCCTCAATGTTAACTGCTTGAGGACCGCGGTGTTAAACCCCCCTAGTGACCAGGACATTTTTCCCTAATTGGGCCACTGCAGCTTTAAGGCCTCACTGCACACAAGTAATTCCCCTCCCCCCCTCCCTTTCTCCACACCAACAGAGCTTTCTGTTGGTGGGGTCAGATCGCCCCAGGATTGTTTATTTATTTTTATAAATACTTATTTTATTATTTTTTATGAAATTTCCTTTTTTTTTTTTTTTTTTAAATTAATTTAATATACACAGCGATTGGCTATGAAGCGTCATAGGCTTCAGCCCCCTCAGTGAAAACATTGAGTAGTCACAAGCATCCAGATGAAATAATGAAGTAGCCAGGTGTGTCAAGATAAAATAATTAAATAGCTAAGTGTGCCCTATATGCATAAATTAAGTATCCATGTTCCATGGGGAATAGGGATGGGGAAGCACAGGAGCAGGCATAACAGTTCAGCACAGGGCAGGCAGCATGGCGGCGTAGTACATGGGGAAACATGGCACCTATAGTGCTGTGGAGCGCCAAGGAATGAGCCATGTCTGCACCCCTCTAGATACACCACTGGAGCCTGAATACTGGGGAGCTCGACCCCAATATAGAAAAATTGATTACAGTAACAGATATTACATAGATATTGACAAATCCTAGTGTCCACCCAGTTCTACTGCATTTCAGTTTATTAGTGCTCTCCATAATACTACCCACATTCCTATTGCTCCCCATAGTGCATTTCAGCTTATTCCCCCTATAGTACATCTCAGCTTGTTAGCACCCACTATAATGCATCCCAGCTTCTTAGTGGCCATCATAATGGGGTCCCAGCTAAATGCCCTATCGTAGTGCGCATCACCTTCTTAGTACCTGCTTAGTGCATCCTAGCTTCTTACTGACCCCCATAGCACATCCTAGCATCCTTGTGCCCTCCCATAGTAAGTCCCAGCTTCTTAGTGTCCTCCCAAAGCCAAGGATGGTTTTAGGTAAAAAAAAAATGAATGTTGGCCCCTTTACATATTTATATGTACTTACAGTAAATTCATAACCTCTACTCTGATTTGTGGTGCCACTAAAGACCTTGGGGCAAGGGGCAGTTGCCCAGTTTGACCCTATGGAAGCAACATCCTTTCCTATAGTGTTCCCAAGCTTCTTAGTATCCCAAATTGTGCATCCTAGCTTCTTAGTGCCCTCCTGTAGTGCATCTCAGCTTCTTAGAACCACTAGATTTGTATTAACACCGGGGGGCAGATGAGAGGGAATATCCTGCACGCTGGTGCCCCCTGCTGGTCATATAGCCATTGTCTATATGCAACTGAAGCCCTCTCCAACTGACTGGCTGACTTGCTCAGCTTCTGCTTGATTAATCACTGCAAGCTAGGTGTATTATATGTGTTCACTTCTCATTGGCTTATAAGCAGCCTGCAGGCTTTATAAAGCAGCAGAGAACTGTTTGGGAGTGAGTTTCTCCATTTGTGTGTTTGGTAAGTTTTAGAGCAGCAGGAGACAGGCCTTGGGGGTGGCAGCTCCAGGGGTTTGGCTGCGCTCACATATGGTGTTAGATGCTGGTTCTGGGGCCCCGGGCAGTGAGAGTTCCCGGGGCCCCAGGCTGGCTCATGCACCATTGTTTTTAATTGTATTAACACCCCCGCCAGCCACTCTCTACACCAGAGGTGGGCAAACTTTCTTAGGATCCGGCCGCATTCCTCTAGAATGTGGCGCGCTGCTACTGCAGCTCTCCATCGGCCTCCTTCCCTGACGGAAGAATGTTGGGGAAGGATTGGGTATAGCTCACCCACTCGAACTCTCCAGCTGCGATTTCCATGGCAACCGTAGTGTCATGTGACACGCTAGTACGTAATGTTTGCGGGTCACAAGGCGCAGCCTTTGCGTTGGAGATTGTTACTGGAGAATAGGATTGGACAAGTTAATTTTCTTCTACATACTCTGCACTTATTTTTCTAGGGATGGCGGGATGGACAAGAGGAGAGGAGTGGAAGCCGCCCTCTATTGATAAGCCAGGTTAATAGCAGCTGTGAGGTAAAATCAGCTGGCAGGCCGTAGTTTGCCCACGGCTGTTCTACACCAAAACAGAGAATTGGTGTGCAGTAATGTGGGAGGAGGGGGTGGGCTGAAAGTGCATTATGCGGGGGCAGCGGGAGAGGCTCATGTCAGTGGCAGAGTGATTATGATAGGGAACAGCCAGAAAGAAAGGAAGCCTCATAGCAGGTAAGTATTATTTTCATAATGTAAAGTTAAAAGAGAAACTTTACTGAACCTAATGAATACATTTTTACCAAATTACTTTTTTAGTAATGGTTTGCACATTATAAAATCTTTTCTCACCCTGACTTACTATCTGAAATTTATCACAGGTGAGAACACCTTTACTGCTGGTAGGTACATCAATGTAGAATGTTTGTTTACTGTAGAAAAATAATACCTAGACTCCCAGAATGCTCTGGGAGTAAAATTCAGCATAGCTAAACAGCCTAGGCTGGGAGGGCGGGGTTACATGCCAATATACAGAAATATATACCGTACTTTCCGCCGTATAAGACACTCCGGAATATAAGACACATCTAGGTTTAGAGGGCAAAAACCAGGGGAAAACATAAATAAATAATAAATTAAACCAGGTGTGTCCATATTTCAGGAGCATCTTGTACACGTCCCCCATTTCTCCCCTGTGTCCTCCTGTCTCCTCCTTTATCCCCATGGGTCCTCCTGTCTCCCTCCTATCTCCCTCCTGTGTCCTCTGGTCTCCCCTCTGTGTCCGCCGGTCTCCCCCCTGTGTCTTCTGGTCTCCTTACTGTGCCCTCCTGTCTCCCCCCTGTGTCCTCCTGTATCCCCATGTGTCCTCTGGTCTCCCCCTTGTGTCCTCCTGTCTCCCACCTGTGTCCTCCTGTATCCCCCCTGTGTCCTCTGGTCTCCCCCTGTGTCTTCTGGTCTCCTCCCTGTGTCCTCCTGTATCCCCCCTGTGTCCTCTGGTCTCCTCCCTGTGCCTTCCTGTCTCCCCCCTGTGTCCTCTTGTATCCCAATGTGTCCTCTGGTCTCCCCCTTGTGTCCTCCTGTCTCCCACCTGTGTCCTCCTGTATCCCCCCTGTGTCCTCTGGTCTCACCTGCAAACAGAAAGTTCATGTACGCTCTACCCCCTAAGTAGTCAAAGCACAAATGTAGACAAAAGGAGGATCCGCAGACCAGATTTGGCTGAAGTGAAAAAATGTCCATTCTTTATTGAAAAATCCACAAAACAACGTGCAATAAAATCACAGGATCAACTGACGCGTATCGGCCTTACCATCTGCCCTTAGTCATAGTTAAAATTGAACCTATTAAGGGGACGGCTATATATAGGTGGGAGGAGAAAAACTCCACCCCAAACTCTCAATAGCCGAATCCTTAAAGAAACACTACACACAATGAAAAACATAAATCGTTATTCAGAATAGACAAGATGGTACAAAATGTGTATGTTTTATACAATAAGAATAACAAGAAATATATAAAAGTAGTAATGTTAAAAAGTCACCACTGGAAAAGGGGAATAAGATAAAAGAATCTGACTGATCATGATACCAACATTCAAAAGGAGACAGAGGGGAAAAGACCAGCATACCCATACATGAATATGGGCACGCCAATCCTTTAAATTAGCTGTTCAGTAAGGCTATAACGGGGGAAATAGAACATCTAATGGGGATATTAATACACATAAACTAAGTTTAAATCCCTCTGGTCTCACCCCTGTGTCTTCTGGTCTCCCCCCTGTGTCCTCCTGTCTTCCCCCTGTGTCCTCTGGTCTCCCCCTGTGTCTTCTGGTCTCCTCCCTGTGTCCTCCTGTATCCCCCCTGTGTCCTCTGGTCTCACCCCTGTGTCCTCCTGTCTCCCCCCTGTGTCCTACTGTATCCCCATGTGTCCTCTGGTCTCCCCCTTGTGTCCTCCTGTCTCCCCCCTGTGTCCTCCTGTATCCCCCCTGTGTCCTCTGGTCTCACCCCTGTGTCTTCTGGTCTCCCCCCTGTGTCCTGTGGTCTCCGCCCTGTGTCCTCTGGTCTCCCCCCTGTGTCCTCCTGTCTCCCCCCTGTGTTCTCCTGTCTTCCCCCGTGTCCTCCTGTATCCCCCCCCCCCGTGTCCTCTGGTCTCACCCCTGTGTCTTCTGGTCGTCCCCCCTGTGTCCTTCTGCCTCCCCCTGTGTCCTCCGGTCTCCCCCCTCGGTGTCCTTGCTGTGCTTGGCTCCCTCACCCTTGTGTCTTCGGGCAGGATGACAGCTCACACGGGGGGAGGGGGGGGGGGGGAGGCACACAGGGGGGAATCAGGCACAGCAGGGACACAGGCAGGGATCCCCGATGGTGGCGGGTCGGCGGTACATAACGGCGGGCGTTGGTAAGTCGGGCATTCCCTGCCTTTGCTGTATAAGATGCAGGGACTTTTTCTCCCCATTTTTGGGGGAGAAAAGGTGCGTCTTATAGGGTGAAAAATACAGTCGATATAGGAAGTGTTTCCAATGTCAAAACCAGGATAATAAATGTAATAGTGGGTAACCGGAATCATTTGCTACATGTTACTACAGTATATGTCACTATGGTGCCCCTTTAAATGTCATTATTGCATTCAGTAGAGCAACGTGTATTGCAAGCACTGCATGTTCAGTTTCCCTTTAAGTAAAATATTACACCGAGAAAAAAGTAATTTCCCTGCCTCAGTTTGGGAATCAGATAGCACATGCCTTGACTATGGCAGCTTCAAGTATTTAAATTCACTTTCCCCCAGTGAATTGGCTGTTACAGATATTGCTGTGCAGAGATTTGCGATCCAACATTTATTTTGTTCTGAAGAGGAGTCTGTACTGTGTGACATAATGCTTAGATGTATATTCATTGCTTGTGCGCCATATGCAAATAGACCTGTTATCGTATTAAAGGGACAACACTACTACCCAAGGAATCGGCTGTAGGATGTTTTGTTTCTTATTTAATCCCAACATATGTAAGAAAAATTGCAGATGTGCCCTTTTCATACATTGTAGCACCACTATTGCAAAAAAAAAAATGTCAGATTGTAAAATACATATTTATAAGAATACTTTTCTCTCCAAGTCAAATGTGCAATAAATGACCTTTCTCCTAGGTTGCTGTTGCTCACAATAGGCAGTACAAATCTGACAGGTTTTTGACTAGTCCATCTCTTCACGGGGATTCAGTATTCTTTTATTATTTTTAAAAGCACTGTATGAAAAGAACTATATAAGGATGCCGGACAGCTTCCCTTTTTAATTGTAGCCATAAAAATTACTCTGTTAGTCATCTGTTAGGTAATCTATATATACAGTGGGATGCAAAAGTTTAGGCAACCTTGTTAATCGTCATGATTTTCCTGTATAAATTGTTGGTTGTTACGATAAAAAATGTCAGTTAAATATATCATTTAGGAGACACACACAGTGATATTTGAGAAGCGAAATGGATTTACAGAAAGTGTGCAATAATTGTTTAAATACAATTATGGGCGCTGTTGTCATTTTATTTATTCCAAAACCTTTTGAACTAATTATTGGAACTCAAATTGGCTTGGTAAGCTCAGTGACACCTGGCCTACATACACAGGTGAATCCAATTATGAGAAAGTGTATTTAAGGGGGTCAAATGTAAGTTTCCCTCCTCTTTTAATTTTCTCTGAAGAGAAGCAACATGGGGGTCTCAAAAAAACTCTCAAATTACCTGAAGACAAAGATTTTTCACCATCATGGTTTAGGGGAAGGATACAGAAAGCTGTCTCAGAGATTTCAGCTGTCTGTTTCCACAGTTAGGAACATATTGAGGAAATGGAAGACCGCGGGCTCAGTTCAAGTTAAGGCTCGAAGTGGCAGACGAAAAATCTTGGATAGACAGAAGCGACAAATGGTGAGAACAGTCAGAGTACCGTGTTAGCCATCAGTAAAAGCAAGGATTTTTGAATCAGGATGATACCATTTATTGGCTAACTTAGAGATGAATAAACAGTAAGCTTTCAGCTAATATTAGTTTACTCATCTCTAAGTTAGCCAATAAATGGTATCATCCTGATTCAAAACCCCTTGCTTGTGCTATATCAGTCTGACTCAGGCTGACATGGCCTAAACCAGATTCTAGATTACCAAGGTTAAAGGACACGGGAAGTGAGAGGGAGATGGAGGCTGCCATATTTATTTCTTTTAAAACAATACCAGTTGCCTGGCTGTCCTGCTGATCCTCTGCTTCCATGAACAGGCATGCAGATCAGATGTACGAGGTGGACATGCACACGTGTGTGGCAGTTGTGGGGTGGGCGGGCATGTGTGGAGGGGGGGGGGCAGCGGAGGAAAGAATCGGGTGATTACAGGTAAAGTCTAAAATACACATGGTGCGTATTGCATTCTTCTAAGAACTTGTACTGCAAGGGGACGGGGCTAACTGCTGGAAGTCGCCGAACAGGGGGTCTCCGAGAATTTGTCCTGAAAACACAGTCAAAGTCAGAATAACTTTTTAGAAGAATGCCATGCTCACCATCCATTTGTATTTTAGACTTTACAGTGTCTTCAACCAATATCTCAGCGTATTATCTGAGATTAAACATAGAGGGATTTTTTTGTGTGTGGAATTTAGCAGCTAGTTATAGCAACCATTATATTAAAAACATGTATATATTCCATACAGAATTCATGTAATTTCACATCACACAGATAAAGCATCAATCATTAATATAACCTCATAAAACATGCAAAAGTGTCATATGCCACCAACTTTTGTACAATATTATTATACAGTATCTACATCTGCCAACGGCATTTGCACTTGATGCATTATCACTTTGTTTCACATTGGATGCAGATATTGTAATATTAGACACAAGTTGTTGGAATACATAGCCAAAGCACAGTTACACAATTTATGAGATTATATAAGAGCTGTGTTGTAACAGGGAAAGTGTGGGCAGCACAGTAGTATAATGGATAACACCCTGCCTCGCAACACTAAGGTCATTGGCTCAGGCTGACACTATATGCATGTAGTTTGTGTACTCTCCATGTGTTTATGTGGGGTTCCTCTAGGTATGCTGGTGTCCTTCTACATCCCCAAAAACATACAGGTAATTCAATTGCCCCCTCCCCCCCCCCCCCCCAAAAAAAAAATCCTTAGACCATAGTGGAACAGGAACCTAAGACAATGACTGAGTATGTTATATGTTAGATTGTGAGCTTCTCTGGATGCCCAGGGTTTGAGTTACCTGGTATATTTCTCCTAACTCCACATCTGTGTCAATCTGATGATATTCCCTGCTCTGGCATACCCTTTCTGAATTATATCTGCTCTTATGCTTTTGATCCAGCCTCAATCTTTGTTGAGAAGTTTTCTTTCTTTGTCTCTGATTCTCTATATCACATGACGTATCTTGATGGTACTATTTCTATATTACCTTTAAAACTTGAGACTCTGTGAGCTCTCTTTAGTTTGTATCCTCAGTTTCATCCCGCCCTGTGTGTGGTGTACGATTTGTCATGTATAGAGTTTTCTTAATAAAACTTTTGAAACTAGATTGGGTGCTCCTCTGAGGGACAGGTGGAAGATGAATGCGCTGAATAAGAACTAGCAAATTAGAGTGAGTTGGGCACGTACATATGCACAACTAAGCCTTAATGTGAATATTTGTGAGTAATAAGATTGCTCCCACAGGGTAGGGGCTCTGAAATGTGGTAAGCTCCCACAGGAAGTGAACAGCTGAGGGAAGAGGATATGACATCATCTGCAGTCATCCTCTCAGTGTTGCCAACTTAGCGACTTTGTCGCTATATTTAGCGACTTTTCAAATCCCTCTAGCGACAATTTTTTTAAAAAGCGACTAACGACAAAGCTGGCGACTTTTTCTTGTGTTACAGACTCTGATGTGTCTGTACTGACTCTTTTCAACTTGCCACAGCAGCTGCCGGCCCCTCCCCCGTCCCGAAGCACTCACAGACAGGCCTGTCCTCTCGCATGAGTCTCCCCCCCCCCCCCCCCAGCTGCAGTTACAGCAGGAGAAGAATAAACTCAATGTTATGAGATAAAAGTCAAAATCTTACAAATGGGTTTGTCAGATACAAATACACATTCTTACCATATTTCAAGCTTCAAATAAGTGTCACGTAACTTTATGAAAGCCATATGACAGAATTATCTCTTACTTTCGGTTTCTGAATTTGCAAATAACTTGCATGTGTGCAGCGTGCATTATGCAAATTACGTGATGACGTCATCTAGCGACTTCTACGACAGCCAATAGCTACTTTCCATACTGACGAGTTGGCAACACTGCTTCCTCTAGGTCCATACTCTCAGATTCAATACTTCCTGCTTGAGCAGATTAAATATGCAGTATGTAGGGGGATACTCTTACAATAAATGCAAAATAATGATAATATGAAATTATATAAATTCTGTACAAAATGTCCATATAACTTGAATATCATCAGGACTACCTCTAAAATCTAAATTCCACAAAAAGCCTTTAGTTTTTACCTCAGACAATACCTGGAGAGGCTCTGGAAACTGTGTGCTGGTCAGAGGATGGATCAGATGCACCACATTGTGAAGAGATTTTCTTGTCAGCCTGAGAAGTCATAATTGGAAGCATCTCAGTCATGTTATACCGTCTGCAGTGTAATGTCATGGTGTCCAGTATAGATAAATGCCATTGTGACCTGAACTAGGTGACATCCCAGGGAAAATCTGAGCACCTTATTGGAAAGGGCCAAATGGCTACATGCATTTCTTGATGTCGAAAATCATTGTGCCTGTTTTTGGTGGATTATAATGTAATAAACTATTTTTTGTGTTTAATAGAACAAATACTGGTTTTAGTGTAGATGTGTAGTGTAGTGTAGATGTTGAAATATAATTGAATGTAAACAGTTATAAATGTTGAGTAATTATTTGAAAATATAATGCCAATATTGGAGAAATCAGGGATTTTTAGTACATTTGTATATAGTTAGGGTCTGTTTTTTGTTTTTTTTTTCTTTTGTATGGAGGGAGTGTAACTCTCTGGCATGTGGAGTAGTGGTATGTCATTGTGAGACATATTGGCCCTGTTTAAAGGAACATTATCACACCAAGTGTTCTAAAATGTACAAATAATATCTAAGTAGCTATGTAAATGTTTTCCCACTTTTCACGTTATCAAAGACAAAAGCTGTAATTCATTGTGTGTAGATTTTAGCCATGTTTGGAATGTCTTATTTGCATAGGTGAATCTCTGCAGTCTGACATGCTAAGAACAGTGTAATATTGAAGCAGAGTTATATGCAATGGCTCTGGTGTCAGGTTTCACACACTTTTACAAATGTTTATGTTGCACATAAGATACATTTCCTCTGCTCTCTGCAGACAGCTCTCAGAGACAGGCAGCTGCTGAGAGCTTTCTCACTCACACACAGGGTTAACAGATGCAGTGTGAGGGAATCCTTCCTTTCCTTCATGACGTAGTCTTTCAGATTTTGGCCGTCACTGAAGTGTGAAAGGAATTTGATAACAGTAAAAAAAAGAGATAAGCATTTTCAAGTATACACCCATACTTAACAGCACTTCCCAAACTATTCCTATCTTAATTGAAAAAGCATGTTAATCGATAGTGTTCCTTTGACTACATTTTCTCACAGGAGATATTTTCATACCTTATAGATAAAATACCTTGTAAGCCCTCAGTAAGGTAATAATGAATCAAATGCTTCTTTACCTACTTCAGAATCAGAATCCCGTTTATTTTGCCAAATACAACAGGAGTCTTACCCGGAACTGATTTTGACACAACAGGGTTGGTACAGTAGCAGAATGGCGCATTTTGCGTACAGTAGGTAAATACAGTGCATATGAATACTTACAGTAGGTACATACAGTGCATATGAATACTTACAGTAGGTACATACATTAGAAACAGGAAATATACAGGGCATGGAAAATAAAGCATTGAAAATAAAGCATTGATAGAAGGAAACACAATAGATGGACCCAGGAGAAGACCAGGGGTGCAATCCAAAGCCATATATGGCATTTAAGATGCTTCTACAGCAATACCAATACTTTGAACCAGATGCCCCCCCCCCCCCCCCCCCCGCCCATTCTTGGGGAGAGAAATGAGAGGAAAAAAAAGAGAAAGGGAAAGAGAAGGTGAGAAGGACAGGGAAAAAGTGAGTTCCCTTTTGCTGGGCAGCCATCAGATGGATCAGGCGTCCAAATGGGGAGGGGGGGGGGGGGATCGCTTTTTTTACTTTCAAGTCCTTTTTTAAATTTTAGATGCTGAAAAGTTAATTTATAAATAAGATGAATAGTTATATCCTGAGAGAAAACTCAGGAAAAAAGTTAGAGACCCCTTGTGTGGTTACAGCAAATACTGCATGTTAAAGCAATACTCACAGCATAGATGCATGGCTCATATTATTAAAAGGGAACCTGAAGTGAGAGGGATATGGAGGCTGCCATATTTATTTCCTTGTAAAAAATGCAAGTGGCCTGGCAGCCCTGTTGACCTTCTGGCATAGTCAAAACCCTGGAAAAAGCATATGGCTAATTCACAGTGTTGGACTGGGAGCTGGAAAACTGAGGAAATTTACTTGCTGGCCAAGCAGCAGTAATCAGGTGTTGCTGCTCATAGTGAAGACTTACTGCAGGTTTCTATTGTGAGTGATAACACAGGGTTACTGCTGCTTGGCCAGCAGGTGGATTTCTTCAGTTTTTCCAGCTCACAGTCCGACACTGCTAATTCAGTAAAAGCTGAGTCAGAGTACTGGATCTGCTGCATGCTTGTTCAGGGTGTATGGCTAAAAGTAATAGAGACATACAGTAGGATCAGGAGGACTGCTAGGCAACTGGTATTGTTTAAAAGGAAATAAATATGGCAGCCTCCATAGCGCTCTTGCTACACTTGTTCTTTAACCACTTGCTCTCCTCCAGAACAAGTATCTTCATTCCTGCAAAATCCCTCTAAACCTTGCAGGGACGTAGATACTCGTCCCTTTGCCGACGCACACTCCTGCTCGATGCCACGCTCATTCTCGCCGGCAATCGTTAAAGGGGAGATCAATGAGTGGGAATGCACCTACACATTTTTTTTTTTTATAAAAAGACCTACATTTAAAATTAACCCCTTACCTCCCACACTCTCCAATAGTAACCCAATTAAAACTTTTGTAAAAAAATAATTAATAAAATTGTACATATTTATATATACACACACACACACACACACACACTTAAAAAAATACAGGGGCTGAACTTTTTAATATGTATAGAGGGTATATATTACTGTTATGTTTTAAAGAATTTTAAAGAGGAACTCCAGTGCAGGGATACTCCGGGTATCTGGACGCATACAAGGGTACGCGTCATCTACATGATGACACGTACCCTCGTACGCGTCATCGCGGTACTCCTGCTGTCTCTTGACGCGACTTACAAAAGTAAACAGGAAGTGTATCAGAGAGAGGGCGGAAGTACCAGATGGTACTAGCGCCTATGCTCTCCGGCTGCCCGCTTCCTGCCCTCCTCCTGCCAGCCTGCAAGGTACCTTCGGGGGACTTAGATTTAATTTTATAGGGTCCAGCAGAAGGGAGAGCTTAGCGGGGAGGGGTGGGGGGCATTTCCGACCCCCCCCCTCCCCCTGCGCTCGGGGCATGCTCTCCCTTTATGGGGCTATGTTCGGCCGGAGACGGCTGTGTTCGGCCGAACAAAGAAGGCCTGTTTGAGTTCGGGCAGCGTGGCCGAGCACCATGAGGTGTTCGGGGGGTGCCGAACCCGAACAGGCCAAAATCCGGGCGAACCCGAACAGTGGCGAACACTGTTCGCCCATCACTAGCCAGGGTGCCACAGGCCACTGATACCACCTATATTTAACCCAAAACACAATTGATACGTAATTCTTTGGAGGTGTCTTGGCTGAAAACTGTCATGTCCCAGTTGTGCGGTTGGACACAATGTGGGCTGCACGACCGCTGTCTGGAACCTAGGCCTAATGTTAACTGACAGACATTTTTTTTTTTGGGGGGGGGGATTTTAAGTCCCCACATCATCAATTAGTGTTCCCCTTTAAAAAATAATGATGCTACATGCCTCATCTACCCTTAAAAAACGTTTTTAAAGCAATTTAAAGGGCACTTCCGGTTTCTCTATCCGGATATCCGAATCCGCCCGGAAAGCCCGGATAATGCGTTCGGATATCCACATGAACGCGGATATCTGAGTTCGGATATCTGGGTATCCGGATCCGGATCAATTCGGATTTGGAAAAGGGGTATCCGGGCACCCCTGCTCCAGTGAAAATAATGTAATAAAAAAGTGCTTCATTTTTACTATAATTATGTATAAATGATTTAGACAGTGTTTTCCCATTGTACAATATTTCCTCTCCCTGATTTTCATTCTGACTTGTACTTCATAGTGACATTTTTACTGCTGGCAGGTGATGTCAGTCGAAGGAGATGCTGCTTGCTTTTTTGGCAGTTAGACCCAGCTGTAAACAGCTGTTATTTCCCACAATGCAATGAGGTTCACAGACAGGAAACTGTCAGGATGACGTCACACTGTGGGAGGAGTTTCACCACAAAATCAGCCATACAGAGCCCTCTGATGATCCGCTAGTGAAAAGGAAAAGATTTCTCATGGGATGATGGATGCAAAACTGAAAAAAATGCACCTTTATTTTCAAATAAAATATTGGCGCCATACTAGAGAACTATTTTAAACATTTTAATCACCGGGACAAATGGGCAAATAAAATGCATGCGTTCTATCCACAGTAGAATGTTTTGTTTTAAAACTATAATGGCCAAAATCTGGAAAATAATGATTTTTTAAAATTTTACTTATTACTCCCATTATAATGCATTTAGAGTAAAATAATTCTTAGCAAAAATACCACCCAAAGAAAGCTTAATTGGTGGCAAAAAAAAAACAAAAAACAATGTATAGATCATTTCTGTGTGATAAGTACTGATAGTACTGATTTAGTTATTGGCAGATGAATGGACGCAGCACTGAATGGTGAAAATTGCTCTGGTAGCGGAGAAGATACAACTGGCGCAACAGAGTCAGATTACCGGGACTAATTTCATCGGAACTGAGGTACTTGGGAGGTCGACAAAGGACGCATCGGTGCTCATAGGGGCAGGAGGAAGCCCTGGGTGAGTACAAAATAATTTTATTTTGCGATCCATGTTTACTTTAAGTAGCATATAAAAGTCCAAGTACACAGTCATCACCATATATATATAAATGATCTCTTTTATTGGTGAGGTAACTGATTGCTTAGCTGTACAGGACATCATTTATAAGTGACAGCACAGTGCCTGATCGAGGTTGCCTATAGCAATCGATCAGGTATTAGTCTTCATTCTCTGATCTCTGCTGGTAAAATGACAGCTGGAATTTGATTGCCTCCTCTGGGCTGTACAGACTCTCTCAGTCCCTGCTTCTCAGATTTGATAAATTGCATCATTGTTCTTAACCCTTTCCTAGATGGGGCATCCTTGGAGACAGGCACTTACTGTTTTTCAACCCCAATTGATTTTAATGAGATTTGGTTGTCATGGCTAAACCTTAACAAAAAGTTCCTGTCAAATGTCCCTTTAACCTACCTTTAGAGTGAAAAAAAATATTTTATAATGCCTTCTTTTAGAATTGTTCCTGCCTGTTTCCTTATAAATTACCTCTAACTGAATAATAATAATAATAACATTTGTATAGTGCTTTTCTCTTGTCAGACTCAAAATGCTTCAGAGCTGCAGCCACTAAGGGGGTGCTCAATAGGCCAATAGGCCAGTGTTAGGAAGTCTTGACCAAGATCTCCTTACTGAATAGATGCTGGATTCTTTTAGTAATCCCTTCCTGAAGTTTTAAGAGGAACTTTACTGAAGCACAGTAATGGGGGGGGGGGGGGGAATAAATCAATACATTGAAAAGTGAGAAGTTCAAAAATAGATGATAGATCAAGAAATTATTGATACCCGCAAAACAATTCATTCATGTTGCTTGATCCACCTTGAGTCTGCAGGTCATCATCAGGGCAGGCCCGCTCATGAGGCGGGGTGAAACTTTTGCCTCAGGCGGCACTTCTTGGGGGGCGGCAACCGCCCGTTCGTGGGTGCGGGGTCGGCCGCCGAGCTGGAGGGGTAGTGGGCAGAAAGGGGGTATTGGGCCTAGCGGTGGGGAGGGGGGTCAGATCCCCCCCCTCCCTCGCCTGGGTCCCCCGATCTGCGCTCCACCTCCAGCTTTAATTAGTTCCTTAGCTGCCGATAGTAAGAGGGATGGGCGGGGATCACTCACCTTTTCCGGTTCCAGCGTGCGCTCTACTGACGTCACTTCCTGCAACGCTGCCCACTGTATTGTAAGTCAGTGGAGCGCACGCTGGAACCGGAGGAGGTGAGTGATCCCCGCCCGTCCCTCTTACTATCGGCAGCTAAGGAACTATTTAAAGCTGGCGGTGGAGTGCAGATCGGGGGACCCAGGCGAGGGAGGGGGGGACCGACCACCCTCCCCACCGCTAGGCCCAATACCCCTTCCTGCCCGCTACCCCCTCCAGCTCGGCGCCCCCCCCCCCCCCCAATTTTTTCTAAATTTGCCTCAGGCGGCAAAAAGTCTAGGGCCGGCCCTGGTCATCATCTTTGCTACTGACAGACTTAAAAAAAACTCTAGTCTACATGACAAGCCCTATGGGCACAGAGTAAAGCTGATAACTTTATTATAAATATCAAATGATTAAAATTGGACTCCACTGTCGTGGGTCATCGTGCTGTGAAAACCTTAAAATAGGGATTTCAACCCTCTCAAACGAGTCTGTGGGGGTTCTGGCCACTTCTATAGTATCAGGAAGTGGGGTGTAGCTATCCCACTGGGCGGGTGAATTCTTCACTAGGTGTAGGTGAGGAGGGAAAAGTCTACCCTGACAGGGTGTAGGTCAGACTAGCTGACAGTCAGTTGCAGGCCTTCCAGGATATACAGGGTGGGCCTTTTATATTGAGCACCCCCTTAGTGGTGACCATGGCGGCCATTTTGAAGTTGGTCATTTTGAATCCAACTTTTGTTTTTTCAATAGGAAGAGGGTCATGTGACACATCAAGCATATTGGGAATTTCACAAGAAAAACAATGATTTTTCTTGTGAAATGGCTGGGACTTTGCATTTGCATTCCAGTACATGCGCATCGGGTTTGCTTTCTAACTGACAATGTAAACCCATCCTATTAATAACATAGGATGCGTTCATCGTCCAATTTAGCGGTTTCCTGCGTTACAGAAAGTGCTGTGGTTTTTTTGGCAGTTGGAAAGAGCCGTTATTTCCCAAAATGCAATGAGGTTCACAGATAAGATTCCGTCAGGACCAGAGTCATCACATCACACTGTGGGAGGGGTTTCAACACAATATCAGCCACACGGACCCCCCCCCCCCCCCCGATGATCTATTTGCAGTGGTGCTCACCGCCAGGTCGTGATCACGCTTATGCGTGGATTCACGACCATTTTGACGCATTCCGCCTCGGACACGCTAAGCCGTGAATAGATTTTCAACCACGAAAATCTGCTTCGGCTTCGCGTGAATGCGGACAGAAATCCGCATTCACGCTCGTGAAACCCGGCGCTGAAGTCGTGGTTAGCGGAAATGCGTCAAACTATGCGGAAGTGACACATTGCAGGCCAATTAGAGGGCCCCAGCCAGGCCCTAGCAACCAATCACAGGAGGGGAGCTATGCCCTCCCCTCCTGAATATAAAGCGGCGGCCATGATGGAAAAGCTCTGTCCTTGCTAGACTGTGGTGCTGAGAGGATTATCTCCAGGCCATTGTTTGAGCAAGTGCATTTATTGTGTTAAAAACAATGCTTTTTTTGCTAACACTGCTCTTATACTGTACACAGTTAGCTAGTCAGTGAGTGATTGCTGTAGTTAGTTGTAGTCAGTGTAGTGTAGTGGGAGTGTGGGAGTCTAGTGATTATTTAACTGTGTGTAGTGCAGGTAGAGTTGAGCTGAAATTTTCGTAATTTCGCATTACTATAATTACGCATGCGAAATTTGCGATTACGATGCGAAATTAGCGTAGCGAAATTGCCATTAAAATCGTAATTGAAAATACCGTAAGCGTAATTTTCAACGCGAAATTTCGCGTTTCGTTCATGCCGTAATTTCGCATTAAACGCTACCGTAATTTCGCGTTAAACCGTAACGCTCCGTATAATATAAAAAAGCCGCCGACTTTAAGGGTTAATAGCAAAGCCCCCTTAAATGCTAAGAGCCTCAAATTTGGAGAATATATTAAGGAGATCAGGAGGAATAAGAGGAAAAAAATTTTTTTCAAAAAGACCTTATAGTTTTTGAGAAAATCGATGTTAAAGTTTCAAAGTAAAAATGTATACATTTAAAAACCCGCCGACTTTAACGGTTAATAGCAAAGCCTGCTTAAAGTTTAGGAACACCAAATTCCTAGGGTATATTAAGGGGATCAGTGGGAATAAGAGGAAAAATTTTTTTTTCAAAAACACCTTATAGTTTTTGAGAAAATCGATTTTTAAGTTTCAAGGGCAAAAATGTCTTTTAAATGCGGAAAATGTCAGTTTTTTTTGCACAGGTAACAATAGTGTATTATTTTCATAGATTCCCCCAAGTGGGAAGAGTTTTACTTACTTCGTTCTGAGTATGGGAAATATAAAAAAAAAACGACGTGGGGTCCCCCCTCCCAGACCTCTTTAACCCCTTGTCCCCCATGCAGGCTGGGATAGCCAGAATGCGGAGCACCGGCCGCGTGGGGCTCCGCACCCTGACTATACCAGCCCGCATGGTCCATGGATTGGGGGGTCTCGGAAGGGGAGGGGCAGCCAAGCTTTCCCCTCCCCCTCCGAGCCCTTGTCCAATCCAAGGACAAGGGGCTCTTCTCCACCTCCGATGGGCGGTGGAGGTGGAGGCCGCGATTTCCTGGGTGGGGGGTTCATGGTGGAATCTGGGAGTCCCCTTTAAAAAGGGGTCCCCCAGATGCCCACCCCCCTCCCAGGAGAAATGAGTATAGAGGTACTTGTAGTACCCCTTACCCATTTCCTTTAAGAGTTAAAAGTAAATAAACACACAAACACATAGAAAAAGTATTTTAATTGAACAAAAAACATAACCACGAAAAAAGTCCTTTAATATTCTTAATTAACCATTAATACTTACCTGTCCCTTTAAATAAATGATCCCACGCAATATCCTCGGAAATGTTCTATCAGTTACAATGTAACAAAGTTATTACAATATAACAACTTTGTTACATTGTAACTACGCCGCACCCGACGTCACTCACCGCCGCCGCCGCCGCCGCCGCCGCGTCTGCGCTGCAGGACCCGACAGAGCTCTGAGCTATAGCTCAGAGCTCTCGAAAGCATCTTTGTATTTGGGCTCCAAGGAGCCCCATTGGTCCTTAGCAGACCAATGGGGTTCCTTCTGATTTGAAGGAACCCCATTGGTCTGCTAAGGACCAATGGGGCTCCTTGGAGCCCAAATACAAAGATGCTTCTCAGAGCTCTGAGCTATATAGCTCAGAGCTCTGTCGGGTCCGTGCAGGACGCTAAGTCCCTGCCGGCTCCGCTGCCCTCCCCGCCTCTCCCACATGTCACCCACATGTCACCCACATGTGGGTGACATGTGGGTGACAGATGTGGGCGGGGTGGACAGCGGGAGCTGCGGGGACTTAGCGTCCTGCACGGACGCGTATGCGGCGGCTGAGCGGCGAGTGGCGTCGGGTGCGGCGTAGTTACAATGTAACAAAGTTGTTACATTGTAATAACTTTGTTACATTGTAACTGATAGAACATTTCCGAGGATATTGCGAGGGATCATTTATTTAAAGGGACAGGTAAGTATTAATGGTTAATTAAGAATATTAAAGGACTTTTTTCGTGGTTATGTTTTTTGTTTAATTAAAATACTTTTTCTAAGTGTCTGTGTGTTTATTTACTTTAACTCTTAAAGGGAATGGGTATGGGGTACAAGTACCTCTATACTCATTTCTCCTGGGAGGGGGGGTGGGCATCTGGGGGACCCCTTTTTAAAGGGGACTCCCAGATTCCACCATGAACCTCCCCCCCAGGAAATCGCGGCCTCCACCTCCACCGCCCATCGGAGGTGGAGAAGAGCCCCTTGTCCTCGGATTGGACAAGGGCTCGGAGGGGGAGGGGAAAGCTTGGCTGCCCCTCCCCTTCCGAGACCCCCCAATCCATGGACCATGCGGGCTGGTATAGTCAGGGTGCGGAGCCCCACGCGGCCGGTGCTCCGCATTCTGGCTATCCCAGCCTGCATGGGGGACAAGGGGTTAAAGAGGTCTGGGAGGGGGGACCCCACGTCGTTTTTTTTTTTATATTTCCCACACTCAGAACGAAGTAAGTAAAACTCTTCCCACTTGGGGGAATCTATGAAAATAATACACTATTGTTACCTGTGCAAAAAAACCTGACATTTTCCGCATTTATAAGACATTTTCGCCCTTGAAACTTAAAAATCGATTTTCTCAAAAACTATAAGGTCTTTTTGAAAAAAATTTTTTTCCTCTTATTCCCACTGATCCCCTTAATATACCCTGGGCATTTGGTGTTCCTAAACTTTAAGCAGGCTTTGCTATTAACCGTTAAAGTCGGCGGGTTTTTAAATGTTTACATTTTTCCTTTGAAACTTTAACATCGATTTTCTCAAAAACTATAAGGTCTTTTTGAAAAAAAATTTTTTCCTCTTATTCCTCCTGTTCTCCTTAATATATTCTCCAAATTTGAGGCTCTTAGCATTTAAGGGGGCTTTGCTATTAACCCTTAAAGTCGGCGGCTTTTTTATATTATACGGAGCGTTACGGTTTAACGCGAAATTACGGTAGCGTTTAATGCGAAATTACGGCATGATTCGACTGTAATGCGAAAATTACGCGAAAATTACGCTTACGCGAAATTTCGCGAAATCCTTCTTCATTACGATTATGTACTTACGGCCATAATCGTAATTACACTAATTACGCGAAATTTCGCAAAATCGTAATTAGGTCATTACGCTCATCTCTAAGTGCAGGCAGGTTCAGTGCTGCAGTGTAGTCAGTGTAGTGGGAGTGGGGATTATCTGTGTGTAGTGCAGGCAGGCAGGTTAGTGCAGCTGCAGTGTTCACTTGTATATTCCAGTGACAGTTATACACTTGTACTATTTGCAGGCAGCCAGTCACACCGCCGGCGCCGCCACTCTCTGCCAGCGCTGTTCATTCATTCTGTCAGTGACCTTGTGCCGTGCCCAGTTCACACTGCTCACTCGCTGGCATATAAGCATCTCATTACACAGTGTGACATCCTTGTGTGCCCACTGCATCCTTCAGTGACCTAGTTGTATATCCAGTGCCCACTGCTGTGCCCACTGCATCCTTCAGTGACCTTGTACTGTGCCCACTGCATCCTTCAGTGACCTAGTTGTATATCCAGTGCCCACTGCTGTGCCCACTGCATCCTTCAGTGACCTTGTACTGTGCCCACTGCATCCTTCAGTGACCTAGTTGTATATCCAGTGCCCACTGCTGTGCCCACTGCATCCTTCAGTGACCTTGTACTGTGCCCACTGCATCCTTCAGTGACCTAGTTGTATATCCAGTGCCCACTGCTGTGCCCACTGCATCCTTCAGTGACCTTTTACTGTGCCCACTGCATCCTTCAGTGACCTAGTTGTATATCCAGTGCCCACTGCTGTGCCCACTGCATCCTTCAGTGTTCTTGTACTGTGCCCACTGCATCCTTCAGTGACCTAGTTGTATATCCAGTGCCTACTGCTGTGCCCACTGCATCCTTCAGTGACCTTGTACTGTGCCCACTGCATCCTTCAGTGCCGTTGTACTGTGCCTGGTGCATCCTTCAGTGACCTTGTACTGTGCCCACTGCATCCAGTGATTCATTACTAGCAACATGTCTGGCAGGGTGAGAGGAAAGGGAGTTCAATTGCCTCAGCCACTTCTGGGACTGCTCCACGTCCGCCCGCATTGTCCTCCTCCTCCTGACTCAGTCGCTTCCACCAATGTACTCTGTCTGCGTTCACACTGCCCGGGTCACCGGGTGCATTTAATTTTTTGGCCAGCACTATGACGCTGTGCTGCTACTACTACCACCAGACCAGTATGTTGCCATGGTCCTTCTGTTCTGTGCTGCTGAACTGACCGCCCGCATTGTCCTCCTCCTCCTGACTCAATCGCTTCCACCAATGCACTCTGTCTGCGTTATCACTGCCCGGGTCACCGGGTGCTTTTAATTTTTTGGCCAGCACTATGACGCTGTGCTGCTACTACTACCACCAGACCAGTATGTTGCCATGGTCCTTCTGTTCTGTGCTGCTGAACTGACCGCCCGCATTGTCCTCCGCCTCCTGACTCAATCGCTTCCACCAATGCACTCTGTCTGCGTTATCACTGCCTGGGTCACCGGGTGCATTTAATTTTTTGGCCAGCACTATGACGCTGTGCTGCTACTACTACCACCAGTATGTTGCCATGGTCCTTCTGTGCTGCTGAATTGACCGCCCGCATTGTCCTCCTCCTCCTGACTCACTCGCTTCCACCAATGTACTCTGTCTGCGTTCACACTGCCCGGGTCACCGGGTGCATTTAATTTTTTGGCCAGCACTATGACGCTGTGCTGCTACTACTACTACCAGTATGTTGCCGTGGTCCTTCTGTGCTGCTGAACTGACCGCCCGCATAGTCCTTCTCCTGACTCAGTCGCTACCACCACTGCACTCTGCGTTCACACTGCCCGTGTCCACTGACAACTCTGCTGCGATGTCATTGCTAATTGCTGCACAAAAAAAAAAAAAAAAGACAAATTACAAAAACCTCTCTGGGGCCTTTTTGGCGTCAGCCACTCATCCTCCTCCAGCGGTACCTTCGCCGTCAAGTGCCATTGGAACTTCCTCTTTGATTGCTTAACGCGTATATCCCTTTTTAAAACCACTTATTACCAATTAATAGCCCCATTTAAAGTGTTGATTTCACTTTAAAATCCATTTTCTCTAGAAAAAAAATTTGGGGGGAATTTTTTATGTTGAAGTTATGTTGCCCCTTATCACCTCGATAATCCATGCAATTTGGGGGATTGTAGCATGTATGGGGGCTTTGTTATTAACGTTAAAAGAAAATCCGCCTCCGGGCGGGAATCCACGCGTGATTACGCCATTCACGGCAAAAAATCCGCGTGGTTGCGTGGACGCGGACGAAATTCCGCATGCGGCGGGGCCGAATGCGGATTTTTTTTTGCAACCACGCGGATTGCCGAATTCGTGGATGAGGCACATCCGAGCATCCCTATCTATTTGAGAAAATGTAACAATTTCTACTGATTGGGTAAAGTTCCTCTTCAATCTTAACCTTGTAACCCTAACAACTAAAGGTAATTTCCTCCCACTCTACCTCCTCACACCATCCCTTCTTATCTGCCTTATTCTCACTGAAAATACCAAATAATACTCACCTTTCTTTCTTTATGTTGTCTTCATAAATGGATGACATTCCACTTCCCCATCTCTGTAATCAGGGTGACATGAATCTTTTCACACTTCTCTTTAGCCTTAAAGCGGATCGGAGATGAAAAACTAACTATAACAAGTAACTTGTCTATATATCTTAGCTAAAGTTTTGATAGTGTACACAGCAAATCTAGCTGCAAACAGCTTTAATAGAATAAGAATATTTCTTCCTGTGATACAATGACAGCAGACATGTTGTTTGTAAACATTACACAGAGGCAGACTTATCTGTATCTTGAGCAAAAAAACTAATCCCCCCTCCTACTCCCTCCTCCCCTCTGCCTCTGAAATCTCTGGCTAGTAACCTCCTCCTCCTCCTGCCCAGACTGAGCTCCCATGAGCCCTTGCTACTGTCTGAAAGTGCCTTGGCTCTCTGAAAATCTGTGGGCGTGGTTTATTTAGTTGATAGGGAATTAGAGCATTAAAACAAAAACAAAAAAGTATTTGGCTTGAGGAATGCCCTATAAACAATAGGAAAGGAACACAATTATGCAATGAGTAAAAGTTCGTCTCGGATCCACTTTAAGGGGAATGTGGACAGAAGTTTACATTTTAGTTTAAGCAAGTAAAGGGAGGGGGGGTTGAAACTATAGCTCGGTTTCTAGGATCACGTTTTGAAATGTGGTAGGGAGGGACTTCCAGGTTTGTCTAGAATTTGGAAATAGTGAGATTATATTTCTATTCTCATGCAAAGCGAAAGAGTGTGGGCGAGGTCTCCCTGTGCGTAGGGACATCTTTATTGTTCATGTTATGTCACCTGACGCATACCTTCCAACTGTCCCTCTTTTGGAGGGACAGCCTCTCTTTGGGAACCCTGTCCCTCTTTCCTCCTTATTTGTCCCTTTTTCAGGACTGATGTACAGATCTATGTAAATATACGGTATGTATTTTTCTACAGAAAACAATTGAATCTAAACTTTATTCTTTTCCTTTAAATTGTTATTTTTTCGTATTTGCAAATGTTAATATGAAGGAAAATGAACCAGGTCAGAAAGGACCAGTGTGGTTTGAATGATAAAACAGCATATTTTTCTTATGAAATCTTTATAGTATGCATATCCAGGGGAGTGCTGGGGGTGTGGTTAGAGGTGTGGCAGGGGTGTGGCTTAAGTGTGCTACTTTCTGATTTCAAAAAAGTTGTGAGGTATTTCTGACGTCTCCTTTAACTTATTGTGATGCATTTTAATGTAGCAGGATTGCCTGATCATAAACAAGCTTCCTCACTGAGAGCCAAGCGGTGTATTTGTACAGCAATCGCTACACTAAACGCTACATCACTCAAAACAATCGATAATGATCATTTCAGGCGACAGTAATTGAGAGTCTGAATGAGATTTAAAAACTGCAGTCATCCTCTTCTTTTGAACCCAGGAGTTCTCCAGTCATTCCTGCAGCTTGTATTTCCTTACCCCGTCTCAGGATTTCCCACTGCAGCGCTGGAATGCTGCTGACTATGGCTAGGGGATTTCTATAATTAACAGGTAATTAAATAATTGTTCCCTCTAACACTAAGCAAAATGTTTAGATGTATATTAGGCTGAGAACGTTAACTGTCAGGGGTCCTCAATGAAACAAATGGTGCTCGGCTGCTGCAGAGATTCCTCAGGGCCTTCTTAGCCGCCTCCCGGCCGTAGTATTGCTACAGAGATAGCTCAGCATTTATCAAAGGGACGGCTCCTCACTGAAGGCAAGCGGGCGCGTTCTTTTCAATGAGCCAGCAGTTGTAGCTGGCGAGGTATAAATGAACCGCCGTCCAATAATAGTACTACAATAAGTCTGTTCTTGCTTGGTGAAGTGTGTGAAATTCAGCCTGCATTAGGTTTCCACTGAAGCATGTAGGAATAGAGCTCTGTTATCCTCATGCTAAGGCTAGGTATAGACTTGTGAAGGCAATCACAATAACAGGCCTGATGCTGGACATTGTATGCAATGGGCCTGGCTCTATACATACTCCACATCCCTAGGCTATCATTCATAAAGCATTTCCGCATGCGGAAATGCTTAAAACAGCTGACTTTACCGAACACTCGGCAAAGTCAGCATTTATAAAGCCTCTTTCCGCATGGAAAAATGACACTACCGAGCAGAGTGATAAATCACCGCCTAGTGCGGTGATTATCGGTACAAATGTAGCAAAATGTTCATTCATAAAGATCACCGCAAGCGGTGTGAGGTCGGGAAGTACCGCTCCCTCTGATGTGGCGATAACAATGTAAGTGAATGGAGCCACACAGACCTCCCAGGCAGCTGCAGCAGAGCGGAACACGGAGAAATGTATCAACTCGGCAGCTTCCGTGTCTCCGCAAGCCTACCGCCAGCCTAGTTCGGGGAATCTCCGCACTGCTTCCGCACATGGATACTTTTTTATGAATGCCCACCCAGAAGTCTAAAAATCCGCCAGCGGTGTTTTCCCGCACTGATTCTCTTTACCGACAGCCTGTTCATGAATGATAGCCCTTGTGTCAGCGTGTATTGAGGTAAGTCATCCATTCTGGTGCATTGCTGTTCATTTAATAAAGTTTGGCTTAAGACACTGGAAAGGGTTCATGTAACCGGACTGATTCTGCTATTCCCCTGAGGAGGTGTTTTTACACCATAGGAATTAACCTCCCCCCAGTTAGCTAAATAAAAGGTACTCAAAGTAATTTATCCCAAATTAACTTAACCTCCCTGATGGTCGATTAAATACAGATTTTTGTACCAAAAGCGGCGCAATTTTTTTTAAAGGCAATTCTTTATATCATATGCACTTTTGCAGACGGCTTGCAAGTTGCAGTCTTGCAAGTGGTTCGCTAACATACTTAAGATATTAAAAATGTGCTTACTTTTGTTAATGTTTTTATTGCTGCTATGGACAGTAGTGCTGCCCATAACATTTTTTTGGGGTTACACTTTTACTTTTGTACACGTTGGATTCAACACAACTGTATGTATATTGAATCCAATGCCGGGACGTAGATCAAGGACTGCGGGAATACAACGCAGAGGCAAACCAGCGACACACTTAGAGGTAAGTTTTAATATTTCAAGCAGAGTCCGATTCGGCTTACTGTTTCTAGCAAAATTTTTCAGTCCGTGTCAGATCAGAGGTTAAAGAGAAACCATGACCAAGAATCGAACTTCATCCCAATCAGTAGCTGATACCCCCTTTCCCATGAGCAATCTTTTCCTTTTCACAAACGGATCATCAGGGGTCTCTGTATGGCTGATATTGTGGGGAGATCCTCCCACGGTGGGATGACAGGACCATGGTCCTGACAGTTTCCTGTCTGTAAACCTCATTGCATTGTGGGAAACAGATGTTCACAGCTGGGTCCAGCTGCCAAAAAAGAAAGCAGCATTTCCTTCTACTGACATCACCTGTCAGCAATATAAATGTTACCATATGGCAAAGGTCAGAATGTAAATCAGGGAGAGAAAAGCTTTTACAATGGGCAAACACTGACTGACTAAATTATTTATACATATTTATTGAAAAAATGAAGCACTTTTTTATTAAATTATTTTCACTGGAGTTCCTCTTTAAAGAAAAATTGTAGTCAAAATAACACACTGAATAAATGTCTTATTACATTTATAAACATGACTTGATAAATTAGTCAGTGTTTGTCCATTTTAAAATCTTTCCTCACCCTTATTTACATTCTGAAATTTATCACAGGTGGCGACATCTTTAGTACTGGCAAGTCACCTCTGTGGAATGTTCATTTACTGAAAAGGCCTAGCGCCAGTAGAAAAGATCTCTGGTCTCCCAGAATGCTCTGGAGAAAGGGGTGAGAATTCCTCATAGCAGACAGCCTAAGCTAAGCCTCAGTGGGAGGGAAAGGGCTAGATACCAATATACAGTAAAATATAGCTAGAGGAAGTGCCACTTATGCAGTACTAAAAGCCATGCTTGAGTGATTCCATGCTACTGCGCAGGCGTGGGCCATCTTTAAACCTGCGCACATGGACGGGAGAGTTGCCGGGCAAACAAGCTTTTCTCAAACATCTTCAGAGCGTCAGTGCGTTGGATTGGTGGGGGGTAGCCTCTGGACTATTGAAATCAAACAGATTTTCGGATAAATCCCATTAATCTGATCGGATTGGTTGTTAGATTTTTGTCCATTAGTGGTCCCAATTATTCATATGAATAGTCACCCATAAACGATAATTGCTCAAATTGACCTTTACAAAACATAATTTTAATACAAATTAATGTATTTTTTCTGCATACAATTAACCACTTCACCACTGAGGCCTCTTTTCCACGGACAGTTGATAGGTAGTGAAATGCCAACTCTCACAACTGCTTGCTGCTGCCTGGTAACTGCTCGCTGCTGCCTGGTAGCTGCTTGCTGGGCACACAGCTCAACAGTCCTGGGAAAAGAGGCCTTATGTGTTTTTTCCTTTGTGGACCAGAGCAATTTTCACCTTTTAACGCTCCTCCTATTAATTTGCCAATTACTTTATCACTACTTATCACAACCAAATAATCTATACCTTGTTTTGTTTTTTGCCACCAATTAGGCTTTCTTTGGGTGGAATGTTTTGATAAGAATTATTTCATTCTAAATGCATTTTAACAAGGAATAAAAGTGGGCAAAAAGAATCATTATTTCTCAGTTTTCGCCATTATAGTTTTAAAAAAATACATGCTACCAACCGTAATTAAAATTCACCTATTTTATTTGCCCATTTGTCCCGGTTATTACAATGTTAAAAATATCTCCCTAGTACAATGTATTCCCTAGTACAATGTATACAATATTTTATTTGGAAATAAAGGTGCATTTTTTCAGTTTTGTGTCCATCACTAATTACAAGCTATACTTTAAAAAAATTACAGTAATATACCCTTTTGACATACTGAACATATTTAAAAAGTTCCATCCCTAATTTATGTATTTTCTTTTTTTTGTAATTGATGCAAAAGTTTTATTTGGGTAACTATGGGAGAGTGTGGGAGGTAAGGGGTTAATTATACTGGTATGTGTAGGTCTTTTTATAAAACAAAAAAAGTATGTAGGTGTAATTTTACTATTTATCCACAAAATGTCATCACACCTTATATTCATGAGCATACTTTTAGTACCCCAACAGGAAGTAACGCGTGGATGTGTTACTTACATTATTTCAATGACCGCTGGCATCTCATTGATGCCGGCGATCATTGATACCGGCAGTTTGATCAATGAATGGGAACTGTGTTCCCATTCACTGATCCGTGTACTAGTACACCACGGAGGAGGAGGGGTCGCGGGTGCACGCATTCATGCGCGCTGGCCATAAGAACAAGAAGACAAATATTTACGCCCCTCAGGGCTGGGCCGAGGCGAGAGAGGCTCTAGCCTCAGGGCGCAGTGTAGGAGGGGGCGCACAACTCACTCACTCACTCACTCACTCACTCACTCACTTTGAAGCAGAGAGAAATAAGAAAAGGGGACACATGGCAGTGACTGCAAGTCAGATAATTAGAGATTAAGGTGTTGGGAAGACCTGGGGCGCCTCTTTGTCTAATAGCAATCAGTGTGTGACGGCTGGGGTGGGAGGGATGGAGGGGTGCACTTTGGTGTCTCAGCCTTGGGTGCTGGAGGACTTTGTCCCAGCTCTGACGCCGCTAGAGCCGTTAGAGAGCAACCACTGGGTCTAGATATACTGCCACTGACGCAGGCACACAGCTAGTGGTTAAGCCATTGTAGAGAGCTGAGAAATCTGGTTGCTGGATTTTCTGACTCTTGCAGAACCCAGACTTCCGCTGGTTTGACAATTGACAGGAATTCTGGTTAGTTTCTAAGTCCTTTGTTTGGAAGTTACTGTTCCTGCATACAGACGCTGGTAATAATAATCCATCACCCTGTGGAGTTTTTGTTGATGCAGCAATCGTGTCATTTGTACCATTCCCACAATGAGGAACTGGTGATAAATTTAACTGCTTGGCAACCGTTGGGATTTGTTAACGTGCCATTTTAGGAGCGCACAGCGACTCCCATGGCAGTGTCGTTTTCGCATACCGCTTGCAGTTTTGGGCTCATTCACATCTGGAGTGCCATTTTGGCTTTATGTTGTTGGGATAAATAATGACATAACCAGCAGGTAGTGCTGAGGCAGCGAAACAGGATGATGCTATTCAGCCGCTACATACGTTATGGGCCTTTAAACTATAGTACTTAGTATAGAATCCCGATGTTCGCTGGTGAAGGACACCTTTGTCATCTCTCATCTGGGATCCCAGCACTTGTGATGTGTTCACAAACAAGACAGGCAACGCCAAAGAAAAAGCACAGACTCTTCAATAGCATGGCTTTTTTTCCATTAGCAGCACACATGACTTCTCCAGATCATATGAGGTGAAGCGAGAAATACCCAGATATTTATACACATAAATAGTTCACTTACTCCAGGCAACATAGTCTTTCCTGATAGAAAATCATCCCTAGGATGTCACTTAAGTTAACTTGCTGAAGGTGTGCATCAAGGTAAAGTTGGTAAACACTATCTGCACTGAGTTCATTGGTTCTCCTTATGTCTGCATGGGTTTCCTCCAGGCACTCATGTTTCCTCCCACATCCCAAAAACATACATATGAGTTGATTGGCTTCCCCTTAAATTGGCCCTAGACTATGATACAAACATATGCATATGACTAGGTTAGGCATTAGATTGTGAGCCCCTCTGAGGGATAATTAAGTGACAAGACAATATACCCTTTACAACGCTGCGGAAGATGTCAGCACTATATAATAATAATAATAGTGATGGCTGGTGTTGAAGGCCACCATCTAGGGATGGTTATTCAGTTAAATGTGAGCTCTTAAAAAAACCTACTTTACTCTTTTTCCAGAATGGGCACCATTCTATCTCAGCACCTGATCCCTTGAGTGACATTGCAGGGATGAGGGTGTACAGATGCATCGCTAGCCTATAGGCTAGTAATGTGTTATGTTGCTAGGCAGTAGGGGGGGGCAGAGGGATGTTGGAGCGGTACACAAGTGACATCACACAAACTGAGTGGCTAGAACAATGGTCTCAGGCACTGATAGGCCAAATCGATCCGTTGGGCTTATTGCTGGGCAAGACGTTGGGGGCATCGGAAGCCACTGTACACACTCTAGACTCTCAGTTAGAGATGGCCCGAACCTCTGATTTTCGGTTCGCGAACGCGAACCTCCGCAAAAGTTTGGTTTGCGCAAACTTTCGCGAACCGCAATAGACTTCAATGGGGAGGCGAACTTTGAAAACTAGAAACACTTATGCTGGCCACAAAAATGATGGAAAAAATGTTTCAAGGGGTCTAACATCTGGGTTTTTGCATGGATGAGTGGGATAGATGCCAAAAGTCTCGGGGAAAAATCTGGATTTGACGCAAAGCAGCGTTTTAAGGGCAGAAATCACATTGAATGCTAAATTGGAGGCCTAAAGTGCTTTAAAACATCTTGCATGTGTATACATCAATCAGGGAGTGTAATTAGAGTACTGCTTCACACTGGCACACCAAACTCACTGTGTAACGCACCGCAAAGAGCTGTTTGTGTAGTGACGGCCGTGCTGGACTGGTGCGCACCATGGCGAGAGTGCAGGCCGTGACGGTTTTCAAGCCCATATGGTCGCCGGGCTGTGGTAGCTCAATGATAGAACAACAGTGACTGTCCAGCTGATCAAATTTGGTCTGTCCATAATGAAGCAACGACCTCATTATCCTGGGGGTGCCCCCCCCCCGAGACACGCATATCGCCGTCGGTTATTGCTTCATTGTGATACGCAAGCCCCTTCGCCGTGGCAAGGTAATGATCACGAAGGGCAATTGGCACAAGTGCATGCCTTTTGTTTTGTTGTTGCAGCTGCAGTGCAGCCAGAAAAATTAGGCAGGCATGTACACGCACCAGAAAAAGTAGTATAGCGGCCGCTGCTGGCCTTAAAAATTCAGAAATCCACCTGGAGTCCTGGACCCTGTTGGCGGTGGCGGAGAAGGCAGTCAAGTGGCCTGCGTGCAGAGGTGCTGTGTGGGGAGTGACTTAGGCTTGGGGCAGGCAGTCACACGGCGTGCAGGCAGAGATGCTGTGTATGGGGACTGACTTAGTTTTCGGGCGGGCAGTAGCCCTCCGGGATCCATGCCATAAAGGTAAGGTACTGAAAACTTTTGTGACTTAGGCGACTTCTCTTCTCAGTAACAATGCCTCCAGCTGCGCTGAAGGTCCTTTCTGACAGGACGCTTAAGGCAGGGCAAGACAGAAGTTGGATGGCAAATTGTGACAGCTCTGGCCACAGGTCAAGCCTGTGCACCCAGTAGTCCAAGGGTTCATCGCTGCTCACAGTGTCTACATCCACACTTAAGGCCAGGTAGTCGGCTACCTGCCGATCGAGGCGTTGGCGGAGGGTGGATCCAGAAGGGCTAAGGAGAGTCGTTGGACTAAAGAATGTCCGCATGTCCAACATCACCATGAGATCGCTGGAGCGTCCTGTCCTTGCCTGCGTTGACATGGGAGAAAGATTACTGGCAGTGGTACCTTTATTGCATTGTGCTGTGACATCACCCTTAAACTCATTGTAAAGCATAGTTGCCAGCTTGTTCTGCAAGTGTTGCCTTCTGGTGAGTTGGTAACATGTCCGCCACTTTGTGCCTATACCGAGGGTCTAGTAGCGTGGACACCCAGTACACACGGCACGCTCCAGGAAGTAAGCGTATGGGATCAAGTCGCTGATGGTGCCTTCACTGTGACTCACCAGGTTGGTCACCTTCTCAAATGGCCGCATGAGCCTGCATGCATTTTGCATGAGTGTCCAGTTGTTGGGCCAGAACATCCCCAGAGTGTGTCCTTCTACTGTAGTTGTAGAGATACTGGGTGACGGCTTTCTCCTGTTCTAGCAGGCGAGAGAACATAAGGAGGGTCGAATTCCAGTGAGTCAGACTATCGCAAATCAGGCGTCTCACCGGCAACTTGTTCCTCCGCTGAATATCGGCAATGTGTGCCATGGGCGTGTAAGACCGCCTGAAATGCCCACACACCTTCCTGGCCTGCTTCAGGACGTCCTGTAGGTATGGGTACTTTGACACAAATCTGTGAATGACTAGATTCAGCACATGTGCCATGCAGGGTACATGTGTCAGCTTTCCCAAATTCAAAGCGGAAATGAGATTGCTGCCGTTGTCACACACCATGTTGCCGATCTCCAGCTGGCGTGGGTCAGCCACTGATCCACCTGTTTGTTAAGAGCAGCCAGGAGAGCTGCTCCAGTGTGACTCTCAGCTTTGAGGCAAGACATGTCTAAGATGGCGTGACACCGTCGTATCTGGCATGCAGCATAGGCCCTGGGGAGCTGGGGCTGTGCAGCTGGAGAGGAGATGGCAGCACCAGTTGAGTTGAACTGCCACTCAGTCAAGGAGGAGGAGGAGGATGACAGCAAAGAGGATGTAGCAGGAGGAGTAGGAGAGGAGGTGGCAAGAGGCCTGCCTGCAAGCCGTGAAGGTGTCACAAGTTGGTCCGCTGCACAGCCACGTACTCCCTGCTTGTCAGCGGTCACCAGGTTGACCCAATGGGCTGTGTAAGTAATGTACCTGCCCTGACCGTGCTTGGCAGACCAGGCATCCGTGGTCAGGTGGACTTGACCCAACGCTGTGTGCCAGAGATGACACCACTTGCCTCTTAACGTCACGGTACAGTTTGGGTATCGCCTTTTTAGAGAAATAATTGCGGCCTGGTATCTTCCACTGCGGTGTCTCAATGGCCACAAATTTACGGAAGGTCTCAGAGTCCACCAGCTGGTATGGTAACAGCTGGCGAGCTAACAGTTCCGCCAAGCCAGCTGTCAGACGCCGGGCAAGGGGGTGACTGGCAGAAATTGGCTTCTTCCGCTCAAAGATTTCCTTCACAGACACCTGGCTGCTGTAGGCAGAGGAGCAAGAACCGCTCAAGGTCAGAGGCGGAGTGGAGGAGGGTGGCTGTGAAGGTGCAAGGAAAAAAAGCGGCTGAAGATGCTGCACCTGAAGGAGGAAGAGGAGAAGGAGGGTGGCTTTTCTTTTGTGTGCTGCTTTTGCTCAGGTGCTCTTCCCATTGCAGTTTGTGCCTTTTCTGCATGTGCCTTCGTAAGGCAGTTGTCCCTACGTGGGTGTTGGCCTTTCCATGGCTCAATTTTTGGAGGCAGAGAGAACAGATGGCATTGCTCTGATCTGAGGCAGACACATTAAAAAAATTCCAAACCGCTGAGCCTTCCTGGGGTGATGGCACTATGGTGGCATCAGCAGCTGACGTTGAAGGGCATGTTGGCTGGCTGTCCATAGGTTGCGATACATGGCGCCGGACACTGCTACCAGCTGTTTCTGATGAGCTCCCCCTGCTTCTTTCAGGAACTAGTCTCCTCCTACTACTCTCTGACTCCCCCTCTGAACTGTCTCCCTGTTCATCTCCTCTATTGGGAACCCACGTGGCATCCGTATCATTGTCCTCATCATAATCATCCTGCCCAGCTTCACTTGCCTCAGACACCTCCAAAACTGCACCAACAGCAGGTACTTCATCATCCTCCTCCTCACATGTTACATCCATAGTGTCGTCTAACTCAGACATATGAGGTGGTGTAGCTTGCTTAGCGTCTTCATCTTGTTGTAACAATAATGGCTGTGCATCAGTCATTTCCCCACCAAATAACTCCTGCGAACTGTCAAATGCAGCAGATGTGGTGCTTGTAGTAGCGCTGGTGGCTGTGGAAGATGAGGTGTTCTGTGTTTAATAGTCAATCACGTCCTGACAATCTTGGGAGTTGATGGGACATGCCTTCTTCTTAGCACTGTACTTTGGTCCAGGGCCGCATGAAATCACATCAGCACGACCTCGCAGAGACCTGCCGGGTGGCCTTTCTCTGGGTCTGCCTATACCTCTGCCTCTACCTGTTTTGGACTTTGTGTCCATATCGGGGGGGATGAAGTGAAAGGTATGCACTGACTTGACTAATACAATGTGCAGTCACACAGGTGCAGTTAACAGGTATATCACACTGCGTGCACTCACGTAGGTAGGTGGGTGCACTGAACACAACAGGTAGGTATATGCAGTGATGGGTATTACAAATGTGCACCTGTCACACACACGTACCATGAACAGGTACAGTGACTGGTGGTATTAAATATCACACTGCGTGCGCTCACGTAGGTAGGTGGGTGCACTGAAGTGAACAACAGGTAGGTATATGCAGTGATGGGTATTACAATGTGCACCTGTCACACACAGACAGGTACCGGACAGGCACAGTGACACTGCGTGCACTCACGTAGGTAGGTGGGTGCACTGTGAACAACAGGTAGGTATATGCAGTGATGGGTATTACAATATGCACCTGTCACACACCGGCAGGTACCGGACATGCACAGTGACACTGCATGTGCTCATGTAGGTAGGTGGGTGCATAGTAAACAACAGGTAGATATATGCAGTGATGGGTATTATAATGTGCACCTGTCACACACAGACAGGTACCGGACAGGCACAGTGACGCTGCGTGCGCTCACGTAGGTAGGTGGGTGCACTGTGAACAACAGGTAGTTATATGCAATGATGGGTATTACAAATCTGCACCTGGCACAGTAGTAATTATACCACCAAGGGGCCAAAGGCCAGCTGTGACTGACTGACAGGGCTGTATATAATGCAAGTGGGCCACACAAAAAATAAAAAAAAATAGATCACAATATTAGCTCTCAAAAGAGCTGTTGAGGGGTGCTTTTTTAGCAATAACAATCAGCAAGGAGCAAGCTAACAAGCCTACAAGAGCCTTACTAAGCTTTCCCTATGAGAGCCTGCAGCAGGTCTCCCTTCTGTAATCACTGCAGGCACACGAGTGAGTGAAAAGGATGAAACGAACAAGGACTATCTCGTTCATTTCATCCTGTGATGGTGGACAGCACATCTAGGTGTCTGTTTAAGGCACACCAAACCTTAGATTGTGGTCTCTTATTCCTGGGTTTCTATCTGATACTTATACGATTGTGTGCCTCTGAGGAAGCCACTTTGCTAGGATCCTAAGAGATGGAAAATGGGTGTAGGCAATGGCATGCACCAGAATGTGGGTGTGGTCATGGGTGAAGCCAAATTTACATGAACTTAACAGCGGTCTAAGTAGGCCTGCCCAGCAAAATGTTGGATGAAGCCCCCTCTCTGTTAATACGAAAAAAGCAGCATATCCCATAAATGGGCAGTGTCACTTAATCATAGTAGAAAGGCAGAGATAACGGACCTCTGTGCTGGCTTTCTGCTGGGTGGGCTGGCCTGACGCCAGGTTGTCTGGCAGTCCCCATATAGCATTCCATGACCTTATATTGGACCCCCTCCCATGCTTCCACGGACCTCCCATTGAGGCACCACAACTCAAAGCATGCCCCCATAGAAGAACCACAGCTCCTTGCATGCACCTACAAAGGCATCACAGCACGCAGCATGGCACCACAGCACCCAGTATGCCCACATAGAGGCTCCACAGCACCCAGCAAACCCCCGATTGATGCACCACAGCTCCCAGCATGTCTGCCATTGAGGCATCACAGCTGACTCTGCTTGGGGGACATTCGGGGTACCCCAGAATAGATCCAGGGCACGTGCCACTGATCTTTGGGGCTAGCGACGCCCCTGGTTTCGGGAACCTAGCAGGGTCACCCTTTCTCAAAGCATGTCTTTATGTCTGCTGATATCTAACTCATTTCATGCCAAACATATATGTTATTTTGAACGGATATAAACAAATTAACTGATATAACCAAATTTAGTCACCTGCTTATAACCGATATTGTAACCACATTTATATAGCCCTACAAAAATCTCAGCTATATCCAGCGCCCTTTTATAGACGAAAAAAAAATCTCGGAAATATCTGGTACGCTTTTATAGCTGAAATAAAAAATTTGGCGCCCTTTTCACCACTTTATAGCTGAGATTCACAGCAAATTACATTGAATTCTATGGTGGTGCCCTTTTTATACAGATGACTCAGGCGGCCTTTTTAACTGATACCTTTTAGGGTAGGGGGTATCAGGTCTGCGGAGGAGGTGGGCTGTCAGCGGCCGGGGGCTTCATTTTAATTTTGCCAGGAGCCCCATTGTAAGTAGAAACGGCCCTGGGGTGTGTATGCTTTAAAGAAACCAGAAAACCTTGTTATTAGTTCACTAAGCAGCTGCCCTGCAAAGCTGCCACATTATCCAATCCACAGCCATTATCTTCCTTGGGGGTCAAGCAATCCACCCAGCATTAGTTGCAACATATTGCCAATAGTCTTACTGATAGATTTGTCCAGAGCTTCCTGACCTCCGCTTACCTCTGGCGCTGCAGCTGACTCGTTGCGTTCGCCGGTTGAAAATATTGAATTGTAAGATTAAGTAAAATGTTTTGGAGCTGTCAGCTGTGAAATAAGTCACAGTGCTCAGCTGAGACTGAGTCCATTGCTACAGTTAACAGATTTATTCTGCAGTACAACTAGCTCTAGGCCCAAGGCTAATCCTTGAAGCTCTTATTCCAGCTAAACATTTATTTTATTCCCTGTAGCTTTTAAAAAAAAAAAAAGACTTAAAAAAGTCTCTGTAGCACAGTGTACTGCAATCAGCTGTAGCTGTGGGTGAAATCGCTAAAGAAACTGGTGTCACATTCCTTTACCAAGTCCCATCTGTTAAACATTTGCCTCTAACCTAATCAACGCCAACATCTATCACGGTTCCCGTCCTGCAGTCTAATTCCACAGCGGACAAGAGTTATCTTTGCTTCTCATCCTGTCTAGTTAGGAATCACTATTCCTTCACACGGGCTGAAATATCACACTCCTGACAACTGCAAAGGCTTCTGGGAATTGAAGAGCAGAGAAAACATCAGTGTGGCTCCATATCTTCTAACAAGTTAACCTGCGAAAAGGAATGACTTCTCCTCCGTGGTTTCACACAGACGGCACCTCCTGACCTGGCTTTGTGGAAAGGCCATAGAGGCCAGGGCTTGGGGCAGCACATTTTCAGGGATGATAGGCTAGGCTGCCTCTTGTTTTGTTATCTTCTAATATTTCAACGTATATTGCAAGCCTGTGTGGATAAAATATCAAGGATTGAAAGCAAACAGTGTCAGACGTGCTTAATAATTTAAATGCATGGACAAATATAATCCGTGATAATATGGACTTGCCTGATTTTTGTTTCCCCCTTTTTTTTTTGTTGCCTGTAGGTTTTTTATAAAATTATTTTTATTATATTAAAAAAAGAAAAAAACTAAATTTTTTCAGCTTGGATTTTTATATTGCAAGGATTAAAAGCAAACATTATTTCAGAGTGACTACTTTGTATGTGAATATAAAGCACAGTGTTTTTCAACAGAAAATGGAAAACAGCAGTGCAAATTTTGTTACAAGTCAGTGACTGAGTACAAGGCCCAAATACAATTAACTTTTTCTCCTTAGTTTTCTTCTAGGTCAGTGATAGGCAAATTTGGCTCTCCAGCTGTTAGGGAACTACAAGTCCCACAATGCATTGCAGGAGTCTGACAGCCACACCCATGATTCATAAAGGTGGCACTTGTAGTTCCTTAACTGCTCTAGAGCCAGGTTTGCCTACCACTGTTCTAGGTGATTTGTTGTTGTTTTTTTTTGTCTCAGGGGAGCAGCTTGCCAGCTGGGAAAGTGCTATGCTGGCAGAAACTTTGTGGGGTCTCAAGGAGAACAAGTTGGGTGGGGGGTTACCTGACAGCACTTGGTGGCCCCGGGACAATTGCCCAGGTTGGCCCTATGGTAACATTGGCCCTGGTTGGCACCCAGCAGCTTTGATGACGTCCAACCATGATTAATCCATCATCTGGTTGATGAATCGATGAAGGGCACACCGACAACATTGGAGGCGGGACACCTGTACTCATGCTAGATTTTTCCCAGAGAGGATCATGAGTGATCATTTCAGGTGACTGGAGCTTAGGGATCATCAATGAGATGCAAATATTTCCGAGTTCATGCCGGATTATGTAGATGTTTATGCAAATGTATGCAGATTGAAAATGAACCAAGCAATTTAAACCTGGGTGGGACTTGATTGGTTCATTTTCAGGCTGCTAATATTTGCATAAAATTTTACATAATTCTGCATGAACTCAGAAATATTTGCATCTCATTGGTCATCCATACTGAAGCCTAGAATGTGAAGGCAGCTTAAAGCGGCAGGGTCATCCATACTATCCCAGGAAAACACATAAGTAGATAAGCAGCACAGTGGCTTAGTGGTTAGCGCTCTTGCCTTGCAGCGCTGGGTCCCTGGTTCGAATCTCAGCCAGGTCAACATCTGCAAGTTTGAATGTTCTCCCCGTGTCTGTGTGGGTTTCGTCCAGGCAATTTGGTTTCCTCCCACATCCCAAAAACATACAGATAAGTTAATTGGCTTCTCCCCTAAATTGGCCCTAGACTACGATACATACAGTACACTACACCATATAGACATATGACTATGGTAGGGACTAGATTGTGAGCTCCTTTGAGGGACAGTTAGTGACAGGACTATATATTTGATCTGTACAGCACTGCGGGAGATGTTGGCGCTATATAAATAATAATGATAACTACTTGATTTACTTACTCAATAGATGTATTGTACTGTCCACATTTTGATTTCAGTGAATTTATATAGTAAATAAAGAGAATTCTGTTCCTAGCATTTTCCATCATAATTCCCTCTGACTGAATGCAATCCTGATGTCATTTCCTCCCATACTTTTTTTTCCTCCTAGAAACTGCACTGTCATAGCTAGCTTGCTTTGTGAACACACGTGAGCACAGCATAGATCAAATTTCAACAGCTCACTGAACTGCCCTCAGCCAATCAGTGAGGAGAGGGAATGTGGGAGGGATGATAACGAGCTTCCTTCTTGACAGCAATGTAAAAAATAGAACCAGGCTGACTGAGATAAGATTTATTACAGCAGAAACATTTCTGAATAGATTGGAGTGTTTGCAAAGCAGGGTCAGGTTGCAGGCTTCATAATGAACACAGAACAGTGTGTAAATGGAATTTTATTTTGTGGCCGACAATCCCTCTTTAACAAAAAAGCAAGCTTGTATTTTGCAGTTTGTTTGTTGTTTTTGTTTTCTTTTTTAGCAGGAGGCAGCTCTATTGCAAAGAAATCTGAGTGGTTCTGCTTCTCTGGAAATCCAATCTAATATAAGCTTAAGATTTTCCAACCTTAACTAAAAAAATATGACAGCTGGGGTCCGACTGCCAGCCACGAGCAGCAGAGATACCGCTTTGTTCTGGCAGAAAGTCCACCTACAGACTATTTTCTTTCTCCCACTTCCATTGCTTCTCCGCGATACTGTACATGTGCTGCTGATAACTCACAGGAACATTTTCTTCTAGCTCACAGAAATCTCTCCTTTCCTTGAGCGCAGCAATACTTAATAAACATTGGGGAATCATGGTTAATGTACTGAAGTATATAGTAAAATTCTTCTGCTAACGTAATTACCTTAATTTCTATAGCTTGGAGGAGATAAAAGAAGGTAATAAGAGATGCTGTTAAATATAGAAAGATTTCCAGAGAAATTGAAAGGGAAGAATTTAATGGGAGTCGAGAGAAGTGATATGAAAAGAAGATGTTAAAGGCTTTTCTTATGACTTTATTCATATGTTTTCCCCAAGATCAGAAGGCTTTTAAACTGCACTTTTATAACATTTAAAATATTTATCAAAACTTTATTTAAAAAAAATAAGGCAGAGCCATATTTCACAGTTTGCAAAGCTTGCTGGATTTCTAATAATAATAGGAAAGCTCTGCTTGCCTGTCTACTGGCATCTTCTGTAACAATGCGGTAAATGGAAATGCGTGCATGAAATAGGGGCGCGAGGAATAATGGGTGCTGGGTGAAGCTGATATAAGCATAAAGGATATATACCGTTTTGAATTGGGCTCCAGATGAAAATGAAAACAATATTTACAGTGGTCCATCTGATGCCTAACCTTAAAACCCCCCTTCCTGATCCTAACCCTAAAACCTCCCTTATTGATGCCTAACCCTAAACCCTCCTTTCCAGACATCTTCCACTAACCCCCCCCCCCTTCCAGACATCTATCCATAAAAACCCCCCTTCCTGATGCCTAACCCTAAAACCTCCCTTTCTGATGCCTAACCCTAAGCCCTCCCTTCCTGGCATCTACCACTAAAATTCTCCTTCCTGACACTTAACCTGAAAACCTCCTTCCTGATGCCTAACCCTAAGGCCTGGTTCACATTAACGTTCGCTGTCCGGATTCGCCTGATCGGATTCGGACAGTATACTGTACAAACGGAACATACATTCCGCATAGCAATGCAAAGTCTATGCGGACGTTCACATGCGTCCCTTCCGTACAGAACAGAGCCGGATCGGATCCGGACTCCGGACACTTTTCCAACATGCGCTATTTTTCGGGTCCGGATCATCCGGCCCACGCACCCCGGCCGGATCCTGACCCGAACATGTGGCCATGCTGTGCAATGAGAAACGGATGTTTCTCATCACACTGGCAATAGGACGCCGGTATCCCCCATGCTTGCGGTGCCTTTCTGGCACTGAAATGTATCTAGTTCCGGCTACTTTATTGTAGCCGGAACTGATACATTCCGGATCCGCAACTGGTGGCAACTTGTGCCCACCGCAGAGACCCGGACAGTCTCTTTGCGGCCCCCGGACCCGAACCCCCGGACACTTGGGGACTCGAACCGCAAGTGTGAACGGGGCCTTAAACCCCCCTTCCTAATGCCTAAATCCCCCCTTCTTGACGCCTAACCTTAAAACTACATGCATGAAAAAGAAAACAGTATTAAACACAAAAGACAAATAAATCTACAACTTTCTGATTAAAATTAAGTACAAAAGACAAAACATTTCAACAACTAAAACTTTATAATTTTCAAAATAATAAAAAAAAAAAAACTATAAATGGTCTAATGTTCTCAAAACGAAATCAATTTCAAAAACTATAAGGTTCTAATTCTCAAAACGATATTTATCAGGTGCCCAAATTTCTGCCGAATAGCCGTTATTTGCATTAGCGCCTATGGTGGCACCAAATCATCCATTAGCCATGAGCGACCCAAATTTCCTGTTTCCAGTGGAAAAGGAGGATGTCTCATTTACTTAGCTGGGAAAGAGGGGGCAGCTGTGCATCAGTCCTGAGGGGTTCAGCTTGCCATATACGTAAAGGCCCTCTCCAAATGTTTGCCTAGTACTGCTTTATACAGCTTCTTTTTATCTGTGAAAATGTTAAATAAATCACTTTTATAGAGCATGGTTGGGAGCCTAGACACTGGTCTCTTCTTGCACCACAAACTGTCAGTGCAATGGGCCTCACTCTTCTCAGAGAGATTCAGGTTGTGCCTTCCCAGTGCAGACTGAACCGCATAATGATGCAATCAAAACAACAGCAGCTCCAACCACAAAGCCTAAAACTGGATGCCTGAAATTATCCGATTAAGGTCATGTGATAAATATAGGATTTTTAGCTGCATAAGCCTCATTTCACACAAGAAGGTGAAACATGAGCATTGTGGTTACTAAAAATAGCCTTTACCACTAATGATCATTAAAATGGCATCAGATGATGCCATTTTAATGATTATTAGTGGTAAAGGCTATAGATACGTGCAGAAGCCAATAATCAGATGAAAGTAAAGGGGGTACTGTGAAGATATAAAGCTTTTAATCAGATTTTGGCCCATTTGGGATTTGGGATTTGTCCCTTTGATCGATCAGCACTGTGGACTTTTTTACAATTCTTACAGTCAAGATAACCTGTACTGCAGGGTAGAGATTCCATGCTTAAAAAAAGTGTATTTTATTCTTACCTTGGAAATGTATAGCTGGCTACAAATTCAAATGGACAAAAATTATCGTTAGTAACTTTAAAGGAACACTATCAAACCAAGTGTTCTAAAATCAGATGCACAGGCAGCTGCCAATGAGAGCTTTCTCACGCACAGGGTTAGCAGATGTAGTGTGAGGGAATTCCCCCTCCCTTCATGATTAAGTAGTCCATCAGATTTGACCAGACTTGCCATCACTGAAGTGTGAAAGGACTTTGATAACAGTAAACAAACAGATAAGCATTGAAATGTATACACCCATACTTAGCAGCACTTCCCAAACAATTCCTATCTCAATTGAAATAAAACATGTTGTTAATCAATGGTGTTCCCTTAAATTACAAAAGGTGAAGCCAGGCCTGTATTTACATCACAGGAGCCTATAGGCACCTACAGTATATTCATGGTCGCCAGCGGAGTGTAAATAAGAGGTTACTTACCCATCTTTTGTCATTCTACTGCCTCTCCCTTCAGGCGTGCATCCAGAGTCCCCTCTATGAATACAGCGTGTCACTTTACATCTGACCCACCAGCACATATTGGCGTGCTACATGATGAGAGATGAGATCTTGCCGTACTTCTATGCCTATGGACTTTCTCACCAACAGGTCTCAAGTTGTTAAGCTGGGGGACGTCTACTCACAAGAAATGGCCACCAACACAGGTGCACCTAAGGGCTGCATCCTGTCTCTGCTGCTGTTCTCACTTTATACAAACAAACAAATCAATGGTAGACTTGGTCAAGGTCATAAAGTTTGCTGATGGCACCACCATTGTCGGCCTTGTCACTAAGGATAATGTCCAGGCATATCGTCAGCAGGTGGAGAGAATATGCCACTGGTGTAAAGAGAACAGGCTGCGCTCAACACTGTCAAAACCGGTGAGCTGATCATTGACTTTAGGAAGTCTGCCCCCACTCCTCCTCTAATCTACATTGACAGCACAGAGGTGACTAGAGTACTGTGTGCCTGACTCCTAGGCACTACCATCTACAGCGACCTCAGCTGGAAGCCGAACATCACTGCCACCCAGTGGAAGTTCGGCATGATTGAAGAGATTCTGACGAGTTTCTACACAACCACCATTGAGTCGGTCCTTTGCTTATTCATCTTGGTCAGGTACGCTGGTGCTACCGTGAGCGTCAGGCACAAATTGCAGATGGTCATCAGGTTGATGGAGATGATCATTGGTGGTAGGCCCTACCCTCACTTGCCCTCCTAGACTGCAACCTAGAGTGCTGAGGATTGCCAGCGACCCCTCTCACCCAGGTCACTGCTTCTTCAGTTCGCTCCCATCGGGTTGGAGGCTCTGAGCCATTTCCACCAGGACTGCTAGATACAGGAACTATTTTTTTCCTTAGCTGTCAGGCTCCTGAACTTACTGACATACTGCCCCCTCTCCCCTCCCTCCAGGCTACAGCCATCCAGTCGACCTGCCCACAAGACTAGCTGATCGGATCTTTCATGTCACTTATGAGAACTGTTTTTTATGATGTTACTGTGTGTTTTTGTTTTACAGCATGTGTGTATCCATCTTCTGCTCTATCTCTTGAGCTTTGTACTGTGCCAACCCAGTTCTGAGCAGGACCCAGTCATGCTTGGCGAAATAAACAATTCTGATTCTGAGAGACACCACTGTAGCCATGGAGACAGGACACACAGCTGAAGTCAGTGGAATACTGAGAACTGAGTGCGTAACCTCATTTATGCTCAGCTCATGACTCTGCATAAATAAGGAGGAAGAGGAGGGGTGAGCTGCAGCTCAACCCTCAAGTGCCTTTAGGCATGAGCCTACAGTGCCTCATGGAAGATCTGGCCCTGGGTGAAGCACTGATACCTATGCAAGTTTTTAGCGTAAATGGAATGTTATTTTAAGGAATAACTTAATGGCTCACTAACGTGTTATGCCTTCACACTATGAAGTCAGGAAAGGAAAGGAGGGGCTGTGTCCAGGCTGTACTGATGCAATAAGAACAGGACAAGCGCGTGAGGGCACAGAATTGTCTAAGTCGGCTATGCTGGCCTATCCAGCTGACCACATGTACAAATACTTTTCCAGATAAGACTTTTCACATCATCTATAAACATTTAGCCGTGCGTTTATCTCTTTGCCTGACGCTCAGCTCTGACCTTCTTTCCGTTCCATCACAGATAAAGATGACATTCAAATGGTCTTCAGAATGACAATATGAGCATTAGCAGGCCTCTTAGTAAATCATGTACACATTCAGCATGGAAAGTGATGAGCAGAAACGTACATTATCGTCTTATCTCGGAAAACAAAGACAGTCAATATGCAGTTGTTTGTGTTTTATTTAGCTGGAATCGGTTAAGATTTATAACACAGATCCCGCAATGCGAAGCACTAATGCTGGAAAAAAAACAAAACAGAAAATATGAGATGACACATTACACAGTAGGGGCTGGGACCCACTAGGGCGATTTTGGCAGCGTTTTAGGATCGCTGACAATCTCCAGCTATTCTCAAAAATGAAAGTGAGTGGTGGGGATCCCACTAGTGCGATTGCGATTAGGGGTAATCGCAATCGCAGGAAATACATGCGCTTGCACTCAATGCTGTGTATAGTAGTGCAGCAAAATCGGAGGACGAGAGATTAAAAATGTAAATAAAAATATTTATACTTACCGGGTGTCTGTATTTATGGCTTCTATCAGTAGCCCCTCCCCTAGCAGAAAAGGTCACAGGCGCTTCTCTCATTGGTCCTAAGAAGCACCTATGATCTCTTCCCTTTAGGGGGCGGGATTACGGACAGAAGCCAGACACCTAATCTAAGAAAGCAACATATTTGTGCATAACTCAACCAAAAACAAATTCTAAATTGACTCAGAGATCTTAAACCATTTCAAAAATGCTATGCTATTGTGCAAAGACAAATTACATATACAACATACAAGCGATCCCTCAGCATTGCACCAACCCATATAAAAAACCCGGAGTAGTGGCTAGAGATGGGCCGAACCTCCGATTTTAGGTTCGCGAACCGGGTTCGCGAACTTCCGCGGAAGGTTCGGTTCGCATTAAAGTTCGCGAACCGCAATAGACTTCAATAGGGATGCAAACTTTGAAAAAAAAAATAATTATGCTGGCCACAAAAGTGATGGAAAAGATGTTTCAAGTGGTCTAACATCTGGAGGGGGGCATGGCGGAGTGGGATACACGCCAAAAGTCCCCAGGAAAAATCTGGATTTGACGCAAAGCAGCGTTTTAAGGGCAGAAATCATATTGAATGCTAAATGACAGGCCTAAAGTGCTTTAAAACATCTTGCATGTGTATACATCAATCAGGTAGTGTAATTAAGGTACTGCTTCACACTGACACACCAAACTGTTCACTGAACAGAACAGGTATGCAGTGGCGGGTTCACTGAACAGAACAGGTATACAGTGGCGGGTTCACTGAACAGAACAGGTATGCAGTGGCGGGTTCACTAAACAGGTATACAGTGGCGGGTCCACTGAACAGAACAGGTATACAGTGGCGGGTCCACTGAACAGAACAGGTATGCAGTGGTGGTTCGTAAAGCAAATTGTATGGAAAAGACGGTTTCTCAGGTCTATGATTACCTGAACACTGGCCGGTGCCTAGCCTCAGCTGGACTGCTCGTACAGCTCATGTAGCATCAAAACAAAAAAGAGACGGCACACCACTGGCTCTGCAAAACTTGCTGTGTATTAAGCGAATCAAACACTACATGTTACGGATCATTGATCCTTCATCAGGTGTATAATACACCTGATGAAGGATCAATGATCCGTAACATGTAGTGTTTGATTCGCTTAATACACAGCAAGTTTTGCAGAGCCAGTGGTGTGCCGTCTCTTTTTTGTTTTGATGCAGTGGTGGGTCCACTGAACAGAACAGGTATGCAGTGGTGGGTTCACAGAACAGGTATGCAGTGGCAGGATCACTGAACAGGTATGCAGTGGTGGGTGGGTTCACAGAACAGGTATGCAGTGGTGGGTTCACAGAACAGGTATGCAGTGGCAGGATCACTGAACAGGTATGCAGCCAGGAAAAGCTAAGCCTAACTAATCTTTCCCTATGAGAGACAGACAGCAGCTCGCCCTACTCTCTCTAATGCAGGCACACGAGTGGCCGTAATGGCCGCCGCTGCCTGCCTTATATAAGGGGGGTGGGGCTCCAGGGGCTAGTGTAGCCTAATTGGCTACACTGGGCCTGCTGACTGTGATGTAGAGGGTCAAAGTTGACCCTCATAGTGCATTGTGGGGCGAACCGAACTTCCGGAAACGTTCCGGCGAACGCGAACCACCGAAGTTCGCCGGGAACCGTTCGCCGGCGAACCGTTCGGCCCATCTCTAGTAGTGGCCACCTACTCAGCAACCCAATTTAACTACCGCTAAAACGGCACTGTTTTGTATAGCCTGCACTTACTGTATATGGCTCGATGATAATTTGCTGCAATTGCTGCAAGTATGTCCTTTTATGAATGAAAGAGATGACAAAAATCAGCTTGGCTCATATGATCAGGGCTTCTCAGCAAAGGAGCTGATGCTTACATGCAGAAATTGAGTGTCCCAATTCATATTAACCTTGAGTGTCATTAAGTTATCATGCAAGTGACTCACATATCCTCCAGACGAACATATAAAACCACAAGTTCGAACAGGCTCACCCGTTCAGACCTCACTCAGTGCACTTGGGGGGTCCCTTTGTACGACCGCTGCTGTGCTGCTCCGTGCCGTGCTGCCCAATTGCAGCCAGCTCTCACTTCTCCGTGTGAGAGCAGCAAAATCGAAGGACAAGAGATTAAAAATGTAAATAAAAATATTTATACTTACCGGGTGTCCGTATTTATGGCTTCTATCCGTAGCCCCTCCCCTAGCAGAAAAGGTCACAGGCACTTCTCTCATTGGTCCTAGAGAAGCACCTATGATCTCTTCCTTTTAGGGGGCGGGATTACGGACAGAAGCCAGACACCTGGTAAGTATAATAAAGTTTATTGGAAAAAAAAAACAGCAATCGCTAATCAGAACTGTACAACGCTTCTAATCGGGAAACGCAAGCACAATCGCGCTAGGAATCAAGGCTTAAATCGCTGCAGTGCTTCCAGGTGGGTTCCAGGCCTTACAGCCACCATTATTTCCAGCCTTAGGCTCCCTGCACCAGAGCCGGGACAAGGTCCACCAGCACCCAAGGCTGAGAGACCAAACTGCGCCCCCCCCCCCATCCCTCCCACCCTTTGTTTTTTTACACAGTTTGTATTTTTATATCATCTTATCATTTTATTGGCAAGTGCAATCTAAGTTATACGTTTATGTGGGTTAGCAGAACATATACCTATATATGTTTTTGTTGTAGGCACTTTGCATTGACCTGAGGAAGCGGGCCGTTACCTGTGAAACGCATTGTCTGTCTTATGTGCATCAAAAAAAATGTTACTTTCTACCTCATATGGTTTGATCCTAGGAGGTAAGACCAATCTACCCTTAGGCTGGTTTTACAGTGTGACGTTACAGGCGCACGTTAGAGCAGCCTGTAACGCACCCCAACGCACAGCAATGAAAAATCAATGGGCTGTTCACAGTGCCCACGTTGCGTTACATTGTAACGCAGCACGTCTACATAACGTACTGCATGCAGTACTTTACACGCGGCTAAGCCGCGTTAGACTGTTTGCACATGCTCAGTAGGGTTTTTTTTTTCATTTTATGGGCGGAGAGGAGGCGGGGAGAGGCCGCTACTTAGCCAGGCACATGGCTACTTATTATTCACTGCACTTGCAGTGTTTACATCCTGGAGCGGCCGCGGATTGGCTGGCGGGACCACGTGATGCGGAGAGCTCCGCTCACGTGGTCTCCGCAGTGCCTCCGACAGAGCAGGCGCACCAAGAGCTGCTTGTAACGCGGCTCTTGGTAGCGTCCTGCTCCAACACCACCAGGCGTTGCGTTAGGGGCACGTTATGTGCCCTATAACGTCCCCTAAACGCAACGCCCTGGTGTGTAAGTAGCCTTAATCATATTATTCTAAAAATGGTAAGCAATTTATAGGGCCCGTTCCACTGTTTATCTATAGTATTACGAATATGAGGTTTTTTTTACACACACTGATAAAGAAGGGCAGATGTTTTATCTCAATCATCTTTATTTTTTTCTATTGCTGTCACAAGTTCCTCTTCCTTCAGGGTGACAGATCAAGGATGGCGGAAGGGACCCTGTCCTAGGCTCACTGATGGAATGGAGGCATTAAATAATTATCTTGTTTTCTTTCTATGCTGTCAGCGTCTTTTAATTCATGGATCTGAAATGGGTTTGTGACTCGGCAGTCTTTTTGATGACTGAAGCAACATTCGTAAGACCGCCGCTTAACCGTTAATTAACTGATATTATAGTTCTGGGCTAAACCCTTGCTGCGACATGCCTGTAGTACTTTCTGTACATCACATTAAGGATAATGGACTGAAATATGCAAAACAGGTACTCAGGATGCCTAACAAGGATTGGGTAGCCGTCTGGAAGTAATCCTGTAATGGAGTGCTATGTGCTTAACTGTCGGTAAACCTGCATACGGTGCTGTCTAACCAAGTCAGTGGGGCTTAATGCTGTCACTAATGACTGCGCTGAGCCCCAAATCGTTGACACTAATCATCCCTAGCCCTGAAACACTTATCCCGGTAAGGCCGTCCGAGTATGTATTGTAGTGGGACTGCTTCAGTTGGGCGCTGGATGGTGCCACTAGTAGTAAAATATTGGTAATTTAGTTTACTGATATATTACTATTCATTACCCTGTGTAATTTTTAGTAGTTGTCTTGGTTACCATCGGCACAAGTGATCAAATGATCGCAATTAGTCTCCGATCAGCTTGGACATTCACACAGCTTTAAGCTCAAGGACTAATGAAAATGTGAGAAATGTAGTATTCAAAATGCCCATCATGTGTATATTAAACAGTGAGGCCGGGAAAGGGTGCTTGACGCTCTTGCAGATACAAGATTTCTAAAAGTCACGTCATGGATGACGGCGGCATTGTCAACATTGCGGCAGATGCCAGTTGACCTAACAGCTGAAGCTGATTTAGCTTATTGCGTGAAAAGGCAGATTGAGTATAGTAGGATGGATTCAAACGGGTTCAGGTAAAAGCAGGGGGTTATACAGTCTTGAGAAAGCCCAAATTACAGAGCGAAACTATCATCAACCCTCCTCTGTACCTCTCTTTATTTACATGTGCCAATAAGAATATGGTTTTATCTTCTGTTATTCCTTAAAGATAAAGTTATTAAAGTGTTGAGAAGTTTATTATGCAAAGATGGTGTGTTGCTCCTGGATGCTTTTTTTTCTTGTGTAATCCAAATTATCTGTTAATTATTTTATTTTTTTTGGGATGTTGCTCTGCAACTGTGAATGAAGCTGGTTTATCAGGCATAGAATTAGTTTGCAGTTCACTATCTCTTTGAGTTGCAGTACAATGTACATGTATTTGATAGGTGAATGACCATTGGTCTAACCCGTAAAAACAAAGAGTGATGGAACTGGGTTAATACCTGACAATTGGCCTAAGAGGAGTAAAAGCAGGGTGAAGGCAGAGCACCTATACTGGATGGTGGAAAGGGGGCTGGACTTTGAGCACCTATACTAGGAGGGCAGAAGGGAACACGCAATGCTACAGTTTAGAGGATCCACAATGGGACTTCATGAGGCTCCCACCTGACCCATTTTTTACCAGACTTTCCCTCAGGGCCCACACAATAGCCTTGGTTGCCGTGTACATAGTCCATCCCTGGGTAAACCAGTAGAGGGGAACAATTAATGAGGGATACTTGGTGATATGGAGGTAAGTATCAGGGGCCTCTTCTCAGTGTGTTGGGATGGGGGTTGTTAATGAGCTCAGACATTTCAGTTTAAACCTTCAAAAACGTTCCCTGAGCTGGAGGAGAAAGCTGTTATAATTTCAGATTACTTGCATTAGAAACTGAGCCCATTATGCAGTCCTATCACGAAAATAACAGAGGCCATACTATCCCGCAGCCAGTGAGATCGCTTAGACACTCATCACAGATGCAGAGAATAAATTGTTTTCTTGGCATTCCTGCTGGGAGCCATTTTACTTAAAAAAAAAAATAAGGAAAAAAATATAAAAAATAAATAAACAAGTAAAACCGCCAACGAATAACAGCAAGAATGCCGCATTAGAAAATAATGATGGTGATTATGTGTTTACTGTAAAACAAAGGCAGAGTGTTATGGAATTGGGAACAAAGCGGAATCACCTTGTATCGTATCTCCTAAAAAGAGGCATTAACTCTCTGTGCGAGAAGCAGCTTGGATGAAGCTTTTAAAAGATGATCTGGAGGACCAAATGCAGGTGATTAGATGAGGAAATTTGCTGACCATGCCAAGGAAGAGAGAGATCTGGAACAGATGACCCTCTAGGAACATGAGGGACCAAAAAAGACAAAAGTTTAGACCAGTAGCCAAATAGTGTGATATTCTAAATAACCAAAATATATCAAATAATAGAAAACTACTCACAAATCAGGTGGTAAAGGGTTGCAACCACCAGTTAAAGCATAACTGTCAGGCATAAAATCAAAAATCAATTCTTTAATTTGTATCTGGTAAACAAGTAATAAGGATGCTAACCAGGCAATCCAGTAGTTAAAAATCACTCTTACTTTTATTCTCAATAGAATATAATTTCCCAAGTCCCTGGCTCTTATTTGCTACATCTGCCGCACAAAGGAAGTTGCAGAGCATGCTGTTTTTTTTTTACTTTCCCTTCAGACATAACTATGCAGCCTGATTGGGTAAAGCCTCTTTCCTTCTTGTTTTCCCCTTCCACACCTCTGTTCCTCTCTGATTGGCCAATATTTCTGATGATTAGAAGCTGAGAAAAGTAAAAGAAACCAGCTCTACAGTCACACAATGACAATACACTTTCTATTGCAGAGCTGGGTGGGAGTGTCTGAAGACTGGGAGGAGGACGGGCAAAGCATACACATACAGAGTTAGGGCCCTTTTCCACCTGCAATCGCTAGCGTTCATGCTGAACGCTAGCGATTGCTGAATCGCAAAACCGGCGATTCCCCCGACGTTTGCGGCCGCGATTTTGCTATGCTATGCACTGCATAGCAAAATCGCGGCAATTATCGCTCCGCCGCGCGTTCGCATTCCCGACAAAAGCGAATCGCGGTAGTGGAAATGACCTACCGCGATTCCTATGTTAAAAAGCAAACCGTAGCGATTGTAAAATCGCTAGCGGTTTGCGGTTTTGCGATTCAGCCAGCGCTGGTGGAAAAGGGCCCTAACAGAGGAAATGACATCAGGATTGGCTTCAAGATAGATAGAGTCAAAATAGAAAATGATAAGAAGGGTTTTCTCTTTTTTTTACTATAGAAAAATCACTAAAATCAAAATGTGGACAGTGCAATACATATGTTATGTAAGTAGAGCCAATCATTTATCTATTTATATATGTTTTTTTTCTGAGATAGTATGGCTGACAGCTCCTCTTTAAGGCCTGCAGAGAAATGCCAGTCTCTGCTCTGGTTTGGGTCCCCTGAACTTTGAGACTCGAGTGATTGCTCTCCTGATCATGAGTAGCTCTTGTGATGAAAAAAACAAAAACAACAGAAAAACTGAAACCTGAGATGGGAGTGCGACGGGACTGCGCGCACAACCAGGCCACGCATGCCTGGTAAGCCCAGACTCCCGAAGTTACCAGGAACCATAGCAGAGGATCCACGAGGCAGAGGAGGACATCAAGGGACCAATCAGTTCAAAGGGGGCTGGAGGAAGCCCCAGGTATGTATGAATTTTTACTTTGGATTCATCTCAGGTTTCCTTTAACATGAGAGGTTTGTTGGCTTACCTCTCTCAGAGATACACACAAGTCATTAGTGGTGGAATTTAATTCAGTTTCATTGCACAAAAACAAGGACAATGTGTTTTGTGGGTCTATCCTGCTTCTTCAGATCAATAAAGGTAATGAAAAACTCAAGCACCTCGAGGAAGGAAGATGCTGCTTGCACGCTCCTGGCACTTGTTAACATACTTTCCAGCGCAGGGCAGGCTCATCCGAACAATGTGCGTGGTTCAGAAGCGCCAAAGTGAAGTAAAATGATTAAAAACAGTTTAAAAACAGAGGAGGTAAAAATAATCTTGCATCCTCTTGAGGGCAAAAACTTGGTTATGGAATTTGGTTTAAAGCCCATGAGTCATGAGGTCACGAAGTATTAAACTAAAAGGGTGCTTCTAGTCAAAAAAGTTATATACTTATACTTGGGAAAACCTCTGGATGGTCCAGAGACTTCCATGGTCTTCCTACACCCCTTTGTTCCTCTGCTGTGACCCTTTATACAGTATTCAACATTACTGTTGGCTATTGCATGTGGCTATGCTCCCCTCTGTGCATAATCATGGCCGCACTGCGCGGGCGCAGAGTACAGCCCTTGTCTATGCAGAAGCACAGAGCCGCTCATTCATGTTTTTTTTTCTACATGCACAAGTGGCTCAGTGCTACTGCGCATACATGAACCCTACTGGTGCAAATGCAGTACCCCCATGTTCATACACACAGGGGACATGAAGAGGCTCCTGGCCAAGAGCTAAGGGGTCGTGGAGGATCAGGGAAACCTCAGGAGCATTCAGAGACTTCTCTCTACAGATGGAAGTATATACCTTTTCTTTTCTGAGGTTTACTTTAAAGTGGAATATAACCCAACATTTCTTGTTTGCTCTAAAAAATTGTTTACAGCATATTATATGCAACCAGCATTTTTTTTTTACTAGACCAGCATTGGAAGGGTTACACACTGACCTTGAAAGTTCAGTGCAATGAAATATGGACACATCGGAAGTTGTAGATAATGTTATCTTGTGTTTACTTAAATGCATCAAGTGAGGAATGTGACACATTCTCTGACTGTGCAGAAACAGCTGGAGAGAGAGAGACACTGAAAGCATGTCTACCTTCAATACATAATGAGTAAAACCAGTTATTAATAAAATGCAAAATCAGCTCACAAAGCAAAAAACTGTATTTTTGGGAACCTATAATTTCTAAATGAATAATACTACTTATGCACAAATGCAAATATGATAACCGTATGGCATATAAAAAGTAGTAAAACATGTTTTTATTGAATATTATGTCAGGGTGTTATACCACTTTAAATAGAGGTGTATAATTGCACTTTAGGCACACCTGAGGAATGGCAGGTGGCCCGGAACGTTGTGCAACCCTTCACGTTACTTTGCTGCAACTATGTGCAATAAAAAAAAGTCTATCAAATTGGCTGAGCAACATTTGCAATTCATTTGTATCTTGAACTTTGTACAGTGTTGTTGTAAAGATAACGATAATATTAAACACATGTATTCATGAGCGTGTGTATATATATATATATATATATATATATATATATATATATATATATATATATATATATATATATTTTATGGATTAAAAAGTGCCAACATATTCTGTGGCACCGTACAAATTAAGAAAAACAAACATGGGGTACATCATAATGCAGACAGAGTGGTATACATCAAATATGGACACTGGTACAAAATGCAAAATTGATAATTACATTGACCAATGTAACATGATGAATACAATGTATAGCAGATTGCAAGACACACATTGAATAACACATTCCAAGATACCAAAGCATGAGAGAATCCTGCCCTTGCAAGCTTACAATCTAAAGGAATGGGGGGGGGGACGACGACAAGAAGTGGAGTAGTATGCTGTATTCGTACAGGCAGTGGGTTTTTTCGTTTATCTAGTGAGGAGTACAACTTGGCCAGAGGTCGAAGACGGAATTAAATAAATATGAATACAACCAACATGAAAATACATTTCATATTTCCTTTACAACATCATAGTTTGAGCTGCTGAATGCAGCAAGGGAAGCCCCCAGCATACTAGTCTCCTCATGCTCAGCCATGGGACTTACAAAGTGCATTAGATAGCAATACCCCACATATGCATTTCAGAGCAGCAGCATGCCTTTAGTGTTAGCTGTGACTGAGGCCCTGCTGGTGTGCAGATGCATTGGCGTGCCACTCACTCCCTACAAAGATTCAGATGTATGGGTCGGAAGAGTGGTCTGCCCCACACCTCTACTGAAAGTGAACCAGAGGTGAAAATAGACTGATGAGATAAACAATTGCTACTTCTAAATATTACTTTTTTTTAGATATCTTATGGTTTAATTTCATACTTAAACATTTACAAAGTAAAATGAAAGTTTTGTTGCCGCTTCTCAGTGGCTGCCTATTAAGTGTCCCAGAGTAAAAATTTGCATATCAGTGACAGAGACACCGAGTGTTTTTTTTTTTTTTTGCTAGAGGCTGTAACTCCTTTTTCTATTGCCTGAGGAAGCGGGCGCTGACCCGTGAAACGCGATGCTTTGTTTTATCTGGAGTTCGTTAATAAATAGACTGAATGTACCGTCGTGTTGTGTCTGCTTGGAGGAGGTAAGTCCACCACTGCCTCCTCTAATTACCAATAATGTTTGGCTTTTAAGCTCCTTTAAAACCCCTTTTATCCTTTTGGCGCCTCTGTTCTCTCCTATATAATGCATATCAGTGATGTTTACTATATTCTGGAAAGGTAAGAGCTCTCTGACTGTAGTGCAATAACAAAGGGAGTTTTATTCAGCACAATTAAAATTCTACTTACAGGATAAAAGGCATGTATGCACGTGTAATACAATAGGAACAGCCGTCTCCTCTCTCGGGTATAGCAAAATCCGCTGGGCTGTGGCCAGCACTGCGGCGTCCGGTATACTGGACGGTCCGCTAGGTCATTATGCGTTTTGGCGTTACCACGACTTCGTCAGATGACGCAGGGGCACAGGCACGTTTATTTAAATGATCAGCCTCTGCTGTCATAGTAACCACTGTAGTGACGAGCGAGGTCACTATGCGGAGTTCACTGGTAGGAGTGTGGGGAGTAGAAAGGCAGAGCCAAGTGGAGGATGGGGACGTGACTGGGAGTCTGGCAGAGGTGAATATAAACTCTGTACAAAATTATGCAGTGCAAAGAGATTTTGGAGTTTTTATGTTTACTATATAACCAAGAAGGTACCGACAAAGAAGCTGTCACTTGCATGCCTAAAAATTAACTCTTTCAGGCTGCAAAATAAAGCAAGTAAAACAGCCTGGTTATTTATATGTTTTGTATTGTACATAAAAATGTTTATCTCATCTCATGTGCATAAACATGTTTATCTCATCTCACATATTGCCTCGGGTAATGTATTGCCTCCTGCTCTTACTGGCACGGCTTGTACTTTATTTTATTAGCAACTGTGTGCATTTTCTATTGTCAAAAAAGAACATTTATCTCTCTGGGAATGGTATACTTCAACCGCAACGCAGCTTTTTGTATTTAGAAGCAAGCAAATATATTTTTTTCTCAGATGTAAAATGCCCCCAAATCAGAGATCAGTAATAATTTAATGGAAGTAATTCAATGATTTCTATTTCACTGCACTTAACACTCTATTAACTGGTTTTATTAGGAGGCTACAGCTATTTTCATTCATCTTATTATTAATTCTCATCTGAGCAAACATGATTGACAATGCATGTCGTGCTGCATAAACATCCCTTTATTAACCATTTTGTGGTGTGCACTAAAAAAATCTGCAATATGTGTTTAAAGCAGACGTATGAGTTAATCGGGGTTGTAACTATAGGGAAGCAGCACCTGCGATCGCAGGGGGGCCCATAGCTATGGGGGGCCCCCAACTACTAACCTTCCCTTCCTCCTATGCAGCAGCTGTGCGGGTGGGCTGGGGGGGTTAATCTTACCCATCAGGTGTCTTCTTCGCTCGTCCCTCGGCGCCTCCCACGCTGCGTTCCAATCCGGTGTCACGTGATTACATACACTTCCTTCTTCCGGGTTGAAGGAGGAAGTGTATGTAATCACGTGACGCTGGATTGGCGTCCCTAGCCCACCGGCACAGCTGCTGCAATTAGTAGGATGAAATTCGAATAACCCTATTCGAGTTTCATCCGAATTCGAAGTTAAAGGGATACTGTAGGGGGGTCGGGGAAAAATGAGTTGAAATTACCCGGGGATTCTAATGGTCCCCTGCAGACATCCTGTGCCCGCGCAGTCACTCACCGATGCTCCGGCCCCGCCTCCGGTTCACTTCTGGAATTTCAGACTTTAAAGTTTGAAAACCACTGCGCCTGTGTTGCCTTGTCCTTGCTTCCCCTGATGTCACCAGGAGCACACGGCACAGGCACAGACCACACTGGGCCTGCGCAGTACGCTCCTGGTGCCATCAGCGGGAGTGAGGACACGGCAACGCAGGCGCAGTGGTTTTCAGACTTTAAAGTCTGAAATTCCAGAAGTGAACCGAAGGCGGGGCTGGAGCATTGGGAAATTGCTGCGTGGGTACAGGATGTCTGTGGGGGACCATTAGAAGCCCCGGGTAACTTCAACTCATTTTCCCCCGTCCCCCCTACAGTGTCCCTTTAAGAGCATCCCTGATCATGATGACCCTTGCAAGATAGGCCAACAGGTTGTGAGGGTCACCAAGGGGAGGCAAGGAAACATTGGGAGGCCCCATTAACTTCTTGAGGACCACAGGCTTACACCCCCCTAGTGACCAGGCCATTTTCAGCACTCTGCAGCTTTAACAGGTCTCTTCATGGCCATACAACTTAGCACACAAATGAATTTTGCCTCCTTTTATTGCCACCAACAGAGCTTTCTGGTGGTGGCATCTGATTGTTGCGGTAATGTCATTTTTTTAACTAACTTAATTAAGTTATGTTATTTTTTTAAAAAATATCCCTCCCTCCTTTCCTCCGTGATCCAGCACTAGGATCACCTCTCATAGGCATCAGCCTATGAGAGGGATCGGGTTGTGAGTCACTCCAGGGGACAGCCAAGTGACAGAGCTGTCGCCTGTACAGCACTGCGCTAGATCGCAGCACTGTACAAAAGAAAAAAAGCTGTTTCTTTTGTCCCTGCAGCCTGCCAGCTCTGATCGCAGCTGGCGGGCTGATTACGGAGTGGAGCTCTGTAACTCAGCGGGGATGCGCGCAAATCCACACGCATTCCCCGCTAATCTCTTCCCACTGCTCTTGACGCCAATTGACGTTAGGCGGTCCTGGGAGAGACACTCTGCGACAGCCCATCGTCGTTAGGCGGTCCTGGGAGAGCCACTCTGCGACAGCCCATCGGCGTTAGGCGGTCCTGGGGGAGCCACTCATCGACAGCCCAATCGGCGTTAGGCGGTCGCAGAGTGGTTAAATTTTCGCTGTGGTCCCCATGAATTGTACTTACGCTACTAGAGTGCATAGTTTACAATGTACATAAACGGGATGTTCATTATAATCCATCAGACTTTTCTGGAATTTGGACCCCATACAAGGTGACCATCCAGACCACCTTATTCAGGGCCCAGTACAGGAGTACCACCCATAACTCACAGCCCAATACATACACATTATCATTTAAAGAGGAACTGTAGTGAAAATAACATAATTAATAAAATTGCTTATTGTCTACAATCTTCATTTAGGTCAAGTTCACACTACAAGTGCTTTTCTAAGCGCTTTGTGATTTTAAAAGCTCTTGCTAATGTTATCCTATGTGAGTATTCTCACTGAAGTGATTTGATTTTGTAAAAATCCCCTACTGTATAGCATTGCATTAGAAAGAGCTTTTACAATCTCTAGTATTTTAAAAGCTCTTGTAGTGTGAATCAGCCCTCATAGATGATTTAGTCAGTGTTTGCCCAGTGTAAAATCTTACCTCTCCAATGTACATTCTGCAATTTATCACTGGTGGTGATGTCTTTAGTACCAGCAAGTGATCTGTACGGAATGTTTGTTGCTGAGAGTTCTGTGCACAGAGGGAGCTATTGCTTGCTTGGCAGTTGAAAAAGACATTATTTCCCACAATGCAACATGTTCACAGACAGCAAACTGTCAGGACCATGGTCATGACATCACACTGTGGGAGCGATTTTTCACAATATTAGCCATACAGACCTCCCCGATGATCTATTCTAGAAAAGGTAAAGATTTGGGTAGAGGATCATGGGAAAGGGGTATCAGGTACTGATTGGATTGAAGTTCAGCCCTGTGTATAAGTTCCTTTTCAAGGCACCGACACTAAGGGGTATTGTATATGTTAATATTAAAAACCTGTATACATACCTGTAATAAAGCTATTTTTTTCTTGGTTTATCACTATTTTGTTTGTTTATTTTTTGCCACTGTCTTTCCTTTTTTTTGTAACTGTTAACATATAATAACACAGAACAAACCGGATCTTTTAATGAGTTCCATGTAGATGTGTTCACTATATAGATCATTTTAACTACAGTTAGTGTATTACATTACTGTGATAACAGTAATATGATGTCTCCCTATGCCATACAGTATTGGAGTTAGTTGGGGCTGAATCTACAGCTGCATTGATGACTTTAGTACTAGCAGAAGATTGGGGGTGGGGTTCTGTCTTTTTTTTTAGAATCTTAATTTCTGTTTAATTCAGTGGAAACAAAGGAGGTTGGATATATTCTTTTACTGAAATTCACATGAAGAGCTTATCTAAAGCTCCAAAACTGACAATACATTAACAGGCTATCCTTTGTTCTGGGGAAAGGCACTCACTGGGGTATGGTACTCATTGTGGTAAGTCATTTATTGTGGTAAGGCATTCATTGTGGTAAGGTACTCATTGTCAAATACGTCATTTATTTTCTTTACCAGTTCTAGCTCCATCTTCGAGTGTATTTCTTCCACTATTGGGAATTATTATTATTATTTATTGTATTTATAAAGCGCCAACATATTACGCAACGCTCGGCAATAAATAGGGATACATACTGTACATTGTAACAAGCGGTGACAGACAGAGAGGTAGCAAACGGTTTTACAACATAGCACAAGGTTATACATGCAATGGGGTATAAAATGCGTTTTACAGAAACCCAGCAAGTCAAGTCCGAGTTAGTCCATGAGGAGGGTGTCATTGCTAGGGTAGCAAAATTAAGAAGGACACACTGAGGGGGGGGGGGGGGGGGGGGGGCTGTCAAAGGCTTACAATCTAAAGGATGGGGGAGGTACACAAGGTAGGGTTGTGGAAAAGGTGGTTGACAGAGAGCTAGAGGGTGGTACATGTGGGGTAGGCCATTTTAAATAAATGTGTTTTGAGGGCTTGCTTGAAGAAAGGAGCGAGTCTGAGGGGGAGTGGAGGAGAGTTCCATAGGGTGGGGGCAGCTCTTGTAAAGTCTTGTAGGCATGCATGGGAATGAGAAATGCATGGGGAGGTCAGACGGAGATCATTGGAGGACCGGAGTGGGCGGGCCGGGCAGGTATATATCTGTTGACGGGCTCAGAAATGTAGGTTGGGCAGGTCTTGTGCACAGATTTGTAGGTTAGGCACAGAACCTTAAAGGGCAACTGAAGCAAGAGGGATATGGAGGCTGCCATATTTATTTCATTTAAAGCAATACCAGTTGACTGGCTATCCTGCTAATTCTCTACCTCTATTCTCTACCTAATACTTTTAGCCATAAACCCTTAACAAGCATGCAGCAGATCCAGTGTTTCTGACATTATTGTCAGATCTGAAAGATTAGCTTCATGCTTGTTTCTGGCATTATTCAGACACTACTGCATCCTTATAGACCCGCAGGACTGCCAGGCAACTGGTATTGGATAAAAGGAAACAAATATGGCAGCCTCCATATATTTCTCACTTCAGTTGTCCTTTAAGGTTGATCCTGAAGCAGATAGGGAGCCTGTGTATGGCTGTGCATAGGGGAGAAGTGGAAGCAGAGCGGTGGGAAAGATGGAGGACTCTAGCATTCTGGGGGAGCAGACATTATTTCCACTGGCTTCGGAAATCTCAGAAACAAACATCCACAAAATACACCTGACCGGACTAAATATGTCCCCAGACTCCCCACCTGTGATAAATGTCAGAATGTAGATCAGAGAGAGTGAAGATTTTACAAAGGTCAAACACTGACTAAATATCTATAAAGGAATATTGTAAAACAACAATCAATTGTATTCATTATGTTATTTTGTCTACAATTCCTCTTTAACATATCCTATCTATTTGTTTCTATTTTATTATATTCTGTTATATCTTCTCTTCTTCTATCTTGATGTCTCCTGTCCATGCTATTTTACACGTGGCCAGTTTCTTCAGGTTCTGCATTAGAGATACATTAGAGATGCTCTGAGGATAATTTGCCAGGTAGAAATCTTTCAGTGTTGAAGTTAGATGGATTCCTAAATATATGATATATTTGGATTGCCATTTAAGAGGGATGAAGCTTAGGTTGTAACATAGATTTGCTGTTGTAATGATATATGGAGGGTTTTAGGCTTATCCGGGTTGCTGCGAATGCCCAAATTGTTGCAGAAGTCTCTAAGGGTTTTAATTAATGAAGGGAATATGGTTAAAGGAGGCATCCGAGGTACAAAAAAAATGAGATCTACTTACCCAGTTGCATGTAATCCGGACTGGTATTAGTCATGAAGAGAATTCGAAGACATAACAACAAATAGTTATTTAGGTGATACCTTTTATAACTAACTGTACAAGATTCCTTTGCAAGCTTTCAAAGCTTTAAAGCGGATCCGAGATGAAAAACTAACTATAACAAGTAACTTGTCTATATATCTTATCTAAAGTTTAGATAGTTTACACAGCAAATCTAGCTGCAAACAGCAGCCATGTTGTTTGTAAACATTACACAGAGGCAGGCTTATCTGCATCTTGAGCAAAAAAAAAAACGAATCCCCCATCCTCCTCTCTCCTCCCCTCTGCCTCTGAAATCTCTGGCTAGTAATACCTCCTCCTCCTCCTGCCCAGACTGAGCTCCTATAAGCCCTTGCTACTGTCTGAAAGTGCCTTGGCTCTCTGAAAACCTGTGGGCGTGGCTTCTTTAGTTTATAGAGTATTAAAACAAAAACAAAAAAGTATTTGGCTTGAGGAATACCCTATAAACAATAGGAAAAGAACACAATAATGCAATAAGTAATAGTGCATCTCGGATCCACTTTAAGTTTCTTCTCCAGGCATGTTTCAGAACTGGATCAGAACCAGTTCATAGTTCTAATCCAATTCTGAAATAAACCTGAAGAAGAAACGTAAGGTTTCGAAAGCTTGCAAAGAAATCTTGTACAATTAGTCATTAAAGGCATCGCCTAAAAAACTTTTGTTGTTATGACTACTTACCCGAGGCTTCCTTCAGCCCCTGGCAGGCAATAAGCCCCTTGCCGTAGCTAGGGAGTCCTGGTAGCCCCTCCGTTCAGATGCCAACCTCACCAGGTCGGCATCTACTGCGCCTGTGCCGCTGTCAATCACTCTCACATTGTCTGGAGTGTTCTGTGTAGGTGCAGTAGTTCTGCGCAGAACACTCCAGACAACGTGAGAGTAATTGAAAGCGGCGCAAGCGCAGTAGATGCTGACCTGGCGAGGTCGACATCTGAAATGGGGGGGCTATCGGGACTCTGGAGCTACGGCAAGGGACTTATTGGCTACCGGGGCTGGAGGAAGCCCTGGATATGTAGATGTCCTTTTTTTTTGTACCTCGGATGTTTCCTTTAAGGGAGATGTTAAAGTGTTAACATTACATTTTCTGCAACGGTATTACATTTGTAATTATGAGCTCTTAAAGTAGCTAGGCACTATTATGTAAGTGGTAGATCAGACAAAAGACCAATATCTACCAGTTTTCTGAAACTCAACTAACCAGCAGTCTCACTGGCAGTACTCATATTGGTTAAGCCCAACTTCTTAGGCTGTTTGAGGGCCCTGCTGTGCTTAACCTCTTGAGGACTGAGGTGTTAAACCCCCTTAGTGACCAGGCCATTTTTTTTTAAAAATAGATCACTGCAGCTTTAAGGCCAAGCTACAGGGCCGCACAACACGGCACACAAGTGATCCCCCCCCCCCCCCTTTTCTCCCCACCAACAGAACTCTCTGTTGGTGGGGTCTGATCGCTCCCCCTGTGTTTATTTATTTATTTTTTTGTAAATATTTTTATTTCTTTTTTAATAAAAATTGTCATTTTTATTATTTCTTTTCCCTGCGCGCAATCTCCTGCACTGTGAGCCCCAAGGACCTTACGCCCTTCGGTGTGACGCGGTCAGCAAGCAGTTAAAGACTGGGTTCCATGGCTCCCCCAAGGTTTATATACTTTTAGTTACTGTATTTTAACATTTAATACAGAGTTCAAGGTATGTACAGTATATAGAGTGGGGTAGAGTAATGTATTAGCTAGGCCTATTTTTAACATTGAGTCTCAAGCAATCAGAAAGCACACTTACCTGGCATTAGCTGATCCCCATTAGTGACGGTGAGGGGAGTGTCTCACTCAGGGTTAAATACTTACCTGATCCAACGCCATTGGGTTACTGCTGGAGGTAGTCTTTAAGTTAAATGAGGCCTTTCAAATCATTGTCTACAGTTGTGGCCATCTTTCCGAAGTCTGCCAAAGCTCTTTGCCTGCATTGCCACGGTCTGCCCCCACCTCAGCACACAGCCACCAAACAAGCCACGGCTGCCGAGCTGGAGGCAACACATATAGAGCCTCAGCAGAGTTAAAAAAAAAAATACACCAGAGCCACAATTCTAAGTGGTGGAGCTTTTATCTGCCTGTAGGAATTACATCTGGTCAGGTAAGTACTTCCGGTACATCCGGTAAGAACTGTAGTGAAAACAACACCATGAATAAAGTTGCTTAATGTTTTTACAATATTCATGTATAGATTATTTAGTAACAGTTTTCCCATTGTATAATCTTTCCTCTCTCTGATTTACATTCTAACATGTATCAATGGTGGTGACATCATTAATGCTGACAGGTGATCTGTATGGAATGTTTGTTATTTTCCACAATGCAATGAGGTTCACAGACAGCAAACTGTCAGAACCATGGTCATGACATCACACCATGTGAGGGGGTTCTCTCAGCCATACAGCCCCCCCCCCCCAGATGATTTGAGAAAAGGATGCGATTTCTTGTGAGAAAGAGGGTATCAGCTACCGATGGGAATGAAACTCAATCCTGAGGTAAAGTTCTTTTTTAACCCTGAAGCCATTGAAGTTCTGTATCATTCAGACAAAGCTTGGCATGACAGGCTGTCTTTTTTTACTTCAGGTACTCATTAAAGACTTTTTCGATAACTAACATGGAGAGAATGCTGGAATCTGGTTTTACAGGCTATACTTCAGTAAATCCAAGACTTTCCTGATGTGTCTCCCTCCTGCTTCACTAAAAGAAACATTGCTTGGTCTAAATGTATTAAATATTGAAAATGCTGATTTTATGTGTGGTCATTCTGGTAAGAAGTTGTAAAGCTGAGTTGATTAGGGAAATTGGTCTATCATTTTTGCAGTCGTGTAACTCTCTGCCAGGTTGGGGTATTATGCTAATAGATATTAGATTTACTTCAGTTGTGAAGTGGTCTTGCATTATTTATATATTTTTAAAATATGTATTTAAGTGTGGTTTTAAGCAGCGGTGCTCATCCAATATTCAGGTATCCAAACTACCCAGATAATCCGAACTTTTTCGCCCTATCCGAACTGTGGATTGGATTCCCGATAGCTGTGCAAATCCGAATAGCACTATCCGAGTTAATTCGGATTTCTATTTGAAATCCGAAATCTTGGTTGGATTTTTCATTCTGTTATCCGAGCAGAAGGTTTTCAAGGCAAAATTCAGGAGAGGGGGAGAGAGAGAGAGAGAGAGAGAGATTGAGAGAGAGAGTTTTAAGACCTGGACAAATGTATTATAATATCTGAGATAAATTATCTCATCCCGATACTTTATCAAAGCCAGTACAAACACTAGAGTGCATTCGGCAGAGGCAGCCAGTTGGATCTCTTCCATCTAGCACAGGGGTCTCAAACTCAATTTACCTGGGGGCCGCAGGAGGCAAAGTCAGGATGAGGCTGGGCCGCATAAGGAATTTCACAATCGCGGCGCATCGCCGCCTCTGCCCGCCCCTCTCACTCTTCCTTCACAGAGAGGGGCGGGGAGAGGCAGCGATCCGTGCGGCGATTGATGTCAGGAGGGGCAAAACTGAAGCTGAAAGCTGTACCCCTTCCAGGAAATGGCGGCAGATTGCCCCCGGGCGATTTGGGGGCTCTGCAGCCCTCGTTTAGCGGCGGGGATGCGGCGGATTACTTGGGAGCACTGAAGCGAACTATAAGGAAGCTTTTGCCGGCTTGTGAGGGCCGCAAATAGCCCGCGGGCCGCGAGTTTGAGACCCCTGATCTAGCATGTGTACAGACGCTCCTATGCATCACCAGAAGACCAGAGGGCTGGATGATCTTGGATTATTGTTCAACTCCTTAAAGAGAAACTGTAACCAAGGACTGAACTTCATCCCAGTCATTAGTTGATGCCCCCTTTCCCATGAGAAATCTTTACCTTTTCTCGAATAGATCTGCATGGCTGATATTGTAGTGAAACCCCTCCCAGTGTGTGACCATGGTCCTGACAGTTTTTTGTTGGTGAACCTTGATGCATTGTGGGAAATAACAGCTGTTTCCAACTGCCAAGCAAGCAGTGCATCTGTGCATATGTATATTTCTAAAAAAAAAAACAAGCTTATCACATTGTTAGTGGTTGTGGTTCTAAATGGCAGCTAGTGCTGTCTATTTTTTTTCTTGTCTTCCAGTATTACCTACCTAACGACCGCGTCACGCCGATGGGCAGTGGCGTAGCTAAGGAGCTATGGGCCCCGGTGCAAGTTTTACATGGGCCCCCCCCCCCCAAGCACTCTATACATAACAATTTATACGGCGCACCTATAAAAGCGATTATTACCAACACAGGGCCTATAGAGAGCTAATATTGTGCTTGAGGGAGGGCCCCTCGGGCCCAAGGGCCCCGATGTGGTCGCTACCTCTGCAACCACTGTTGCTACGCCACAGCCGATGGGCGTGACTGCGGTGGCTGCCCCAGGACCGCCTAACACCAATTGGCGTCAAGTCCTGGAACTGCAGTTTACCAGGGAATGTGCGCACGCGCGTGCGCAATCGTTCCCTGCCGGTTCATGGCGATCGCGGCTAGCAGACTGTTCAGAGCCAAAAGAGGAAAGAAATCCCCTTTGTTTATATTTGAACAGCGCTACAATCTCTTGCAGCGCTGTACGGGGGGCACTCGGCTGTCCCTCAGAGCGGCTCTAATGTGTATCCCTCTCTAATGCCTATGAGAGGCAGGGAACAGTGCCATTTGCCGTCCTATGGTGATTTAGGACAGGGAAGGAGGGAGGGAGGGAAAGTCTTGCCTTTTTTAAATAAATAAATAAATAAATAAAATAAAAAAGTCCTCCAAAAGAGTGTCCTATTAACGGGAGTCTGAGCAGTAGCTAGAATAAAAAAAATCACTTACCTTGGGCCTCCCCCATCCCACCGTAGGCCACGAGGTCCCCCAGAGTCCTCCTGGCTCCTGTCCGTGTGTCTCTGGCGGCACCCATTACCGGCTACACCTGGACCGGGTGTCGGGCGACTCTTCCTGGAACTTCATGCTCGTCCTCATCACGGCGGCTGGCGTGACAGGTCTGCACATGCGCGGTTTAGAGGTAGAAAACCGCGCATGCGCAGACCTGTCACGCCGGCTGGGGTGATGACGACGAGTGTGAAGATCCAGGAAGAGTCGCCTGACACCCGGTCCAGGTGTCGCCGGTAATGGGTGCCGCCAGAGACACACGGACAGGAGCCAGGAGGACGCCAAGGGACCTCGTGGCCTACGGTGGGCTGGAGGAGGCCCAAGGTAAGTGACATTTTTTATTCTAGCTACTACTCAGACTCCCTTTAAGGACAATAAAAGGAGGTAAAATTAATTTGTGTGCTTAGTTGTTTGGCTGTGCAGTACAGCAAAGCTGCACAGCCCTGTATTGTGAAAAATGGCCTGATCACTAGGGGGGGTGTAAGCCTGCGGTCCTGAAATAGTTAAAGATAATTACGTGCAGGCTGATTGTGGATCAAGCAACATGATAAAAATACATGGCGAATATCAATCATGTCTTCCTCTCTCTTCTATTTTTTTAACTTTTCACGCTGCAACGTATTGATTTATTTTATTGCAGATTTTTTTTTTTTTGCTAAAGTTCCTCTATAGCCGCTCCATTGTGTGTTTCACCATCGTGGCTCCTCCCCCTCCCTCCCCTCAACAGCAACAGCTATAGCATCTGTACAGCACTCGGCCTCAAATGTTCAACTGAGGGAGTCTCAATCCCTGCAGGCGGCAATCAACTGCCACTTATTTGCTACCTGGGAGTATGTCTGGAGTAGTTCAAAGGTACTTGCCAGAAAACACAAAAAAACTCAGAGAGCACGGAGCCCCTTATGGTGTAGTATTTAGTGGCACCAGATGTATTGAAGTACTCACAAGTTGCAAGACCAGCACATGCAGTATTAGGTAAGTGAAGAGAAAACGTCCTCAATCGGGTCTTCATGTAAAAAGCTTTAAAAGGATAAACAAGTACTTTTATTTGGACACTTTAAAAAGACAACGCATTTCGTGGGTCTATGCCCGCTTCCTCTGGTCAAGTAATCTGTGTCTTTAAAAAATAACTCTAGCTAGGAACTCTGTAAAAAATGCTTTTCAGGCAGACATTTTCATTGGGGCACCTCCCCCCAAGTTTCCTAATCTGGGTTTATTTGGATTAAATGCCAGGAAGTGGATTTGATAGGTTCAGGCTGTGTACAATTTTGGATTAAATTTCCATGAAAGCCAGAATTATTAGCATCTAACTGGCCTTCTCCAATCTGCACAAATAGACCAATAGGAAGCCCTGATTAATAATTCCAAGATACTGCTGTCTGGGCTCATAAATGTCTTCATAGCAGGATGCAATGAGGAAGGACAGGTTACGTCAAGATGCAAGAAATATTAGAAAAGAGAAGAAGACAAGCAAAGATAATAGAAGGCAGAGAAGGGTGATTCCTGGTGTTTCCAAGGATTCACTGGCGAACAAAAATAAGATCAGGAGCCTATGAAGTAGTATGTCTGATTACGTGGACTCACCACAGAGGCAATGTGATTATTATTAGTCACAAAGGTAGACAGGCACAGAACAGGAAAGAAAGAAAAGGAAAGGAAAGGAAAGGGAAGGGAAGGGAAGGGAAGGGAGGAAGGAAGGAAGGTGAGAAAAAGAAGGAGAAAGGAAGAAAGAAAGAAAGAGAGAAAGAAAGAAAGAAAGAAAGAAAGACAGACAAGACAGATGAACGGAAATTGAAAAGGCTTTTTGGGCTAGCTTCACAGTGGCCGTTGCATTCCCTCGCTGTAAACAGCAGGAATGCAACACAATGCATCAGGAAAGTGGCACCAGCACATTGCGTCACACACAGTGAAACATACAGTCCATGTAAATTATGCTTCACTGTCACTGTTAACAGGCACATTTTGTGGTAACACACTGCATGCAGTACGTTGGGATGCCGTATGCTGTTATACTGCAATGCACCAGACACACTGTGACCGTAGCATAGGTGGTACATTGCAGTGCAGCTCTTACGCTGTACCTCCACACACCACAGTGAACATAGCCTTAAAGAAAACCTGTACTGAAAATAAAAGTAAAAATAAGCATACACAAGTCATACTTACCTTCCATGTAGTCTACTCCTCAGAATCTTTCTCCTGTCCCGCGTCCTGTTTGCTCACTGTGATCGGGGGAATTTTCCGTCCTCCATTTTAAAAATAGCCATTACCCATAACAGCTTTCTGGTCAGCACACAGTTAAACTGTAACATCGCCCACTTGAGCCATAGGAAAATATGGACATTACCTGGTACATCAGTTTTCCTCTCAGCTATAACTGACAGCAACTGATATTTTACTGACAGCAACTGATATATTTCAGATCTGACAAAATATTGTCAGAACTGGATGGGATTATTGTCAGAAGAAAATGGTGAGCTTCTGAGAGGTACTGATGGCAAGGTAACTATGCAATGTTCATTTGAAGTTACCTCATGTGTTTATTTTAAATATTTTTACTCAGTACAGGTTCTCTTTAACGTTTATTTTTATAATATTTTCTTTTGTATATAAAATTGTATTACAAAATCAGTGTTTAGCTTAATACTCCCTGCTAAATCTCTAGAGGGTTAAAAATGACCTCGCTTACTTCGTACATTGAATAGGGGTGTCCAACTTTGGGTGCCGGGTGAAGCCACTAGTACAATTTTGGTAAAATTGCAGATATTCTACTATTAGACACTGGCTAATATTGATGATAGAATATCGGTAATTTTACCTAACTTTACTAACCTTTCATTCACACTAATCCTCCCTCCTACATTAACCAGCCCACCCCCCTGACTATAGACATTATCTGCACCGCAATCTCTCCTGCTAAGTGACCCTCCGCCAATATTTGCCCCGTCCCTCTGCTGCTATTTGTTGCTACCAAATGTTATTTATAACCTGCACCTCTGGTGCCCAAATTATCCACTGGAAATAGTAGTTACCATGGCGCACCATCAGTCCAAAGTTACAGGGTGCATGACCTGTGGAGACTGGCAAACTCCACAAACATCGAGCAAAGTCACAGAGGTCAGCACACCTATTTGCAATAAACAATCTGTGTTTATTCGTGCAGCAACAAAACAGTAGTTTTGCTAATACGCAAATTAAAGCAGATTATTTATTGCAAATAGGTGTGCTGACCTTTCTGACTTTGTAAATTATACACTGAATCCCGCTATAACCACAACTAACATTGCGGTCTATGCAGCGCCCAAATTACCAAGCACATAGAGGGGCACAAATTACCCCATTGCCCTTTTACCTATGTACTTGAAAAGGGGTGGATATCTGGGGGTTTCTTCATTGTTTAAAGTGTACCAGAGTCAGACAAATAATAATAAAAAAAATTATACATACCTGGGGCTTCCTTCAGCCCCATGCGCACGGATCGCTCCCACGCTGCTGTCCTCCGCTGCCTGCAGCTTAGGTATTAGGTCCCGTTAGTTCTTCCAGTCATGGCCAGTCTGTGCAAGAGGAAGTGTGCTCTCTACGAATCTCTCCAGCAGCCGCCAGATACGTAGAGGAGGCACTTCCCTTGAGCAGACTGGCCGCGACTGGCAGAACTAGCGGGAGCTGATACCAGAGCTGCGGGCAGCGGAGGACAGTGGCTTGGGAGCAATCTGTGTGCATGGGGCTGAAGGAAGCACCAGGTATGTATAAAAAAAAAATTTCCGAGGGGGGTCTCCGGCTTCCAAAGAGTACGTATCATTTTGTCGCCAGTGTGTTGGGCGCAGGGTGAACCAAATGACGGCTCACCCAGCTGCCGCTTAAATTCTCAGCAGCGTTAAATACTAGCAACTTGAAGGGAGAAGTAGCATGGGGTCCGGTGACTGCCGTATCCCCAAATTCCCCTTGCGTGGAGTGCGCACTGTAGAGTTTGTGCTACAACGGCGCCCAGCCTTGTCGCTGAGTGACAAAACAACCTGCTTCGCTTCCAAAACTGAAGTGACCCTTTCAGCGCCCACCCCCCACATGGGACAGTCCCTCCCACCTACTTGACACCAAGGTGAGGAATAGAGATGGCTCAAACCTCCGATTTTGGGAGCTCGGACGCGAACTTCCGCAAAAGTCCTCGGACCGGTGAACTCGGCGAACCGCAATAGACTTCAATGGGCAGACGAACTTGAAAAACTACAAACACTGCTTCTGCCCACAAAACGTGATGGAAAACATGTTTCAAGGGGTCTAACACCTGGAGGGGGGGCATGACGGAGTTGGATACACGCCAAAAGTCCCGGGGGAAAATCCGAATTTGACGCAGAGCAGGGTTATAATCCCCAAAGGGCAGAATTCACATTGCATTCCTAAATTGGAGGCATAAGGTGCTTGAAAACATCTTGCGTTGCATGTGTATACATGGATCAGGTAGTATAAGTAGTGTACTGCTTCACACTGACAGACCAAACTCACTGTGTAACACACCGCAAACAGCTTTTTGTGTAGTGATGGCCGTGCTGGACTGGTGCGCACCATGGCGAGAGTGCAGGCGATGGCAGTTTTCCAGCCCATATGGTCGGGCTGAGGTAGCTCAATGACAGAACAACAGTGACTGAGTGTCCAGCTGATCGACTTTGGTCTGTCCACAATGAAGCAACAACCTTATTATCTTGGGTGTGCCCCCCGACACACTCATATAGGTCATTGCTTCCTTGTGATACACAAGCCCCTTCACCATGGCAAGGTAACAATCACGAAGGGGAATTGACTCATGTACATGCCTTTTGTTTTGTTATTGCAGAAGTTCGGAGGCAAATTGTGACACCTCTGGCCACAGGTCAAACCTGCGCACCCAATAGTCCAGGGGTTTATCGCTGCTCAGAGTGTCTATAGCCGCACTTAAGGCCAGGTAGTTGGCTACCTGCCGGTTGAGGCGTTGGTGGAGGGTGGATCCCCAAGGGCTGAGGCGATGCGTCGGACTAAGGAAAGTGTGCAAGTCCGACATCACCATCAAATCGCTAGAGCGTCCTGCAAGGACATGGGAGGAGGAGGATTACTGGCACTTTTTTTCCATTGTGCTGGGACATCACCTTTAAAAGCACTGTAAAGCATACGTCTTAAATGGTGTTGCAAGTGCTGCATCCTTTCAGCGTTGTGTTTATGTGGTAACATCTCTGCCACTTTGTGCTTATACTGAGGGTCTAGTAGTGTTGCCACCCAGTACAGGTCATTCCCATTGAGTTTTTTTCATACGGGGGTTCCGCAACAGGCTGGACAGCTGTGGGTGCGGGTAGCTGATATCCGTGCGGACTACCCGCCGCACAAACCGTTCGGGCCATCTCTAGAGGGGAATAGCCTTCACATTAGAAGCGCAAATCACGAATTTGGCGTACAAAATTTCAAGTTTTTACGGCGATTTGCGCTTGCGATTCCCTTTCAGTAGAACAAAAATCACAACACAATTGTCCCAGCACGTGTGGGATTTGTTCAAATTGCAAATGCTGCAGTGAGAATGATCTCATAGGGATACATTAGCTGCAGCGCTTTGCTGATCGCCAGCGATCAGCAAAGTGCTACAAAAAGTGCCCGGTGTGAACCAGCCCTAACACTGAACAAGGTCAAGGTGAGGGGGAAGGGCTTGGGAGAGAAGAGGAGGCTTTGTCACACTGCTTTTACAACGTACCCCTAATGTTATAGTCTTTTAGGTTGGTGTTTTAAGTATAATTTTTGAAAAACAGAAGGAAAGAACATGAAGCCATACCTCCCAACTTTTTGAGATATGAAAGGGGGACACCAGGCCACACCCCTATCCACGCCCCCAATACACCCCTAGTCATGCATAACAAAGATTTTATTAGAAAAATACATAGTTTGATCATTCAAACTACACTGGTCCTTTCTATCCTGGTTCATTTCCTCCACATTAACCACTTTATCCACCACTACAGTATATCTACGTCCTCTGTGACTTCATCTAAGCCACGAAGACGTAGATATACGTCTTCTAGCAGAAGCCCAGCTGTGCATGATTGGGTATTGCTGCTGTGCACACCTCCGGCACTATCTGATGCAGCACTAATGAAAGGGAATATATATTCCCTGAGCCAATGAGATTGATTTTTAGTATTAAAAATACTTTTATCTTAGTTCATAGTGAAAAATACATACTGTAGCATTATTTCAGAATCATATATCCTCATCATAAATTGTGACAGGAACATAATTTAAGTTTTTGTGATAAAGGGTAGAAATAGCTAAACAAAATTTGTGCTTTTCATCGACACTAGCACGTTTAATTTTTAAACTGGAATTGGTAAAACTGAGAAAAATTGTGTTTTTTTATTTTTTTCCTCTGTTTCCCTAAAATCCATAAAAAATAGAATTGTTCAAGTAAAAAATGCCATACAATGAAAGCCTAGTTTGTCTTGAAAAAACGATATATATTTAATGCACTTGTCATAAGTAGGGATAAAGTTATTGCTGACAGGGACATAGCTAAATTGTCAAAAATGCTCTGGTCCATAAGGTAAAAACAAGGTCTGGATGCAAAGTGATTAATATTTGATGATAAGAAATATATCAATTTAAAAGATGAGAATAAAGTTTAAAGTAAATTAGACACATTTTTCAGTAGAAAAAAAATATATTTACACAGATCTGCACATCTTTCCTGAAAGAGGCACACATAAGGGAGAAAGACATAGGTAAATGGATTACAGCTGCCCAGAATACCCCCTCAAACAAGGGCTAGTGCAGTGTCTGGGGACAGACACAAGTTGGGACACCAGAATATCTGCAGGTATCCTGCAGCTCACAGCACTGCCCCCTTTCTTTCCCTTCTACAGTTGACTTTGGATGTAGCAGCAGCTTGTGTACAGAGCATGGAGCAGCAGCGTGTGTACATAGCATGGAGCAGCAGCGTGTGTACAGAGCATGGAGCAGCAGCGTGTGTACAGAGCATGGAGCAGCAGCGTGTGCACAGAGCATAGAGCAGCAGCGTGTGTACAAAGCAGGGAGCAGCACCGTGTGTACAGAGCATGAAGCAGCAGGGTGTGTATGGAGCATTGAGCAGCAATGTGTGCACAGAGCAGGGAGCAGCAGCGTGTGCACAGAGCATGGAACAGCAGCGTGTGCACAGAGCATGGAGCAGCAGCGTGTGTACAAAGCAGGGAGCAGCAGCGTGTGTACAGAGCATGGAGCAGCAGGGTGTGTATGGAGCATGGAGCAGCAGCGTGTGTACAGAGCATGGAGCAGCAGTGTGTGTACAGAGCATGGAGCAGCAGCATGTGTACAGAGCATGGAGCAGCAGCGTGTGTACAGAGCATGGAACAGCAACGTGTGCACAGAGCATGGAGCAGCAGCGTGTGCACAGAGAATGGAGCAGCAGCGTGTGTACAAAGCATGGAGCAAGAGTGTGTGTACAGAGCATGGAGCAGCAGCGTGTGTACAGAGCATGGATCAGCAGCGTGTGCACAGACCATGGAGCAGCAGCGTGTGCACAGAGCATGGAGCAGCAGCGTCTGTACAAAGCATGGAGCAGGAGTCTGTGTACAGAGCATGGAGCAGCTCTGGGGAACTAAGTTAACAGTCAGGTATGAGCACAGCTGTGTGAATGCTTCACTTTCCCCTTCATTAGCAGTGTTTCATTCCTCATTATTATCTGTATCCAAACTCCTGATAAATCCCGTTGTCGATCGGGAGCAGATCGGACATTTAGGAAATAATTGTCGGATCCTGTCAGTCAAATGGGAAATTCCATTGTGTGTACCCAGCATGATGTCCTATCATATTATTATACTGTATTGTATATGGCTGAGTGAGAACTCTCAGGAATCCCCCCTTAAATATCCTGGGTTTGCCCCTGAAAGAGGGACAAATGAGGGAGAAAGAGGGACAGAGGAATGGGGTTCTTAAAGAGGGACTGTCCTTCCGAAAAAGGCACAGTTAGGAGCTATGGTGAAGCTATGGCCTCCCTGTGCCAAATATGCAAGATTTTAAACTTTTGTAACAGTTGCTAGTTTGCAGTTGTTACTTATATATACATAACTACAAATCCCATTCTTCCTACAGCTCCAGTTCTAGGCTGCTGCATATGATTTGCTATAAATGTTCTCGCCAGTTGGATATATTTGCTTATCATTGATCATCTATAATTACAAGTATAATTTTCATGTCTTTGACACGACTTTATTAATTATAAACAGAAGTTTAAATTAAAGAGAGTAAATTTGCCAATAAGATACAAAACATACTTCTCTGTAATATCCATAATGAATGTGCTCCTAGTCTGAAATATAAGCACAACACACACACCTTGCAGACAGGAGCCTGGGGTGAGTATTCTTTTATGTACAGAAGACAGGAGGACAGGCGGCATAGCTGCAGCCTCAAGAGACCGAGCCCTAGAGGTGTCCATTCATTATCTGCAGGGCAAAGCCCATTAACTAACCATCCATCACCTATGGGGACAATGCACTGCAGGGAACCGTCTACGCTGTATTGGGAATTTACCTTAGACATTGCCATCCATCACCTGCAAGGACCAATCGCTACAGGTAGACACTGCTCTTCTGTCTAGTGACCAGCCAACCGCACTCTTAATATTACCATTAACCCTCCTGGCGGTCTAATTAATTTCGCCAGGAGGGAGCGCAGCAGTTTTTTTTTAAAATCATGTAGCGAGCCCAGGGCTCGCTACATGATAGCCGCTGCTCAGCAGCATCCCCCCGCTCGCTTCGATCGCCTTCGGCGATCTCCGATCAGGAAATCACGGGATTTCCTGAAGGGCTTCCCCCGTCGCCATGGCAACGGGGCGGGATGACGTCACCGACGTCAGCGAGTAAGTAAATCGGCCCAGCAGGGCCTGAGAAAACCTCCTGCGCGGCTTACCCCGAACTACGTTCGGGGTTACCGCCAGGAAGGTTAAAGGACAATGTAAGTGAGGGGATATGGAGGCTGCCATATGTATTTCCTTTTAAGCAATACCATTTACTTGGCCGTCATTCTGATCTTTGGCTCAAGTAGTGTCTGAATCACACACCTGAAACAAGCATACAGATAATCTTGTCAGATTTTTTGTTAGAAACATCTGATCTGTGTATACCTGTTTAGTCAGGGTCTATGGCTAGAAGTATTAGAGGCAGAGGATCAGCAGGGCTGCCAGGCAACTGGTATTGCTTAAAAGGAAATGAATACGGCAGCCTCCATATCCCTCTCACTTCAGTTGTCCTTAAAGAGACTCTGTAACAAAATTTTCATCCTTATTTCTTCTATCCTATAAGTTCCTATACCTGTTTTAATGTGGTCTGGCTTACTGCAGCCTTTCCTAATTGCACAGTGGCTGTGTTATCTCTGTTATATGATCTAATCTTCTCTCCTCTGTCGGCTCTGTCGGCTGAGGCTGGAATGTGTGCAATGTGCTGCACTGCTTGTCATTGGCAGAAGCTATACACACCCTCTCCAGGCCCCCTGCACACTGTGTATGACTCACACACTGACCTACTTTCAGCGAATCATTTGCTATGTCTTTTGTTTGTAAACACTGCATAAAAATGGCAATTACAAGCCAGGATTGCAGCAGGGAGTGGCAGAAACAGCACAGAGGGGCCCAGGAGAACATAATGAACAGAATGTTATGCTTTTTATTGTAAGAATTTTACAGTACAGATTCTCTTTAAAGAGACTCTGTAACTTAAAAACATGAAGATACTTTAACCTCCTTAGCGGTAACCCCGTGCTGGACACGGGGTAAGCCGCCGGAGGGTGCCGCTCAGGCCCTGCTGGGCCGATTTGCATAATTTTTTTTTGGTCCGATCGCCGCCGCCCGCCGCAGATGCGCCGCTACCCGCCGCTAAACAGGGCCCCTCCCCCGCATACCTCTTGCGCAGCCTGGCCAATCGCCGCCAGGCTGCACTATGGGGTGGATCGGGACTCCATGTGACGTCACGACGTCGATGACGTCGGTGACGTCACTCCGGTCGTCGCCATGGCGACGGGGGAAGCCCTCAAGGAAATCCTGTTCAGAACGGGATTTCCTTATGGGCAAGCGGCGCCGGCGGCGATCGGAGGTGACGGGGGGACGCCGCAGGGAGGGGGGAAGCATGTAGCTAGCGCTAGGCTAGCTACATGCTAAAAAAAAAAAAAAAAAAGGTTAAAAAAAAACCCTGGCGGCCGCGCAGCCGCAGCAATCATACCGCCAGGGGGGTTAAGTTAAAGATCCAGTGCAGGCGCAGTAGCGGCTCTTCATTCGAGTACGGTGGAAATAGACGAACCCGATCGCATCTGCTCTACTGCACAGGCGCAAAAGACTCGTGCCTGCACAGCAGAGCGGACCCGATCGGCTTCGGCTATTTCCACCTTAACCTAAAAGAAGAAAGAAAGCCACTAGTGTGCCTGCGCAGGATTGTGGTAGGTAAATAGTTACCTCGCCGCACTTCGGGGGACCCGGGCAGGCTAACGGAGGGATGGAGAAGGACAGGGGAAGCCTCATTAGGATCCAGAGCCTTCCCCCCTCCTAAGGTAAGTGTTTTTTATCCATTACAGATCCGCTTTAATGGAAACCTGAGACCAAAGTAGTAAAATAATGGATACTTACCTGGGGCTTCCTCCAGCCCCCTTCAGGCTTTGGGCACTCTCACCGTCTCCCTGGATAGCTCGGTTTGACCGCTAGCCAGCCGGGTAACTTGGCTCAGTCGCGCTTCTTTGTGCATGTGCGGGCCAGCCACGTGCTAAAACCTCTGGCCAGGAGCGTTCTGCGTCTGCACAGTACTAATGTGCAAGTACAGAACACCCCCAGCTATGGAAGCACGACAAGGGTATGAGCAGGCAGCTTTCGCATGGGTGACGAAACGCGACTGAGCCAAGCGGAAAAACCAAGCGGCTCATGGAGAATGGGGCTGGAGGAAGCCCCAGGTAAGCATCAATTCTTTCACAAGCTTGGTCTCAGGTTCACTTTAAATTGAAGTGAGAAGAATATAGGAGGTGCTTATTTTCTATCAAACCCCCAGTTAAAGTGAACCTCCGGACTAAAAATCGACTCAGCAGCACTGAAAAGGCTTGGTGTTTCTTTAACAGTTTCACAGCATCAGAACTTTGTTTCTCTTATACAAGCCTAATTTTTAGCTACACAAAAGAAAACTGCCCGGGCTTTTTTCCCCTGATGCTGTGCAAAGCATGATGGGATTTCTGATGTTGTTGTTCTCATTCTGCTGTTTTGGTGCAATTTTTTTTTACATTTTGAATTTGACATTTGAAGCCTAGCGTGCGCAGCTGGGAGGGGTAATCAGGACACAGGACAGTTGGAACTGTGTCTTCTGCTCCTTGTCACCTCCTTTCAACCAAAAAGATGGCTGCCCCCATGACAAAGATGGCAGCCCCCATGAATCACAAACATTTGCCTGTTCTTTTAAAACAGGGTGGATAAGAGATTATATTACCTATCTATTCTAATTAACATAACTAATGTAACTTGATGACAGTATGTTTGTTTAGGCTGAAGTTCTCCTTTAAGGTAGTTTTTCTTTCAAATATGTGTTTGTTTGTTTGTTTGTTTGTTTGGCAGAATACAAAAAATAAACAAAATCCCCAGTATGGTATTCTTATAGACTGATAGCTGCCTGCTTACAATCAGTCAGTCTGAACCACTCCTACTTAGTCAAAAGAGCACAAGGGAGTTACTGTATACTGCCACCATTAATTCATGAAACAGATCAGCCGACATCAAACCAACAAACATTGATTCGGGTAAGTCCGGCTTCAGACTGTGCATTGGTGGGCCGCACCACCAAAAATAAGCCTTCGGGGATTACCGCATTGGTAATCCCCATCTGGCTCACATCCAAACAGGAAGTGATGCTTGCTTGCAGTCACTTCCTGTTTGGGAAATATGGAAGTGCACTGACGCCGCCATAGACTTATACGACTTCTGGTCCGCCGCATGTCACCAAGTCACACGGTAACACTGGTATGGGCTTGCGGTAGATCAGCAATTTCTGGCGCACCGAACCACACCGCATGCTGTATGAAAGCATCCATAGGCTTTCATTACCCTGCGCCAATTTTCCCCCGCACCCTTTTTTTCATGCATTAATTGTTAACTGTATGGAAACAATCACAGAGATCATCAGACACATAGGAAATAATAATTAAATATTTGTTCTAACTAAAGTTAACACTACAGATGAATGTACCTGTGTGCTTTGTCCAGATTCTGATTCATAAATGAGACTAAAAAAGTCACAGGGTAAGTCAGACACCAGGGCAATTTCTGACCTATTTAGTGCCCCAGAAAAGGCAGCCTGTATCAACCCTCTGCCACACACCTATACAGACATCCCATAGAGAGTAGCATCAGCCAGTAATTGCAAGATGGTGATGACTGGAATGCTGGAAAACCCTACATCTGTGCCTGAAAAGTTGGAATATATAGTGCTGAACCCTGTACTATTGAAGTAGGTGCAGTATTGCACCCTGCAGGCTAGAGGGAGCCTTAACCACTTAAAGGATACCCCAACTGAAATGTGACGTAATGAGATGGACATGTGTATGTACAGTGCCTAGCACACAGATAACTATGCTGTGCTCCTTTTTTTCTTTCTCTGCCTGAAAGAGTTAAATATCAGGTATGTAAGTGGCTGACTCAGTCCTGACTCAGACAGGAAGTGACTACAGTGTGACCCTCACTGATAAGAAATTCCCCTTTTTTGCCTCTTTCTTGCTCTCAGAAGCCATTTTCTGCTAGGAAAGTGTTTTATAGTTGGAATTTCTTATCAGTGAGGGTCACACTGTAGTCACTTCCTGTCTGAGTCAGGACTGAGTCAGCCACTTGCATACCTTATATTTAACTCTTTCAGGCAGAAAAATAAAAAAAGGAACACAGCATAGTTATCTGTGTGCTAGGCACTGTACATACACATGTCTATCTCATTATGTCACATTTCAGTTGGGGTATCCTTTAAAGAAGCCTCTTAAAAATCCTTTTTTTACTACACAATCCTGTTTAACACATTAACCCTACCTAAACCGCTGCATCCCCATGGCTGTAATCTATCTAAATCCCCCCTAACGCCCCCTCCCTCTCCCCCGCAAAATCCACAACTTTCTTGGTTGTGGATTTTGCTGCTGTTGGAGGCAGAGCTTTCAGCCGCAGCTCTGCCTCCATTCGCGTCTATCAGCGGCAGATCTCCGCCTATCTCCGCCCCTCTCAGCGAAGGAAGACTGAGAGGGGTGGGGGAGAGGCTGCGATCCGTGCTGACAGACGCGAATGGAGGCAGAGCTGCGGCTCATAGCTCTGCCTCTCACGGAAGAGCTGCCCGGATTGCCCCCCGGGGAGTTAGGGGGGATTTAGATAGATTACAGCCGCGGGGATGCAGCGGTTTAGGTAGGGCTAATGTGTTAAACAGGATTGTGTAATAAAAAAAGCATTTTTAAGAGGCTTCACAGTCTCTTTAAGGGCCACAGGCCTCCCCCTTCTAGTGGCCAGGCTATTTTTTACAATTCAGTGCTTTGCAGCTTTAATAGCTCACTGCAGAGCCATACAACTGAGCACACAAATGGATATCCCTCCCCCTTTTCTGCCAACCAACAGAGCTTTCTGTTGGTGGGCTCTGATCGCTGCTGCAAGCAGTTATTTTTTTTTTTATTAATTTTTTTTTATAATTTTTTTTTTTTTTTTAATAAAATTGTTCATTTTTTTATTTTCTCCCTTCTCCCGAGATCCAATCAGCAGGATCGTGTCACAGGCACCAGCCTATGAGAGCGATCCTTAGTTTTTGCCCTTCAGGGGTCAGCCGAGTGACAGGGCTGTCCCCAGTACAGCACTGTACAAAGAAAAGAAACAGACTTTTTTTCTTTTCAGTCTGTTAGCGGCAGACTGTTGACAGAGCTCAGCTCCATCACTCAAGCGGAGATGCACGTGTTTAAGTGCGCAGGATCCCCGCTAAGCTCCGCCCACCGCTCTTGACGCCTTTCAGCGCGTTAGGCGGTCCTGGGGCTGCCAGCTTCCTGACGCCTATCGGTGTTTGGCGGTCGGGATGGGGTTTTTAACCTCTTGCTTGGATTGCCTGTGCTCAGAAACGGCCTTGTCAGGCAGGACAAGAAATGGCACTCATACTAGGATTTTCTCTAAATCAAAATTTTAGGAAACAATGAAAATACTTTCTAGTAACAAAAAGCTATATATAGAAAGCAATACAGTAAAATCTCATTATAGTACGTTCCAAGGGTCCAGGAAAAGTAGTTTACTATTTCAGAAGTTTACTATATCAGAACTGGGCATACATTGTATATTCATACAGAACCATTCAGGCTATTCGGTCACTCACTGTTCTCCTCCGACCGCCTGGATCTTCTGCTAGATGCCCCGTTACCTCTGCGAATCGGGGCGTACTGAGCCTGTGCGGCCCGAATGTACTAGTGCACAGACACAGAACGCCACCGGATGTGGGAGCGATACAGGGAGCATGCGCGGCCGGACTGTGCCAGCGCCGACTGGCTCAATTACCGAGCCGCCTAGCGGAGGATCAAGGTGGCCTGGGAAGATGGCGAGGGACCAGTTAGCCTAAAGGTAGCTGGAGTAAGCCCCATATATATATATATATATATATATATATATATATATATATATATATATATATATATATATATATATATATATATATACTGTATATACATATATATCATCTTAGTTACACTTTAAAGTGGATCTGAGCTCTTGCACAGGACAGACGAAAAACAGAGAGAAATACACCCTGTATGCAATTAGAGAATTTGTCCTGTTTATTTCCCTTTCATCTGTGGCTAAGCACAAGTTGAAATTAGATCTCTCAGCTGCATCAGCTGGCTGCCTTGGCAGGGCAACTAATTTGTAAACACAGGATGTTAACCCTATGTCTGCTTCCATGAAAGCAGGAAGTTGACACACTGCAGATTTATTGCGGGGTTTGTTTCAGCTGTAGCAAAGAAATGTGTTTTCCTTTAATGGCTATTATGCTGTTGCTTGTCTTTCAGAGCAGAGATGAAGTTCTGATTTCAGGTCCGCTGTAAAATGCCCAGCAGGCTGAAGCACAACAGAACACAATTGGTATACTTTACACCAATGTAACTGCTTCTGGAGAAGGAGAAGGAGGACTTTAACACAGAGAGGGAGACGTCAAAGAAAATGGTGTGTTTGCCTAACATAAGCAGTAATTTTAAACTGGTAATTTAACGGTATTGTTTGTTCATGTTTATATCCAGACGTCAGGCTGTTTAATTTAAAGCAGATGTCCTCTTTCAGAAGAGCTAATTGTGTTCAATTCACATTTAGCGCGTTTGTCAGGATTTTATTAGGCTTTGTGTTGCCTAACAAAATACTTGCCTGACTTTGCAGATGGAACAAGGGAGGCTGTCGCTGTGCAGGAATTATGGGCCAAACTGTCAGATGCTGACAAGGAGTCCAGTAAGGCTCACTGGATAGTGTACTGGTTAAAGGTAACCTTAAAGAAAACCTGAACTGAAAATTAAAAGTAAAAATAAGCATACACAAGTCATGCTTACCTTCCATGTAGTCTACTCCTCAGTGTCTTTCTCCTGTCCCGCATCCTATTTGTTCACTGTGATCAAGGGAATTTTCCGTCCTCCATTTTGAAAATGGCCATTACCCATAACCGCTTTCTGTTCAGCACGCAGTTAAACTGTAACATCGCCCACTTGAGCCATAGGGAAACATGGACATTACCTGGTACATCAGTTTTCCTCTCAGCTATAACTGACAGCAACTGATATTTTACTGACAGCAACTGATATATTTCAGATCTGACAAAATATTGTCAGAACTGGAAGGGATTAGTGTCAGAAAGAAAAAAAAGGTGAGCTTCTGAGAGGAACTGATGGCAAGGTAACTATGTAATGTTCATTTGAAGTTACCTCATGTGTTTATTTTAAATATTTTTACTCAGTACAGGTTCTCTTTAAGTCACGGGAAAAAAATGAGTTTAACTCACCTGCCTTCCTTGCCGCAATAGCAGCATAGGGGGTGCTATTGTGGCTGGGAACGCGAAGAATCACTCGCGTTCCCAGCCTGTCGGCCCGTGACGGCGAAACCGGAAGTCGCCGCCGGCAGGTCCAGCAGCATCGGAGCGGGGCTGCGGGGGCACCGATCAGCTGCAGGGGGCTGAGGGAAGCCCCAGGTGAGTTAAACTCATTAATTTCCCCTGACTTAAGGTTACCTTTAGGCTCCCTGCACACTGCAAATCCGTTTTCCGATTCCGATTCCGTTTCCGATTTTCCTTGAATACATTCAACAGAAAAACGGATCAAAAAACGCAGCATGCAGTTAAGATTAAAAATCGGAATCGGATGTAAAAACAGATTAAAAAGCGGAATCGGAATCTGAAATGCATGCAGTGTGCAAGAGGCCTTAAGGGGATCAGGGTTTGAATCGTGCCTCTTCCCGTTCAGTAAGCCTTCCCATATTCAGACAAGGAGTCCTTGGGCTAGACTCCCTAATACTGATACTGCCTACTGAGGGCACTCTAGTGACTGCAGCTCTGACTGAGTCCGCCAGGAGAAAAGCACAATATATATGCTATTAGTCTTCTTGCTTCTTGCTGCATACATTCTCTGTATACATGCTTCTTTTGTCTATATCAAGGTCAATTTTCTTGCTGTCAATGTCATGTCTGTCATACGTACTACTGCCATTGCCACACGGTTACATTGCTTGGCGTACTTGGAAAATAAAGCCAATTCTGATGTTACGCCCATGTTGTGATTGGTTCTCAGAAGCTGTACAATTTTTTTTATATAACTAAGCCCCCTAGTGTTGAGAAGCACAACTGCAGAGCCATTGTTTCTCTGGGGTATGTCAGTCGGAGCCGTTGTGCTTCTGTAAGAACACCAAAGGCTCCGATCCTCCCGGCAGTCCATTTTCCCCACTCACAAGCCATTTCCAGTTATGATCAGTGCACGATCCATCACAATGGGCTATTTCATTAGCTGTTAAAGTGTCTTGTGGGACCTCCCTGGCAGCAGCAGGCTGAATTGTAATCAAAATTCCAGTGCCTCACAGCTAAAAGCAACTAATTTATACTCACAGATAGGAGCCAGTTCCCAGTGACATCATTCCAGAGCATAAAATGACCATGATCAATATTTATGGAAGTTAATGACTTTGGAACGGGATGGCGTCCCCCATCATTTGCACGTATGGACTGTAATTTGCCCCCTATACAATGTGAGGAGGGGAGATTAATTTGTTCTTTGAGATCTGCCGATGATTAATTTATGGAGATGGAACCATTTTTCTTATCAACGGCGAGATTCTTAGAAGTGTTTAATAATGCAAGTGGTGTTATGCCAATACATATCTCACCGTGTCAGAACCCGACCATTTGTAACACCGCATGCATAAATTATCCCACCGCTGGTTCATTTATTTAAAGGGGAATTTGGTGTAAAGTCTGCCTTGCTGTACGGCTAAGCTGTGACGGCCAGCAGCTGTCACACTGGAACCGCACTATCCTAACGGCTGTATTACTGGAAAGGGATTTGATCCTTGATGGTCACCTATTACTGCATACATCAAATAAGGCGCCTGGAAGTTTGGGCACCTGGTACTATTAAATACCGATATTTTACCGTAGCTAAACCTAACCCTTCTCTCACACAAAACTCTCCCCACTCATGCCTAACCTTTAACTACCCCCCCCCCCCCCCCACACACACACACACAAACTACCTCCCTAATGCCTAATCCTTAAACCCCCACCCTGCACAAACTACCTACCTAACACTTAACCCCCCTAGCACAAACTACCTACCTAATGCCTAACCCTTGACCCCCCCCACTCACAAACTAACTACCTAACGCCTAACCCTTTAACTTAAACCCTTAAACTTCCCCCGCACATACGACCTACCTAATGCCTAATCCTTAAACCCCTCCCACACAAACTACCTACCTAAAGCTTAACCCTTACCCCCCCCACCCCCACCCCACACAAACTACCTACCTAATGCCTAGCCCTTAACCCCCCACTGCACAAACTACCTACCTAATGCCTAACCCTTAAACCCCCTCCCCCTCACACACACACACACACACACTAATGCCTTATCTCTCCCCCCCCCACACACACAAACTACCTACCTAACACCTAACCCTTAACCCTACTCACCAAGCTACCTACCTAATGTCTAATCACCCACCCTCCCCATCGCCGAGTTCCAAATTTTTGGGCGGTGCCATAGGCGCCTTGAGGCAAAATTTGGGTGCCCGATATAAATAGCGCCCACTATTTATCGGGCACCAAAATGTATACTCCAGCTCCCAAATACCGCTAAACTACATTCATGCCTATGGCGGTGCCCAAGTAGCCCACTTGCTACATGCGCCCAAATTTACTGCTTCATTCGTAACCTTCCATTACCTGTGGCATGAGAGAGACCAGGAGCCCAATGGTGCTGTATGCTTGGACAGTGGGGTAAATAAAAGAATATGTGTAAGTATTTCACTCACAAGGGTGGATAGAACTGTCCCCTGCAATGGTACATGCTAGGCTGGCTTCAGCATGTAGTATTGTAGTGTGTAGTGTTGGTGGTATAATGGTGTGGATAGCTGCCTTCCAAGCAGTAGGCCTGGGTTCGATTCCTGGCCAATGTATGTGAGTTGGCTTTTGACATCCTACAAATACCTGAGCAAGCTTATTTTTCTCTTGGTTATATCACAATGGTACATGCTAGGCTGGCTTCAGCATGTAGTGTTGGTGGTGGTATAGCGGTGAGGAGAGCTGCCTTCCAAGCACTAGACCTGGGTTCGATTCCTGGCCAATGTATGTGAGCTGGCTTTTGACATCCTACAATTCCCTGGAAGACAAGATCCTCCTCCGGAGGAGGCAGGGAGGAAGAAAAAAAAGGACTAGGGGAATAGCCAACAGGTGCTATGGGCTACCATTTAGCATAAACAAGGTTTCATGTGCGATTACTTTAATTTTTCAGCCGGAATGCGAAATTCAGTGGAATTTCGCAAAATTCCGGCGGAAATGTCATAGCAACAGAATTTAGCGCTGTCGGAATCCGCGAATTCCGGCGGAACAGAATTTGCTCTTTCCCATCATCCCTACTCATAACTTAAAACCTAGTGGTAAGGGCTATGCTAAATACACTGGTGGAGGCACCCTTGCTAATATAGTGCTATAGATAATTTTATGGATGAGAAGCGTAATAGCTTACCTTCTCAGAAGGACAAACCATTAGTTCATGGAAAAGTTATATTTATTAATGTACAATAGACAATGTGTTTCACGGGTCTTGGCCCGCTTCTTCAGGTCAATACAAGAGGTTTTCTGTCATGAAAGTGAGCATCTAAAAATGTTTCCTTTTGAGAAGATATTACACTTTCCATTCATACAATTGTCTATAATGGCATATCATCACCAAGCCTCCACCAGTGTTTTTAGTCTGTATTACTAGGCAGTATTACTGAAGCCTTGGGTTATAGAGTCAAACCTTCCTTCCAAGACAAAAAAGAGAGATAATCGTGAGCCCCTGATAGTGTAGCAAGTTTCATAAGATAATCTTCAATATTACACGTAGAGAAACAATACTCACAAAGATGGGTTTCCACCAAGGTAACCAACCAGCGAACAGACAGGTGGAGAGATTAGCCCCGACCCCACTCTGGTTAAGATGTCACTCTCTGTAGATGTTGAAAAACAACAAAAAAGTGCAACACCCCTCCACCACCTAGATGCGCTATTTTTTGGCTTTGAGCTATGCAAAGTTGCTCCTTTTATTGCCTGAAGAAGCAGGTGAATACCTGCAAAACGCATTGCCTGTTTGGAACTTTTCGATTAATTCTCAATCTTGACTTACTGAGTCTTTGTTGAGGGAGGCAAGTCCTCTACCTCCTGTTTTAAACTGTTTTTAGTATATTTTATTTTATTTTGGTGCCTCTGATTCCAGCTGTTTCAACCTTCCTTCCAGTTCACCTTTTTCCCTTTAATGTGAAGTTTCAACAGGACCAAAAGATGTGACAGGCACTTCACATGCACAGTAAAAAAAGAACATTTTTATCCAACCCTAAGGACTCGTACAGGTAGGATCAAACTGTCCTCAGGGCACTTCATCCTCTGGCAGATCTACAAAAAGCAATTTGACTGAGTCCTCTTGCTACAGAGAAGGGATCTGCAGTCAGACAGCATTAGCAGCACTGACATGTATAGAGGGAAATAGTGGCTGGCAATAAAAAGATTTACCAACACAGGAGAGTAACTATAGCTATCACAGTCACACAGTGGGCTTGATTTACAAAAGCGTGATAACTCAGTTATCATGCCTAAAAGCTTTGCACGTGCAAACTAGGGTGCTAAGTAGTTTGCAAGTGCAAACTAGGGTGCTAAGTAGTTTGCACGTGCTAACTATGGTGCTAAGTAATTTGCACGTGCAAACTAGGGTGCTAAGTAATTTGCACGTGCAAACTACGGTGCAAAGCATGTTAGCACGTGCAAAGTGGCTTTTCACTGCCGTGCTAACACTTAGCACCCTTTAGTGAGTCAAGCCCAATGACTTCTAGGAGGCCCAGAAGCAAAAGGTCTCACACTGTGCCCAATCTATGGCACATTTACATCTCAAAAGCATAAGTCACCTAAGAACCGACACCTTAAAACACACCTGAAGTGAGAGCGATAGGCAGGGTGCCATAATGATTTACAGGCAGAGAATCAGCAGGACAGGCAATTCGAATCAGCATTGTTTAAAGGAAACCAAAGATGAGATTATTAACCAGTTTTATATATACCTGGGGCTTCCTCCAGCCCCATCCGCATGGATCGCTCCCACGCCGCTGTCTTCAGTCTTCTCCCTCTTCAGTACCGGGTCCTGTAACTTCAGCCAGTCGTGGCCAGTCCGTGTATATGCAGTGCGCTCCTCCTTCTCTCTCTGGTGCCTGGAAGTGTTCTGTGCAGAACACTAACAGACGTCGGGGAGAGACGGAGGAGTGCACTGCGCATGCGCCGACTGGCCACGACTGGCCGAAGTACCTAAGAGGCAGAAGACTAAGGACAGCGGCGTGGGAGCGATCCAAGCGGAGGAAGCCCTAGGTATATATAAAACTGGTTAATAATCTCATCTCTGGTACACTTTAAAATGAAATAAATATGACAGCTTCCATATTCCTCTTCCTCTAGGTGTCATTTGAACTCAGCCTGTGAGCAGATGCTACACCCTCCTTCACTTCCACACATAGGGTAGGTTCATTGTGTTGCGTTTCCTGCAGACTGCAAAAATGTAACACAACGGAACTGGAAAGTGGCACCCACATGTTACCTGTGCATTGTGTTGCAAACAGTGTAGCATGCAGTCAATAAAAAGAATGCTTCACTGTTAACATGCACTTTTTGCAGTAATGCAGTGCTTGCAGTGCTTTACAATGCCGCATGCAGCGTGCTACAATACCGCAGGCCAGGGGCGTAACCAGAAATCACCAAACCCCGCGCATGGGCAGCACGCGGCGGGCAGGAACACATACCTCCATCCCCCATGGAGGTCCCATCTCTAAGTGCCTCACGCTACTTCCTGTTTAAACAGAAAGTAGCGACAGACACTTAGAGAGCAGAACCTCCAGCACGTGAAACGCATGAAGGTATGTTATGCAGGAGAACAGAGGCGCCAAAAGGATAAAAGGAAGCTAAATGAGCTTAAAAACCTAATTCTTTGTAAATAGTGGAGGTAGTGGTGGACATACCTCCTCCAAGTAGACACACAACGACTGTAGTAAAGACAGTCAATATATTTTATTTATGAACTCCAAATATGCAACGCGTTTCGCAGGTTTGATCCCGCTTCATCAGGCAATAACAATAGCATATGTGGTCAGTAGAAGAGCCAGGCACCTCTGTCGCATGAAGGTATGTGTTCCTGCCCCCGACTGCTGCCACTGATTGATGCTGGAGGGGAGCGCTGAGGGGAGAGCCCGAGGCGAGGAGGGGGTGGGGAACTGTCCCCCCTCCCCACCGATGTGTGGCCATGCTCGCCTCTCATGCTGCATTCCCTCCTGCTCCCCAAAACGGCACTGAGTCGGCCCCAGAGCCTCTGATGCAGGGGCTGCAGCCCCTATTGTTACGCCACTGCCGCAGGCCGTTATACCACAACATAACGGCTGCACTGTAAATGCTGCATAGGTGGTACATTGCAGTGAGGCTGCATCGCAAGGCACCACTGTGAACCTAGCCGTAGGCAGGTTCACACTAGCTAAACTTTGCGTGTGTGTGAAATGCAAACAAATGCACACAAAATGTTTAAAGATGGACCAATCAAATTTCACCTGGGTAGGCTTTGATTGGTTAATTTTGAAGCTGCATAAATTTGCATCCGCAATTTGCATAATCCCGCATCAACTCAAAATTCTTTGCACCTCCTTGACTATCCCTACTCACTACTTATACAAATCCATGGTCCACAGACTGGGAGTCCTCATGCAGCCCCCTCTGCAGTAGGGCAGTGGTGATGAAGATGAGGCACGTCCAACTTGACATGATCAATGAGACTAGCATGCAAATATAATGCAAATTATATGTAGCTTAGAATCCGGCCATTCCAAATTGGCAGGCACTTGATCTGATTGGCCCGGTGCAAAGCCTTATAAAAATGCACTAAATGTGCATGCAAGTCAAAAAAAATAACATTCCATTACTATAGTGGACTCCCTTTTTATTAAACTCCAAGTGGCTGGGCAAAATAGTTTACTATATCAGAAATAGTCATACTTAAAGGAGTCATCAGGCAAACATTAAGAAAATAAGCGCTACTTACCGGGGACTTCCTCCAGCCCCAAGCTCCCAGCACGTCCCTCGCCGCAGCTCTCCCTTCAGCCGTTTGCCGCAGGTCCGCCCCGGTCCCCGGCGATGATGTCAGAGCGACCTAGAGGTCGCTCTGTACTGCGCCTGCGCAATCGGCGCAGTCAATCACCGCCATGTGGGCCGGAGCGGACTGCGCAGGCGGACCTGCGGCGAACGGCTGAAGGGAGAGCTGCGGCGAGGGACGTGCTGGGAGCTTGGGGCTGGAGGAAGCCCCCGGTAAGTAGCGCTTATTTTCTTACTGCAGTGTTGCAGCCATGCACAAGCAAGTCACAGATGACAGGCAACTCCCTCAGTAATCAGACTGCAGATTACACGGGAAGCTTAGGACTCACCACTTAATGCAAGTACGTACTGATAGTGTGCTCCTCTGTCCACATTTCTGTGCAGCCTGGATTATACTGTAGTGTTGCAGCCATGCACAAGCAAGTCACAGATGACAGGCAATTCCATTATGGCCCATACTCACGGGCTACAATTGTCGCCGCAACACGCGGCGCGCGCGTGTTGCGGCGACAGGTCGCCCGTGAGTATGAGGCATTGCACAGGGGCGCACCCTGAACCGTCGCTCGTCGCTGCTTTTGCCAGGCGATTGCCGCAGTCAATCGCCCGGCGACAGTTGCCGCCGCAACTGTCGCTAGTCCGCGTGAGTATGCGGACTAGCGACAGCAACCAGCAGGGAATACCCTGAGCTTCCGGCGGGGGGAGGAACTTCAGTGACAGCTTCCTTCGCGTCAGTTGCCAGGTCCCTCCGCCGTGTGTATGCAGAGGGACCTGGCGATGAGCTGCCGCCGGCCTGTCGCACACATGCTCCCGTGTGCTAGAGACAGGCCAGAAATGTTGCCCGTGAGTATGGGGCATTAGTAATAACACTGCAGCTTACATATGAAGCATAGGACTCACTGGCTGGTGACTTTGAGGTAATCCATGTGTTGCCAGTGTTCAGTGGCAGAAATGCAGCCAACAGCATCTGTTTTAAACAGAGGAGAAACACAGACATGTGGCACAGTTGATGTCCAACTTTAATATGAGCTTCAGGCCCTAGATCTCCAAAGAACCACTTCACCTCCCCGGGGATGAGTAACTATGTCCCTGCAAAATCCCATATCGCCTTGCACGGACGTAGCTACTATGTCCCTTCCTGCTCGCTCCCCCCGCAGGCTCCCATGATCATTTCTGCCGCCAATCGTTAGCTGGGAGATCAATGCATGGGAACACAGTTCCCATTCATTGATCTAAGTTCCTGTGTGAATGACTGCCGCTGTCTATGAGACCATGCCGCCGTTCACAAAAAACGATACTTACACATCCACGCATTACTTCTTCTTTATGTAGTAATACTATGCATAGGGAAATAATGCGCAAGGACGTCTTGTGGCCAAATAGTAAAATTACATCTACACACTTTTTTTTTTCATTAAAAGGCATTTTTTTAACAATAAAATTAACCCCTTACCTTCCTCACTTCCCTAAAGTTACCCTCAAAAAAATTATTGTAAAAAAAATATATGTATACAATAAAAAAATACATAAATAGTTACCTTAGGGACTGAACTTTTTTTTAATATGTATGTCAAAAGATATATTACTGTTACTTTATAAAATATGGGCTTGTAATTAGGGATGGACGCAAAACTGAAAAAATTGCACCTTTATTTCCAAATAAAAGATTGGCACCATTGCAATAATCGGGACAAATAAAATGTGTGGGTTTTAATGATGGTAGCATGTATTATTTTAAAACTATAATGGCAGAAAACTAAGAAATAATGCATTTTTTCATTTTTTTTTTATTTTTCCTGTTAAGACACATTTAGAATAAAATAATTCTTGGCAAAAAGTACCCCCCAAAGAAAGCCTAATTGGTGGCAAAAAAACCCCAAGATATAGATTGTTCAGTTGTGATAAGTAGTAATAAAGTTAAAAGTGAATGAATGGAAAGAGCGCTGACAGGTGAAAATTGCTCTGGTTTTTTTAAGAGCTAATCCAAAACCTGTCAGTTCTGTCAGATTTCTATTACCTAGTGTAAGTGACAGCAACATAGAAGAAAAATATGGCTCATTTAGCTCTGAAAGAAGCGTACTTCTTATCTGCATGTGCTTAGATGTATTTTACATTTTACGATTTTCACGATAGTGGTCCTTTGACCCTGTCACACATGCGGGCCCACAGTAGTGTGCAGATAACGAGCATGGGTCTCTGACTGACACATAGGTGTCCGCCCACTTTCCACTATATCCAGACGCAGAAAAACAGGCTGTATATAGTAATGCACGAAGGCAGCGATGTAGAGGTGCATAGGATGGTCAACGATCATTTGACCCGGAGGGCTTTCTCAAGACCACCTCTACATCGCTGCCTTGTGTTCGATAAGTATTGTGTATTTTTACTTCACTGTTTGATTGCTATAAGCATTTTTCAGATGAAGAATCATTAAAAGTGTTGGAGTTTTAACCAGTTCAGCCTATCTGAACAAGAATTCTCATCCAGATAGACACCACTAAAGTCTATCTGGATGCATGTCCGCGTCCAGTGGCAAGTAGGGAAGGGAAGCATGGCTTCCCTGTACCAATCGCAGTGTGTGTAATGAATGGACATGACCCCGTTCAGGGGACATGTCCATTCATAATAAAGATTGTGAATGAAAATGAAAAAAAAAAATTTAAACACTTACTAATACAGGGAGTGTTTCTATCACCCTCTAGTAGCGAAAAGTTAAATTAAACACACCACATATTTTTAATTAAAAAAAATAATATAAAATTATATAATTAATCCCTTCCAAAGCCCCCACCTAAGTTACCAAGCAGATATTTAAAAAAATAAATCCATAAATAGTTTCCTTAGGGCCTTACAGTTAATGAGACAGAAGAAAACACCTTAAACAGAAAAAATACATATTTATTTCCAAATAATATATTGGCACCATACATTGTGCCAGGAACATAATTTAAATGTTGTGAGCCAGGACTAATGGGCGGATAAAATGGGTGGGGTTTATTTATAGTAGCATTGCTTATTTTAAAACTATTGGGGACAAAATTGGAGAAATAGTGTCTTGTTTCTTTTTGGAGGGGGATTTGCATATAAAATGCATAAAGAATAAAGTAATTACTGTATACAAGTATCGCCCACAGAAAGCTTAATTTGTGGCAAAAAAACAAGATATAGATCATTTATGTGTGATGAGTAGTGATAAAGTTATTGGCGAATGAATGGGAGGAGCGCTGACAGGGGAAAATTGCTCCGTCCTTGAGGACACCTATAGGCTGAACCGGGTAATGATGATTGCTCCTGGATTCTCTACTCTTCGTGCATTACTAGAAGTTCTATTATATCCAGGCTTATTACAGGTCCTTCTCAAAATATTAGCATATTGTGATAAAGTTCATTATTTTCTGTAATGTACTGATAAACATTAGACTTTCATATATTTTAGATTCATTACACACAACTGAAGTAGTTCAAGCCTTTTATTGTTTTAATATTGATGATTTTGGCATACAGCTCATCAAAACCCAAATTTCCTATCTCAAAAAATTAGCATATTTCATCTGACCAATAAAAGAAAAGTGATTTTAAAACAAAAAAAGTCAACCTTCAAATAATTATGTTCAGTTATGCACTCAATACGTGGTTGAGAATCCTTTTGCAGAAATGACTGCTTCAATGCGGCGTGGCATGGAGGCAATCAGCCTGTGGCACTGCTCAGGTGTTATGGAGGCCCAGGATGCTTCGATAGTGGTCTTAAGCTCATCCAGAGTGTTGGGTCTTGCATCTCTCAACTTTCTCTTCACAATATCCCACAGATTCTCTATGGGGTTCAGGTCAGGAGAGTTGGCAGGCCAATTGAGCACAGGAATACCATGGTCAGTAAACCATTTACCAGTGGTTTTGGCACTGTGAGCAGGTGCCAGGTCAGGCTGAAAAATGAAATCTTCATCTCCATAAAGCTTTTCAGCAGATGGAAGCATGAAGTGTTCCAAAATCTCCTGATAGCTAGCTGCATTGACCCTGCCCTTGATATCAGAGTTTACTATAACAAGATTATACTGTATCTCTACTCCTCACTAGTGTTGGGCGAACACCTGGATGTTCGGGTTCGGGCCGAACAGGCCGAACATGGGCCAGATGTTCGGCATGTTCGGCCCGAACGCCGAACTCAATGGGAGTCAATGGGACCCCCGAACATGCCCATTTTGGGGGCCCCATGGGGTCGCAGGCATAAGGGGGGAGCATGCCCCGGTCGCGGGGGGGGTCGGAAATTCCCCCCACCCCCTCCGCTAGCGCTCCCCCCTCTGCCCGCTTCCCCATACAAAAAGTTTGAAACAAGTTCAATAGTACCTGGGCTGGTGGCACTGGCTGGCAGTGGAGTGAGGAGGAGGAGGAGTCCGAGTAGCAGAGTGACGTTGAGGCCGGGCAGCGAGCGGTTCAGCGCTAGTACCCTTGTGGTACTTCCGCCCTTTCTCTGACCTCACGTCCTCTGCGTGATGACGCATACGAGGGTACGCGTGATGCGTACCCTCGTATGCAGAGGACGTGAGGTCAGAGAAAGGGCGGAAGTACCACAAGGGTACTAGCGCTGAACCGCCCGCTGCCCGGCCTCAACGTCACTCTGCTACTCGGACTCCTCCTCCTCCTCACTCCACTGCCAGCCAGTGCCACCAGCCCAGGTACTATTGAACTTGTTTCAAACTTTTTGTATGGGGAAGCGGGCAGAGGGGGGAGCGCTAGCGGAGGGGGTGGGGGGAATTTCCGACCCCCCCGCGATCGGGGCATGCTCCCCCCTTATGCCTGCGACCCCATGGGGGGCAGTATTTGGCCGAACAGGGCCCTGTTCGGCCGAACAGGGGCCCTGTTCGGCCATGCATTCAGTAGTTCGGCGAACCCCGAACAGTTTGGCCGAACACCACCAGGTGTTCGGCCGAACTCGAACATCACCCGAACAGGGTGATGTTCTGCAGAACCCGAACAGTGGCGAACACTGTTCGCCCAACACTACTCCTCACCACAGTCTCCACTCCTCCATACGGCTGCTGCCTCCCCCTTTTGCACTTTCAAAGTCAGCACCGAGTGTTATGAAACAGCTTATATATATAACTCTCCGGGTAGGAAAGACAAGATGGATGGAACACAGTTTCAAACATGAACAAATATAAAATGAAGATCATATTTTATTAATTCCTAGCAGCTCCAAGGCGCGCAGGTTGCTATTCTTCTGGTTTGAGCTCGTCGCTCTTTCCTGCTCAACAGACCTTATTATCCAGCGCACCAAAATTCGAACTGACTTCCTGACTGATTAGCTCCAACAAAATGGCTGACAACTGCTGAGTAAAACCATTTTCTGCAGAGTACACAGGAAAACCATCTGAGGTGGCAGAACAAGATGTTTCCTCCTCACAACTGTTATTTTCTTCCCCTGAGAGATGTTGATGGAGGTGTGTGGGAGCGAAGGGTTCATTGGAGTTTATTTCTTTTCTATTTATTTCAAACATATTCCGCTGACAGTTTTATACATAAACAGGGAGGAATCCACTATTAATGTGAAATTAGTTTTGCAGGTAGATAGGACTTCGCTTTTTTTCATGAAGAAGAAGTGATTTTAGGAGTATTCTATGATTGTGAAAGATACATCAGAAGAGCCACTTTCAACTGAGAAAAGTAATACCAAAGTTAAGCTAATCAGGAACATCTTATCTTGAGTGCTTTTTTTTACCTGCAAAGTACTGAAATGTGTTTTTAGAGACTGCGAGGAAAAGATAATGGCTTTAATGTACAAAACTTTTTGTTGTTATTTATCTTGCCTGGTCTATTTTCAAAGTGATCTTCCAGCCCTTGTCTGTGATCTCCACGTGTAAAACCAAGGCTACCAGCTGTCCCTCTCTCTTCTTCATGCGTCCTGTCCAATTTTCAGGGCGGCTTTACAGATCTGTATAAATCTATGTATTTCTTTGTAGCAAAAAAAAAAAAAGTGTTTTTGTGACTTCTCTGGGTAGTGTCCTGGTTAAGGCTCTGCCACTGGCAACTAGAGATGTCGCGAACCTCCGATTTACGGTTCGCGAACCGGGTTCGCGAACTTCCGCGGAAGGTTCGGTTCGCGGAAAAGTTCGCGAACCGCAATAGACTTCAATGGGGAGGCGAACTTTGAAAAATAGAAAAAATTATGCTGGCCACAAAAGTGATGGAAAAGATGTTTCAAGGGGTCTAACACCTGGACGGGGGCATGGCGGAGTGGGATACATGCCCAAAGTCCCGGGGGAAAATCTGGATGTGACGCAAAACAGCATTTTAAGGGCAGAAATCACATTGAATGCTAAATTGCAGGCCTAACGTGCTTTAAAACATCTTGCATGTGTATACATCAATCAGGGAGTGTAATTAGAGTACTGCTTCACACTGACACACCAAACTCACTGTGTAACGCACCGCAAACAGCTGTTTGTGTAGTGACGGCCATGCTGGACTACTGCGCAACATGGCGAGATTGCTCTTCCTCACTCAGTGATGTCAGGTAATGTGTGACTTCCTTCTCAACTTTCCATGGCATTGTTAAAAAGCTTACGTTTTGTTTTTAAATTACATTTTCTACTTGCTGTGTACTTGTTCAGTACCGCTACAATGAGAATCCTGTGGAGGCGGGCAAGTCTGCCATTGTGACCCCGGGTAATGGCCGGGGGAATGAGGGGTTTGAATCCAGTGTGGAGCCTGAGCAACAGCTACCACTACACATCCAAGGAGGGCAGCGGGCAGGCATGCACGCCCGCCCGCCCCGAGGTAGTGACCAAAAATAACAATACAGGAGGCGGACTTTCAAGGCCCTGCTGTGTATTTGAAATGAATGTACTTTAAATCCTTGAATGAGAACCAGTTATGGCGGGCAAAGATGACACCACATTCCTTTCACGAGAATCATATGGAGGCGGGCAAGTCTGCCATTTGTGACCCCGGGTAATGGCCGGGGAATGAGGGATGGAATCCGGTGTGGAGCCTGAGAAACGGCTACCACTACACATCCAAGGAGGGCATGCACGCCCGCCCCGAGGTAGTGACCAAAAATAACAATACAGGAGACGGACTTTCGAGGCCCTGCTGTGTATTTGAAATGAATTAACTTTAAATCCTTTAACGGGAATCCATTATGGAGGGCAAGTCTGCCATTGTCACCGCGGGGAATGAAGGTTGGATTCCGGCCCGAAGTGGGAGCCTGCTGAGACCCATGCTGTAGCTGCCCTGACCGTGCTTTGCAGACCAGGCATCTGTGGTCAGATGGACCCTTGAGCCAGCGGAAGACAAACCAAGTCGAAAGCATTTGCCAAGAATGTTTTACGGAGGGCAAGTTTTTTTGCCCTTTTTTTAAATTGTTTGAAAATGATAGATGGTTGTATTTTTAAATAGTTTGAAAGTTTAGATGGTTGTATTTTTAAATTGTTTGAAAGTTTAGATGGTTGTATTTTTAAATTGGTTGAAAGTTTAGATGGTTGTATTTTTAAATTGTTTAAGTGTAGCCATTCTTCCTCCCCCCAGCCACGAACAATACCATGGGAACGTGGAGCAGCAGAAGCCCCCTGTGACGGCTGCCGCGGTTGTTCTCCGCGGCTTGTCTTTTGAGGGGTGCTGCTTTTCCTTAGGTGTTCTTGCCATAGCTGTTTGTGCCTTCTCTCCAGGTGCCTTCGTAAAGCACTTGTCCCTACGTGACACTTGGCTTTTCCACGGCTCAATTTTTGCTGGCAGAGACACTAGATGGCTTTGCTCCGATCTGAGACACACACGTTAAAAAATTTCCAAACCGCTGAACACCCCTGGGCTGATGGCGCTATGGTGGCATCAGCAGCTGACGTTGAAGGGCATGTTGGCTGTCTGGCCATAGCGGGCAATACATGGCGCCGGACACTGCCCCCAGCTGTTTCTGAGGACGAGCTCCCTCTTGTATTGCGTTCCGGAGTTGGAGCCTGATCAACGGCTACCACCACACATCCAGACAAGGAGGGAGGCAGGCAGGCATGCACGCCCGCCCCGAGGTAGTGACCAAAAATAACAATACAGGACTCAGGAGGACCTTTTGCGGCCCTAATTGAAATGAATTAACTTTAAATCCTTTAACGGGAATCCGTTATGGAGGGCAAGTCTGCCATTGTCACCGCGGGGAATGAAGGTTGGATTCCGGCCCGAAGTGGGAGCCTGCTGAGACCCATGCTGTAGCTGCCCTGACCGTGCTTTGCAGACCAGGCATCTGTGGTCAGATGGACCCTTGAGCCAGCGGAAGACAAACCAAGTCGAAAGCATTTGCCAAGAATGTTTTACAGAGGGCAAGTTTTTTTGCCCTTTTTTTTAAATTGGTTGAAAATGATAGATGGTTGTATTTTTAAATTGTTTGAAAGTTTAGATGGTTGTATTTTTAAATTGTTTGCAAGTTTAGATGGTTGTATTTTTAAATTGTTTAAAAGTGTATCCATGCAAGTGTAAGTTATGCACTGACTGCCAGGTATAATGTGCAGTCACAGATGCAGTGAAAGGTATGCAGTGACTGCAAACAGCCATTTGTGTAGTGACGGCCGTGCTGGACTGGTGCGCACCATGACGAGAGTGCAGGTGATGGTGGCTTTTCAGCCCATATGCTCGCCCAGCTGATGTAGCTGAATGACAGAACAGTGACTGTCCAGCTGATCAAATTTGGTCTGACCACAATGAAGCAACGACCTTATTATCTTTTGTGTGCCACCCCCACCTGAGACACTCAAATAGCCGGCGGTCATTGCTTCATTGTGATGCGCAAGCCCCTTCACCGCGGCAAGGTAATGATCACGAAGGGGGATGGGCACATGTACACGCACCAGAAAAAGTAGTGTAGCGGCCGCTGCTAGCAACGGCCTTAAAAATTCAGGAATACGCCTAGAGTCCTGGACCCTGTTGGTGGTGGCGGAGAAGGCAGTCAAGCGGCCTGCAGGCAGAGATGCTGTGTGTGGGGACTGACTTAGTCTTCGGTCGTGCAGTAGCCCTCCGTGATCCATTCCTCATTCATTTTGATAAAGGTCAGGTACTGAACACTGTCGTGACTTAGGCGACTTCTCTTCTCAGTAACTATGCCTCCAGCTGCACCTGATGGTCCTTTCTGACAGGACGCTTGCGGCAGGGCAAGAGAGAAGTTGTATGGCAAATTGGGACAGCTTTGGCCACAGGTCAAGCCTGCGCAACCAGTAGTCCAAGGGTTCATCGTCGCTTTTCGCAGAGTCTACATCCACACTCAAGGCCAGGTAGTCGGCTACCTGCCGCTCCAGGCGTTGTTTGATGGTGGATCCAGAAGGATTATGGCGAGGAGTTGGACAAAAGAACGTCCGCATGTCCGACATCACCCTGAGATCGCTGGAGCGTAGTGTCCTTGCCTGCGTGGACTTGGGAGGAGGAGGGTTACTGCCAGTGGTACCTTGATTGCCAGCCAGAACGTGTTGTGTGCATTATCTAAGGCTTATGAACTGTATGTTATCAGTACCTGCCTGCTTTCAATTGCACCAATGCAGGAGACATCCACTCTAGAGCAAGAACTTTTAGAATCTATGCACTTATCCGCAGAAGCGGAAGAAGAGGATGTCTTTAAATCTGAGCGATCTGACTGGGAAACGTACTTTTCAGACAACAGTACAGCCACCCCCACCCACAGAGACCTGAACATCAGACGCATAGAACAGAAGTTGTTCAGGGCCTCTGAAAAAGAGGTACGAGTGTTTTGGACAGTTGCATCCCTAAAAAGATACAAGGATAAAGGTTATGTGTCGAGAGGGTTTCGATTGTACCAACCCCCTGCAGAGTACAGTGACGACCCTCTGTTTATGGAAAAGTGGAACACTGCCCATCTGAACCATGCTAAAATATTGTCAGAACTGGCATTAGAGAGATCAGAACAAGAACATGAGAAAGTAGTCACAGAGATTGATGATTTAAAAAATCGGTTGTCTGCAGTAGCTACAGGGGATAAGGCGAAGGAAGTTGAGAGTAAGATTGAGAGGAGATTGATACCCATTCAGAGGGAGGTCAAGGAGAGAAAACTCAACAAATATCTTCGAGACCAGGAAGATTTAAAAAACGGGTCACATCTTTGATTGGGCACGCTCAGAGCCCAAGCCTAAAAGTACATTTAAAAGGAGAAAGCCACGTAGACCAAAGAAAAAAGGTTACTGGACCTCTGACTCTGGATCAGAGTCCGGGATTGATAGAAGAGGAAAAAGACCTAAGGTGTCCCCTTTGGGAAGAAAAAAACAAGGAGAGGGAGGAGAAGAAAACGAGGAGTCATGTGCAAAGAAAGTGTCCTGGAAGGGAATGCCTCAAGAGGGATTTGCCTAGAGCAAAGCCCGGAGTTAAACCAACTACAGGTGTTGAATCTTTCGGGAGTAAAGCTGTCAGACCCGTGTATTAAGGTCTTACAAAAGGGACTGAACTTTGCTACTACCACAGCCTTTGATTTCACTAGGTTTGAAATAGATCTCTACAGAAATGTTCGGAAGATCAACCTATACAGAATGTTTGGGGGGAATCCCATGGAATCAACTCAACCTAAGATAGGACCTTTGGGTTTTTTACCAACTCTATCTTTTCAAGATAGTATTGCTATAAGTGAATTACAGTCCTTATTGGCTGAAAATGATGATTTCGTAGAGGACTCCACAGATACCAACTCAAAACAGGCCAAATTTAAGGCATGTAGATCAGTAAAACCATTCCCTCCCTTGTCAGGCTCTGCTTTAGACATATTTCAGAAACAAGTCCTTAAAGAATCTAAGGCTTTAATCTATCCACAGGTAGAGAGAAACCTCTCACCAAGTGAATGGAAAGCCATCAAATGGTTAAAATCCCGTCCTGATCTTACAGTAAAAAAGGCTGACAAGGGAGGAAATATAGTGGTGTTATCCACACAGCACTATATTAGAGAAGCCATGAGACAATTAGATGATTCCACCACTTATGTCAAATTATCTGCAGAACCTACCTCCACCTTTCAGAAAAAAATGAGGAATTTGTTAAGAGGAGGAGTGATGTCAGGCTTCCTGGATAACAAATTGGGGGACGATCTGTTCCCTGAATATCCAAGGAGGCCTGTGATTTACTTCCTGCCTAAGGTCCATAAGTCCCTGGTGGACCCCCCAGACCGGCCCATTGTCTCCGGGAGGGGCTCTGTCACAGAGCCTCTCTCAAAATACCTGGACCATGCCCTTAGACCTCTACTGTCCTTTGTTCCATCGTATCTGAAGGACACAACGCATGTCCTTAGAATGGTCGAACAAGTTAAATGGTGTAAAGGGGACAGCCTTGCAACCATTGACGTGGTTAACCTGTATAACAGGATACCACAAGAAATGGGTGTCCGGTTGGTCCAAGAGATGTTATTGGCCACCAAGTTGGTGGATCAATCGGAGAGTGATTTTTTAGCTGAATGCCTTAGGTTCGTCCTGGGACATAATGCGTTTAGATTCAGTGATGTCTGGTACAGACAAATATTGGGGACGGCAATGGGGACAGTGGTGGCCCCCACATTTGCCAATATTTTTTTGGCTAAATGGGAGGAAAAATACATCTATGGGGATAGCAATCCCTATAGATGTGATCTGAGGGCATGGTCCAGGTATGTTGACGATGTGCTGGTCATTTGGGGTTCCACCAGGGACCGTTTTAATTCCTACATGGAATATCTGGACCAAAATGATAGAAACATGCTATTTACGGGTGAGTGGGGTGGAGATATGGTCAATTTTCTTGACCTCACCCTAGAGGTACACGATGGTGAGTTAATCTCTCGGGGACATGGGAAGGCGACAGCCACAAACTCGGTTCTACATCACCAGAGTTACCATCCCTCCCATGTAAAAGCAGCAATCCCGTACAGCCAATATCTCAGATTGAGAAGGAACAACTCTAAGGATAGGGATTTTGAGTCGCAGGCAGTGGAAATGACCAATAGATTTGTTGAGAGAGGCTACAATACACAAGAATTGGAGTCAGCTCTAGATAAGGCTAGAAGAATCAATAGAGAGAGTCTTTTAAAGGAGAAAACAGTGGAGTCCGAGGATAGGTTCGTGATGACATTTGACTTCACACCTATGGCCAATAGAGTGAAGGAAATTATAAATAAAAATTGGTACATTTTGCAGCAGGATGGTGGATTCGGTCCCAGAATCCACAATCCTCCAATGGTGGCCTATAGAAGGGGCCCCACTTTGGGGTCCTTTGTAACCAGAAGTGAATTTGTAAAACCTCAGATAAAAACCTGGTTAGGCACAAAAAGGATGCAGGGTTGCTTTCCATGTGGACATTGTCCAACGTGTGAACATGTTGACAAAACTAAGAATGTGAGATTGGGTCACATTAATTTTCAAATTGAAGATTTTATAACCTGTAGAACCGAGTTTGTGGTATACGCCCTCCTATGTCCCTGTTTATTCTTCTACATAGGTAAAACTACCCGCCCAATGAGGGAACGGTTGGTAGAACACATTAGGTTTATTAGAAAGGGTAAAGGTGGAGTCCCAAGGCTTGTGGAACATTTTAAAGAGGTGCATCAAAGTGACCCCTTTTATTTGAGGATGGTAGGACTATTCTCTGTAGTAACCCCTAGAAGAGGGGGAGATAGAGAGAAACTGCTTTCTCAAAAGGAATCGACTTGGATCTCGAGGACTGAAGCAATGGGCCCATTGGGGTTCAATGATAGAAATGAATTTAGCGTTTTTTTGCAGAAATATTAAGAGTTTAGTGGCATAATTTGCACTCTCCTTGCCTTCACCTGATTTTGGGGTGTCACTCTCTGGTGTACCTCTCTCTCTCTCTCTAGTCCTTCATAAGTATAATCAACCCTAATAAGTATGCGTACCTTTTCTTTACCTTGGTAACGGGATCTTTCCCTTTAAGTGATGACTGTATGTCTTTCACTCAAGGTTTCCCCTGGGCACACTGCTCAGTGCGGCCTGGATACTCGCAAACTCTCCCTTGGCTGTGTGGAGCCCATTGCATGGTACACAATGACTGCTTCTGACGGGGGCGGTCTTTGACCTTCTCCCGGGTGGATGCAGCACAACTAGGAAACTAGTAAGTTGCCATGACAGCGACGCTTGTACAAGCGCCGCTGAGCGTCGTGACGTGACCATGATTGCCACCAGCGTGAGGCTGCGCTCAGTGATAATGCGCGCCTGCGCTGGAGGACTTGGGCCTATCACAGACCAGAGGTGAAGAGGTGGGCGTGTGTTATAACAGGTACTTTAAGCGCCCACTTTGCCTGCGGCGTTGAGACTTATCCCCGCCGCGGAGAGCAGCGGTCCACGAGGAAGCTACTTAAGCGAAACAATTGTCAACCCGACAGGTCTCTGTGGGTGGTATGACCCGACTGACAGTGATGAATTGCCGATACTTTCACTGTACTATTTTGTCTTTTGAATTGCGAAGCTTGCAAATATATATGGCAGTTTAAACACCAGCTGGTGCCCATGTGAGGATATTGTTTTTGATGACAAGGTACCTTGATTGCGTTGTGCATCCACATCACCCTTAAATGAATTGTAAAGCATCATCGACAGCTTGTTCTGAAAGTGCTGCATCCTTTCCGCCTTTTGTTGAATTGGTAACAGGTCGGCCACTTTGTGCCTGTACCGAGGGTCTAGTAGCGTGGCCACCCAGTACAGGTCATTTGTCTTGAGTTTTTTGATACGGGGATCCCTCAACAGGCTGGACAGCATGAAAGAGGACATCTGCACAAAGCTGGATGCAGACGTACTCTCCATCTCCTCTTGCTCTTCCTCAGTGATGGGACGCAACTCCTCTTCCTCCCCCCAGCCACGAACAATACCACGGGAACGTGGAGCAGCAAAAGCCCCCTGTGATGGCTGCCGCGGTTGTTCTCCTTCCGCCGCCTCTTCCTCCTCCACAGAAACACCTTCCTCATCATCACCATCATCAGAGTCTGACTCCTCTCCTTCCCCACACGACTCCTCTTCTTCCTCCTCCACCCCCCTCTGTGCTGCCGCTGGTGTTGTGGAAACATCGGGTTCGGGTGTAAATGGATCCCACGACTCCTGCTGCCGTAACTCTTCTTGTTCACGCTCCTCCACAGCTGTATCCACCACTCTACGCATGGCACGCTCCAGGAAGTAGGCGTAGGGGATCAAGTCGCTGATGGTGCCCTCATCGCGACTCATCAGTTTGATCACCTCCTCAAAGGGCTCCATGACCCTGCATGCATTTCGCATCAGTGTCCAGTTGTTGGGCCAGAACATCCCCATCCTCCCAGATTGTGTCCTTGTACTGTAATTATACAGGTACTGGGTGACGGCTGTTTCCTGGTCTAGCAGGCGAGAGAACATCAGCAGGGTGGAATTCCAGCGAGTCGGGCTATCTCAAATCAGGCGTCTCACCAGCAAGTTCATTCTACGCTGAATCTCCGCAAAGCGTGCCATGGCCTTGTAAGAGCGCCTGAAATGCCCACACAACTTCCTGGCCTGCTTCAGGACGTCCTCTAAGCCTGGGTACTTGGACACAAATCTTTGCACGACCAGATTCAGCACATGTGCCATGCAGGGTATGTGTGTCAGTTTTCCCAAATTCAACGCAGCAATGAGATTGCTGCCGTTGTCACACACCACGTTGCCGATCTCAAGCTTGTGCGGGGTCAGCCATTGCTCCACCTGTTTGTTAAGAGCAGCCAGCAGAGCTGCTCCAGTGTGACTCTCCGCTTTCAGGCAAGACATGTCTAACACTGCATGACACCGTCGCACCTGGCATGCAGCATAGGCCCTGGGGTGCTGGGGCTGTGTAGCTGGAGAGGAGATGGCGGCACCAGCCAAGGAGGAGGAGGAGGAGGATGACGACAGCGAAGCGGTGATAGCAGGTGGAGAGGAGGTGGCTGGAGGCCTGCCTGCAAGCCGTGGAGGTGTGACAAGTCGGTCCTCTGTGCAGCCACGTACTCCCTGCTTGCTGCCATCGGTCACCAGGTTGACCCAATGGGCTGTGTATGTAATGTAGTTGCCCTGCCCGTGCTTGGCAGACCAGGCATCCGTGGTCAGGTGGACCCTTGACCCAATGCTGTGTGCCAGAGATGACACCACTTGCCTCTCAACTGCACGGAAGAGTTTGGGTATGGCCTTTTGTGAAAAATAATTGCGGCCTGGTATCTTCCACTGCGGTGTACCAATGGCCACAAACTTACGGAAAGCCTCCGAATCCACCAGCTTGTATGGTAATAGCTGGCGAGCTAATAGTTCCGCCACGCCAGCTGTCAGGCGCCGGGCAAGAGGGTGACTGGCAGACATTTGCTTCTTCCGCTCAAATACTTCCTTCACGGACAGCTGGGTACTGCTGTGGGCAGAGGAGAAGGAACCGCTGAAGGGAAGAGGCAGTGTGGAGGAGGGTGGCTGTGAAGGTGCAAGGGAGAAAGTGGATGAAGACGATGCACCTGAAGGAGGAAGAGGAGAAGGAGGGTGGCTTGTCTTTTGAGGGGTGCTGCTTTTTCTCAGGTGTTCTTGCCATAGCTGTTTGTGCCTTTTCTCCAGGTGCCTTCGTAAGGCACTTGTCCCTACGTGAGAGTTGGCCTTTCCACGGCTCAATTTTTGCTGGCAGAGACAACAGATGGCTTTGCTCCGATCTGAGACACACACGTTAAAAAAATTCCAAACCGCTGAGCCCCCTTGGGGTGATGGCGCTACGGTGGCATCAGCAGCTGACGTTGAAGGGCATGTTGGCTGTCTGGCCATAGCTGGCGATACATGGCGCCGGACACTGCCCCCAGCTGTTTCTGAGGACGAGCTCCCTCTGCTTCTATCATGGAGTCGTCTCCTCCTAGTCCTTTCTGACTCCTCCTCTGAACTGTCCCCCTGGTCATCTCCTCTACCGGGAACATATGTGGTATCCGTATAATCGTCATCATAATCCTCCTGGCCAGCTGCACTTTCCTCAGACACCTCCTCAACTGCACCAACTTCAGGTGTTTCATCAGCTCCCTCCACACACTTTACGTCCATACTATCGCCACCTAACTCAGACGTAGGAGGTGGTGTACCTGCGCCTTCTTCTTGTTGTTGCAGTAGTGGCTGTAAATCGGTGATTTCACCACCACCACCACCAAATAACTCCTGCGAAGTGTCAAATGCAGCAGATGTGGTGCTTGTTGTAGCGCTGGTGGCTGCGGGAGATGAGGTATTCTGTGTTAAATACTCAATCACCTCCTCACGATTTTGGGAAGTGATGGCACGTGCCTTCTTCTGAGCACTGTATTTTGGGGCAGGTCCGCACGAAATCACAGCAACACCACCTCGCACAGACCTGCCGGTGCCTGGTGGCCTTCCTCTGGGTCTGCCTCTACCTCTTCCTCTACCTGGTTTGTCCATTTTGTCCATCTCGGGGGGATGCTAGGTATATGCAGTGAGCTGGGTTCACTGAACAGTAAAGGTACTAGGATGCAGTGAGGTGGGTTCACTCAACACAACAGGTAGTAGGTATATGCAGTGAGCTGGGTTCACTTAACACGAAGCTAGGTATATGCAGTGATGAGGTGGGTTAAGTAAACACAACAGGTAGTAGAGAAAAAGAGAGAGAACACCAAGAGCCCAATATAGTGTAGTATGTACTGGTAAGGTATAATTGATAGAGTAATAATATTAATTTAATACTCACAAACCAGGGTTACCAAGTAGGCAACCACTGTCAAAGCAGGTGGGGAGATTGTCCTGACCCCACTCAGGATTAAAAAGTCGCTCTCTGTAGTTGAAGAAGGAAGGGTACAACCCTCCACCAAGGGTGGACTTGATGTAGATAATAGGATAACAGAGGCGCCAATAGGATAAAAAACACTAAAAGAACTTAAAAACCCATCTTGGTAATAGAGGAGGCAGTGGTGGACTCACCCCCTCCAAGCAGAACACACGACTGTGGATTTTCAGTCAAAACAATTTTATTGGATACTCCAAATAAAGTGCAACGCGTTTCACGGGATACAAACCCGCTTCATCAGGCAATAACAGATAGGAGTAAACAGCATCTGCCAGTATCATCAACACTGAGGCGCTCAGTTGCACTTTATTTGGAGTATCCAATAAAATTGTTTTGACTGAAAATCCACAGTCGTGTGTTCTGCTTGGAGGGGGTGAGTCCACCACTGCCTCCTCTATTACCAAGATGGGTTTTTAAGTTCTTTTAGTGTTTTTTATCCTATTGGTGCCTCTGTTATCCTATCATCTACAACAGGTAGTAGGTGTATGCAGTGAGCTGGGTTCACTCAACACAACAGGTAGTAGGTATATGCAGTGAGCTGGGTTCACTCAACACTACAGGTAGTTATGTGCAGTGATAAGGTGGGTTAAGTAAACACAACAGGTAGTAGTAGGATGCAGCGAGCTGGGTTCACTCAACACAACAGGTAGTAGGTATATGCAGTGAGCTGGGTTCACTCAACACTACAGGTAGTTATGTGCAGTGATGAGGTGGGTTAAGTAAACACAACAGGTAGTAGGTGTATGCAGTGAGCTGGGTTCACTCAACACTACAGGTAGTTATGTGCAGTGATGAGGTGGGTTAAGTAAACACAACAGGTAGTAGTAGGATGCAGTGAGCTGGGTTCACTCAACACAACAGGTAGTAGGTATATGCAGTGAGCTGGGTTCACGCAACACTACAGGTAGTTATGTGCAGTGATGAGGTGGGTTAAGTAAACACAACAGGTAGTAGGTGTATGCAGCGAGCTGGGTTCACTCAACACTACAGGTAGTTATATGCAGTGATGAGGTGGGTTAAGTAAACACAACAGGTAGTAGTAGGATGCAGTGAGCTGGGTTCACTCAACACTACAGGTAGTTATGTGCAGTGATGAGGTGGGTTAAGTAAACACAACAGGTAGTAGGTATATGCAGTGAGCTGGGTTCACTCAACACTACAGGTAGTTATGTGCAGTGATGAGGTGGGTTAAGTAAACACAACAGGTAGTAGTAGGATGCAGTGAGCTGGGTTCACTCAACACAACAGGTAGTAGGTATATGCAGTGAGCTGGGTTCACGCAACACTACAGGTAGTTATGTGCAGTGATGAGGTGGGTTAAGTAAACACAACAGGTAGTAGATATATGCAGTGAGCTGGGTTCACTCAACACTACAGGTAGTTATGTGCAGTGATGAGGTGGGTTAAGTAAACACAACAGGTAGTAGTAGGATACAGTGAGCTGGGTTCACTCAACACAACAGGTAGTAGGTATATGCAGTGAGCTGGGTTCACTCAACACTACAGGTAGTTATGTGCAGTGATGAGGTGGGTTAAGTAAACACAACAGGTACTGGGGGTATATGCAGTACTGGGTAGTACAATGTGCAGCTCCCTGTCACACACACAGGCAGTCAGTCACTGAATGTGCTGGGCTGCTGGCAGTGGCACACACACTATCAATAAGCAAGGCTGTGCATGCAACAAAAGTGTCAGTTTGACACACAGAAAAAAAAAAGTGCAGGATGAGCTCTGACAAAAGCTAGGGTGCTATAAAGCAATAACAATAAGCCAGGAGCAAACTAAGCAGCCAAGAACCTAACTAATCTGTCCCTAGAAGAACAAGTCTGCAGCAGCTGTCCCTTTCCTCTCACTAGTAGGCACACGAGTGAGTGTAATGGCCGCCGGAGCCTGCCTTATATAAGGGGGGGGGGGCTCCAGGGCTTACTGTAGCCTGAATGGCTACAATGTGCCTGCTGACTGTGATGCAGAGGGTCAAAGTTGACCCTCATAGTGCATTATGGGGCGAATCGAACTTCCGTAAAAGTTCGCCTGGCGCAGGCGAACGCGAACCCCCTAAGTTCGCTTGGAACCGTTCGCCGGCGAAGTGTTCGCTACACCTCTACTGGCAACCAGGGTTTTAATCTTGGCCCGTCCTGTTCAGTAAGTCAGATCGTATTCAGTTAGGACATCTTGGGCAAGAATCCCTAAGGGTTCATTTCCATATAGTGTACTTTCAGGTGCGCTTATGGAAATGCGATCGTAGAGACGACAGTGCATACACTGCACTGTCTGCCGTTTCCATCCACGCACTGCTATTCACCGCTGAATCGCAGCGCATGGTTTGCTGCATTTCGGGGCGATTCAGCCGGCAATCCCATTCAGTATAATAAATAAGATTGCAAGCCCTGCCACCTGCCAGGAGTGATGAGCAGAGCATGTAAACGAGCCCTAACGGCTGGAACCCACTAGGAGTCACTGAAGTGCTTTAAAATCGCATTACACAAACTGTACAGTGCTACAGTGCTTGCGATTTGTGTTTTTTTTTTCTTTTCAATAAACTTTATTTTACTTACCTTGTCCTGATGTTCAGCTTCTGTCTGTAGCCCCGCCCCCAAAAGGAAGCGGTCATAGGTGCTTCTCTAAGCTGGGAATACATGGTGCGTTTTTGCGGCTCGATTCTGCCGCCCGATCGATTCCCTGCTCGATTTCGCGTCCGACTCTCTTACCTTTTCCCATTGTTCCCTATGCGAAATCGAGTGCGGAATCAATCGGGCGGGAGATCGGACATGTCGGAAATCATCAATTGAGCCATCTAAATGGCTCAAAAATGCATTGTGTATTCCCAGCATTAGAGAAGCACCCAGTAAGTATAAATAACTTTATTTAAATTTACAATTGCCTGCCCCCACCAATTGCTGCAAAATCTCTTTTCAAAGTGAGTTTGCAGCACTACATACACACAGCATTGAGTGCTCAACATGCTGCATGTCCAGTGATTAACCCAAGTTGCAGTTGCACTAATGGGTTCGGCCCCATTTAGACCCAATGGGCCCCCCCTAGCACTCTATACATAACAATTGATATGACGCACCAAAACCTGCCAATGGCAACTACAGTGTCAGAGGTGTAAGAAGGGAATGGGGAACAGTTTGTTAATGATTACTACTATTCAAAGTATCTATAGAAGTGATTATTATGAGCACAGGACCAATAGAGAGCTAATACTGAGGTTGAGGGAGGGCCCTCCAGGGCCCCTCTGGCTCAGGGGCCCCCGATGCGGTTGCAACCTTTGCAACCCCTATTGCTACGCCTCTGGATACATTGGCAAAATGTTTTTGGGATCGCCGGCGATTGTCAGTGATCCCAAAACGCTGCCAAAACCGCCCTAGTGGATCCAGCCCTTGCACTGCTACTGTCTACTGAGCTCGCCCTAGTGGCAGCAGCTCAGGTGCTTTGAGTCCACCAGAAAAGCGTGATATAAATGTGATATAAATGTTCTGCGTCTTGTCTATATAGAAATAACAATATGAAGTAATGATCAACCAATTCTGTACCAAATTCTGTACCAAAGTAGTTGAAATCTACTTCCTGCTCATGGCTATGCAGCTCTGACAGGATGCAGTTTTCACACTCACCACTTTGTGCTCCCCATTACTCTCTCCTTTGTTTTACTCTGGTGCCACTTTGTCCTGCAACTGCTGTTCTGGAAATAAAAGAAAAGAGAGGAGCGCTCTCTGGTGTATTAACTTTTTAATTTGTGCTTCTAAGCGCAAAGCAGTAAAATAACACGTACAGTGTATATGTAAAATCAAGGCACATCACATAAATGTTGTACATCACCGCGTCCTGGTGTTAACTCATCCGCCTCGTACGCCTCCGCGATATGGCCAGTATAGCGGGGAATCCGAGGATTGAAAAGCGCCGGCGGGGTCTGGAACACGGGGATTCGGCAGCGGCCCTGCGTCTATTGCGTCATGACGCGTTTCGGCGTTCCACGCCTTCGTCAGGTCTGAGACCCCGTCGGCGCTTTTCAATCCTCGGATTCCTCTCTTTTCTTTTACTTTCTGTGTTTTACCAGTTTTTTGCTCTGGTCCCTGAGCAACATTGGAGCAGCACTCAAGGGGGATAACGTGTGGATATCGAGACTGATTGAGCGCAGTGGAACTGTGTACTTCGCTGTTCTGGAAATGCTGTTGAAAACAAAGACAACCCTGAGAATCCTCCATTAGGAGATGGACTGGCCCAAAACCTGACTGTTCTGTCAGATTTTAACTGCCTACTTTTTTGCGATAGTGGTCCTTTAACTACTTTGGCCTCCTGGACGTACTAGCTACGGCCAGGAGACCATGTGCACGTCCGCGCGCTCCCGGGGCCGATCGCACACGGTTCATTAGCCTGGCAATCAGTGAATCGGGCTATGGTGCCCGATCACTGATTCCTCTCCCCCGCTGAAAAAGCGACAGCTTCTCTCGGAAGCTTCGCTTTTTCTGGCTGTAATGTACCCCATGCATCGCTCTAAGTGTGTGTTACGCTTAGAGTGACGTCATGTAAACAAACTCATGGCCGCCATCTTGTGGCCAAAAAGTTAAACTACAACTAAAAGTGAAAAAAATAAAACTCAAGACACATTTACATTATAAAACTATGGTTTACATCCCACCCTCCCAAAAATACCCAAATAAAATGTTTAATACAAAAAAAAACAAAAAACATTACAATAAAAAAAAAAAACATGTAAATATTTACCTAAGGGTCTAAACTTTTTAAATATCAATGTAAAGATGAAATATTTCTATTTTTTTTTTTTTTAAAACTTGTAAATAATGATAGATGCAAAACGGAAAAAATGCACCTTTATTTCCAAATAAAATATTGTCGCCATACATTGTGATAGGGACATAATTTTAACCGTGTAATAACCGGGACATATGGGTAAATACAATACGTGAGTTTTAATTATGGAGGCATGTATTATTTTAAAACTATAATGGCTGAAAACTGAGAAATAATGAATTTTTTCAGTTTTTTTCTTATTCTTCCTGTTAAAATGCATTTACAGTAAAGTGGCTCTTAGCAAAATGTACCCCCCCAAAGAAAGCCTAATTGGTGGTGGAAAAAACAAGATATAGATCAGTTCATTGTGATAAGTAGTGATAAAGTTATAGGCTAATGAATGGGAGGTGAAAATTGCTCAGATGCATAAAGTGAAAACGACTGAAGGCTGAAGCGGTTAAGGACGTATCTTAAGAAAGTAGAGGTGCTCCAATGAGAGATTACCATACTTGTATGTCACAAGCCACCAGCAGCTAACAGGTGATCATATTCCTTAATCTCAACAGATATGTACAAAAGCCCCAGAGCTGTATAGACTCCTAAGGTGATGTCCTCTTTCCAAATCTCCCATTCATTAGCTGGATAACAGATGAGGGTCACAATAGGTTTTGTTGTATCTACCTGTATGGCAGATGCTTTTAACAATAAATTCTACACTGGATATCAGGCATACATGCAAAACGGCTCACCCTGCTCCTGCAAAAGTCCCGGTGGCGTTAATTACTATTCACCATCCAGGCCACCATGGACTCAGGGGAAAGACTTAATGCGGCTGCCAGCTATTGCTGGAGGCCCAATGACATTGTTTTTAAAGTGCTCTCACCGTCTGGAGGAACCATCCACAACTGCCCCCACCACCAAGGAGATTCCCCACAAAACCTCCTCCACAATTCATACAAAAAACACACAGTAGTTAAAAGCACTTTCAAGCAACACTTGCCTTATAAATGGTCTGCAGAAGCCCATCAGCAAATTAAAAGCACATACCAAAGAATTAGAGGTGGGTGCGGTAGGTCCAACAGCCCTTGAATATATTTGGTCGCTCTCCAGAAAAGGATATCGTTGGGTAAAAAAATAGTAAAGTAGTAAATACCCAGACTAACAAGAACTTTCCAAGAGAGCCCCCTTAAAAAGTATAAAATTGTTAAAAAAAACAGTTTAAAAGGTAAGAAAAATGTACTCTGTACTCTGTACTTCACTTCCTCCTCCTGTGCTCCCCCAGTCCAGTATATACAGTATATGTGCAACAGTGGCTGTGCTTTTCTATCACCTCCTCGGGGTACTCACTGTCCATCCTCTCACCTCTCGCTCTTTTGCCCGGCATCTTCTCCTGCGTCGCTTGATTACATGCTAGGTGAGGAGATGGAGATGTGGGGCACAAGAGCTAGAAGTAAGCAGTTAAAAGAATGGACATCGCAGAAGCACCCAGAAGGAGGAGAGAGGAGCATGACTACCACTGCGCCTGCTACTCTCCATACTGGGCTGGAAGAGCACAAGACAGGGAGCATGCCTCGAGATGTACCCTGCAGAAACAGGGCAGCCACAGACCATGTGTATATGTCTACTCTATTTGACATATTTGGCGGTTTAACTGCCTGAGTGTACCAGCCCTCTGCCCGCCCCTTGCTTCCTGGTGCCCTAGGCCATGGCCTTTGAGGCCTTGCCTAAAATCCCACCATGGAGCTAGGCATTATGGATAAGCCCCTCCTAGAATTTGAAAACGCACATTTGTCAGCTTTTCTGCTCAGGCAAAATGTGGACGAAGGACCAAAGCCAAACAGCAAGCCTATTACTAGGCCAGGAAGATGTGTGAAGAACTTCTTTTCATGAAAGAGGTGGCAACTTAGTAATTATTCTTTCTTAATTACCATTCTTTGTCATCAGTGATGTGCAATGAATGCATTATATACTTGCTAGGATATTGATAGCAGGCAGCTGCTCAGTGTGGGTAATTATGAGGGCTAAGCGGGCTCTAGGGTATAGACTATATGTGAAACAATGAGCAGACTGATGAAATATCTTAAAATAAATGTTTGCAGTAATAGCAATGTCAAAATATTGATTCCATTGCAATTGTTGGTTAGAGCTATAATTATCAAAGTGCCTTGTCTTCCTGACAACACTGTCCTTGCTTTGGAATTCCAGACTTTATGGCAGACACATGGTACAAAGTCAAAGATTGCCAAGTGTATGTTCTGTGAGCCACTCCCTATCTGAACTAAGCCAATACCCTTTGTTCTCCTAGCTGTTGGGATATTGCCTAAGAAGCAAGTAAGCAGCAATGTTACACAGAAAGCTCAGGCTATATGGCGGTTTGGATGCTTTCCTTACATTGAAGGACATCGATAGCTATAATTACTAGGTTGAGTCAAGCACTGACTAAATTATCTATAAAAGAATATTGTAAACATTAGCAATTGTATCCCCTTCCCCACCGCAGGTACACATATCTACGCCCCTGGATATGTCACTTAACAACCAGGGGCATAGTTAGGTATACATCTTTATTTACCTGTTTATTATTGGTGATCACTGTGCTACTGCCATGATCAGTGAATGGGAACAGCTGTTCCCCGAAGCTGATCACAGTGCCTGTGATGAAAGAAAGCAGGCACATAAACTACAAAAAACCCCACAAAAATACTTTTGGCAATTACTTTCTCCTCATTGATCATCCCTATAGGATTATTTTGTTTCACTCTTTTTTGCACATTTTGCCTAATTTTCCATTTATGTTTGTTTGCACATTTTTGTATCTTTTTCTACATGGATTCAATAGTATGATACACACCAAGTATTTTTGATATATTTTATTACATCATTACCAATCCGTCAGCTTTGAACTAGAAATGTATTCAGATGTTATTTATTTATACATTTGGTCTGGAGGTGCATTGATTACAATTGATGTGTGGGACAGGTTTTCCCCTCCCTCTATTGACCTGCATCTCTGCTGACTCCTTGGCAAGCACGTAGCACTTTTTACATGCATGCTATAGCACTTTAAGCATTTTATTGCATTATATGATGCAGTGCGATTGGCGCATCGCATCTAAGCACAAGCTGACTTTCTGACAATCCATTTCCATTCCTTTAGGATTATTTTGTTTCACTTCTTTTATGCATATTTAGCATTTTATAGATGTTTACATTATTTTTGCACACATTTGTTGCACGTCTTTGCATTTCTTTCTATAGGGATTCCGTAGAGTGATATACAGCACGGTGGCGCAGTGGTTAGCTCTCTCGCCTTGCAGCGCTGGGTCCCTGGTTCGAATCCCATCCAGGGCACTATCTGCAAAGAGTTTGTATGTTCTCTCCGTGTCTGCGTGGGTTTCCTCCGGGCACTCCGGTTTCCTCCCACATTCCAAAAACATACGGATAAGTTAATTGGCTCCCCCTAAAAAAATTGGCCCTAGACTACAGTACTTACCCTACATAATATAGACATATGGCAATGGGAGGGATTAGATTGTGAGCTCCTTTGAGGGACAGTTAGTGACAAGACAATATATATATATATATATAAACACTGTACAGCGCTGCGTAATATGTCGGCGCTATATAAATACTAAATAATAATAATAATACACTAGGTATTTTTTGATCACACCATTGCATTACCAATTGTCAGCTTTGTCCTTGATATTTATTTAAATATTATATATATATATACATTTGATCTGGAGGTGCATTGATTATAATCTGTGTGTACTGGAGAATTTTTTACAATTTTTTAATTGTTTTTTTAATGTATCAGTATTTGTTCAATTCAATAAAGTTTACTTTATTGTTTCATGGCATATGGGAGTTGTAGTTCTTCCAATTAAGGGTGCTTTTTGTATAGATTATGCGTATGCTGATAGCCCTGGCTTTGGTATTTGATATCTTAAATATGATTTTGATTTGCTCATGTTTTAGTTTTTTGAATGAAAGATGGCGTCAGCGAGACACTAGCTTTCATTCAACAAAGTGAAGTAAACAGTTATACATACTTCCTGTGTACTGTTCACAGTACACTGGAATTAAGTGTAGCACCATCTTGTGGCCAGAAAGTAAAAATGCACCCACGTACACTATTATACATAACAATAAATACATTTTTATTATTTTTTAACCCCCTTGTCCCCTATGTCATAGTTACCAAAATAAAACACTTGAAAAAAAATGACATAATTTAAAAAAGAGATACATAAATAGATTCCTTAGGGACTTTGTAATATGTATGTCATGAGGGTATATTACTGTTATTTTTTGAAATTAATAATTGATATAGTATAACAATATCAGTAAAAAATACACCTCTAGTTCCAAGTAAAATATCGCTGTACATTGTACAAGGGACACAATTTAAACATTGCAATATCTGAGACAAAAGGGCAAATAAAAGGTGTGGGTTTCATCTATCATTGCACATTTTATTTTAAAACTATAGTGGCTGAAAACTGAGAAATAATGCTTTTTTCATTTTCTTTTTTATTATTCCCTTTAAAATGCATATAACATAAAAGAATTCTTAGCAAACCTGCCACGCTGCCCGCCGTGATGACACAAAGCGGCTGGCATGATGACGCATTGTGTCATTAACCAGGAAGAGCCGGCCGACACCAGGCCCGGGTGTTGCCGGGTGATGCTGGTAACGGGGGGGGGGGGGCGGCGGAGGCTGAAGGAAAGGAGCCAGGAGGATGCCGTGGGACCTCACCGCCTACGGTGAGCTGGAAGAAGCCCCAGGTAAGTGTATTCTTTTAAATTCGGGCGTTCCTCTGAGTCCCTTTAAAGCAAACCTGAAGTTAAAAAAAAAAGTATCCTATGATGTGTATGCATAGTACGGATAATTAATAAAATATTAGTATAAAAAAAAAGAGTCTCATTTTATTCAGTTAGATAGCTTTTTTTTATAACATTACATCATTCTGTCATAATTGCAGTTTTGAAACCTCACTCTGTCTTTTAACCTATAAAACAAAGCAGAAGTAATGACCCTGAGATGGCCATGTGTGTTTTTATACTTACATGGGGCTTCCTCCAGCCCCATGAGGTCAGTGGTCTCCCTCACCGTGCTCAGTTTACTTGCTATCCCCTCCGGTAATCAACCTGGCCACGCTCTTCTGCACATGCGTCCCCCTCCCCCGCAGCTGGGAACGGATGCACAGAAGCGCACAACCACCCGTGACTGGCCAGGTGGTTGGCCACCTGTGACTGGCCAGGTGGTGATGGCCATCTCAGGTACACTTTAAGCAGGGGCGTAGCAATAGGGGTTGCAGAGGTGGCAAACGCATCAGGGCCCTTGAGCCAGAGGGGCCCCGAAGGGCTCTCCCTCAACTACAGTATTAGCTCTCTATTAGTTCTGTGCTCATAATAATCACTTCTATAGATACTTTGAATAGTGGTAATTATTAACAAACTGTTCCCAATCCCCTTCTTGCACCTCTGACACTGTGGTTGCCATTGGCAGGTTTTGGTGCGCCGTATCAATTGTTATGTAAAGAGTGCTTGGGGGGCCCCATTGTAAAACTTGCTTAGGGGCCCACAGCTCCTTAGCTAGTCCTATGAGAACAGGACTGTGTTGAACTCAGTGGGTTGAATAGCTCAGATAAGCTCTTTTGCGTAGATAGCAACTGAAGTTTTTTTTTACTTTTCCCGTTCTGTAAAACCACATGGGACTCTTTTCTTTGCTACTAAGGTCCTATTTCTTAGCTGTATTATGCATAAAATGCATTATCTCACAAGTTTATTTTCGCTTTCGGTTTGCTTGAATCGGCATAACATCGCTGCTTGGCATTCTTGTGTGGTTTGCATCTGGGCAGGTTAGACTCCGATAAATAACTCTCCCATGATTTGTGTAAGATTGATTAGGGCCGAGGTTAACGCTGACGTTGATTGCTTACCTTCCCCATCCCTGATCAGTGCTATCTGTATGTACCCTGCTTACCTAAATAGAAAAGAACAATTGGCAGGCCTGATCCGGGACACAGGACTGCAGCAAGATGACATTCATTTACTCAGCATTGTCAAGTCTGGGATCAAAGCATGCCCTGCCAGTAGTATCCACTACAGGGCAGTGCCATTCATGTCTCTGCATAATTCACTGTCATTTACTCTCCTCTCACTGCTGGAGCTAAGCTGCTTTGATGATCAAACTTTCATCTGTCGCTAAGAAAAAAAAATCATAAAATGGATTTAAAATGCAATTTAGCTCAAGCGACAGGAGAGCAGGAGTGGGTCTTGTGACAGGAAGGGATAGGTATGGGGGCGTTTGTGATTGGTCACTAGTGGAATAAGGAGGAGGGGGGGGGGATTGGAATATAAAGGGGAGGGTGTATCTTTTTATTTGTGTTTTTTTGAATGTTTACAGATCTACAAAAAGATGTTTTGTGTATTTATCTGTATTACAACTGTGGTACTCCTTACAGAGACAATCAGGGCCGGGCCGAGGCATAGGCTGGAGAGGCTCCAGCCTCAGGGCGCAGTGTAGGAGGGGGCGGACAATTCATTCAGCTGTCATTCCTAGTTGTGCTTGAAGCAGAAAGAAATAAGAAAAGGGGATACATGGCAGTGACTGCAAGCCAGATAACTAGATATTAAAGTGTTGGGGAGGTTGTGGGCCCTGTGGCCCTCTTAGTCTAATAGCGATCAGTGTGTGATGGCTGGGGTGGGAGGGATGGAGGGGTGCACTTTGGTGTCTCAGTGTTGGGTGCTGGAGGACCTTGTCCCAGCTCTGGAGACAATGGTATTACTTTCAGTGAAATCAATCCAGATCTCTGCTCTATAGTGTGCTCTATAGGAATCAAGCTGGTGGGCGATTCTGCTGCTTGGATTCAGGTTGTAGGTCAAATTGGACAGAAATATTGGTTTCTCGGCTTTGTTTATTCCATCTCGGACACTCTGGATATTTGTGTCAGATTCAGGCAATGCTCCCAGCCTAGACCTTAACCCTTTACTCATACCTCCCAACTTTTTGAGATAAGAAAAAGGACACTTAAGCCATTCCCCTGTAACATCCCTAATCACACCCCCAGCATACCTCTAGTCACGCAGACCATGAAGAAAAATGTGGAGTTTTAATTCAAACTACAATGGTCCTTTCTACCCTGGTTCATTTTCCTTTATATTAACCTTTGAAAATATGAAGTATATCAATTTAAAGGATGGGAACAAAGTTTAGAGTCTATTAAACACATGTTTAAGAAAGAAAAAAATATATAATTACATAGATCTGCACATCAGTACTGAAAGAGAGAAAAATGAGCAAGAAAGAGCATACCTTCCAACTTTTTGAGATCAAAGAGGGACACTTAATTCAAACCCTTGCCACACCCCTAATCACACCTTGCCACACCTCTAGTCATGCATACTAATGATTTCATAAGAAAAATATGTTGTTTTTTAATTCAAGATATATTGGCCATTTCTATCCTGGTTCATTTTTCTTCAAATTCACATTTGAAAATATGAAATATATTAATTTAAAGAACGGGAAAAAAGTTAAAGCGGTATTAAACTCTGACATAATATTCAATAAAAATATGTTTTCCTACTTTTTATAAACCATAGTTATAATATTTGATTTTGTGCACAAGTATTATTATTCATTTAGAAATTACAAGTTCCCAAAGTACAGTTTATTTGCTCTGTAAGTTGTCATTGCATTTTATTCATAGCTACAGTATTTATATATAGTAACGTACCCAGTGAATATTTCTGCTGATCTGCACACGTTGCAGTGTCAGGGAATGTTTACCGTATTTTTCGCCTTCTAAGATGTACTTTTTTACCCCCAGAAGAAAGGGAAACAAGTCCCTGCGATTTTTTAATGGACTGCAAAAAATTTGCATACATGTAAGTATTAATGCGTTTGCGATCGCAGAAAAGGGGCGTTTTTGGTGCATCTTATAAGCTGAAAAATACGATACATTCCTCTCTTGCTACAATTAAATAAACCTGTTTCAATGCAAATTTCACTGCAGGGAGCTTTCTATTGAAAAAGTCCTGTGTTTAACTGTTTGAATGCTGTTCTGCTAAAAAAAAAACAGATTGTGGTAGTAGATTATATGATGTAAATAATCTTTTAGAGCAAAGAATAAATGCTGGGTTTCATACCACTTTAAAAGCTAACTATACTCATTTTTTTAGTAGAAAAAGACAAATATTTACATAAATCTGTACATGAATCCTGACAGAGGGACAGATGAGTAAGAAAGAGGGACAGAGTGACTGGCTTCCCAAAGAGGTACTGTCCCTCCAAAAAGAGGGACAGTTGGAATCTATGCCCCTACTGATGGCTAAAGTTGAAATTGATGCCCTTTTTGTGGCCGCTTATCCCTGCCAGGGCATATACAGTATTTCAACTTCCATGTTAGTGCATTCCCGCTGTTTCCATCACTCACGTGGTATACTCCGAAACTCCAGCCTGTGTGCCGTATTTTGGTCGGGGGCCAATTGTATTGGCTCATGACCCGGTGATCACTTGTGAGCCAATCAGAGTGACCACAGATTGTTCTCAAAAAAATGGACAGAGACTCTAGGTACTAAAGTGTACCCAAGCTTTAACTTACGTAAAAAGAGGGAAACTTCAGGATACTATTAAGGCTTCACACTGCGTCCTCTGGCCCCCATTGCCGTTTGAGGACCCTCCAAAAAGGATCAACAAGGGCTATTCGGTAGACACGAGTACGGCTGTGCCTGTGCAATAAGCCGGAGATGCTTGTCCTAGGCTAAGGCAGAAGACCAGTGGACAGTGTGTGAAGCCTCTGAAGGATCCAGGGAAGCAGCACCCATTACACTATTAGCACCAGACCCGTTACTAGAGACTAATACCAGCAGGATAAGGGCTCTTTTCCACTAATAGCATTTTGCGATGTAATTCTGATCGCTATCAGATCGCAAAACGCTACCGCTTGCATCATAGGTTTTCCCGATTGCATACCAATCACGCTACTATGCAAGTTTTTTGCGACTCACTGCACTTGCTCCGTATACCTGATGGTTCAGACGAAAATGGCAGTGAAATCACAGTAGTGAAAAATGGGAGAAATTCAATTAAGATTGTGTTCCTCAATGGGAATCAGCCCTAACAGTGGACAGGCGCTGCTCCCTATATAGGGTGGTGTGGGTGCCACACTTTCACAGTATAGTCACAATTTATAATGGAGCTAATGTGGGCGCCCAAGTTTCTGCCGATAGTGGATGCCCAAATTTCCTGCTACGGCTGACTGAGCTGTCCTGCATTTGTAGGGCTGAATAAACTCCTTTTCCTCCTGTCAGATCTGCTTGTTCTCTAATATGCGTACTGTCTTTTTAAAGTAGTTCTGACTGTCCTCTGATATCTCGACTGCCTATCCATGGGCCTTCAGGCTAGCGATGCATTCTGTAGCTTTTGGAAGGGGAGGGGGGGGGGGGGGGGGGGAGAGATGATAATCGGCACATGATGGAGCGGACGGAGATGCAAAATTAAAATTGCGATTGGGTGGGGCTCATTAATGATCCAACATATGTGATCCTTGAGTGATGCTGGGCATACGCTCTACACACACTAGGTAGGCAAACAATCGTTGGTCGAAAGCAACTGTCTTTTATTACAAAGTACCTTTAGGGCTAGAAGCCACTAGGAATCAATGCAGCACTTTAAAATCACTGCAGCAATGTATGCAGCGATTCCTAGTGTGACTGCGCTCGCATTTCCCAGAGATTTGAAGCGCTATACAGTAAACTGTACAGCACTTCCGATTAGTAATTCTTTTTTTTTTCTCAATAAACTTTATTATACTCCCCAGGTGTCTGAATATGCGGCTGCCATCCATAGCTTTGCCTCCTAAAGGAGGAGTTTATAGTTTGCTGCTCTAGGACTAATCAGAACAGTGCCTGTGAGTGACCACTTCTGCTAGGGTACGGGGCTAAAGACCAAAGCTGGCTATCAGGACTACCGGTAAGTATAAATAACTTTATTTAAATGTAAAAATGCTCGCCCCCCCAAATCCCTGCAAAATCGCTTTTCAAAGTGATTTTGCAGCGCTACTATACACAGCATTGAGTGCAAATGCACTCAAAATTCTGCATGTCCTGCAATTGCGATTAACCCTAATCGCACTAGTTCGTTCAGCCCCATTTAGATACATGGGCAAAGCATTTTTGGGTACCGCCTGTGATCCCAAAATGCTGCCAAAAACGCCCAAGCGGGTCCCAGCCCTTACACTGACTTTATCAGCACTTTTCTTTGCTACAGCATCAACTTTGCAGGGCTCAGAGGTGCCCAATGATTGCTGCGAAGGAGTCACTGTTAACTCTTACCGTCCCGCTCATTCTGTCCAATTTCATCTACGTACCTTGTCATTTCATTCTGCGATTTTGTTTTTCATCATTCGAACACCAGATGCACAACCAAAGATTTGACTAATAGGCTCTAGCTTTCCTTTGAACGCCAAAAAAAGACACAGAGTCTGTGGAATAATTAAGATTTGTACATTATCGTGCATCTAGCATGTGTCTGGTCAGTTATTTAGGGCAACCACCTGGTCCAGAGTTATTATCAGCAAATTGACTCAGCCAATTCTAATTCCCTTTGGAACTCATTGTAGCTTCCGACAAGAATATAAGACTTTAAATGGTCAAGTTGTTTCAGCGGAACCGAGATCCAGATGGTCAACTCGTCATAATTCCAGATTTATTAGGGCCCCCTGACAAATCTTTAAACCCAGAATAATATTTTTTTCTTTTAATATCCTTTTCTTAAAGGAATACTGTTGTACAATTTATACATAAAAAGGGAAGTCAGCATAGAATAAATGAGCCAGAAATATCTATGGAATCCATTTCTCAGAGAGATTGGATTATCAACAACAATGCATGATTCACATGAACTGGAAAATAACCAACGTTTTAACTTTGAAATGTTGGTGGCTTTGCTAACTATACCCCCAGGGACGTAACTACAAATCTTGCCCCCCCAACTCAAAACTTTGATAAGGCCCCATTAATGTTCACAAACCTTGGTGACCCTCACAGCCTGGGGGCCATCTTAGAAGGGTAATAAAGGGTAATAATTAAGGGTAATAAACAAGTTTTGTCTGAAGAAGAAGGGGCGGCTTTATCCCTTTCAAAACGCGTTACAATAAACAGATCTCTACATTACACGGCTTCACCGTGTTTTGTTGTTTGCACAGACTTGCACCACCTCACCCCTGCCAACTCCATTATACACTACTAGCTAACAAGCGCCCGCAGAGTGCAGGTAACGCTAGTGCTGGAAGGTGGAAGACTGTTTGCACACTGATTCCTCTACAAAAGGGAATATACTCATACAATTGGCGCCCGCCATGACCACTGAGCACCTGCATAGTGCAGAACGCTGGTGACTGCAAGGCGAGTGGTGCTATCCACAGCTGCGAGAGGAGACAAACAAAGGAATCCCAGTTGCCAGGAGCCTGGTCCCTGGCTCAAAGAGAAGCCTGCGAGCTGGTACACCCATATGGGCTAACCAGCACTACACTGAGGTGAGATCATTCTACGATCTAATTAAATAAAGACTGCCTACTAGCGGTGCAAAATTATAATAAATATAATAAATTAATCATTCCAAACAAATCTTTCAAAAAATGAATTCAATTTATTAGGGACATATCCCTTTAAAAATTTAAAAACAATACATAAAATCTCCCAAAACAACTGCTTATAAGCAATACATCCCTGATCACACAAAATACAAGGCTATATATGGTAGACTATTAGGGGTAAGATACTCAAAGGTGATAGTGCAAAACTTGTTGGTGCGTGCTTGATGCAGTCTCAATAAATACCAAATTGTGCAAAAATGCAAAAAACTATTACAAAAACATCCATAAATGTAAACATGCTGCCAAAAAAGTGAATAACAATCTTATATACAAAATCAATGAAAAAGTGCATACATAAACCTCTCTTACAAAAAAATGATCTGTGCAAAATCGCTAACAAGGTGCCTGTGCTGCTGAATTGATATCCTGGATGACCACAATGCATAAAAATCAAACTAGAAAACACTGTACAAAATAGCATGAAATAGCATGAGCCTCCAGAGAAGCAGCAGTTCATCCACCAATCACTATACGGGTAAAGTACCTCCTTGTTTCATGCACTTTTCATGCTATTTTGCACAGTGTAATAGTATTTTTTTTTTTGTGCCTGAGGTGTCAAAATTAAATTTGGAGATAGTGTTTTTTGCTCAGTGTTTCTATAACAGAGATCATTCTACGGTCGGCTGGCCACCTTGTGTGCTTTCTCCCACTTTGTCTCCATATAAACAAGTGTGGTCATCATAATCTTCAAACCCATAACAAGTGTAGCTACAAAAACACCTGATCCGGAGTATCAGGGGGAGGGAAGGTTAGTAGTTGGCGCCCCCCACACCTCTGGGCTCCCTTGCAGTCACAGGGGCTCCCGGGCTGCTTCCCTGTAGTTACGGCCCTGTCTACCACCTACCACCTTTGTTGATGAAAAATTCTCCAAGACACAGTATTTAAGTGGCCACCTAGTCCTCACCAGAGTATCCTACAAGAGTCGATCGATTGCCCTCTGTAGTAGGCAAAAGATTCTTTGCTGTCAGTGACCAATAGATCACGGCCTCTGAATCAGGAATCAGGGAGTAGAGTTGGGCCGAACGGTTCGCCTGCGAACGGTTCCATGCGAACTTCAGTGGTTCGCGTTCGCGTCCCGCAGGCGAACTTTTGCAGAAGTTCGGTTCGCCCCATAATGCACCATGAGGGTCAACTTTGACCCTCTACATCACAGTCAGCAGGCCCAGTGTAGCCAGTTAGGCTACACTAGCCCCTGGAGCCACTCCCCCCTAATAGAAGGCAGGCAGCGGCGGCCATTACGGTCACTCGTGTGCCTGCGTTAGTGAGAGTAGGGCGAGCTGCTGCACACTCTCTCTCATAGGGAAAGATTAGTTAGGCTTAGCTTGTCCCTGGCTGCATACCTGTTCTGTGAACCCACCACTGCATACCTGTACTGTGAACCCACCACTGCATACCTGTTCAGTGAACCCACCACTGCATACCTGTACTGTGAACCCACCACTGCATACCTGTTCAGTGAACCCACCACTGCATACCTGTTCAGTGAACCCACCACTGCATACCTGTACTGTGAACCCACCACTGCATACCTGTTCAGTGAACCCACCACTGCATACCCGTTCAGTGAACCCACCACTGCATACCTGTTCAGTGAACCCACCACTGCATACCTGTTCTGTGAACCCACCACTGCATACCTGTACTGTGAACCCACCACTGGATACCTGTTCAGTGAACCCACCACTGCATACCTGTTCTGTGAACCCACCACTGCATACCTGTTCAGTGAACCCACCACTGCATACCTGTTCAGTGAACCCACCACTGCATACCTGTTCAGTGAACCTGCCACTGCATACCTGTACTGTTCAGTGAACCCGCTACTGTATACCTGTTCAGTGAACCCACCACTGCATACCTGTTCAGTGAACCCGCCACTGTATACCTGTTCAGTGAACCTGCCACTGCATACCTGTTCTGTGAACCCACCACTGCATACCTGTTCTATTCAGTGAACCCGCCACTGCATACCTGTACTGTTCAGTGAACCCGCCACTGCATACCTGTTCTGTTCAGTGAACCCGCCACTGTATACCTGTTCAGTGAACCCACCACTGCATACCTGTTCAGTGAACCCGCCACTGCATACCTGTTCTGTGAACCCACCACTGCATACCTGTTCAGTGAACCTGCCACTGCATACCTGTTCTGTGAACCCACCACTGCATACCTGTTCTGTTCAGTGAACCTGCCACTGCATACCTGTTCTGTTCAGTGAACCCGCCACTGCATACCTGTTCTGTTCAGTGAACCCGCCACTGTATACCTGTTCTGTTCAGTGAACAGTTTGGTGTGTCAGTGTGAAGCAGTACCTTAATTACACTACCTGATTGATGTATACACATGCAAGATGTTTTAAAGCACTTTAGGCCTGTCATTTAGCATTCAATGTGATTTCTGCCCTTAAAACGCTGCTTTGGGTCAAATCCAGATTTTTCCCGGGGACTTTTGACTTGTATCCCACTCCGCCATGCCCCCTCCAGGTGTTAGACCCCTTGAAACATCTTTTCCATCACTTTTGTGGCCAGCATAATTTTTTTTTTTCAAAGTTCGCATCCCCATTGAAGTCTATTGCGGTTCGCGAACTTTTCCGCGAACCGAACGTTCCGCGGAAGTTCGCGAACCCGGTTCGCGAACCTAAAAACGGAGGTTCGGCCCAACTCTATCAGGGAGAAGAAGTAACATTACAATATAGAGGTGTTGCCATCGTTGGATCCTGGAGGGTGAAGAAGAGTGGGGAAGCCTCATTAGCGTCCAGAGGTGCTCCCCCCCTCCCGAGGTAAGAAGCCCCCCCACCCCTGCCGAGTTAAAAAGCCCCAAGGGGCTTTTTTTTTTTTGCTACAGATCAGATTTATGTTTGACTGCATTTACTGCATCCTTGTGTCATGTGTATGACTCTACCGAGGCCTGACACAAGATGCATGAAAGATTGACGGGATGCCAGGAAACTGGTATTGTTTAAAAAGGAAATAAATGTGACCGTCCTCATATCCCTCTCATTTCATTTAGCTGTCCTTTAAATTGCTTAGTCAAAATGTGTCTGTATAAGAATCACTTGAAGTGCTCTTTTAAGCCTCTTCTACATGATGGCTCTGACTGGCATTTAAAAGATCCGCTGAGACACGTGTGCCCTCATCGGCGTTATCTGTAGAGTATACATCTCCCATCATTCCCTGTTCATTCTGTTCAGTATGGAAAGTGTGACCTTTGCGTGCAGGTTTATTACATTGTAATGATGTTTCTAAGAGTGTGAAGTGAGACCTAGTCTGAGAATATATTTGTGTATTTTACACGAGATAGAGCAAAGTATTCTAAACTTGCTAATTCCTCTCTTTGCATGACGGGATGGATAGCTTGCTATTCCCCTGAGTAACATCAGAATAACTGGTGAAGCAGATTTGGTTATTTAGCATAAAAACGCTTTTAGTTATTTTTTTTTATTGTAACTTGTGAACTAATAGAGAGGCCCAAAGGACTCCTTATCGTTTATTAGCTACAGTTTGTTGCTGCGAAAAAGGAAACCAGAGCTTTTTCGCCCTTCAGTCTTCAGTCACCCGGCAACCTCCAATCAGTGATCACCAGCTCATTTATAATTACCGTCCGGGGGATCTCCTAGCTTCTCATTATTGATATTGTTTATTTCTCCTCTTGTGCATCACCAGCACCAGGTCTCGGATCATGTGTACAGCCCATGTTCAAGCACAGATTTATATATGCATATAATAGAATGTTTCTTCCTATGGATTATGCATTACTATTTAGTTTAAATAATACAAGAGTGCAGTTCTTGCAAAATAAAAAAGAAAGACACTTATTGCAGCAACTTATATGGTCCTTATTCAATTCAGTTTTTTCTCCTAAGTGATACTTTCTCACCTTATCAAAAAAATGCATTCTAAGCCACCAGCAAGCAAGAAAATACTTTTAACAGTACTTTTTCACCTAACCAATTTTTTCGGACCATAAGACGTTCCTGACAATAAGATGCACCAAGGTTTAGATGACAAAAACCAGGGACAAAAATATATACTAAACCTGGTGCGTCTGCGGTGAAGGGGTGTCTTATGGATGTTCTCCCCCCAATTATTATGTTCTTTATGTGCCCCCTTGTACCTTTTGTACCCTCCTCTGTCCCCTTGTCCTCTACTGTCCCTCCTGTGTCCTCTTCTGTCCCTTCTGTACCCTCCTCTGTCCTCTTCTATCTCTTTGTCCTCTTCTGTCCCTCCTGTGTCTTCATCTGCCCCTCATGTATCCCTCCTGTCCCCTTGTGTCCTCTTCTGCCCCTCATGTCATTGGCCTAAATGACAAAGCCATGGCCCTGCCTCCGAGACCATCGGATCCAAATAACAAGCAGAGTGGCAGTGATTGGCGGGTCTAGTTACAGCACCCCTCCTGATTGCTCACTCCTGACTGGAGGCTGAAGACGGAGCCACGGCGTCTGCACGATGCTTGGAGCAGCAGCAAACTGTGCATGAATAGAGAACGAATGCTGGAAGTATTAAGAGTGGCTAAAGAGGACAAAGCAGTAACAGAAGAGGACATGGGGCACAATGCATGGTATGGTGGTGGATGGCACTTGTGGGGGACACCTTTAAGCTGGTCTAAACTGTATTATTTATACCATAAGATGCACTGACCTCCTCCCTCCCCCCTCCCCACACATACACACACTTTTGGTGGAGCAAAAGTGCATCTTATGGTCTAAAAAATACAGTACTTTTTCAACTGCAAAGTGCTGTAAAGCTATTTTAAACAGAAGATGAAAAATTATCTCTTAGTAAAAAACATAAAAAAAAGAGAAAAAGTGAATTCAATAATGGTCGTAGATTCCTACCTCCTCCTAATCTCCTGCTACCTGCTCAGGTAAGTTCACTCAACAGTGTACCCATTCAAAGTGTGCAGCGTATTTGGTGCACTGTACCCGCTCTGGTGGTTTGGCGAGGCATTCACACTGTATGCGGAGCACTGTGTACTCTAGAAGCACCTCCATATAGAGTGAAAATATCCCTCCTTCCTTCTATAACTAAAATCATTGCTCCCACATTTCTGCTTCCTGTGCCTATTGCTAGGAACACATGATGGTTGACATCACACAAAAATCTGGTACACTGGATCTATATCTTCAAGGCCCAAATCACAACCGGGCCCATTGTTCCCCTCCTCACCCATCTCACTAAAAGCAACTCCAGTTTCCCTCCTCCTTAGCAACTGAGGCTTTTGCCTCATGATGACCCTGAACTTTCCCCCAAGAGCCTGCTACTAGCAGACGACAATCTTTGTAAAAGCTTCATCAGACCCCTATTTGGTTCAGAATGTGTTAACATCATTGTTATATCAGTTAAAAGAAAACCTGAACTAAAGAAATAAATTCAAAATGAACCTACACAGTTCATACTTACCTCCTGAGGAGTCTACTCATCATCGTCCTCCTTCTTCAGTGTCCTGTTTGTCCACAATGATCGATGGAATTCTCTGTCCTCCATTTTAAAAATGGCGATGGCCCCGTAACTGCTTTCGGGTCAGCATTCCGTTAACCAGTAATGTTGCTTGAGCCATATAGAAACATGGACATTACCTTGCACACCAGTTGTCCTTTCAGTTAAAACTGACAGCAACTGTTATAGTGGAAAAGGGCCCTAAGGCTTTCAGCTTCCAGAGAGACAAGTCTGACTTGATCTAGACAGAACTGGAAGGAATCGTCGTTAGAAGAAAAGGGCTCTTCTGAGAAGATCTGACTGAAAACCTTCATACAGCATTAGGACCTTTTCATATTGCACTATAAAAAAATTGTTTTCCAAAAAATTCTCAGCTTGACTAATAGCAAACCAGCATGATTGCATGTCCAGGGGCATAACTAGAGGGGAGCAGCCCCTGCAGCTGCAGGGGGGCCAGAGCTGTAATGGGGGCCCAACTTCTACTTCATTACCTCTGATAAAGAGGTCTATCCTTCAGATGGGGTGTTTTTGTTATGGGTGTGTGAAGATGCTGATGGACACACTTATTTTATGGGCCTCACCAGATGGCAGTGGTGTAGGGATCACCATATCAGCAATATCTCTGCTATGGGGCCCATAGTCACAAGGGGGACTGCTGGTGCTGGCTGCCATTCATGCTGTTTTTTTTTTTTTTTTTTAAAGAAAACCTGTACTGAAAATTACAATTAAAAATAAACATTCACAAGTCATACTTACCTCCTGTGTAGTCTACTCCTCAATCTCTTTCTCCTTTCCCGCATCCTGTTTGTCCACTGTGATCAAGGGAATTCTCCGTCCTCCATTTTGAAAATGGCCACCTCCCCATAACAGCTTTTTAGTCAGCACAATGTTAAACTGTAACATCGCCCACTTGAGCCATAGGGAAGCATGGACATTACCTAGCACATCAGTTGCCCTATCAGCTATAACTGACAGCAACTGATATATAATTGACAGCAACTGATATATTTCAGTTCTGACAAAATGTTGTCAGAACTGGAAGGGATCATTGTGAGAAGAAAATGGTGAGCTTCTGAGAGGAACTGATGGGAAGGTCCCTATGTAATGTTCATTTTAAGTTATCTCATGTGTTTAGTTTAAATATTTTTACTCAGTTCAAGTTCCCTTTAAGTAGATGCATGATTTTTAAATTTACCTGGCTATGACCACCAGCACCCCTCCCTCCTTGTGAAAGGGGACTATTTTGTCACATGCCTCCTCACTGCGCATTAAAGCGGTCTAACACCCAGCATTACAACTTTGCTTCAAAAGTTTGCTTACACCTTAGAAACTATTATGCAAGATATTTTTTTCAACAGAAATTCACTGAATGGGTTAAACATGATATTTTAGTTTTGCATTTAGCTAGAAATCTTCATCTGTGCTGAGGTTTAGATACAAATGTATCTTTGTTTGGAATGCAAATAGACCTCTGAAAAGCCTGTCTGGGAAGCCCTCTGTGCTCTCTCAGAGAGGTGTTTGTTTATTTACATTGTAAATAGATACATTTGTATCTAATAACCTCAGCACGGAGGCGGATTTCTAGCTAAATGCAACACTAAAATGTCATGTTTAATCCATTCAGTGAATTCCTGCTAAAAAAAATCTGGCAAAATAGTTTCTAAGCTCTAAGCAATCTTTTAAAGCAAAGTTGAAATGCTGGGTGTTAGACCACTTTAATATGGGCCGACAATTTGTTTATAGTCCCAACTGGGTCCAGGACACAGAGGGGAAGGGCTGGAAGTGGTGCCGCCCACTCCCCATGCCCAGTGCTGTGGCTCTGCCTCCTTCCTACGCACAGTGCATGTTGCTCCGCCACCTTAACGTGGCCCCGCCCCTTCACCGCAACTCTGCCCCCCTCATTGTAACTCTGCTCTTCCCTCCACTTACACACACTGACCGGACAGGCTGTGACTGCAGGTGTACTGTGGTGCTTGAATGAGGCAGATGGGCCCCCACATTGTGAGGGTCACCAAGGGAAGGCAAGTGAAAGGGTGTGGAAATTGGGGGCATTAAAGATTTGCTGGGAGGCCCATGGTTTGTAGTTATGCCACCATGCCTGTCTCCAAAATAAAAAAATGATCTGACCTATCAGTCAGTGGTGATAGGTGGGAAAGCTTCTCTGATATCTTGGATTCTACTCTAAGCGGTGTAATGGTCCACATGAAAGCCAGTATGTTGTAAGCACTAGACTAGACCAACATGCAGGATGCTTGATGCTTCTCTTCTTTGGCGCAATGTGCAGAGGAGAGATCACAGGTATGCCAGCTTTAGATCAATAATGCAATTATAGTGCTTTGCTGATTCCCCCCTCTGAAGAGATGTGAGAACCTTCTGGCTGCCTGATGTTTACAAACACTTCTCCTGAGCCAAGAGAAATTCATCAGCAAGGGTTTGTAGATGGAGCACGGCCTCACGGTGCAAACACAGACGGCCCATAGCTGTGCAGTAGCATGGAGTCATCCAGCTCAGCTTTATCCACCGAGCCTGAGCGGCTCTGGCGACTGCACAGATGCAAGCAGTCCAGTGCAGTGTGGTCACCCTCATTCATGTTTGGGAGCATGGCCACGAGGGTCCCGGCAAGAAGCTGTGGTCTGCAGGAGGACATTGGAAGCCTCCGGAAGTTGTCCTAGAGGCTTCCCTCTACCGATGTAAGTATTTATTAGTATTAGTATTTATAAAGTGCCAAAATCTTCCACATAATATGTTGAAGTATAATGTCTTGATGGAGTCTGAAGCAAATCTGGAAAAAAAAAAAATAACAACACATACGTATTTACCTAAGGAGAGCCTTACCACTCCTCTCCTGGACCCCTCTACTGCTCTCTGCTGCTATGGGAGGCTTCGGCAGGCTTCAGGAGCCCGAGTGCTCCCGAAGATGACGGGCTGCTCATTACTGCACACTCGCACTATGGAGCCACCCGTCTTCAGGAGTACTTGGGCTCCAGAAGACTTCTGAAGCCTCCTGTGGTGGGAAATTTCAATTGGGAAGGGAGGGGGGCAGCTCGGAAAAGAGGGGACTGTGAGAGGAACAGGAAGACTCAATAGGACCCAGAGCCTTCCCCCTCTTTAGGTAAGTATCTGCTTTGTTTTTTTCCCCATATTCACTCCAGACTTGCTATAACTCACAATCTAATCCTACCATAATCATATGTCTGTATCATCTAGTGTACAGTGGGTTGCAAAAGTATTCGGCCCCCTTGAAGTTTTCCACATTTTGTCACAGTACTGCCACAAACATGAATCAATTTTATTGGAATTCCACATGAAAGACCAATACAAAGTGGTGTACACATGAGAAGTAGAACGAAAATCATACATGATTCCAAACATTTTTTACAAATAAATAACTGGAAAGTAGTGTGTGCATAATTATTCGGCCCCCTTTGATCTGAGTGCAGTCAGTTGCCTATAGACATTGCCTGATGAGTGCTAATGACTAAATAGAGTGCACCTGTGTGTAATCTAATGTCAGTACAAATACAGCTGCTCTGTGAGGGCCTCAGAGGTTGTCTAAGAGAATATTGGGAGCGACAACGCCGTGAAGTCCAAAGAACACACAAGACAGGTCAGGGATCAAGTTATTGAGAAATTTAAAGCAGGCTTAGGCTACAAAAAGATTTCCAAAGCCTTGAACATCCCATGGAGCACAGTTCAAGCGATGATTCAGAAATGGAAGGCGTATGGAACAACTGTAAACCTACCAAGACAAGTCCACCCACCTAAACTCACAGGCCGAACAAGGAGAGCGCTGATCAGAAATGCAGTCAAGAGGCCCATGGTGACTCTGGATGAGCTGCAGAGATCTACAGCTCAGGTGGGAGACTCTGTCCGTAGGACAACTATTAGTCATGCACTGTACAACGTTGGCCTTTATGGAAGAGTGGCAAGAAGAAAGGCATTGTTAACAGAAAGCATAAGAAATCCCGTTTGCAGTTTGCTACAAGCCATGTGGGGGACACAGCAACCAGGAAGAAGGTGCTCTGGTCAGATGAGACCAAAATGAAATCTTTTGGCCAAAATGCAAAACGCTATGTGTAGCGGAAAACTAACACTGCACATCACTGTGAACACTGTCAAATATGGTGGTGGCAGCATCATGCTCGGGGGGTGCATCTCTTCAGCAGGGACAGGGAAGATGGGAAGATGGATGGAGCCAAATACAGGGCACCTTGGAAGAAAACCTCTTGGAGACTGCAAAAGACTTGAGACTGGGGCGGAGGTTCACCTTCCAGCAGGACAATGACCCTAAACACAAAGCCAGGGCAACAATGGAATGGTTTAAATCAAAACATATCTATGTGTTAGAATGGCCCAGTCAAAGTCCAGATCTAAATCCAATCGAGAATCTGTGGCTAGATCTGAAAACTGCTGTTCACAAACACTGTACATCTAATCTGACTGAGCTGGAGCTGTTTTGCAAAGAAGAATGGGCAAGGATTTCAGTCTCTAGATGTGCAAAGCTGGTAGAGACATACCCTAAAAGACTGGCAGCTGTAATTGCAGCAAAAGGTGGTTCTACAAAGGATTGACTCAGGGGGCCGAATAATTACGCACACCCCACTTTGCAGTTATTTATTTGTAAAAAATGTTTGGAATGATGTATGATTTTCGATCCATTTCTCACATATACACCACTTTGTATTGGTCTTTCAAAATTCCAATAAAATAGATGCATGTTTGTGGCAGTAATGTGACAAAATGTGGAAAATGTCAAGGGGGCCGAATACTTTTGCAACCCACTGTATGTATCATAGTCAATACACTAATTCAGGGCCAATTTCGGGGGAAATTAATTAACTTATCTGTAAGTTTTTGGGATGTGGAAGGAAACTGGAGTGCCTGGAAGAAACCCACACATACACGCAGGGCCGGATTTAAGCCAAGGCCCCATAGGCCATGGCCTAGGGCACAACAGGATCAAGGGGCGTGTGGGCAGCAGGCTAGTATGGTCACTTGGCTATCTAAACTGGAGGGAGGAGTGGGCATCAGGCTAACTTTACGGAAGGGGGATGTCATCTGGCTTCTTAAACTAGAGGGAAGAGGGAGGGGTCATCAGGCTATCTAAACTGGAGGAAAGGGTTATCTGGATGCCTATACTGGAGGAGTGTGTAGGGGGAGGGGGCTGTCTATAATAGCGGGAAGGGTCAATGGGTTACTTATACTGTAGGAAGGGGGAAAGGTCATTTGGATACCTAAATTGTAGGAGGGGAGGAGACATCAGGCTATCTATACTGAAAGGGGGCGGCTGTTGACAGTGGCCTTGGGCAGTAAATACTGCAAATCCGGCCCTGCAGACACGGGGAAATCATACTAACTCACATGCCCTGGCTAGGATTCGAACCAGGGAACCAGTGCTGTAAGGAAAGAGTACTAACCACTACGTGCTGTAAGGCAAAAGTGCTAACCACTCATGCTGCCCATATGAGCGTAGAGCATGTTTAGTATAAGCTCAATATCCTTATTTTGCAGTCCTGACCATAAAAAATTAGCAACTGCCCTTTTATGTAAGCAAATAACTGCTGTAGAGACATTGGGCTTGATTCACAAAACTTAGTTAGCACGCCTAAAAGCCCCTTAGCATGCCTTAAGCACTTTAGGACGCGCAAAGTTTTGCGCGCTAAGTCTAGCACTGCGTGGTGCGGGTGAAACGTTGCACTGGGTGCGACTAAAACGTAGCACTGGGTGCGCCCGAAACGTCGCGGTGCAACATTTTAGATGCACCTGCTGCGACGTTTCGTCCGCAGCGCGCAGTGCTAAACTTTGCGCGCAATCAATAAAAGCTTTAGGCATGCTAACTGAGTGAGCACCCTTTTGTGAATCGAACCCATTGGGTGTTAGCTCCACTGGTGCAAGTTACAAATGGATCCTGCAAAGTGCAGCATTCCATATTTATATCACTTCCACTGTTAACTGGCCATGGATAAGGAAAGCAAATAAATCTATGTACAGTTGTCATAATTCGCACATACTACGCAGCTCAGCCGCCTTGTTATTATTCACGAGTATCAGCAGAAAGAAAATCGCTACCGCCAGCAAGACTGGAGGCTACATGGATGGAGGGCAGAGGCGCTACAGAGAGAGACAGCTGAGAAAATAACCCATCAGGGATGGCAAGCTTGGAATACACTGCACAGAGGAAATGAGGCAATTCATGGAAGTAATTGGTTGTGTTCACTTCGCACTGCAGTCTTCAAAGTTACATTAACTCTCTAACTGTTGCGGGTACAGCTGCTGGGCATCATGTTGCTACAGTAACACAGACATTGGTTTGTGCCGGCGATGCAGCGGTTCAAAGCCGAGCTTCGTGTCTTTGCCTATGCTGCACTTTTCCCAACTAAACAACAAGTACTCTTGAGAGATAAAGCGCACAGCTGCCACCGTTTAGGCGACCGCTTGACAAATATAATAGAGAACAACAGAATCAAAAGAGCTGCTGCAGGATTATTAGCAGAAAAGGCCGTTATCCCATTCTTCTGATAGACGTGCACAGTGCATTCAAAAAAGAAAATCTTTATTAGAAAAAAAGTCTTTCACGTGTACAGCATAATAATGATAAGGGTTTATGTGCATTGGTGTTTACAGTATATTTACTGTGCGTGTTTAATTATTATTCATTGTTGAAACAAAAGGTAATTGTGGGTTATCACTTCCAGCACATGTCCAAAATGCAAAGGACTAAAGCAGTGTTTCCCAGAGCATCTAATTAAACAAGGCACATGGTAAATTGGGCGCTGGGTGGTAATTGCTGCTATTTGAATATTGTGAAATAACAGGTTAGAGTTGGGAATTTGCATTCTGCTATTGCCGTCAGTTTGTAATGTTAACCCCCTCCCACTAAGGGCCCGTTTCCACTAACAAGTAATGCGAGTGTGGCTACCTAGCTGCATCGCATCACTTCCGCTGGCATCCGTGTCACTTCCGCATCTCCCAAAGGAGGGGACGGCGGACGTGCGAAAATCTGCAGCATGCTGTAGATTCTTGGATCCCTCCCAGGGCCGGTTCAAGTAACAATTTGGCCTTAGGGCAAAATTAGCCTGCCCCCCCCCCCCCCCCAACGAACACCACCCGACCAAAAAGTGTCATTAGTTGTCAAAGTGCCCTTTGTTGCAGCCAAATATCCCTCCTGGGCCCCTGAGCTGGCTGCTGAACCTCCCCCAATCACCTCCCAACTTAACAGACTCTGCGGAGTCCCTGGGGAGCAACAGTTAAGATGGGGAAGGGACAACTTAGGGCCCCTACAAGCTCTGGGCCCCTGGGGCAATTGCCCATTTTTTCCTATGGTAGCTCCGGCCCTGATTGCTCCACACCACTCTGCATGCAATGGAAACTGTTCCATTGCCGTGCATTGGGTTCAGGACACCTGCGGTGCAATACGGCTATGTAGCCGCATCACAACGCTTCTAGTGGAAACAGGCCTTTACCCTGACCTCTAACACCAACCCCCCACCTACACCGAAGCTGGAAAAAAGTCACAGCAGGTGCCTTGGAAAGGAGTGCGCTGCCATAGGCACCCATTATAAAAGCTGCGGTTTGCGGCAATGTTCAGAAATGTGGGTGCCCGCGGGCGCTAGTTAAAATATTGGGTATGGGTCCTCCCACTATGCCAATTGCGGCTTTACATAGAGGGCATTGGTAGAGGGAGGGTTCTGTGTGAGAGTAGGGCTAGTTTAAGTCATAGATGAATATCGGTAAAGATTGTTCCAGTGATGTCACCCCCATTGCATGTATTCCACCAAATGGTTGAATACACCTTCGGGGATGCTCGGAAATGCTTCAGGGGAGTACTTGTGTCCCCAACTGCTCCCAAAGACAGGTGGCTCCATACTGCACATGTATGGTGCCGCCTATCTTCGGGGGCACTTGGGGACATTAGTGCTCCTGAAGCCTTCCAAGAGCTCTCGATGGTGGGACCAGTGCACAGAGAGGGGCATGGGCAGTGCTACACTGGGGCATGCTCAGGCACTGCCCCCCCCCCCCTGGGAATTACTGTACCCCCCCCCTCCCGAGTCCCTACCCCACTCAGTAACAAATAGTTAAATGTTTCCAGGTTCCAGCAGTGTACAGAGACCATGACAGGGTCTGTAAAAAAATTCTCCATGTCGGCCTGAGTCTATATAGGCGTTAAGTCAACAAAGGGTCTTATCTACTGTATTTGCCATAAATACCTTACAATTCTCGCAAGATCCCTTATAATCAATGCATCTGGATGACACTTACTGTATATTTGAATAAAAAATCTCTCTACCCCCTTCTGATTGCATGTTTTAAAATTGTCAGTCAACAGGAATAGATTTTGTTTAAGGCTGCAGGTGCAACGTGTATAGAGATAAGTTACCACCCGCGATAGCATCCTGCACCAGCGGGAATGCGTGCAAAGGTATGTGACTCCGAGTCGGCAAAATTGAAACTAGCTGACAGCGGGGGATCGGAGGAGACATGACTGGCATTGAGGGCACAAGATGGCTGCAGGGGGCTGGTAGATGCCCCAGGTAAGTGAAACTTATTTTTTTTCCAGAGTTAAGGTTCCCTTTAATTCTATCGCCTGAGTTAAGCAAAAAATATCTACAGCTCACCATACAAACATCGAGTTTGATCACCCAAATGGGCCCCACCAATGCCCCTTTGTGCCCACCCCAAACTTTTGAAGCTGGAGCAGCCGCTGGAGAGGGGACAGGGAATGCTCAATATGTTCCTGAGCCTTGCTTTTCCATAGGTAAATATGAGACTTTATTTTTCTAGGTCACTTTTGCTTTTATTACATCAGCAGGGGCTTATTATAGCTAATTTTTTTTGTACTTTCCCACCCCAGCTGATATAATAACGTTCATTTTATATTATGTCATATTTTATTTTATTGTGTTCTATTTTCAGAACTTTATATGTTGCTTTTCTCCTGCAAGAGATGGCAGATGCTGCTGAAGATGCTGGGGTCAGCTGTGCGGTGGCAGAGATCACAGCAGGCTCTCTGTAAACCATATGTAAGGACATCAGACGGCTTCCATAATTCCGCTCAGCTTGAGGCAACACTTCCAGCGAAGGTCTCTTCCTCCGTCAGAGTTATGACAAGCTCAGAGAGTATCGGGGCTGCATGCAGACACCTCCTGGCATTCAAGTGAAGGAGCAATTAGCTGTACACTAAACTATTACCAAACGGGGACTCCCTGGGGATTTTTCATTTGCTCCCTGATGGAATGTGAAAAAAAGAGAGAATTAGACAGATCCAGCAGTTTTAGCACTCAACATGCTCATACATAGCAAGATATGACCCTCATTAACAGAGTGCGATCGCTTAATAATCTCTTCCCACCTAATTCACAACAACTCACTGCATACTGTTAAATGACTTGCCATACTTGTCACACAGGCTATTCGCCATCTGCCAGCTCGAGAGAATGTTCTGTGCAGCTCGAAGAACCCGATCAACCAGAGGTAAATCTCAGTCTCTAGGTAGGCCAAGAAGAAGGGATTTTTTTTAAGACTAAGTTCACGGTGGGGTGCTACCATGTGACATAACAGAGGCATTATAGCAGAGCCGGCGCTACCATAGAGACAAAAGGGGCAATTGCTCCAGGGCCACGACCTCTGCTGAGGTCCCCACAGTGCCGACCCTGCTACATTCTGCTTGTTTCCCGCACTTGCACTGCTCTCCGGGGCCCTGCAAGTATAATAGCAGCCATAATTACCTATTGGTCCCGACGGGTGAGTGGACGGGCAGCGGCTGCACTCTGAGACACGCTGTCTCCCTCCCACTCTATGACCCGGCGCGTGTTTACACATGACGAGTTGGGCCATAGAGTGGGAGGAGGCAAAGTGTCTCAGAGTGCAGCCGCTGCCCGTCCGCTCACCAGCCGGGACTAATAAGTAATTATGGCTGCTATTATACTTGCAGGGCCCCGGAGAGCAGAGGGGTTATGGCGGGGGGGCCTTAAACCGGCCCTGCATTTTAGACGGAGGTGGACCTGAGCTCATAACTTTCTCTCTTCTCTAAAAGATAAGCAACAGTCAGTGTTACTTGCGATTTTTTTCCCCAAAGTCATTTTGGCATTGAAAATGCTATTTTCGATTTCGAGAAAATTTTCACGAAAATAGTTAGAAAATTCTATATTTTACCAGGAAAAGAGTAAAAAAACAGTATTTACTGGAAAAAAATTCTACCACAAAAACATGGAAATTGGTATTTTTACTGTAAAGTTTGTGAAAAAAACAGGAAAAAAGTATTTTTGATGGCATTTTTGCGCGAAAATCGAATTTAAGATTATTATTGCAAAAATGAATGCAAAAAGAATAGTGGCACTTTCGCTCATCACTGGCAACAGCATATAACCTTTTAAAGAAAAACAATTCTTTCACACACACTTGTAAAATATTTTCATTCCTTGCTGATATATAGGGATGGTGCGAAATGCCCATTTCTGATTTATTGGAAATTCCGCCAAGGCCAGTTTCCGAGTTTCTGTTTTTCTGGTTTTTGAGGATTATTGTATTTGTCATTTTTTCGCATCAGAGAATTCAAAAGATGACAAAACAAAAAACAAACTGAAAATCTTGTGATTGTTCTAAAATTACTGCAGTAATATGATTTTTGCAGAAAAAATTCTACATTTTCTGATTGGTCCAATGCTTCCGAGTGCTGTGATTGGGCCAAAATAATAAAGTTGTGGTAAAACGGGTTTCCACGGAATTTCGATTTCCATTTTCTGATTCCAAAATTCCGATCGAAATTCCAATGTCCGATCGGAAATGCAGGAATTTCACTTCCGCGGAATCTGAATGAGTGTCCCTACTGATATATGAAAAACAGCTGATGATGGCCTCTTCCTGTCGTCCTGCATTCATGTTGTTGTTATAAATGGTTCTTCCTGAACGCTGAACCTTCAGTAATGGTTGGAATTATCTTTTTACTTGCTAAATGATACTGGCCCCGCGTCTCCTTTTTAGCCAATGTAAATATTAAACCCAAATTAAACTCTCAATCAGGAAAATAAAGTCTAATGCAAGACTTGGAAGCCACCCAAATTTACATTTTTTTCTTTCCTTTTTTGCCGATGAATTTACGAGAGCAGAAAATGGGCCATTTTCCTGACCTTTTCCAGTAAATGATAATGTTGCGTTTTGAAGTGCACGACACACTTTTATATCATAGGCATTGCCGTTTTTTTGTTAGTCTGCTTACACAGCAATCCGATGGTCTGTTGAGAAATGTTTATAGGCCAACTCTGCATTAAAAATGATCACATAGCAAAACTCATATCACACAAATTACAGCCCTTATTGTAAATAAAAATGACCCTTTATAGCGTCTTTATGTTTCTGTGGTAAGGGGAAAAATGGAGATGTGTAAGGGAACGTTAGCTCCAGAAATACTCGTCTATAAATAAAGTGAACTGTCCAATTTTCTCACAAGATTTCTATTCAGGTTTTTGAAAAAGAGACATAATTCTAGGCTTACTGGGCTTTTTAAAATGTTATCCCTGTTCCCCATATTATAATTCAAGTAAAGGTTTTAGGTTTTGTTGGAAATGTATCTGGGAAAAAAAACTTTTGCCGGATGAGATTAGTGCCTTAAAGGACAACTGAGGTAGCATGTGACATAATGAGATAGACATGTGTATGTACAGTGCCAAGCACACAAATAACTACGGTAGGTTGTGTTCCATTTTTTCTTTCTCTGCCTGAAAGAGTCAAACATCAGGTATGCAAGTGACAGTTTCTGTCCGGGTCGGGACTGGGTCAGACTATAGCATAACCCTCACTGATAAGTAATTACAGCCATAAACCACTTTCCTGTTAGTAAATGGCTTCTGAGAGCAGAAAAGAGATAAAAAGGATCAATAATTCATAGATTTTAGCTCTGGCATACTCAATGAAGGTGTCATTGAGCAGAGACAATGAAACAGTAAAAACCCAAAAACTAGATTTAAATATAAAATAAAACTGTGGGATGTCTAAAAAAAAGTAATTTTTAGGAGAAGGAGGATAGATACAATTGTTTTTCTCATTAGTTTATTTCACCTTTGATGTCCTTTAAAGTGTACCTGAGGATGGAAGATTAAAAAAATCATATCTACCTGGGGCTTCCTCCAGCCCCCTTCAGGTTGATCAATTCCTCACCATCCCCCTGCACTGCCTTGATCCTCTACTATTTACCCTGTAAAGTCCTTGTAAGGGACTTACCTCCGGGATCCAGCGATGCGGCTGTCTCTGCCGAGAGTGGGTCGCGTTCTTTCACTTCCGCATCTGCGCGCAATGCTGGCGTCCCTCCTGACGGTGCTGCGTGCGCCGCTCCTCACTGTGTGCGTTCCAGGGCTGGTGAAGGACGGACGTTTTGGAGCAAACGTCCATCCTATTCATTAAGAAAACTGAAGAATTAGTGTCAGCTGACAGTTTTAGTCAGCTGACATATAGTTAGGCTTGTATTTAGTGTCAGCTGATCTGTTAGTCAGCTGACACTCAGGCAGGGCTTTTGTGATTGGTGCTGAGAGTGAGTGGCCAGCCACTGATTGGATATTGTCAGTATTTAAACCTTGCTGTGTCAGTTGCATGTTGCCCGTGATAGCTCTAGCTTGTTGGTTGCTGGGTGCTCTGTATTGTGCTATCTTGTTAAATTGGATTACCAGGACTTTGACCTCTGCTTGTTATTGGACCTACCCTTTCCTGCCGCCTGTACTGACCTCTTGCCTGGAGTAACGTTATAACTGTTTGCTGCCTGGTTTGACCTTGGATACGTTTTTGACCTCTCTTTTGCATAAAAAGGATCAATAATTCATAGATTTTAGCTCTGGCATACTCAATGAAGGTGTCATTGAGCAGAGACAATGAAACAGTAAAAACTTAAAAACTAGATGTACTGCAATATATCTGATTACCCATGTATGACCCTGGACTGTTGCTGGACTTTGCTTACTCTGAATCCTTGTTTGGCCTGGAATTTATTCATTCACCTTGCATTCAGCTCCAATACCTTGCACACTAAAGGCCTGGGTGTAACCGAAGTCAGGTAGGTTTTGCTTCCTCACCTCTTGTTCAAGTGGGGACGCACCACATAGGGTGAAGCGTGTTGAGTTAGATTGGGGCATTGGAGCTGGTTCATGGGTGGATATTCCTACAGGCCTGACAGTCCTTTAGTCAGGGCCAGTCAGAGCATCCAAAGTCCAGCTTTGCGCTCCTCCCATTGCGCTTCCATCACCAGGAGTGTTTTGTGCCTACAGGGTTCTATGCACAGAGGGAAATACTGCTTACTTGGCAGTTGGAAAAATCTGTAATTTCCCACAATGCAAAAGTTCTCAGACAGCAAACTGTCAGGACCTTGGTCACGACATCACTCTGTGGGAGGGGTTTTACCACAATATCAGCCATACAGACACCCCTGATGATCTATTCGAGAAAAAGTAAAGATTTCTCATGGGATCAAATACTGATTGGAATGAAGTTCAACCCTTGGACAAAGTTCCTCTTTAAGGCCTTGGTGGTGGTGGTGGTGTGTGTGTGTGTGTGTGGGGGGGGTCCTTAGCATTAGGCATCAGTGGGAGAATCCTTAGGGTTAGGAATTAGCAGATGTTGGGAAGGTTGGTTAGAGTTAGGATGGGAGGGCTCATGTGAGAGTAAGGTTAGAATATATCGGTAAAGATTACAGACATTTTCCTATCCGGATTACTTACAAATCTCACTTCACATTTTTAACATATCTTCTGCCAGTCACTCCTTCCAACAGCAGGGGCGTAGCAATAGGGGTGCAGAGGTTGCAACCCCATTGGGGCCCTTGGGCTAGAGGGGACCTGAAGGGCCCTCCCTCAACTACAGTATTAGCTTCCTATTGGTCCTGTGCTCATAATAATCACTTCTATAGATAATGTAAATAGTGATCATTAACCTCTTGCCGACCGTGTCACGCCGATGGGCGTGGCTTCGGCAGCAGCCCCAGGACCGCCTAACGCCAATTGGCGTAAAGTCCTGGGGCTCTGTTTTGCAGGAGATCGCGTGCAGGCTGCGCGCGCATCTCCTGCTTCGGGGGCGGAGCTCCGCCCTGCCTTCAGTCTCCGAGCGGCTATTGCCACTCTGGAGACTGTTAGACAGCGTGATCGCCGTCTATTTATACAGTGCAGCGCTGCGATCAGCAGCAGCGCTGCACTGGGGACAGCCGTGTGACACGGATGTCCTCCTCGGGGACAAGAGAGCGATCGGCTCTCATAGGGTGAAGCCTATGAGAGCTGATCGCCATGATTGGCTGGCTGGGGGGAGCGAGGGAGGGAGGGAGTTTAAAGGAACAGGGTTTTAAAAAAAAAACACAAACAAAAATATTTATAAAAAATAAATAAATAAACATGGGGGGAGCGATCAGACCCCACCAACAGAGAGCTCTGTTGGTGGGGAGAAAAGGGGGTGGGGAATCACTTGTGTGCTATGTTGTGCGGCCTGCAGCTTGGCCTTAAAGCTGCAGTGGCCTTTTTTACTAAAAATGTCCTGGTCACTTGGGGGGTTTAGCCCTGCAGTCCTCAAGAGGTTAACAAACTGTTCCCCATCCCCTTCTTGCACCTCTGACACTGTGGTTATCGTTTGCAGGTTTTGGTGCGCCGTATCAGTTGTTATGTATAGAGTGCTTGGGGGGCCCCAGTGTAAAACTTGCATTGGGGCCCACAGCTCCTTAGCTATGCCACTGTCCAACACAGCAACATTCCTTAAAGGGGAACTGAAGTAAGAGGTATACGGAGGCTGCCATATTTATTTCCTTTTAATCAATACCAGTTGCCTGGCAACCCTGCTGGTCTGTTTCTCTGCAGTAGTATCTGAATAACACCAGAAACAAGCATGCAGCTAGTCTTGTCAGATCTGACTTTAAAGTCTGAAACACCTGATCTGCTGCATGCTTGTTCAGGGGCTATGGCTAATAGTATTAGAGGCAGAGGATCAGCAGGGCTGCCAGGCAACTGGTATTGCTTAAAGAGAACCCGAGGTGGCATTGTATTACGTTAGTGGGGCACAGAGGCTGGTTGGGCACACTAACACCAGCCTCTGTTGCCCCATCGTGTGTCTCAAAGACCCCCCTGCTCGCCGCTATACCCCCGCAGTGCTGGCGACACGCAGCGCGTCACCAGCACAATGTTTACTCTAGCGCTGTCTGTCAGCGCCGCTCCCACGCCTCCTCCGCATCGCCACTACCCGCCCTCGTCCCTTCCCTCCAATCAGAGGGAGGGAAGGGACGAGGGCGGGTAGCGGCGATGCAGAGGAGGCGGCGGAGCGGCGCTGACAGACAGCGCTAGAGTAAACATTGTGCTGGTGACGCGCTGCGTGTCGCCAGCACTGCGGGGGTATAGCGGCGAGCAGGGGGGTCTTTGAGACACACGATGGGGATTTACCGTGGAATCGGAAATTGGCATTTCCGACCATCCCTATCTATGTTATGCTTGCCTGTTTACAAAGCAAACTAGGTATGACAGAGCAGTTCTGCATACACCATTTCAGGCAGGGGAGAAAAAAAAAACTAAGGGAGGAAACAAAATTAGAATTGGCTTCAGTCAGAGGCAGTAAAGATGGAAAATGCTTGGAATAGTTTTCTCTTCATTTACTATATAAAATTTACTGAAATGGAAATGTAGACAGTACAATATATATTTTATGTAAGTAGAACAAGTATTTATCTACTTATGCATGTAGTTTGGTTTTCTGGGATAATATGGCCGACCCTCCTACTTTAACTAACAGTTTATGAATATTTGCTTCAGTCTTATACTAGGCTCAGTATTTTGCTTTGACTAGGAAGCAAAACAAGCAAATGAAGAAAAGGAAAAACAGTCATCCCTGATAGGTAATAATTCCTTATCATACTTTTAGAAAGGACATTTTAGATGACTACAAATATCCATTGACACGTTATCTTTATTATTTTAATAACTTTCTAGCAGCCCCTAAAGGTGCAACAATGGCTTGCAGTCCACACATCTTTACTTGCCAATTGAAATTGTGCATAAAGTTTCGAAAAAAAAAAAAAGAAGAAAGGTGGGGTGTTGGGGGTTTAAAGACATGCATCTCCACAGCAACTGTTTCCTAGGCAACTGGCCAATTCAGCAGTCGCCCCCATTAAGTAATGCAGTCAGAGCTGGACGATCTGACAGGCATGATAAAGAGGGAGTCCTGCGGAGCATTCAGAAAAATAATGTCTCATTGTTTCTCTTATTCCCTTTTTTCCCCTTTCTTTCATTACCTTTACATTATTTATTTCCCCAGACCTTTCCAACCAAAGCAAACGATTCATAATTAAAACATTGGTGGTGACAAGCTGAGTAGGAAATAAGACTCTACAGCGTGAAAGACTGTCAGAAAGTACAGCTGTAAATATCAATTCAACTTTCGGGGTATAAACAAGTGAGGCTGAGGAAAAGCCGGTCAGAAAGGATGCGGGTTCAATAGATTTCAATCATTTCTGCCGTGCTTTAAAGTACAAATGTACCGTATACTCTTTCCTGTTTATTAAAGTTAAAAACAAAAACCCGGCAGCAGACTTTGCCATGAGGGGAACTTGCTGACTGTCAAAGCTCTGAGGAGAGTCGCCTAATCATCTGAGCAGTTACCGGAGACACTTGAGAGGGGAAGGGACAGGACTATTACCTCAGTAACTGCAGGCTGATTAATTTGTACAGCACTCCCTTGGGAGCAACTGAATATTTTTGGCTAGATAATACATGTCAAACTCCGGCCTGTGGGCCAAATCTGGCCCTCAGAGCCATCATATTTGGCCCTCAAGTTGTTTCCCCTCTTTGCATTATGTTTGGCCCACTCTAAATCATCAGGATGCTATATTGGAGATAAACCCCTAGATCACCAGGGAAGCCAAATGGAGGACAAGGGATGGGGGGGGGGGCACTAGACACCAGGGAACTGTATAGGGAGGGAGGGAGGTCCACTAAACACCATTGAAATTTATAGAGGGGAGGAGGCATTAGACACCAGGGAACTATATAGGGCATGGAGGAGGGCCACCAGACACCAGAGAACTGTAAGGAAGGAGGTGGCCTCTGGATATTTAAGTTGGCCTGCGACTTAGGCCCAGTGTTCAATGTTGGTCCACTTTTTTTTTGAGCTTGACAACCCTGGACTACACCCATTGCATGGATCCCTGACTTAGATCACTACCTTAGGCCATGGGTCAATTGGGCGTGGCTATCAACACAAGGTGAATTAGCAGCTGCAACCTGCTTCTCAGTGCATGGTCTTTCACTCGTGCGTCCGCACTAAGCTATGTATCTCAGTGTAGCGTCTTGTTATTTATCAGCTATAAGCTGCTTACGGCATACAGTATAATCATGGCTAAGAAGACCGGTTTAACCCCCTTGCCGTTCCAATTATTTTTCAAGTTCATGTAGCTAGCCTAGCGCTAGCTACATGATAGCCGCTGACAAGCGGCATCCCCCTACCTACTTCGGTCGCCGATCTCTCAGCTGTGTCTGCTGGCTGCCTTGGCAGCGCAGCTAAATTGTAAACACAGGATGTTAACCCTATGTTTGCTTCCATTAAAGCAGGAAGTAGATAAGCAGCAGATTTATTTTAGGATTTGTATCAGCTGTAAGTAAAGAAGTGTTTTTCTTTAAAGGTTATGATGCTGTTGCATATATTAGAGCTGAGATTAATTTCTTAGTTCATGTTCTCTTTAAAGCCGCTAATTTATATAGTGTCTTTGGCCGAGACAGGTATAGGCCAAGCCACCAAAAACAAGGAGGAGGGAAAGTGAGTATCAATCGGGGATAGGCAGTAATTTAGGGGGTCAGTGTTGGGTCACTGGATAAAGGTTGGATATGTTTAATAAGAAAATGCTTCAGAAAAGAGTGTACATTGGGGGAAATGTAAGGGTTAGGCATCAGAAAGGGTTTAAAGGGAACCTGAAGTGAGTGCCATATACAGTAGTAGCTGCCATTTTTGTTTCCTTACAATACCAGTTGCTACAATACCAGTCCTGCTGATCTCCTTGGCTGCAGTAGTGTCTGAATCATAAACCTGAAACAAGCATGCAGTTAATTGGGTCTGACCTGGGTCAGAGGGGGTGGGGTCAATATAGTTATAGAGAGCAGGTGATGGATCAAGTGGAGCTTAGCGAAAAAGGTGCACACAGGAAGGACAGGAGCCAAATATAATGTAGTAAGTTTTAAGATGTGGACAATATTTGTTATAAAACAATGTACTTACCAACCTGGGTTGCCAGAAAGCAAGCAACCACTGTGTGTGTGCGAAAACACCCGTCCTGGACTCGGGTATGACAAGACAAGACAAGACAAATAACATTTATATTGCGCTTTTCTCCTTGCGGACTCAAAGCGCCAGAGCTGCAGCCACTAGGGCGCGCTCTATTGGCAGTAGCAGTGTAAGGGAGACTTGCCAAAGGTCTCCTACTGAATTAGTGCTGGCTTACTGAACAGGCAGAGCCGAGATATGCAAGAGGTCTCTCGGTAGGAAGGACGTTCCTTCTAAAAATAGAGGGCATAGGTCTTGTCCCACTAAAGGAGGGTAACACAGGTAGAAACAATGTGGTTGGAAGCTCCCCAAAATATAAAATCATTGAAAACAGTTTAAAAAGTAAGGTAAGGGTTTTTTTTTACCTAAAGATGGATGCCTAGACTAATAATTCAGAGCAAAAATAGCTTTCTTAGCATATGAGACAATGCATTTCGTGTGCCACGATGATCACTTCTTCAGGTCAATCTTGTGTCTTATACGCAATCATAGTGGAGCTCAGAGCACGTCTTTGGTGCTTCCAACCACATAGCTTCTAGCTATAGAAAGGGATGTGACATGCTATTACAAGCAAGGCAGCTGTCCAAGGTGCTGAACTGTTTTTTTTAGCTCTCCTCTGTAATGGCCAAATTCAGCACCTTGGACAGCCTCCTGGCCTGTAAAAGCTAGCAAGTATGTGCAGAAAGTCAAAGCACAAAATGAGCAACACTTACTCATAATGCACCAGCCGGCCTGCATGTGAACTACAGCTCACATAGTTTTAATAAATGGGAGTCATTCAGTACATTGCCATACCCAGCAGTAATGTATGCGCAGAGTACCAGAGTGTACTGCAATCTGTATGAAACAACCTTAATATCTCCCTGTCCTTTGTCTGCTGGAGTCTATGAGAAATAGATGACGAATCTAGCTGGTTTTTATGTGTATCAAGAACAGCTCAGCACTTAGCTATATATTTAAAAAATAAGGTTTGCCATTGCTTTTATTTGAGCAGTAATTTTCCCTCTGACTTCAGCCTGTAATTAGAGAAATACCACCTGTCAGAGCATAACTTTGTGCAGTCTTTGTCCATGCTCACAAATGGCATGAGAATAAAAAATGTTAATTGAATGCATTATTCAATAAATGTCACACTGAAAATCTCATGTCGCAAAGGTTCCTGAGAACACTTAGCTGGAAATGAGTGCTAATTGTGGCTGAATATCAGCATCACTCATTAACAAGGCAGATGTGGTCAACTCCTTCGATGGGCAGCAGGAATAGGAGCGGTGCATGAATTGGATGCATACGGTTAACATCACAAACACCAAGATCATTTTATGAAGGTACATTACTAGAAGTAGTCTATTATGGAATAAGTAAATGCACTTACCTGTTCAGCCATATCCAGCTTTCTCTGTTGTGCTGATGAGCAGAGCTGTCAAGGCTGACTCACCTGCCCAGGCCTCAGCAGGGAGCATGTGCAGGTGCACTTTTGGGCAAGGTCAGGGGTCATGGCTGAACATGCATGCTATTCTGACTCTAGCATACATAAAAAAGGCACCTGGAAAAAGGGTGCAGGGAATTGCTACTAGTAGAATATTGCTAAAGTTAGTAATATTCTACTGCTGGATTCCATAGTAAAATATTGGTTAGTTTATTATGGCTAAACTTAACTCTACTTTCACACAGAACCCTCCTTCTACGGACGCTTAACCCTAACCCCTACTGGTGGTGCCTAACCCTAAGACCCCACCTGGTGGTGTCTAACCCTAACCCCCCCCCCCCCCTCTTGGTGGTGCCTAACCCTAAGACCTCCCCAGGTGGTGCCTAACCCTAAGACCTCCCTAGGTGGTGCCTAACCCTAGCCCACCACTGGTGGCACCTAACCTTACCCCTTCCCAAATCTTAACCCCCGCTCTGCTGCAAAGGCTCGATTAGTGGTGAGCAAGGTAAATATTGGCTCCCAGGGGTACCTAATAGAGTCTCGGATGCTGGGGGCTTGCGGAAATGCAAATTACAGCATTGAATAGCAGGTTTTCGTCGCGATTTGCAGGTAAATAGGAGCCAATGTTGGAACTGTATTTTCTGTGCCCTTTTTTCATGATTCACAGGCCCCCTCCCTCTTCTCTGCCATGGTGGTGGTGGTGGTGGTGGTGGTGGGGGGCGAACTTAAGCACTTTGATCTTGGGGTGGAAGGAAGTTAAGCAGAACAGCCTGGCTGGTGTAGTTTTGCTGGAGGCCCCTTCGGGATCACAGTAAGCCCTGGACTGGGACCCAAGGCTCGGTAGCTACAGCACTGGTGCCACTTACAGCCTATTACTGACCTCCTCTATTCTATTGCTCCTGGGGAAGTGATCAGATATTTAGGAGAGAATGTTTATCAGCAAAACTCTTGTTTTACAAAAAAAATGTAGCATTTGAGGGCCTTGATTACTAAGCTGTTAGATGGTAAATTTAGCTCTCCTACAGATGGGCTTCTAAGTATGTGCCAGTATGCAGAGACACGGCATGCCCCGCAATGAAAATACATGAATGTCTCACAAGGTACAAAGGCAGAACTTCAAACTGATTCATCTTCTTGTAGGCATCCTATCAAACTGAAGATGCTTTAAGTGTTAAACCAATTCCATTAGCAGCTATAGAGGAGATAAGTTTTAAGCCTCCTGCCACAAGCCTAATTTGTGTGCGGTTAAACATCCAATGATTTATGGCTCAGCAGCAAAACAAGTGAAAAGCAATAGATAATAGCTTGTAATACACTAAATAAAGTTCAGCCATGGCTATGATATGTGAAACAATGATATCATTTAAGGGGGAAGTTCAACGAAAACAGACTTTTTCTGTTTTTGGAAAATAGTGTGGCCCTCTGTCTTCTTGTATCTTATGGAGGACTCTAGATGCAGTGGCGTCACTAGAGGGGTGCGGTAGGGGCGGACCGCACCAGGTGTCACCAGCAGAAGGGGTGACACCAAGCTCCAGGCTAAGGGAGAGTGGAGTAGACTATGTAAATACAGACCAGGCTAATACCTGATGGACTACCTCCTGCTCTTCCCCCTTCTGGCTGCTCCGTGATAAGCTGATAATGGAGTTCAGAGACCAACATGGCCATATGGTGATCATCTTAACCACCTTATGACCACCTAACGCCGATTGGTGTCAAGTCCTGGGGAGGAGATTAGAGGGGATCGCGCGTGCCATTGCGTGCGCTTCCCCATTTTAGTTACAGAGTTTTGCTCTGTAAACAGCCTGCTAGCCCGCAATCAAAAGCTAGCAGGCCATTAGAAAAAAAAATGTTTATTTAATTGTACAGTGCTGCGATCTACCGCAGAGCTGTACTGGGGACAGCCCTGTCACTTCGCTGTCCCATGGAGTAGTAAAGGAAAGGATCACTCTCATAGGCTGATGCCTATGATAGGCGATGATGCTGATTGGACCTTGGGGGGAGAAAGAAAAAAAAAAGATGAAAATACCCATTTTTATTAATAAAAAAAACCAATAAAATTAATACAAAAACAAAAAAACAAAATGTCACATCTGCGATCAGAGCCCACCAACAGAAAGCTATGTTGGTGGGCAGAAAAGGAGGGAAGATCCATTTGTGTGCAGTGCGGAGTTGTATGGCCCTGCAGCGAGCTGTTACAGCTGCAGTGGCCTGAATTGTAAAAAATAGCCTGGTCACAAGGAAAGTGTAAGCCTGTGGTCCTTAAGTGGTTAACATCCCCCTACAACAAGCAACAGTACTACCTGGTGAGGTTGGAAGTTCATGGGGTAAGAGGAAGTGACACCATGAGTTTCTGCACTGGGTGACACCAACCCTAGTGACACCTCTGCTAGATGTGAGATTTCTGAGTCGGAGTTATTTACACTTCTGTTTTTCTTACAAAATAGCATTTCTTGTCGGGGTGACGCACCTCAGCAGCTTAAATCCATTCCTCCTGCTTATACTTAACCACTTAACGACCGCCTAACGGCGGCTGGTCATAGTGGTGTTTCCATGGAAATGGGCGCTCGTTCGAGCGGCCATTTCATGTCAGTTCACAGCGGGGGGCTCCGTGAATAGCCTGCGAGCCTCAGAGCGTGGCTCGCAAAGAAATGTAAACACGCGGGGAAGAAATCCCCGGTGTTTACAGCATATGGCGCTGCTGTCACAGCAGCGCCGTAAAGGAGATCAGCGATCCCTGGCCTCTGATTGGCCGGGGATCGCCGCCGTCTGATAGGCTGAAGCCTATCAGAGGCGGTACAGGACGGATCGCCGTCCTGTACCGCCCATAGGAAGGAAGAGAGGGAGGGGGGAATAGCGCTGCGGAGGTGGGCTTTGAGGAGCCCCCCCCCCCCGCTAGGCACACTTGAGCGGCGGCGATCAGACCCCCCCAACAGGACATCCCTTTAGTGGGGAAAAAAGGGGGGAAGTTTGATCGCCCTGCCTGTCTGCTGATCTGTGCTGCGGACTGAAGAGCCCACGCAGCACAGATAATAAAAAACGCAGCCGGTCCTTATGTGGTTAAAATGTAGAGACCAAAGAGATCTCAAGTTTTATACTTACCTTGGACTTCCTCCAGCAGCTCCTTTGAGGACAGGTGGTCCCTTGCCGTGTCCCTGGGCTGCTCCTGACTGAGTTACTGCACATAATTCTCTGTCCACCATATTGAAAATGGTCATTACCCCATAACAGCTTCCTGGTCAGCACACTGTCAACCTGTAATATAGCCCACATGAGTCATAGGGAAACATGGACATTATCTTGCTCATCAAGATTGTCCTTTCAGTTTTAACTGACAGCAACTGCTATCTTTCAGTTCTGACAAAATCTTGTCAGAACTGGAAGGAATCGTTGTAAGAAGAAAATGGTGAGCTTCTGAGAGGAACTGACAGCTAGGTATGTACCGGTAATATTCATTTGCAGGTACATCATTTTTGATTTTACTCTGTTCAGGTTCACTTTAAAGAGAATTATTTAAAATAAACACATGATGTAGCTGCAAATGAATACTACATACTAACTTCACTGTCAGTTCATCCCAGAAGCTCACCATTTTCTTCTTGCAGTGATCTCTTCCAGTTCTGACAATATTTTGTCAGAACTGAAATATACCAGGTGCTGTCAGTTATATATTAGCAGCTGTCAGTTACAACTGAATGTGCAAGGTAATGTCCATGTTTCCCTATGGCTCAAGTGGGTGATAATACAGTTTAACAGTGTGTTGACCAGGAAGCTGTAAGGAGGTAATGGCCATTTTTACAATGGAGGACGGAGAATTCCATTGATCACAGTCAGGGCCGGGCCGAGGCATAGGCTGGAGAGGCTCCAGCCTCAGGGCGCAGTGTAGGAGGGGGCGCAGAATTCATTTAGCTGTCATTCCTAATTGTGTTTGAAGCAGAAAGAAATAAGAAAAGGGGATACATGGCAGTGACTGCAAGCCAGATAACTAGATATTAAGGTGTTGGGGAGGTTGTGGGCCCGGTGGCGCCTCTTAGTCTAATAGCAATCAGTGTGTGAATGCTGGGGTGGCAGGGATGGAGGGGCGCACTTTGGTGTCTCAGCCTTGGGTGCTGGAGGACCTTGTCCCAGCTCTGATCACAGTGGAGAAATGGGATGCAGGAGAGGAGAAAGAGATTGAGAAGTAGATTACAAAGGAGGTACGTATGACCTGTGTATTGTTATTTTGACTTTGTATTTTCAGTTCAGGTTCTCTTTAAGGATGGTTTTGCTACAAAAAAATGGCAGAATGCCTGTATGCCTTCCAGATCACACCAGTAATCAATGCACGTTGTGAGCTACAGCTCAGTTCATTGTCTGGGGGCATTTTTATTTTGCCGTTTCAGCAGATGAAAAAAACTGCTGTGAATTTTGCCAGCTATCTCTATAGTATTCTCCCGCTATGAGAAACATCACCATAGCTTATCCCTTTACTAGCCAGGAGGAGAGAAGTCCTTCTATGTGTGAAAGTTGAAATTAGAGCTGATAGATGTAGCACAATGATGTTGAGTTCTTATTGTGTAATGCTGACACGCGGGAACGTGTACATTTCACATTACCGGCTGAAATCTGGTACTGTGCCGGATCTTCCAGACTTCAGCCGAGTGTGTTCCCTGCTTATCCAGGATAAATGACATAAAGGACCTGATCCACTAAGTAACCACCCAGTAGGACAACTGCCATACAGAGACAGCATGATATTATCTGGTGGCACCGGTACCCAGTATGGTGTGGGACATGTATGGTTGTGAAGGATGTAAGTGAACGCTCCTCAGTCATTTTAAGTGATTTTATTGGTCGCTTGGTTGAATCTTTGTTACCCAATAAAGCAAGCGGCCATCACTTATTACACGCTGGCGTGTCATGTGATGCATATCACGTGACGGCCTGTTACCTTAGAGATGTGACACATGAAGCGCTATGTAGGTGAGTTAACCCCTGCTAATCGCCCGCTTGTGACTCTGCAGGGAGGGAGGGGGGAAAGAAAGAAGAGGAGGCCAGGCATGTTAGGATTGTGGTCCGTGTTCCGCAGAATACGGCCAGGGCCGCGACATGGAGGTCGATTCTCCAAAGCATGATAACTGCTATCACAGCAGTTATCAGGCGCTCTGCCTCTCGCATTGCTTAGAGTTAGTTCACGTGATAAGCGAAGGTTATCGCGCAATCACATGCACTAATGCTGTTCGTGTGATAAGCAATGCGAACGGCAGAGTGCGTGATAACTGCTGTGATAGCAGTTATCACACTTTTGAGGATCGAGCCCAAAGTTTGCCTAGGCCTGGTGTATCATTATCTCTATTATGTACTCCATGTTTTTTTTCTTACTTTGTACAGCACCACGCGGAATATGTTTCTGCTTTATAAATCAATAATAATAATAGGTAGATAGATAGATGTAGGGTGACCATACACAGCTGGAAGGGTCAAAACTTGTATATGTGAGACCATCTCAGTTTGAGTGTGTGTTTCTGTAAAACAAGATCTCTCTTTACAAGATAAAAAAAAAAATCCTAAATGAACAGCCTTCTCATGCAATCGACGGCACTTCATGCACAATCGAGCCCAGGACGAAACTGCCCAGCTAGTTCAGTAATTCATTGCTGCTTGGTGCTAGAAACACTCCTCATAAATCTCTGCACAAGAGAAGTTTCAGTACTGGTTTCAGCACCGTGGACAGCGGGAAAGCACATGATTGACTGCCTCTAGCCACTTGTATGGCGCATAATGCGAGAGGAGAGGAGCACAGGAGTTTGCAGGTATAACCAGCAAGCTCCCGTGCTCCTCTCCTCTCGCTGCATTCCCCAGCATGGCCCTCGCTTGTGAATATATGTGTAAAGAGCAATATGCATATTATTATACCTACTAATTCTGTAGAGTGAGTTAATATGAGTGCGTTAATTCAGCTGTAATTGCATCAAAGCCCAAGGACATTACAAAGTATTTATATGCATTTAACAGAACTTAAAGGATACCCAAAGTGACATGTGACATGATGAGATAGACATGGGTATGTACAGTGCCTAGCACACAAATAACTATGCTGTGTTCCTTTTTTTTCATTCTCTGCCTGAAAGAGTTAAATATCAGGTATGTAAGTGGCTGACTCAGTCCTGACTCAGACAGGAAGTGACTACAATGTGACCTTCACTGATAAGAAATTCCCCTTTTTATCTCTTTCTTGCTTTTAGAAGCCATTTTCTGCTAGGAAAGTGTTTTATAGTTTGAATTTCTGTGAATTTTCTATCAGTGAGGGTCACACTCTAGTCACTTCCTGTCTGAGTCAGGACTGAGTCAGCCACTTACATACCTGATATTTTACTCTTTCAGACAGAGAAAGAAAAAAAGGAACACAGCATACTGTAGTTATTTGAGGGCTAGGCACTGTACATACCCATGTCTATCTCATCATGTCACATGTCACTTCGGGTATCCTTTAAAGCATTCCTGTAACCTTTCTTTTTTTTTTTTAAAGTTGGATACTTACCTCAGTAGGGGAAGCCTGTGGATGGTCCAGAGGCTTCCCCAGTCCTCCTATGCCCCTCCTGCACTGCACTGAGACCCTGAACATTCTTTAACATTAAAGTCGAAGATTACTTAATACTCACAGACGTGCTTCCCTCTGTGTAGGAGTGCAGTCCCACTGCACAGGAGCAACATATGGCCCACGCGGTGGTTTTTTTCTCTATGCTCAAGTGGCTTAGTGCTACTGCGCAAGATGGGGACTTGCTTGCGCCTGCACAGTGGACCCACACTCATACACGGGGGGAGGGTGGCTGGGATGATAAGGAGGGTCTCGCTGGGATGGGAAGGGACACAGAGAATCAAGGAAACCTCTACAGCATCCAAAGGCTTCCCTCTAGTGACATATCTTAACTTTTCATTTTTTGTAAAGATACAGGCTTCCCCCTACTGATGTAAGTATTATCACTTTTTAGTATTTATATAGCACCAAAATCTTCAGCAGCACTGTAAAAAGTATATTGTTTGGTCACTTAACTGTCCCTCAGAGGGGTTGACAATGTAACTCCTACCATAGTTATATGTCTATATCGTGTAGTGTATGTATCATAGTCTAGGGCCAATTTAGGTGGGAAGCCAATAAACTTATGGGTACGTTTTTGGGATGTGGGAGGAAATCAGAGTAGTACATACAAACTACGTGCAGACAGTGCCTTGGCTGGGATTCGAACCAGGGACCCATCGCTGCAAGGCGAGAGCGCTAACCTAATCACTAGGCCACCGTATCTAAAATTATATGGAGGCAAAAGTATCTAATTTTTGACTCCATTAAACTGACAGGTTTGCTTTACCATTGTTTTAAAAATGAGTTGAAGCAATTAACTGTTCTGAGACAGTGTGTTACTGTGGGTCTGTTCATTCTTAGCGAGGGCCATCTCAGCACAGGGTGAAGCCGAAAAAATGGCCGGCCCTGCTCCTGCACAAACTCCGGGCCTGTGCTGATTACTGTTTTGCCTCTGAGTTGCAGTAACTTATGGGGGACACCTAATTCAGGCTATTGCCAAATTGTTTACCAATTTGTGTGGCGTCCAGGCTGAAACTTGGGGCACCCACATCAGGCATGCAGCGCTGGTGTCAAAATCAACTGGTTTGGTTACTGTGAATTGTGAAGATTTATAACACACTGTAACCTCAAGACTGAAGTTCAACTGACAGTGCCCAGTATCTAGGTGTAGTCAGGCAGTGCAGGCACTGTTAAATCGACAGGTGAATTTGGGTAGCTGTCAGTAATATTTGACATTAGCATGCTCCCTTCAGTATCTATATATATAAAATCGGATGTGTGTACCGTATTTTTCGGACTATAAGACGCTCCGGACTATAAGACGCACCTAGGTTTAGAGAGTAAAAATTGGGGAAAAAAATAATTACTAAACCTTGTGCGTCTTTAGTGCAGGGGTGCCTTATGGACCTTTTTCCCCAAACTGTCCCTATCTAAGCTACTCTGCCCAGCTACAATAACCCTTGCTGCCCTCCCAGCTACACTCACTACATTCCCAACTACACTCACTCACTGCACTAACTACACTCCAACTTCACTTCCAGCTACACTCACTCACTGCACTAACTACACTCCCAAGTCCCAACATCACTCCCAGCTATACTCACTCACTGCACTAACTACAATCCCAACTTCACTCCCAGCTACACTCACTACATTCCCAACTACACTCACTGCACTCCCAGCTACACGCACTCACTGTACTAACTACAATCCCAACATCACTCCCAACTATACTCACTCACTGCACTAACTACAATCCCAACTTCACTCCCTACACTCACTGCACTTCTAACTACACACACTGCAATCACAGCTACACTGCACTACATTCGCTAATATCACAGGTAGTTCCTCTCACCTATCCAAATACATTGCGCGCTGTCCCCAGCTCTTCTGGTGGGCAGTTCACGTGATAAGGGGATATCCAATGGTGACCACGATCTCCACAGCAGCCGGGCAGTACAGCCGCCACATATCCAGCTTGATCTCCCGCCGCATATCCAGCCCGATCTCCCACCGGCCGCCGCATCCATTTCCGGCACCACGCAGGAGGAGGTTCAGAGCTGGCAGATGTCCATAGTGCGAGAAGGGAGAGGAGTGCCGATGTCCGCTGAGTGGGGGGGAGGAGCACCGATGCCCATCATGAGGGGATAGGAGCGCCGATGTCTGCCATGAGGGGGAGGAGCCCCGGTGTCAGCCGTGCGGGGGAGGAGCACCAATGCCCAGCGGGAGGTGAGAGGCGCGCCGATTTCTTCGTGAGGGGGGAGTAGTCCCGGTGTCAGCCGTGCAGGGGAGGAGCACTGATGCACATCGGGAGGTGAGAGGAGCGCCGATGTCTGCCGTGAGGGGGGAGGAGCCCCGGTGTAAGCCGTGCGGGGGAGGAGCACCGATGCCCATCGGGAGGGGAGAGGAGTGCTGAAGTCTGCCTTGAGGGAGGAGGAGCCCTGATGTCAGCCGCGTGGTGAATGGAGCGCCGATATCCGCCGTTCATGGGCGAGCGCATGTCTGCTGTGCTTGGGGGGGAACGCTGATGTCAGATGCCGGGAGAGAAACAAGCTGCAGGAGACTAGGAGAAGCTTCCGCTCATTCTCTGGAAGAGCAGAGGATTCGGCAGGCCCTGGACATGCAAGCTTGAGTGTGTGTGGGGGAAGGGGGTAGCGTACATTCGGACTATAAGACGCACTGACTTTTCCCCCCCATGTTTGGGGAAGCAAAAGTGCGTCTTATAGTCCGAAAAATACGGTATGTATGTATGTATGTGTGTGTGTGTGTATGTATGTGCCGCGATCACGCGAAAACGCCTTGACCGATTTGAACGAAACTTGGTATACAGATCCCTTACTACCTGGGATGATATGTTCTGGGGGTCTCGCGGCCCCCCTGCACACGTGGGCAGAGCTACAAACAGCCAATCAGATTTCATCCATTCAAGTCAATGGAAAAAATGGAAAAGGCTGCCATTCTCACAGTAATCAAGCCAGACTTCCCACACTTGGCACAGTTGGTCACTTGGTGACCGAGGTTACGAATCCAGGAAAAGTGGGAGGAGCATAACACAGCCAATCAAATTTCAGCCATTCATTTTAAATGGGAAAATGTAAACTGCAGCCATTCTTAGACTGTTCATCGCAGGGTTCTCAAACTTGCCACAGTTGATCACAGGGTGACTGCGATTACGTTTCAAGAAAATGGGAGGAGCCTACAACAGCCAATCAAAATTAACCTATTGATTTTCAAGGGGGAATATTTAAACTGCTGCTATTCTTACACTGTTAATGGCAGAGGCTTCAAACTTGCTACAGTTGGTCATTGGGTGACTGGGGTCCAAATTCACTAAAAGGGCGGGGCCACCTACAGCCAATTAGATTTCCTTGGTGGATAAACTGCTTCCATTCACACATTTTTGATGCCAGGAACCTGAAAGCTCACAAACTTGGTTACTGGGTGACTGTGTGTCAAGGTTACAAAAAGTGGGCGGAGCTTAAAACTAATTTCACTGGAAAATATAAACTGCAGCCATTCTTACACTGTTAATGGCAGGGCTCTCAAACTTTGCACAGTTGGTCACTGGGTGAATGAGATTAAGATTTTGGAAGGTGAGTGGAGTCTACAACAGCCAATAAAAATTCGCCTTTTGATTTTCAACGGAAATATTTAAGCTGCTACCATTCTTATACTGTTAATAGCAAATGCCTCAAACCTGATACAGTCAGTCATTGGGTGACTAGGGTTCAAATTCAGAAAGGGGGCGGAGCCACAAACAGCCATATTTGTTTATTTTTCAATGGGAATATACAAAGTATTGATACCAAGGACCCCAAAGCTGATAAATTTGATAACTGAGTGACTGTATGTCAAGGTTAGAAAAAGTGGCCGGTGCCAACAACTACATTTTTCACATGGCAGGGTTCCCAAACTTTACACAATTAGCCACTGGGTGACTGGGATGAATATTCAGAAATGTGGGTGGAGCCTACAGCGCCAATCAAAATTGACCTATTGATTTTCAAGGGGAATATTTACATAGCTACCATTCTTACACTGTTAATGGCAGAGGCCTCAAACCTGATACAGTCAGTCATTGGGTGACTGGGGTCCAAATTCACTAAAGCCACAAACAGCCAATCCGATTTGTTAGATTGATTTCAGCCGGTCTCTTATTGGCAGGGTTCTCAAACGTGACACAGTTGGCCACTAGGTGACTGGGACTAATATTCAGGAAAGTGGGTGGAGCCTACAGCAGCCAATCAAAATTCACCTTTTGATTTTCAAGGGGAATATTTACATTGCTGCCATTCATACACTCTTAATGGCAGAGGCCTCAAATCTGGTACAGTCAGTCACTGGGAGACTGGGGTTTAAATTCAGATTTGTTTAATTTCAATGGTAAAATGCAACTTATTTATTCCAAGGACCCCAAAGCTCATAAACTTGGTCATTGAGTGACTGTATGTTAACCACTTGCCAACCGCGCACTCATAATGCGCGTCGGCAAAGTGGTAGCTGCAGGACCAGCGACGCACATCTGCGTCGCCGGCTGCAGGCTAATTAATCAGGAAGCAGCCGCTCGCGCGAGCGGCTGCTTCCTGTCAATTCATGGCGGGGGGCTCCGTGAATAGCCTGCGGGCCACCAATCGCGGCTCGCAGGCTAAATGTAAACACAAGCGGAAATAATCCGCTTTGTTTACATTTGTACAACGCTGCTAACAGCGGCCAGGATCGCTGTCACATGACAGGCAGGAGCCTGTTAGAGGCTGCACAGGACAGATCCGTTCCTGTGCAGCCTCCGATCTCCGGGGCAGGGAGGGAGGGGAGGGAGAGGGGGAATCCTGCGGTGGAGGGGGATTTGAGGTGCCCCCCCGCCAGCCACACGCAGGCAGGAGCGATCAGACCCCCCCAGCACATCATCCCCCTAGTGGGGAAAAAAGGGGGCGATCTGTGCTGGGGGCTGTAGAGCCCACCCAGCACAGATCTCTGTAAAAAGCGCTGGTCCTTAAAGAGAAACTCCGACCAAGAATTGAACTTTATCCCAATCAGTAGCTGATACCCACTTTTACATGAAAAATATAATGATTTTCACAAACAGACCATCAGGGGGCGCTGTATGACTGATTTTGTGCTGAAACCCCTCCCACAAGAGGCTCTGGTACCGTACGGTACTCTGGGCAAACTGCCACAATGTAACAATGACACACACAGGAAATGGCTGTTTATAGCTGTCTGTTAAAGCCAGAACAGCTACATAATCTGCCCACAGTAACAATGTCACCATGTAATACATGTCAGAATGTGAATCTAGGAGAGGAAAGATTTTACAATGAGCAAACACTGACTAAATCATGTATACATAATTATTGTAAAAATTAAGCAACTTTTTATATTAAATTATTTTCACTGGAGTTCCTCTTTAAGGGGGGGTAAAGGCTGGATCCTCAAGTCCTCAAGTGGTTAAGGTTAGAAATAGTGGGTGGAGCCAAAAACAACTAACTTTTTACATTGGAAAATATAAACTGCAGCTTTTCTTACACTGTTAATGGCAGGGTTCTCAAACTTCACACAGTTGGTCACTGGGTGACTGGGATTAATATTCGGAAAAGTAGGTGGAGCCTACAAGAGCCAATCAAAATTCACCTATTGATTTTCAAGGGGAATATTGAAACTGCAGCCATTCTTACACTGTTAATGGCAGAGGCCTCAAACCTGCTACAGTCGGTCATTAAGTGTCTGGGGTTCAAATTCAGTAAAGGGGCGGAGCCAAACACTGCCAATCAGATTTCTTTGCTGGATAAACTGCTTCCATTAGCAGAATTTTGATGCCAGGAACCCAAAAGCTCACAAACTTGATCATTGAGTGACTGTGTGTCAAGGTTACAAAAACTGGGTGGAGTCAAAGACAGATTTTTCAGGGAAATTGTAAACTGCAGCCTTTCCTCACTGTTAATGGCAGGGTTCTCAAACTTTGCACAGCTGGTTACTGGGTGACTGGGATTAATATTCAGAAAAGTGCGTGGAGCCTAAAAATGCCAATCAAAAATCACTTATCGTTTTTCAAGGAGAATATTAAAATTGCTGCCATTCTTGCACTGTTAATGGCACAAGCCTCAAACCTGGTACAGTTGGTCATTGGGTCACTGGGGTTCAAATTCAGAAAAGGGGACAGAGCCACAAACAGTCAATGAGATTTGTTTCATTTCATGGGAAAGTACACATTATCGATGCCAAGGACCCCAAAGCTCACAAAATTGGTCATTGAGTGACTCTGTGTCCAGGTTACAAAAAGTGGGCAGAACCAAAACCAAATTTCACTGGGAAAATATAAACTGCAGCTATTCTTACACTGTTTATGCCAGGGTTCTCAAACTTTGCCCAGATGGGCACTGGATGACTGAGATTAATATTCAGGGAAGTGGGTGGGGCCTATAATAGCCAATAAAAGTTCACCTGTTGATTTTCAAGGGGAATATTTAAATTGCTGCCATTTTTACACTGCCAATAGCAGATGCTTCAAACCTGCTACAGTTGATCATTGGGTGACTGGAGTTCAAATGCTGGAGAGGGGCGGAGCCACAAACAGCCAATCTGATTTGTTTCATTTCATGGGAATATACAAATTATTGTTGCCAAGGACCCCAAAGACCCCAAAGCTCACAAACTCGGTCATTGAGTGTTTGTGCGTTAGGGCTAGAAAGTAGGCGGAGCCAACAACAGTCAAATACATACACAGGCAACGCCGGGTCATCAGTGGGTGGAGACAAATACAAATTTCCCTGGGAAAATGTAAACTGCAGCCATTCTTGCACTGTTAATGGCAGGGTTCTCAAACTTTGCACAGTTGGTCACTGGGTGACTGAGATTAATATTCAGAATAGTGGGTGGAGCCTACAAAAGTGAATCAAACTTTACCTATTGCTTTTCAAGGGGAATATTTAATTGCTACCATTCTTGCACTGTTAATGGCACAGGCCTCAAACCTGGTACAGTTGGTCATTGGGTGACTGGGGTTCAAATTCAGAAAAGGGTGTGGAGCCACAAACAGCCAATCAGATTTTTTAATTTCAATGCAAATTATTGATACCAAAGACTGCAAAGCTCACAAACTTGGTCATTGAGTAATTGTGTGTTAGGGCTAGAAAAAATGGGCGGAGCCAACACCAGCCAAATACATACCCGGGCAACGCCGGGCAATCAGCTAGTGGCACTATATAATATATTGTGACATAAAACAGAAGGTTCTCATCAGAGGCGTTTCTAGCTCCAAAGATCAGTGGCATATGCCCCAGATCTATTCTGGGGTGCCCCGGATGTCCCACAGGCACAGTCAGCTGTGGTGCCTCAATGGTGGGCATGCTGCGAGCTGTGGTGCATCAGTCGGGGGTATGGTGGGTGCTGTGGTGCCATGCTGGGCACTGTGATGCCTTTTTGGAGACATGCTGGGAGTTGTGGTGCCTCAATGAGAGGCCCATGTGAGCATGGGGGGGGGGGTCCACTAGAAGGTCAGGCAATGCTATTGGGAACTGTGAGATAACTTGGCCAGCCATCCCAGCTGAAAGCCAATACTGCCAGCACAGAAGTCAGGTAACTTTGCCTAGTTATGTTTAACCACTTGAGGACAGCAGTGATAAACGCCCCTAAAGACTAGGCCATTTCTCACTTAATAGGCCACTGCAGCTTTAAGGGCTCGCTGCAGGGCCGCACAACTCAGCACACAAGTGATCCCCCCCCCTTTCTCCCCACCAACAGAGCTTTCTGTTGGTGGGGTCTAATCACTCCCCCAATGGCTTCTTCTCTTCACCCACTGGTGGCTCTGTAGTCTCGGCAGGTCTTCTAGGTTCCGATCACATCCGATGATATGACATATGATCAGGATCCAGGACACCGTGGCACCGTTACAGCACCACCTGGTGGTGGAAGAGGGGTGATGGAAGATATTCTTCCATCCTCCCCTTTTTCACCACTGGGTGGCACTGTAGTGCTGACACGGTCTCCTGGATCCGATCACGTCATATCGTGATCAGGACCGAGGACACCTGCCGTGAGTACATCACTGCCTTGGGGGAGTAAGGAGAAGAAGCCGATTGGACAGGTATGTATCAGCTCTCCCTGCTGCCCAACCCCAGGCCACCCATGAGGCGGGAAGAGGCGGATTCCTCAGGCAGTAGTATGGGGGGGGGGGCGTCACACATCTAGTCATGTGTGGGGAGGTGCCGAGCTGGAGAGGGTAGAAGTCAGGAAGGGGGGCAGCGGGCACAGCAGTGGGGAGGGGGGTCAGACTCCCCCTCCCTCATTTGGGTCCCCCGGTCTGCGCTCCCCCTCCAGCTATTAGCGCAGTGTACAATTATCAGGCAGCAGGCGGGGAAGCATTGACTCACCTTCTTGACGTTTCAGCGCTGCATTCCACCACTCGTCACTTCCTGCGATGCCGCCCACTGTACTGTACAGCCTTCCTGGCTGCTACCCCATCCAGGATAGGGGAAATTATACTACCTATGGAGGCGGCATCTTCATAAGTTTGCCTCAGGCGACAAAAAGTCTAGAACCGTCACTTCTGTCGACACCTCTACGCCGCTGCCACATACCCTGCCGAGCCTGCCAGGCTCGGGAAGGCACACTTAGGGGTTAATCTTTTAGCCTCAGTAGCCAACATTTCCCTGGATTTCCACCTTAAAAAGCAAGTCAGCAGTGTCTTCTTGGATTAGCAAGCAGTTGTAGTTTGAGCTCGGAATATTAACAATAGCAATCCTGTAACATAAGCATGAGCTGCTGATAACAGCGCTGATACAAGCATTCTCTGCTTTGTCTCTGCTCTCTGGGCTCTGTGCACTCCCAATACTACAGACAGAAAAAATCCAGGCACGCCATTGGCTGTGGTTACGGTAATAGCTTGAAACAGTTTTGCACTGTGAGTCATACAAACCTGGTGTCAGTCAAACTTCACAGCTTGCTTCTGCCTCAAAGAAACAATATGGCAGCTCCTACAGCTGCACAAGTCATTTCAAACTGGGAGACATTTATGGTAGAGCTGGAGCAAATATTAGCATACTAGAACACTTTTGCAGACCGAAACTCTGATTCAATTCCCAAAATTGCCAGCTTTAGATTCCATGAATAAATGTATGCCGCAAAGCTGAGAATATTTACTCATCTAGTAGCAGGCAGTGGTGCTCATCCGGATTCCAGATATCCGAACTACCCAGATAATCCAAACTTTTTCCACTATCCGAACTCTGAATAGCAATTCGGATATTTTTTAAAATCCGAATAGCACTATCCGACAAACTCGGATTTCCCATCTGAAATCCGAAGTCCAGGCGAATAGTTAGTTCAGATATCCGAGAGAGAGAGAGAGAGAGAGAGAGAGAGAGAGAGAGAGAGAGAGAGAGAGAGAGAGAGACCTCCGAAAGGGGTTTTTGCCATTTAAAGAGACTGTTGGAACCATTTTAAGCCATTTACAGGTCACTTCCGGTTCTCTATCCGGATATCCGAATCCGGCCGGATATTGGGTTCGGATATCAGAATTTACTCGGATACCAAGAAGTTCGGATTCGGATATCCGATTCAGATCTGGGTCTCCGGATCCGGATCAATTCGGATTTTGAAAAGGGGTATCCGAGCAGCACTAGTAGCAGGTAGTTGCATCACTAGGGTGGGTGAGGTAGGCGCAGATCACACCAGGTGTCACCAAGAGAGGGGGTGACATTAAGCTCCAGGTTAAGGGAGAGTGGAGTAAGACTATGTAAATAAACAAAAAATATAGATGATTGGTTGTGTTTAGCCTGGTGAGGTTGGAGGTCGTGGGGTAAGAGAGGGGTGACACCATGAGTTACTGCACCGGGTGACGCCAACTCTAGCGATGCCTCTGGGGTGAGGAACTACTCATTTGGACTTTTTATTTATCTGATTTAGTTAATGAATTCAGAAGTGGGGAGGCAATTGATGGCCTTATTGACAAAACACTTAATTTACAGGTAATTTGGGCACACAGCCCGATTGCTAAATTACATGCCGCCATAGACCACTATTTAATTTGCGGTTACGGTGGAACTGAGTAAATTGGGTGCCGGGGTTTGGCCATTATATAGTTACCAGTGGAGCAGTTCCGGAAGTGAGTAAGAGGTTCCTGGGGTTTGACTATTATGTGGCCAAACCCCAGCTATTATGTTCGGCTATAATGCAGCAGAACCCTGGATACCGGCAAAGCAAGTGACTTTGATGAGTAAATGACGCCCAGGGTTCAACATTTATGCAGCCAAACTCCAGATACCGGTGGAGCAAGAGGCTAGGGTGAGAAAATGACACCTATGGTTCAACTTTTATGCAACCAAACTCCAGATACCGGTGGAACAAGCAGTGGAGGAGAGTACTAATCGAGTGCCCAGTCTTCGGCAGGCATTCACATGCAACATGGACAATCAGCCATCTGAGGTTTGGCTATTATTTTGCTAAATAAATACCATATCGGCTGCGGCGCTCAGTTATTATTAAAATTAATTTATAAAATGGTAACATCTCATGCAGTCACATGCAACATGAACAATCAGCCATCTGAGGTTTGGCTATTATTTCGCTAAATAAATACCATATCGGCTGCGGCGCTCAGTTATTAGTAAAATTATTTTATAAAATAGTAACATCTCATGTAGGGCATTACACTAGATAGGGGAGACAAGGCAATGTTGAATAATATAACATGAAGACATTACAATGTTAAACAATGGTATACAAGATAGTAAACAATAAACAGTGGTGCATAAATTGCAAAGTAGGGAAAAGAGTAGCAGACAAATCACTGAGTCAATATGATGACAGAGAAGAGAACACAAAGAAGAGGGCCCTGCTAAATAGGCTTACAATCTAAGGGGTAAAGGATAGAGATGGCCCGAACGGTTCGCCGGCGAACAGTTCCAGGCGAACTTCCGGGGGTTCACGATCGCGGAGAATCGCAAACTTTACTGGAAGTTCGATTTGCCCCCATAGTGCACCATTAGGGTCAACGTTCACCCTCTACATCACAGTCAGCAGGCACATTGTAGCCAATCAGGCTACACTCCCTCCTAGAGCCACTCCCCCCCCCCTCACTCGTGTGCCTGCAGTAAATAGAGAAGGGACAGCTGCTGCAGACTCTCTCATAGGGAAAGATTAGTTAGGCTCTTGTAGGCTTCTTAGCTTGCTGATTCTTATTGCTAAAATAGCACCCCACAACAGCTCTTTTGAGAGCTAATCTTGTTCTTGTGATCTATTTTTTTTTCTGTGTGTCCCACTGACACTTATGTTGCATAGACAGCCTTGATAATTCATACTGTGTGTGCCACTGCCAGGCCCTTCACATTCAGTGACTACCTGTGTGTGTGACAGGTGCACATTACCCATCACTGCATATACCTACCTGTTGTTCTCTGTGCACCCACCCGCCTACGTGAGTTGAGCGCATGCAGTGTCACTGTGCCTGTCCGCTACCTGTGTGTGTGTGACAGGTGCACATTGTAATACCCATTACTGCATATACCCACCTACCTGTTGTTCACAGTACACCCACCTACCTACGTGAGTTGAGCGCACGCAGTTTCACTGTGCTTGTCCGCTACCTGTCTGTGTGTGACAGGTGCACATTGTAATACCCATTATTGCATATACCTACCTACCTGTTGTTCACAGTGCACCCACCTACCTACGTGAGTTGAGCACACGCAGTGTCACTGTGCCTGTCAGCTACCTGTCTGTGTGTGACAGGTGCACATTGTAATACCCATCACTGAATATACCTACCAGCTGTTTGCGGTGCGTTACACAGTGAGTTTGGTGTGTCAGTGTGAAGCAGTACTCTAATTACACTCCCTGATTGATGTATACACATGCAAGATGTTTTAAAGCACTTTAGGCCTGCAATTTAGCATTCAATGTGATTTCTGCCCTTAAAACGCTGCTTTGCGTCAAATCCAGATTTTTCCCCGGGACTTTTGCCATCTATCCCACACCACCATGCCCCCCTCCAGGTGTTATACCCTTTGAAACATCTTTTCCATCACTTTTGTGGACAGTATAAGTGTTTCTATTTATTAACCCTCCTGGCGGTATAAAAAAATCTGCCAGGAGGGAGCGCAGCAGTTTTTTAAAAAAAAATTTTTCCCTATATCATGTAGCGAGCCCAGGGCTCGCTACATGATAGCCGCTGCTCAGCGGCATCCCCCCGCCCTCTTTGATCGCCTTTGGCGATCTCCGATCAGGAAATCCCGTTCAAAGAACGGGATTTCCTGGAGGGCTTCCCCCGTCGCCATGGCGACGGGCCGGGATGACGTCACCGACGTCACTGACGTCGGGACGTCATTGGGAGTCCCGGGCCACCCCTCGGCGCTGCCTGGCACTGATTGGCCAGGCAGCGCACGGGGTCTGGGGGGGGGGGGCGTGCGGCGCGACGGATAGCGGCGATCAGTGTGCTGGCGCAGCTAGCAAAGTGCTAGCTGCGTCCAGCAAAAAAAAAATTAAACAAATCGGCCCAGCAGGGCCTGAGCGGCACCCTCCGGCGGCTTACCCCGAACTACGTTCGGGGTTACCGCCAAGGAGGTTAAAGTTCGCATCCTCATTGAAGTCTATTGCGGTTCGCGGAAATTCACACGAACCGAAGTTTTGGCGGAAGTTCGCGAACCGAAAATCGGAGGTTCAGGCCATCTCTAGTGAAGGAGTGGGACACATTAGAGTAGGTAGCTATGCAGTTTAATGGGGGGGATTGAAGCTAGGAAGATGGCAGGTAGGCTATGGTATGCAGATGAGTCTGTACGATCCTGATGGGTAAAAGGAAAGAGTTCCATAGAGTAGGGGCTGCTCTGGAAATGTCCTGGAGCCTCATGAGTGAGCAAGTGATGCCTGAAGACATCTGTAGAGTGGTGTCAGTTATCACTTGGTAAATGTTAGGTGTACATGGGCGGTTACTATTATGGTAGTGGCAAGTCAGTATAAGGCAAAGGTATGGGGTTAGTGCTAGGCATAGGTGGAAGGAGTTAGTGAGAAGCATAAGTAATGGAAGCTGATAGTAGAATTTCAGTAACATTACAGATGCTCTATTGCCAAGAGCTGTCACCCAATTAAACAGGAGCTCTTTTTTTTAATGTACGCCGTACCAAAACTTTCTGCCTTCTATACTTGACTTACATGTAACACCCATGACATTAAAACTAAAGTTCAATGTTTAAAGCACACCGTGCACCAGAAGAAAATGTTTACAAATAAGACATTAGGCTGAGTACCTTCCGAACCAGATTTACAGCAGTCCAAGTCTTGCACAAGTGAATAGCTTTGTTTTTATGACAGAACAAATTTAAGCCATGTTTATAGAAACAAAGTACTGATTAAAAAAAGATGTTTTTCCCCCTACTGACATTAAATGGTTTCAGCTGAGCGGCTGAGGAGATCTTTATTTATGACTCACCTGAAAATGAGAAAACTTTTACAGGTAAATAGTCTCTTTGGCAGTCTTTCATGGAAAACAATACGAATAAAAAATAAAATTACTATATACTGTATTCTCGCAGAGATAAGCCAACTTTTTTACACCTAAATTTTAGCTTGAAGTGGGGGGGAGGGTCATCTTATCTTCGGGTGATATACTGTGTGCTAGAGGGAGTCCTCACAAGAAATGCATTGAAAAGAGAATAAAAAATATCATTTATATTGCGCTTTTCTCCTGGCAGACTCAAAGCCCCAGAGCTGCAGCCATTAGGGCACGCTCTATAGACAGAAGCAGCATTAGTGAGTCTTGCCCAAGGTTTCCTCACTGAATAGGTGCTGTATTACTGAACAGGAAGAGCTGAGTTTCGAAACCGAATGTTCATCACAGGAGCCTATAGGCGTAAATACTCTGGCACCCTAGTCTTCACCCTTCTTGAAACCTCAACCCCACCGCTGAAACTGCACTGTAAGTATGCTTTCTGGCCCGGCTGCCATCCCTCCCCTACTTCTCCTTCCCAGTGTAGTTAGCCACAGGTGCTCCTTAATATTGAGGGCACGTTTGGCAACCTAATACTAGGTATCTAGAGGTGCCCCCAAGTTTTGGGTAGCTAAAGATTCCCCTGGCTGAAGGGAGATCTTTTCAGTGCAATGTGAAGAGCAGGATGAGTAATCTCTCATTTACGCGGTAATCAGGACTTTGCATGGGGAAGGAGTGAGGGAGGCACTTGGGGAGAGGGTGCGCCCCCTTTCCAACATCAGGAGCCTGTAGGCATGTGTCTACAGTGCCTTATGGAATGATCTGGCTGCTGGAGCTCCATACTCACTGCGGTCACATGTGGCCAGTTCAGAAGCTGTTGGGAGATGCGAGGATTCAAGTTGGAACTAGGATCCTAGCTTTGCTTCTACCAGCATGTTACAATGTGCACTCTGCTAGGGTGCCACATCGGGGGATTGGTTTATTGACGAGTGATGGCATTTGGCCTATTTTTTATGGCCATTGGCCAATTTTTTGGGCGGAAAAGATGATTCCATAGTTTATCACTTTAAAAAAGGTACATCTAAAAAGTTTAGAAATAGTACAAATGGGAAGATGCTGAATTGGCTCGGGTGCACCAGAACAACTGACAGGATTCACCACCTGCAACTGGAGTACCTAGTGAAGCATCACCACATGCGTTGTGCAACCGGAGGTGCTGCTAGTAGTAAAATATTGGTCATTTAGATTTTAGATGACCAATATTTTACTATGCAGCAGCAGTATCAGGCACTCCTTCACACTTGAGCCTTTCCCTGTAGATGTCTAACCCTTATCCCCCCATCTAATGCCAAACCGCAATCCACTCCCGGTAAATGCCTAAACAGAATCCCTCCTATCTAATGCCTAACCCCACTGTAAGTGCCTAACTTACGGTAGTGTTGGGCGAACATCTAGATGTTCGGGTTCGGGCCGAACAGGCCGAACATGGCCGCGATGTTCGGGTGTTCGACCCGAACTCCGAACATAATGGAAGTCAATGGGGACCCGAACTTTTGTGGTTTGTAAAGCCTCCTTGCATGCTACATACCCCAAATTTACAGGGTATGTGCACCTTGGGAGTGGGTACAAGAGGAAAAAAAAATTAGCAAAAAGAGCTTATAGTTTTTGAGAAAATCGATTTTAAAGTTTCAAAGGGAAAACTGTCTTTTAAATGCGGGAAATGTCTGTTTTCTTTGCACAGGTAACATGTTTTTTGTCGGCATGCAGTCATAAATGTAATACATATAAGAGGTTCCAGGAAAAGGGACCGGTAACGCTAACCCAGCAGCAGCACACGTGATGGAACAGGAGGAGGGTGGCGCAGGAGGAGAAGAAGGCCACGCTTTGTGAGACACAACAACCCCGGCCTTGCATGAGGGCAAGAAGCGTGCGGATAGCAGGCTTTGTACCGCCATGCAGTCATAAATGTAATAAAGATAAGTGGTTCAATAAACAGGGACCACGCGGCAACGCTAACCCAGCAGCAGCAGACGTGATGGAACAGGAGCAGGCGCAGGAGGAGAAGGCCACGCTTTGTGAGACACAACAACCCAGGCCTTGCATGAGGGCAAGAAGCGTGCGGATAGCATGCTTTGTACCGCCATGCAGTCATAAATGTAATAAAGATAAGTGGTTCAATAAACAGGGACCACGCGGCAACGCTAACCCAGCAGCAGCAGACGTGATGGAACAGGAGGAGGCGCAGGAGGAGAAGGCCACGCTTTGTGAGACACAACAACCCAGGCCTTGCATGAGGGCAAGAAGCGTGCGGATAGCATGCTTTGTACCGCCATGCAGTCATAAATGTAATAAAGATAAGTGGTTCAATAAACAGGGACCACGCGGCAACGCTAACCCAGCAGCAGCAGACGTGATGGAACAGGAGCAGGCGCAGGAGGAGAAGGCCACGCTTTGTGAGACACAACAACCCAGGCCTTGCATGAGGGCAAGAAGCGTGCGGATAGCATGCTTTGTACCGCCATGCAGTCATAAATGTAATAAAGATAAGTGGTTCAATAAACAGGGACCACGCGGCAACGCTAACCCAGCAGCAGCAGACGTGATGGAACAGGAGCAGGCGCAGGAGGAGAAGGCCACGCTTTGTGAGACACAACAACCCAGGCCTTGCATGAGGGCAAGAAGCGTGCGGATAGCATGCTTTGTACCGCCATGCAGTCATAAATGTAATAAAGATAAGTGGTTCAATAAACAGGGACCACGCGGCAACGCTAACCCAGCAGCAGCAGACGTGATGGAACAGGAGGAGGCGCAGGAGGAGAAGGCCACGCTTTGTGAGACACAACAACCCAGGCCTTGCATGAGGGCAAGAAGCGTGCGGATAGCATGCTTTGTACCGCCATGCAGTCATAAATGTAATAAAGATAAGTGGTTCAATAAACAGGGACCACGCGGCAACGCTAACCCAGCAGCAGCAGACGTGATGGAACAGGAGCAGGCGCAGGAGGAGAAGGCCACGCTTTGTGAGACACAACAACCCAGGCCTTGCATGTGGACAAAAAGCGTGCGGATATAGCAGCAATGCTTTTTGCCGCCATGCAGTCATAAATGTAATACAGATGAGAGGTTCAATAAACAGGGCCCGGAAACGCAACACCATCCCAGATGTTCATTGGTCATGTTACTTGGTTGGGGTCCTGGAGTGTTGCGTAGTCATTTCCAATCCAGGATTGATTCATTTTAATTTGAGTCAGACGGTCTGCATTTTCTGTAGAGAGGCGGATACGCCGATCTGTGACGATGCCTCCGGCAGCACTGAAACAGCGTTCCGACATAACGCTGGCTGCCGGGCAAGCCAGCACCTCTATTGCGTACATTGCCAGTTCGTGCCAGGTGTCTAGCTTCGATACCCAATAGTTGAAGGGTGCAGATGGATGGTTCGACACAGCTACGCCATCTGACATGTAGTCCTTGACCATCTTCTCCAGGCGATCGGTGTTGGAGGTGGATCTGCACGCTTGCTGTTCAGTGGGCTGCGGCTGCATGGGTGTCAGAAAATTTTCCCACTCCAAGGACACTGCCGATACCATTCCCTTTTGGGTACTAGCTGCGGCTTGCGTTGTTTGCTGCCCTCCTGGTCGTCCTGGGTTTGCGGAAGTCAGTCTGTCTGCGTACAACTGGCTAGAGGAGGGGGAGGATGTCAATCTCCTCTCTAAAGTCTCCACAAGGGCCTGCTGGTATTCTTCCATTTTGACCTGTCTGACTCTTTCTTCAAGCAGTTTTGGAACATTGTGTTTGTACCGTGGATCCAGAAGGGTATAAACCCAGTAATTGGTGTTGTCCAGAATGCGCACAATGCGTGGGTCACGTTCAATGCAGTCTAGCATGAATTGAGCCATGTGTGCCAGAGTCCTACCAGAATCCTCATCATCCTCTTGTGAGCGTTGTGATAGTTGTTGTGATGCATCATAGTCGTCACCTTCCTCCTGGTCTGCTTCTGCTGACCATTCGCGTTGAATTGTGGAAGTCCAACGTGCACCGCTCTGGCCCTCGTCAGTGGTGGCATGAAATTCCTGCTCCAACTCCAGCTGTTCCTCCTCCTCTTCTTCGTCATAGCTGCTGGGGCCAGCGTTCCCTGAGGCGGATGGCCTGATGTTGGTACCATCACGCTGATCGTTTTCTCCTTCAGATTCCCCCAGTTGCATCATGACAGCTGTTTCCTTGATTTTTAACATCGACCTCTTCAGTAAACACAGCAGTGGTATGGTAATGCTGACTGAAGAGTTGTCACTGCTCACAAGCAACGTGGATTGCTCAAAATTTTGGAGGACTTGGCAGAGGTCCAACATGTTGGCCCAATCGGATCCACAGAAGCTTGGCAGCTGGCCGGATGCGCCTCGGTACTGCGCCGTCATGTACTGGACCACTGCACTCTTCTGCTCGCAAAAGCGGGCTAGCATGTGCAGCGTAGAATTCCAGCGCGTAGGGACATCACACAGCAAGCGATGGTGGGGGAGATTGAAGCGCTCCTGCATCTTGGCGAGTGCCCCCGAAGCAGTACTGGAATTTCTACAATGTTTGGACACTCGACGCACCTTCAACAGCAGATCGGGCACGCCTGGGTATGTCCTCAGGAACCGCTGAACTACTAGGTTCATCACGTGCGCCAGGCAAGGGATGTGTGTCAGCTTAGCCAACCTTAAAGCGCGAATGAGATTACTCCCATTATCACACACAACCATGCCCGGTTTCAGGTCCAGCGGTGCCAGCCACAAATCCGTCTGTTCCTTTATTCCCCTCCAAATTTCCTCCCCTGTGTGCTGCTTATCCCCAAGGCAGATTAGCTTCAGCAACGCTTGCTGACGCATGCCAACAGCTGTGCTGCACTGCTTCCACGATCCTACTGCTGCTGGGTTAGCGTTTCCGGATGAGGTACAGCTTTGAGATGCGTTGGAGGAGAAGGAGTCAGAGAGGTAGGTGCTGCTGTTATCCAGTGGGAGGGACGGCGGTGCAGCTGTTTGTGGCGTGGGCAACACCCGTGCCGTAGCAGGTGAGGAATCGCTGCCAGGCTCCACAAGGTTCACCCAGTGCGCGGTAAGGGAGATGTATCGACCCTGGCCGAACGCACTCGTCCAGGTGTCAGTGGTGAGGTGAACCTTGCAGGCAACGGCATTCTTCAAGCTTCGGGTTATTTTGCTGACCACGTGCTCATGCAACTCAGGCACTGCAGAGCGTGCAAAGTGGTAGCGGCTGGGAACCACGTAACGTGGGATGGCCACTGACATCATGCCCTTGAAGCTGTTTGTCTCCACCAATCGATATGGCAGCATTTCGCAGGCCAGAAGCTTGGCTATGCTGGCTGTTACTGCCACGGCCCGGGGGTCATTTGCTGGCAATTTCCTCTTGCGCTCAAACATCTCCGACACAGACAACTGAACCGTAGCGCTGCACACGGAAGGGCTGTTGGTTGTTGTGTTTGATGAACACTGGGAGACCTCAAGAGCACTACTCCGGAAAGTGACAGTGTCAGCGTCGTCTGATGTTTGTGAATGTTGTGAACCACGCAATGGCTGGGCTACTGCTGCTGCTGAGGCGGGTCTGGTGGTGAGTCTGGTGAACCCAAGGGAGGCAGTGTTGTTTCTGGTACCCTGTCCTGACGCGTTTGCCCAAAGAGTGGGATGTTTGGATAGCATGTGACGGCTCATGCTGGTGGTGGAGAGGTTGTTAATATTTTTCCCCCTGCTCAGGCGGGTCTTGCACACCTTGCAAATCGCCATGGTAACATCCTCAGTGCAGTCTTCAAAGAAAGCCCAGACTTTGGAGCACCTGCCTCCTTGCTGGCGATTTCTGTTTGCTCCTCTTTTGCCTCTCACTTGAACTTCCACGCTTGTGGTGCCTGAAATTGCGCGCCGCCTACCTTGTGGCACAAGGCGAACTCGTGCAGCAGTGTGTTCTTCAACAGACTCATCTGTGCTGCTGCTACGACGGCGATGTTCTCGTTCACAAACAAAATCTGGGTCTCTGTCCACATTGTCCATACCCTCCTCTTCCATCTCCTCAAACTCGTCATATGTCATTGTGGGCCACCGCCGTGGAGTAGAGCTCCCCACAACAACCTCTGCGCAGCACACTCCAACGTCGTCTTCCAGATCTTGTCGGCCGACCTCCTGCAATTGCAACCCCTCCTGCCCAAATTGCTCTGGGATTTGGGTTTCCGAGTCCTCTTCGGACTCGCCTTGTATTTCAGTGCGCGGTGCATTTCCCACAGTTAACGGTTGTGAATCCAGGCACAACATTTCTGGCTGTTCCTCCATTGACCTTTGAAAGGTGGAAGTTTGTTGGGCTGGGAATAGCTCCTGCGAATACCCCATTGTGTCCTGAGGTAATTCATCGGACTGGTTATCTGGCAGTTGTGTGCGTGGTGTCGCTGCCGGTTGTGTCAGCTTTGTGCCCACTGGCTCCTTGTAACTGGCTGAGGACTCGGACCTCGTGCGTGATGTGCTGGTGCTGCTTAACCCACTGCTGGACGCTTGAGAGGTCATCCAAGTAATTATCTGGTCCTGTTCTTTTGGATTTGTGAGGGTTGTTGTCCTGGACAACATGGGCGGTATTGAGTGGGTTTTCTTGGGTGCTCCCCTGTGGCCTGTACGTGAACCGTCAGGGGAAACACCTCTTCCCTTGCCCCTCCCTCTTTCACCGGATTTCTTCCTCATTTCACTTATCCTTACAGTACACGCTGACTGGCAGCAGTACAGTGGCAGTACAGAAATGCTATACAGTACCACTATTCCCAGCAGCGACACAGAGCACAATGCTATACAGTGACGGGTGAGCGGTGTACCACTATTCCCAGCAGCGACACAGAGCACAATGCTATACAGTGACGGGTGAGCGGTGTACCACTATTCCCAGCAGCGACACAGAGCACAATGCTATACAGTGGCGAACGAGCGGTGTACCACTATTCCCAGCAGACACAGAACAGTACACAGAATGCTATATAGTGTGGCTGAACGAGCGGTGTACCACTATTCCCAGCAGACACAGAACAGTACACAGAATGCTATATAGTGTGGCTGAACGAGCGGTGTACTACTGTTCCCAGCAGACACAGAACAGTACACAGAATGCTATATAGTGTGGCTGAACGAGCGGTGTACTACTGTTCCCAGCAGACACAGAACAGTACACAGAATGCTATATAGTGTGGCTGAACGAGCGGTGTACTACTGTTCCCAGCAGACACAGAACAGTACACAGAATGCTATATAGTGTGGCTGAACGAGCGGTGTACCACTGTTCCCAGCAGACACAGAACAGTACACAGAATGCTATATAGTGTGGCTGAACGAGCGGTGTACCACTGTTCCCAGCAGACACAGAACAGTACACAGAATGCTATATAGTGTGGCTGAACGAGCGGTGTACCACTATTCCCAGCAGACACAGAACAGTACACAGAATGCTATATAGTGTGGCTGAACGAGCGGTGTACTACTGTTCCCAGCAGACACAGAACAGTACACAGAATGCTATATAGTGTGGCTGAACGAGCGGTGTACTACTGTTCCCAGCAGACACAGAACAGTACACAGAATGCTATATAGTGTGGCTGAACGAGCGGTGTACCACTATTCCCAGCAGACACAGAACAGTACACAGAATGCTATATAGTGTGGCTGAACGAGCAGTGTACTACTGTTCCCAGCAGACACAGAACAGTACACAGAATGCTATATAGTGTGGCTGAACGAGCGGTGTACTACTGTTCCCAGCAGACACAGAACAGTACACAGAATGCTATATAGTGTGGCTGAACGAGCGGTGTACTACTGTTCCCAGCAGACACAGAACAGTACACAGAATGCTATATAGTGTGGCTGAACGAGCGGTGTACTACTGTTCCCAGCAGACACAGAACAGTACACAGAATGCTATATAGTGTGGCTGAACGAGCGGTGTACCACTATTCCCAGCAGACACAGAACAGTACACAGAATGCTATATAGTGTGGCTGAACGAGCGGTGTACTACTGTTCCCAGCAGACACAGAACAGTACACAGAATGCTATATAGTGTGGCTGAACGAGCGGTGTACTACTGTTCCCAGCAGACACAGAACAGTACACAGAATGCTATATAGTGTGGCTGAACGAGCGGTGTACTACTGTTCCCAGCAGACACAGAACAGTACACAGAATGCTATATAGTGTGGCTGAACGAGCGGTGTACCACTGTTCCCAGCAGACACAGAACAGTACACAGAATGCTATATAGTGTGGCTGAACGAGCGGTGTACCACTGTTCCCAGCAGACACAGAACAGTACACAGAATGCTATATAGTGTGGCTGAACGAGCGGTGTACTACTGTTCCCAGCAGTGACACACAATGACTGGGGGGGACCCTGGCTAGCGTGGCTGGAGCGCGAACTACCCTGCCTGCCTACCCAAAGCTAAACCCACAGACAAATGGCGGAGATATGACGTGGTTCGGGTATTTATTTACCCGAACCACGTGACAGTTCGGCCAATCAGAGCGCGTTCGGGTCCGAACCACGTGACCCGTTCGGCCAATCACAGCGCTAGCCGAACGTTCGGGGAACGTTCGGCCATGCGCTCTTAGTTCGGCCATATGGCCGAACGGTTTGGCCGAGCACCGTCAGGTGTTCGGCCGAACTCGAACATCACCCGAACAGGGTGATGTTCTGCAGAACCCGAACAGTGGCGAACACTGTTCGCCCAACACTAACTTACGGTAATCCCCCCACCTAATGCCTAACCCTAAAAATCCCCCCTTGTAAGTGCCTAACACTAACCTTTTAACCCTGGCACCCAAACAACCAATAATTGCAGTTGTTGGCTACTTGCCACATCTGGCTCCAAAATCAATGCTTGGGTGCCCGTTTTCCGATAAGTAACACGGCGCCAAATTGACTTGATCCGCTGCAACCACATGTGTGAAATGGGCCATATTCCTATACACAGCTTATACTTAATGTATTCTTTTTTCATTAAGAGATTATTGTTACTTATATTTGGATACAATTATTAATATTGATTTATAAAGCGCCAACATAGTCCATGGCGCTGACAATGAATATGTTTATATTGTACTGATTGTATTCATAGTAACACTATTTACACATTCAGTACTAGGAGCGTGCAAAATCCGTTTAAATTATATTTGTCAATTTTTTGAGACTCTACTGCATATTCTCACATAAGCCGACAAATGTGAATTTTGCCTTAAAGTCTATGGCACAGAGTTTCATGATTAATTTCAAAACCTACAGACATGCTATCACCACCTAATTTTGGTACTTTTGTCAGCCTTTTTCCAAATGCAAGTTAATATTTCCTTGGGAATTTAGAGTCCCCCACCATTATCAGGGCTTTATTTTTTCAAAGTGTACTTTCAGTTTTTAATTTTAAAAGTTGGGCCAATTGACTTTCTTTTTATTAATTTTATTTTAAAGAGGGCTAATGATTCCAGAAGCAATGCATACTGCATGGGATAGACAAAAACTACAAGTTATTTTTTGATGGTTTACTTGTCGCCTCTTTTTGCCATAAAAAGTTTTTGTATGGATAGTATAGTTCTCTTGACCCTTGGCCTTTTTGCCCAGTTTGTTTAGGGGCCTGTTCTTTCCCAGCTCCTCTATACATATTGAGATAATGTTAGAATGTTACCCGATCTGACCATACTTATCCTTTTTTAGTAATATTCTATATTAGCATTGGTTTGTTGTTTTGTCTAGTTATTTTTCACTTTTGTTAGCTGTAAAAGCTCTACATAGGTTTCTATTTCTGTGGCAGCATGGACAATTCTCATACGTATAAGGCACTGGTTGACTGGTTTGTGTCTGCTGACTTTGATTCATCCGTGTATGTTTGATCTGAAGCCTGTTATGTACATGCTATTTGTCGATGCTTACGCTTAACCCCTCTTATTTCAGCTTTGTTATCCGATGACTGGTCTCTATACTTTTCTATTGCTATGTATTTTGTCTATGCTTTTTGGGCAATAATACAAATAGTGTTACATTACAAAACAAAAAGTATGTAAAGTTGCAATCGACCTTAACATTTTGAGTCATAGACGTCAATGTAAAATTTGCCTCATGCCTTAAAGGGAACCTGAAGCGAAGAAAATTATTTAAAATAAACACATGACGTAGCTGCAAATGAATATTACATACTAACCTCAGCGTCAGTTCCTCTCAGAAGCTCACCATTTTCTTCTTACAGGGATCCCTTCCAGTTCTGACAATATTTTGTCAGACCTAAAATATACCAGTTGCTGACAGTTATATATCAGCAGCTGTCAGCTGCAACTGAATGTGCAAGGTAATGTCCATGTTTCCCTATGGTTTAAGTGGGCAATATTAAAGTTTAACAGTGTGCTGACCAGGAAGCTGTTATGGGGTAGTGACCATTTTTAAAATGGAGGACTGAGAATTCCATTGATCACAGTGGACAAATGGGATGCAGGAGAGGAGAAAGAGATTGAGTAGTAGACTACACAGGAGGTAAGTATGACCTGTGTATGGTTATTTTGACATTTTTATTTTCAGCTCAGGTTCTCTTTAAAGGACATCCAAAGCGAAAATAAACTAATGAAATAAACAAAAATGACTTTTTAAGATATCCCAGTTTTATTTTATGTTTAAATCTACTTTTTAAGTTTTAACAGTTTGTTGTTTTTCTCAATGACACATTCATTGAAGTATGCCAGAGCTAACATTTATGAACTACTGACAATTTGTATCTCTTTCTTCTCAGAAGCCATTTTCTGCGAGGAAAGTGTTTTATAGTTGGAATTTCTTATCAGTGAGGGTCACACTGTGGTCACTTCCTGTCTGAGTCAGGACTGAGTCAGCCACTTACATACCCGATATTTAACTCTTTCAGACAGAGAAAGAAAAAAAGGAACACAGCCTAGTTATTTGTGTGCTAGGCACTGTACATACACATGTCTATCTCATCATGTCACATGTCACCTCGGGTATCCTTTAAGCAAATCATCTAGATTCATCACAAATCTGACTTTATAAATTTCACCTGCTCATCCCTATTCACTTCATTTTGGGGGACCTTTTTCAACCGATATTGTGTACGGTTATATATCGGCTCTTCCTGTTTGTTCAGTAACCTAGCACCTATTTAGTAGGGAGATCTTGGGCAAGACTCCATAACACTGCTACTGCCTATAGAGCGCACCTTAGTGTCTGCAGTGCTGGCGCTTTGAGTCCACCAGGAGAAAAGTATGACATAAATGTTCTTGTCTTGTCAGTGCAGCTTTTATGTCTTATGTTAGTTCTTCTTTGCTGTTTGGTGCATTGCATTAATGTTTATAGGATAATGGATGTAAAGATGGTTTTTATAATGGGTTTGTTTGAGATTGTTTATAAATAAAATATTTCTATTTACCTTGATATACTGACTCGACCTTGTACTGGAAATGTTGTCCTTGAATAATATTATATACTGTATGTTTCTGCTTCCTGACCTGCACAAAGAAGGTGCAGCTGCTTTATTGTGCTAGTATTCAATTTCTAGTTCTTATTTTTCAAGGTTTCTCTCACTCTCCCCTTCGCAGCCTCTCTCCTGTTTTTTTTTTACTTATTTTTTTCTCTACTCTTATTATAAAATTTCAGCTTAATTCATCTACACTACCTATGATGTGAAAATTAAGTCTCCATGGTGGATGCAGGACATTGTTGACCCCACTTATTTAAAGAGACACTGAAAAAAGGGTGCATGCATCAAGTGTACAAATTGGGCACTACCATAGAAATCAATACAATTTATTGTTTTTTGGGTGCCCATTATATATATCATTTTTTTCTACTTCAAAATGTTGATTACCGTTTTTTGATTACCGGTTTGTTTTCAAATCACTTTTGATTTAGTGTTTTGCAATGTTTACGTTAAATATCTTCTGCCCTTGTCTCCTTCCCTTCCCGTTTTAATGAAAGATTGTATGGTAATTTTGCTTGCAATTGTTAAAAATCGTCTTATGTTGTAATTTGTGCACTCCAGCCATAGATTGTTAAACATAGTTTTATGACGTCTCCTTGTGAAGAATGATCACTGCAGTATATTTTTAAGTAACAATAAAATCCTTATGTATCGTCTCCTGCCCTACTCCTTTTCATGAAAGATCTAGGGAATCTATTTTCATTTTGCCAGTATATCAGAGTATGTTTTATTCTGTCCTCTCTGGCCATAGATTGTTAAATATCGTGTTATGTCAAAAAACGATATTTTACTACTACGTTACTGTGTGCACTTATTTCCACACACCTTTATTTAATGTATGCAATCTTATATCAATAAGAAGTGTAGCCACAAAACACCTGATCTGAAGGATGGACCCCTTTATTAGAGGGCAGGGGTGTAACAATAGGGGATGCAGCCCCTGCACCCATGGGGGGGGGGGGCAGGGCCAATCTGGGGCCCGCTCAGGACCGTTTTTGGGGGCAGGAGGGGTCACAGCATGAGGAGAGAGCATTGCACATTGGCGGGGTCTATTACTGGCAGCGGCAGTGGCAGCCATACATACCTCCATCCACCGCGGAGGTCCCCGATCTCTAAGTGCTTCATGCTACTTCCTGTTTACACAGGGAATAGTGTGAAGAACTTATAGATCGGAACCTCCGGCGGTGGATGGAGGTATGTGCTTTCCGCCGCTGACAGTAATAGATGTTGGAGGGGAGTGCTGAGAGGAGAGCCCGAGGTGAGGGGGGGACTGTCCCCCCTCCCCAACAATGTCCAGTGCTCTCCCCTCATGCTGCGACCCCACCTGCCCCCCCAAAAAAAAAAACCCGGCCCTGAGCGGGCCCGGGGGGATGTCCAGATTCTTGCAGGGGGGCCCGGTGACTTCTAGTTACGCCCCTGTCAGAGAGAGTGAAGTAGTAGTAGTTTGGACCACCTTACAACTCTGGGCCCCCCTGCACTCGCAGGGCTGCTCCCTTGTAGTTTCACCTATGCTTCTGCTTGTTTGTGTTAACCTAGCAAAATTAGATACATTTACCTATCTAGTATTACTACTAATAACAGCGTTCAGCTGATGTGCTTTGACTTTCCTTTAATGAATGGATTTGTTTAAGCTAAATTGCTGGCTGACTGAGGGATAGTCATTCATGCATATTCATGCTCATGGTTGCCTGCATGTTTGGCAAGCAGAACCATCCCATTGTTTACCTTCAGCTTTGAATCCCTTGACCGCATCTCTCGCCCATACATAAAAATGCTATTTATCCTCTTTCAATTATAGCTTACAGCCTCAGACAGTGTTATCTGCCTATTTGCAAAATGGTGTAGAGTGCCTCCCTGTAGCCAGATGGCGTATTCCTGGCTCTCCTGTGAGGGCTGGCTGTGGAATTTTTACAGATTACTCCTTATTAGGGGGTCAGGGAGACTGATACTCACACTGTTTAGTTCCTGGATTGCCTAGCGCTGGCCATTGTTCTGTAAATTCATTTACAGAGAGGCTGCAGTAAAATTAATGTACCAGCAGTAACTGACACATCTTTTTTGCAGCTGAAGAGATGTATGGATCTGGCTGTATTGCATCCTCAAGTCCTCTCACTGGAAGCATGGAGAGCAAAGTAGTAGGGAATTCAAAGACAATGTACAAAATGCAGACACTCCCATAATAATCAGAATCCCAGTCAGATTTAAAGCAGAACTCCAGACAAACATATGTAAAAAAGAGATTATTATTTAGTAGTAGTGACCTAATCCTGTTTGAAAATGGGCTCTAGGTCTGTCACCAACGCGCACGCACCTGCCCGCCATGGGCGCGCGCACCCACCCGCCTGCTCTGTAGGCCCATCCGCCCTGTGTCCTGTCCCAACGGCTGTCAGTGCTTGACATGCGCAGTAGCGCAAAAGCACTGACACAGGGACAGACGCAGGGACACTTTTACTTTATACATATACTGTAGATTTATATAGTGCCAACATCTGCAGCACTTTACAGAGTATATTGGGGTTGATTCACTATAACAAATAGCGAGCGCTACGTCCTGTAACACTCGCTACCTCCTTTTGCTCTCCTTAGCGGGCCTTATCGGATTTAACATGCCTTATCAGAGTTGGTGTGCCTTATCAGAGTAGCATAACGAGCGCTATGAACTTAAGCGTGCGAATTGGCAATAACGAGAGCTCAACTCATCCTGCCCTGAGCCCCTGCAGGTCCAATCACTTTGAAGGACATTATCCCCGCACTGTGATTGGCCCAATAGGCTGCCTGTCACTTGACAGGAAACTTGACAGGCAGCCTATTGGGCCAAGGGAGGAAATGCGGAGAACATACAAAACTAAAAACTCCGTGCAGATAGTGCCCTGGCTGGACCCAACACTGCAAGGGGAGAGTGCTAAAAACTATGCCACTGTGCTGCCCATCATTTGGTGAAGTTATGAAGATGAATGCATTTTATTGTGACGCAAGTAGGCTACCATAATAAGTTTTACTTTTAGCAGGTCCCATACAGGGGCGTAACTAGAAATAACTGGGCCCCCCTTCAAAACTTTGAATGGGACCCCCTCCCCCTGCACACTGAATAGGGACTGTTTACAAAAAAAATTTCTGCAAAACTTTCTATGATTTGTTATCAGTGGCTGAGCAGATACAGTCATTAGAACAATTGTGCAGAGAGCAGAAAGTTTTTTCTCTCCTTGCCCTTAGTTTTCAGTTTCTCAGGACAGGCCCGGCCGCGGTTGCATCCCTTGCAGGGTCTATTGTTACACCCCTGGTCCCGACCCTTAGCAAGTCCTGACCCTAAACTGGGCACAGAATTTGGCAAATTGCGAGAGATCAGTAAGCGACACCTACCCTGTGTGCCAGGCCTGCACCATGTGACACCGCTGTATATAGTGAGGTCACTACATGCTGCGGGGACACGCAGTACAGAGAGTCGCCAAACAGTGGATGCACGGGGTTATGCTAGGTGAGCATTCACCACAGACCCCTGGAAGGGCGGCCTTGGGGTACTCTGATGGCGCACGTAGTTGAAAGCTATTAGAAATCTGTCTGCAGTGTGTGGGAAGACAATAGGTCCCTCTCTGACCAGATGCTGTCTGATGATCTGGTGACAGATTGAGAGGTGTAGAAGTGTGCACTTGGTGACAGAGGATATTGATGATGACCTCATGAGCTATTGATTTGCACTGTCCAGACAGTAGACAGGCAGTAGACTGGCAAAGCGATTTGCCCAAAAAGTTTCTCAAAAAAGGAGACAAGAAAGGCACCAAACAACATATACATATGCTGGCCTGTCTTCCTGATCATCTAAATCACAGGACAGACTAGACAGAATTACAAGCTATGGCAGAAGGACATGTCATATATTCTGTGTTTTGTGTGTGTACTTAGCCTTCCGCCTGGAGTTCAGTAACAAATCAGTTCCTTTATGCAGTGTGGAGAAGAACTAGTGCTCCAGACAAGTTTTAATGCTGTCTCCATTTGCTGTATCTTGGACTACTGATGAGCTTGCATTTGCCCCTATGCCTGTAATTTTTACAATGAAATTTTCATCTTCACATGATTCAAAATGTGCATAAAAATATGATGAACTCTCGCAAGATAAGGATTTTTGTGAAAATTAGGCCTTTCTTCAAAATACACTTTCTCCCATACTTTCACAAATAGTATGGTAAAAATAAAATTGCCCATATTCTCTGATCATTACTACCCAGGATCCACCACAGAGGTTCTTACCCCCTTCCACATGCGGTTCTGGAGGTGGGTTGAGCTTCTAAGTTGGTTAGTCTGTACCTCTCGGTGTTACAAGCCCTACTGCATAGAGCCAAATTAATCTATGCCATGCACTGATGAGGATCAAACAATCCGAAACAGTCTGTATGCATGTTGGATTATTATGGCTCTGTACAAATTAACAAGCTGACACATTATTGCATTCCAGCGGTTCTGGAGGTGTGTTTAGCTTCTAAGGGTGCAATGGTTAATTTGCATATATTCAGCAGTGATGCACTGGGAGACATCTCAAGCTCACTCCAACCTGTATTATCACAAATTCTTTCTGTTTTAAGAAAGCAAACTTTTGTTTTTCTTAACATCTTAGTAAGGGGGCTTTTAGGACCATTGTAGTCCCTTACACACTCCAATGAGTTCTGGGTCACCATGAGCTTACTGGTTAGTCTGTTTCACACTGTCCAAAGCTAAACGTTTTTTTTTTTTTTTTTTTTACCTTGAATTGGAATTGGTGACATATTCCTCATGGTGAACTGTCTATAATCGAGTTGAAGAGATCTCCACAGTATAATAGAGGCAATAGTGCTTTTACTTTATTGTTACAATGTGAGACTTGGCTTAGTAGTTCCTCATGGGTGGGGCCTGTGTCCTATTCTAGGTGGAGATAGCTTGCTTACAGACAGAGCATGAAATAATCTGAACAGTCTACAAATTTTGTGGACTCCACTATCATATAGTTGGTAAGCCAGTGATATAGGACAGACCCATGCCTTGGCCTTGTGTGAATTTGGTAAAAGAACCCTTTGAATAACAAACCTGACTTGAAAATGTACCTTAAAGACAACAGTGGAAATATCTATGATTTGCAATAAATAATAAGTCTACAGCTAGGACTACAAACTATATAAATAAAAAATAGCAACACGACTGTCATTGCTGTAATACGACTGGCTCTTTTCATCTTGAGAGGTAAGCCAAACGCTTCCTCAAATCTAAAGAGAAAATAAAAGAAATTAAAATATTTACCTAAGGAGAAGGAAACCTCTGAGTCCTCCAAAGGCCTTCCAATCTGTCCTTCAAACCAACGCTGCTGCCCAGGACCTTATGGAACACCGTGGGCAAAAGCCTCTTCCTGCACGGGTGTGCCATGCTTGTGCATGGAGATGCTTGTGCATGAGCAGCTCAGGCTTATTGCACAGGCATGGCTGTATATGGGCAGGCACAGTATCTAAAGAAGAGCGGGGTCTCAATGTTCATTCCATCAAGCCTTTGTTGAAGTTCTTTCGGGGCCGGGCTCGACAATACTGAAAAAGAGGACCGTGTGGGAAGCCTCTATAAGAACCAGAGGCTTATCTGTTTTTAGGTAAGTATGTGTTTTTGTACCCAAGGTTAGCCAAGGTGTGTTTTTTAGCGTTTTATAGTTTTAGGCACCTCCTGCCCACCACATAAACCATACTTCATGCTGCATATGTTTCTATATCTATATAGGGGGAGGGTGGCTATCTAAACAGCATTTCCACATTTGATTCCACCCATGACCACGACCACATTCTGATGCGTGGCCACGCCCATTTTTGTCCAGAGGGGTGCGCAAAAACGTTTATCCAGGTGCTTAAAGTGGATCCGAGATGAACTTTTACTCATTGCATAATTGTGTTCCTTTCCTATTGTTTATAGGGCATTCCTCAAGCCAAATACTTTTTTGTTTTTGTTTTAATACTCTAATTCCCTATAAACTAAACAAGCCTCGCCCACAGTTTTTCAGAGAGCCTTGGCATTTTCAGACAGTAGCAAAGGCTCATGGGAGCTCAGTCTGGGCAGGAGGAGGGGGAGGTATTACTAGCTAGAGATTTCAGAGGCAGAGGGGAGGGGAGGAGGGAGGAGGAGGGGGAATTGGGTTTTTTTCACAGGCTGAGTGCTGATGATGCAGATAAGCTTGCCTTTGTGTAATGCTTACAAACAACATGGCTGCTGTCATTGTTTCACAGGAGGAAATAATCATATTCTATTGAAGCTGTTTGTAGCTAGATTTGCTGTGTAAACTATCTAAACTTTATATAAGATATATAGACAAGTTACTTGTTATAGTTAGTTTTTCATCTCGGGTCCGCTTTAAAATCTCAGCTACGCCTCTGACTGTTTCAAATCCAGAGTGCTGAAAGGTTATTTTAAACAGAAGATGAAAAATGATCTCCTAAAAAACGTAAGAGAAAAAGATGAATTGAATAAGGGCATGTGGGCTATATGCAATTAACTTTTTCACCTGAGTTTTCTATTAGGAGATCATTTTTCATTTTCTATTTGGACTAAACAAAACATTTCACACTTTGCAATTAAAAAAGTAGCAAAAAGTGGGTTTAAAATTGCTATGAAAATAATTGTAAGTCTTCTCTTGCTTTCTGATGGATTAAAAGGCAATTTATTGACAAGTTTCAAAATATCACCTAGGAGATAACTCAGGATAAAGAGTGAATTGAATAAGGGCCTTGGGCCCATATGCAATTAACTTTTTCTTGAGTTATCGCCTAGGCGATATTTTTAAATTTGTCAATAAATTGCCTTTTAAAACACCAAAAAGCAAGAGAATACTCAAAATTATTTTGTTAGTCCTTTTTCACCTACTGTTTTGTACTTTTTTAGTTGAAAAGTGCAGGAAAATAATTTTAAATCAAAGTTGAAAAATTATCTCCTAGTAGAAAAATCAAGTGAAAAAGTCAATTGAATTATGGTGGCCACTAATGATCCAATCTTTTTCATCCATTCTTACCATTTCTATCTAATTTAACCGGTTCAGCACCGCAGTGCCGAAAATCTCATGCATCCGAGCAACGTTCACCTCCCATTCATTCGCCTATAACTTTATTGCTACTTATCACAATTAATTGATCTATATCTTGTTTTTTCCACCACCAATTAGGCTTTCTTTGGGGGGTACATTTTGCTAAGAGCCACTTTACTGTAAATGCATTTTAACAGGAAGAATAAGAAAAAAACGGAAAAAATTCATTATTTCTCAGTTTTTGGCCATTATAGATTGAAATTAATATATGCTACCGTAATTAAAACGCATGTATTTTATTTGCCCATCTGTCCCGGTTATTACACCATTTAAACAATGTCCCTATCACAATTTATGGTGCCGATATTTCATTTAGAAATAAAGGTGCATTTTTTCAATTTGCGTCCATCACTATTTATAAGCTTATAATTTTAAATATTATAATAACATATTCTCTTGACATGCATATTTAAAAAGTTCAGACCCTTGGGTAACTATTTATGTTGTTTTTGTTTTTTTTTAATTGTATTTTTTTTTTTTAATAAAAAAAATGTATGTGGGTAATTTGTAGTGTGGGAGGGAAACTGCTAATTTTAAATGCAAAATAATTTTTTTTTTTATTAAAAATGTATGTGGGTGCAGTTTACTATTTGGCCACAGGATGGCCACAGTGAAAAAAGTCCTGGATGCGAACGATCTCGCATCCAGGAACTAAAATGCTGGGGAGAGGTTTCCTGGGGGCAGAAATACCGCGCTCTCTGGAGAGAAAGCGTCGGTATTTCTGCGGGGAAGTTAGATCGGTGAATGGGAATTATATTCCCATTCACTGATCGGGGGGCTAGCGGCAGGCAGCGGGGGGGCGCGCCCGATCGCGCGCACGAGCCGGCGACAGCAGCAGTGCCTATCTGGACGAGAAAGCTCGTCCAGATAGGCCGAACCGGATAAGGGAACTGCCTATAGTATTCAATTAATATGTTCCATCAGTTTACTCTTCTACTACATAGATTTTGTAAGATTCAGGGAAGAGCAGAAACTACGCCAGTGCGAATTTACGCATCATAGTTCGCATCTACTATGCGTAGTTAATGTGTATTGCGTAGTGAACTACGAATCCGTTACTCGCGTCTAATTTTCCGCATGCGATTGTATGCTTACAGATTTACGCATTGGAAAGGGGAATGTATGCATAGAAGAGTTCCCAGTATTAGCAATTAAACAGGAATTAATGCGTAAAATTTTCTTCATGCGGGCATAAGCATCCGCATACACTACTCTTCGCAATACGCGTAATTGCGTATTTTAGCGCGTAGTCTACAAAATGCATATGAAGCGAATATTTGATTTCGAAGCCGTAGTTTGGCAAAGCATAATTGCGTAAAACTACGCGTAGTTCCAGCGTAGCAAAGTTGGCTGACTACGACCATCCCTGGTAAGATTGGATGAAAAAGATTGGATCGTTAGTGGCCACCCTAAGGCCCTGTGTCTTTCGTACTGGAGCTGATGCAGAACACAGCCGTACAACAATGTGCAGCATGAACGAGTGCAGGTGTAGAAATCTTTAATTATTAATATACGGATGAAGGGGTCACCAGTTCATACCTGCCCATTGTGTCTGTATAATCCTGCAAGGAAAACATTACAGTAATACAAGTCAGGTCCAAATGGCAAGAATGATTAAATCATGATTAGAATTCCTCTTTGATACGCATGTGTACTTCAAGATAAATGAGTTGTCCAAAATTAATTAAAAGCAAAAACTAATTAGAAATCTAATCGAAGGTTAATTTCGGTATAAAGCCAAGCTATTATTAGTTGCAGAGGCGAGGGCTAATTGCAGCCGACTTACATGCACAGTGCTGGCATTTCCATGTGCACTGCCCTACCTGTACTGAGCCATTATTGACGGACAAATAACACGCCTTCCATTGATCGACTTACTGAACCGCGGAGGAAACAAAGCAATATATTCCACATGACATGACATTCCACCGTACAGGATGCAGAAGCAAAGTTAACTAATTGTAATGACTTTTAATTATTAATACAAGAGAGAGGAGCTTGGACAATAAGTGTAAACCCTGATTTTCCTAAAGTGCATCTGTCATTCTGGTAAGTGATGGAGGTCAGGGAAGGCAATTGCCGTCTATTCTGCAGTTAGGAAACTTTTAAAGTGGTATTGTCAGCCACAAAATCAAATTCAATTTACCAACTGCTCTGTGTATATTATGCAGTCTACAACCTAACCCTGAATTGCAAGCATTTCAATCTAATCATAAATGCTTCTGCTGTAATAAATCTTATCTCAGTCAGCCTGGCTTTATGTGTTACATTTCCGATGAGAAGGAAGATTGCCATCTCCCCTCCCACATTCCTGCTCTTCACTGATTGGCTGAGGGCAGTTTAGTGTGAAGCTGCTGAAATACAATCTATGCTGTGCTAATGTGTGTACAAAGAAAGCTACTGTGGCGTAGCAATGGGGGATGCAGAGGTTGCCACTGCACTGGGGCCCCTGGACCAGAGGGGTTCACTAGGAACCCTCCTTTATCCATCTTATTAGCTTTTGATTAATGTTATTCTGGTAGTAAACACCTTTATATGTGCATTACATAGTGGTAATCCTGAAAAAACGGTTTGCTTACTCTGATTATACCTCTTGGACAGCGTAGCTATGCTTAGTAGGTTTTGGGGCTTCACATCAATAGAGTGCTTGGGGCCCCATGTAAAATTTGCACTAGGGCCCCAAGCTCTGGCAAGCTAGATTTGACAGTGTGGTTTCTAAGAGAAAAAATGAGTAAGGGAGGAAATTACATCAGGATTGGCTTCAGTCAGAGGAGGTAAAGATGGAAAATGTCTTTAACAGTTTTTGCTTTATTTACTATATAAAATTCACTGAAATCAAATTGTGGACAGTACAATACATGTGTTATGTAAGTAGAACAAGTATCTACCTACTTATATATGTGTTTTTTTTCCTGGGATAATATGGCTGTCCATGCTGCTTTAAAGAGGAAATGTACTGAATATAATGTAATGAATACATTTGCTTAGTTTTTTTACAATGTTTTTATGAAACCCTGTACTTGGCAGAGAAATCTATTCTGATTCTGAATAAATTATTTAATCACTGTTTGCCCACCAGATTTACATTTATAAATGTATCACAGGTGGCGACATCTTTACTGTTGCCAAGGAGCATCACTGCAAAATATTTGTTTACTTTGTGTTCCAAAGTCAGAAGAAATAAAGGCTCATACACACATCAGACTATAGTCTTTGGAAAATGAAAGATCACAGACCAATCTTACCACACTTCATGTAGTATGAGAGCCATACTCTACACAGTCTTTTCTATGGAGCTGAACTCCCCATCAGACAGAAATCTTTGCAAGATGCTGCACACAAAGATGCTGTACAGACACAAAGGCCACATACAGACATCAGACCATAGTCTTTGGAAAATGAAAGATCACAGACCAATCTTACCACCCTTCCTGTAATATAAGAGCCATACTCTACACAGTCTTTTCTATGGAGCTGAACTCCCCATCAGCCAGAAATCTTTGCAAGATGCTGCACACATAGATGCTGTACAGACACAAAAGATCAGTATCTGCAAAAGATCTGTTCCTGCCAAAAATCCATTCCTGCAAATTGCAATGATAGTCTATGAGATCTGCAGATCATCATACACACATGATTTAACTGACATTCATCTGCAGATCTGCAGATCTGAAAATCCATCCTGGTGGATCTGATCTGCAGATGAATGTCAGTTAAATCATGTGTGTATGATGATCTGCAGATCTCATAGACTATCATTGCAATTTGCAGGAATGGATTTTTGGCAGGAACAGATCTTTTGCAGATACTGATCTTTTGTGTCTGTACAGCATCTGTGTGTGCAGCATCTTGCAAAGATTTCTGGCTGATGGGGAGTTCAGCTCCATAGAAAAGACTGTGTAGAGTATGGCTCTTATACTACAGGAAGGGTGGTAAGATTGGTCTGTGATCTTTCATTTTCCAAAGACTATGGTCTGATGTCTGTATGTGGCCAAAAGATCTGTAGCTGCAAAAGATCTGTTCCTGCCAAAAATCCATTCCTGCAAATTGCAATGATAGTCTATGAGATCTGCAGATCATCATACACACATGATTTAACTGACATTCATCTGCAGATCAAGCAATCATCCGCAGATCTGAAAATCCATCCGGGTGGATCTGATCTGCAGATGAATGTCTGTTAAACAAGGTGTGTATGATGATCTGCAGATGAATGTCAGTTAAATCATGTGTGTATGATGATCTGCAGATCTCATAGACTATGAATGCAATTTGCAGGAACGGATCTTTGGCAGGAACAGATCTTTTGCAGATACTGATCTGTTGCATGTGTACAGCATCTGTGTGTGCCGCATCTTGCAAAGATTTCTGTCTGATGGGGAGTTCAGCTCCATAGAAAAGACTGTGTAGAGTATGGCTCTCATACTACATGAAGGGTGGTAAGATTGGTCCATGATCTTTCATTTCCCAAAGACTATAGTCTGATGTGTGTATGCACCTTAACCTGGGACTAGGGATGATCAATAAGATGCAAATTGTTCTGAAATTATGCAAATTTGTATGCAAATATATGCAGTTTGAAAATGGACCAATCAATTTAAACCCAGGTTTAAAATGATTGGTCCATATTCAAGCTGCATACATTTGCATAAAAAAATTGCATACATTTGCATCAACTCAGTACAATTTACATATCTGTGATCATCCCTACCTGGGACCTTATGCAATTAACTTTTTCTCATGAGTTGTCTCCTAGGAGATAATTTTCATCTTGTCATTTTACAATTAAAAAGTACCTACAAGCTGGTGAATTTTTTTTTAATCTTTTTTTTTTTTGGAGGGGGGTGGGGGGAGTATTTCCTTGTTTGCTGGTGGTTTAAAAGGCATGTTATCACAAGGGCCCATATGTAATTAACTTTTCTCCTAAGTTATGATTTCACAACTTGAAAATAAAATAACTTTTAGTGTTATATTAAATGGAAAAATTAAAGTTGGGACATGTGTCAACTTTTGTGATATGAAGGTCATTTTTAATTCGCCAAGTACCAGGATGCCAGCACTGAATGGATATGAACTCATTAAAAATGCTCTTTTTAAAAATACGGGAAAAGAGATAAAGATTTGGGGAAATATTTTTTTTATGAATGTTCCTAAAGCTTAGCTAGCTTAGCTGTGTAACCTTATATTTTATTTATTTAGTTGTGTTATTTTTTTTTTTAATCAAAGGATAAGAAAAGAAAGTCTTTGATATAAGGGTAGAAAATTGCTTCTCGTATGCAGCTCTGACATCATCCCAGATATTGTAAGAAAATGCTGATTATGGCAAACTGAGCCATTTGCTGAACATCTTCCAGAAATATTGGCACAAGAGAAGAAAAATGCAATATTTATTACCTCCAGGCTCACTTTCAACCCTTTCTGGATCATCCTCTGGCCAAGAATGGAGAGCACTCAAATTAACTACCTCTATCAATTTCACACCAAAAATGACACACAAAATTTTTCTAAAGGGAAACAGCCGAGGAAATGAAATGTGTAACGGTGACTTTCTGCAACTAGACTCTGCACACAAGTCAAACTGGAAGGACGTTCTCCCCATATGATGGAGCAGAATGTTCTATATACGCAGATAGGCACCCAGTATAGTAAGTTAGAACTCTTTACTGAAGAAAAACATGCAGAGAAAAACCATACCCAACCATCAGATAATGCAGCTTAGGGCTGGTGCACACCTTGGACTTGATTCACTAAACTGTGATAACTGATATCACGGTCACTCTAGCGTTTTGCATGCATTATAACGCGTGTAACATTTTTCGCTTGCAATCACAAATTTTCACACAAAAACGGCCGTGTTTTTGCATGAAAATTTGCATTTGCGCCCAAAAATTTGTGCGTTCAAAACGCTAGTGCGACCGTGATATCAATTATCACGTTTTAATGAATCAAGCCCCTAGAGTGCTTCTGAGCGCTTTTTTAAAATGCTAGCGCTTTCAAAAGCACTTGGCTAATGTTTCTCTATAGGATGGATCCCACCAGTTCGATGTGATTTTACCCAAAAAGTAAATGTGGGTCCTGCAGCATTTCTGAGGCAATTCAGCCTCGAACCAGAGCTAATGGAAACAAAAGCTATTATACGTACATACCAGGGCTTCCTCCAGCCCCATACGCACGGATCGCTCCCACGCCGCCGTCCAGCGCTGCCCGCATCTAGGAGAACCGGCACCCTGCTTTGCCGCCAGTCGGAGCCAGTCTAGCGTAGCAGAGGTGCGCTCTTTGCGTATCTCTGCAGCAGTGTATGGAGAGATACGTAGAGGGCACACTTCTCCTGCATAGTGCGGCTCCGATGACATCAGCGACGGGAGCCGGTTCTCCTAGATGCGGGAAGCGGTGGATGGCGGCTTGGGAGTGATCCGTGCGTATGGGGCTGGAGGAAGCCCCAGGTATGTATAATAGCTTTTTTTTCCATTCGCTCTGGTTCCCTTTAAGTATAGCAAAGTGGAAAATCGCTCTGAAAAGCGCTAGATCAGAGCGATTTCCCAAGTGTATTTGAAATATAACCAGTACACTTTCAGCTTTACTGTACATAAAAAAAAATGCTACACAAAAACGCTCCAAAAATCGCTAAGTATAAATAGAAAATCACTAGGCACATGCCTAGAATCGCTTAGAAAAATCACTTCTAAAAGTGCTGAGCATTTGCGATTACGCTAGCGCTTTCAGTTGTGCACCAGTCCTCACTTAGAACAGAGAGGAAACCAGAATGAATACAGGAAATTCCAATGCCATAGAGATCATTGCAGCACTTTATATTTAACAGTGACATCTTGTGGTTGCTTTACTCTACTGCAGTTTAGGTAATTCTGCTGCTACTGTCGAAACCATCTTCCTCACAAAACAAAGTGATCTTTGTAATATTTCATACAATCCTAAATTTTAAAACAACGTAATGTAAATACTTTTGATTTATGTTGTTCTAAGCACAATAAATAAGCACACAAAAAAAGTTAACGAAAGGCAACAGAATGCTCAGATCACATAAACACTCAGTTAGTTCTGTAGGAAAGACAGAGTAAGTATATCTTTATTAAAGGACAACTGTAGTGAGAAGGATATGGATCGCTGTCATATATATTTCCTTTTAAACAATCCCAGTTACCTGGCAGCCCTGATGATCTATTTGGCTGCAGTAGTATCTGGATTACACACCTGAAACAAGCATGCAGCTAATCCAATCAGATCTGACAACTATGTCAGTAACACCTGATCTGCTGAATGCTTGGTAGAGGATCAGCACGATAGCCAGGCATCGGGTATTGCTTAAAAGAAAATAAATATGGCAGCATCCATATTTCTCTTGCTTTAGATTTGCTTTAATGTAAGCATTTTTAAAATGTAATATACAACTTTACATCATTGAAAATACACCTTAAAGGGTACCTGAGCTGAGATAAACCTGTGCATGTACAGTGGCAAGCATACAAATAAGTAGGCTGTTCCCTTTTTCTTTTTTTCTGCCTGAATGAGTTAGAACATGCAAGTGAAAGTTTCTCTCTAGCTTGGACCTAGTCAGACTATACCGTAACCCTCACTGATAAGGAATTACAGCTATAGAACTGTTGCCTGGAAGAGAACAGCTTCTGAGTGGTAAAACGGGTCAATAGTTCATATTGTGACTTTAAAGAGACACTGAAGTAAAAAAAAAAGTAATTTGTTGGAGGATAGATACGATTGTTTATCTCATGAATTTATTTGGAGCATTTTGGAGTAAAGGCAGACTAAGAGTCATGTGGTTTGGCAGGGGGCATGGCCAAATCCTGTAAAACTGTACTATTTGGTGGGTGGCAGACCTATTGTCACTGCAGTTTGTACTCCTATACAAGGATGCACACGTGAAGACAAGCATGGTGGTATGGCTTTATAGAATTGCACTCCAACACAGAGATGGGTGTAATGGGGCCCTAGGCAAGGTAGTAGATTTGGAGCCCCCTTGTGCTCCTTTTGATAAGCTAAAGTGGATAGAGGTCAAATAAGGTGGCAGATGGGCCCCTTGGCACCCACTAGGCCACAAGCACCTGCCTAGGTTGCCTGGTGAATGATAATACTCTGGCCTCACCCTTTGTGGGCACTGCATCCAGACTGGCTCTGGTTCACCATATGAGAAATAGAGATGGCCTAAACGGTTTGCCGGCGGACAGTTCCAGGCAAATTAAAGGTGGTCCTGTCCACGCCCGCCTCCTATACCTCATCATTGGGCTAAACTTTGACCTTCCCTACTTCACAGTCAGCAGACACATGGTAGCCAATCAGGGTGCACTCCCCCATGGACCCCCGCCCCCCCTATAAAAATGCAGCAGCGCCGGCCATGTTCTCAGTCTCCGGCTGCTGCTTTAAGGGGCCCATAAACCTAACGATTTTCCCGCCGATATACAGCAGATTCGATCACTGTGATCGAATCTGCTGTGAAATTGTTTCACAAACACTGACAGAACGATCAATTTCCATCTGAAATCAATCGTTACCGTCGATTCCGGTCGATCCGTCCGTGCGGAAGATTTTGCTCGATCGACAGCGGGTCAGGAGTGCATCGATAACGGCATTTGAATGCCCGACGACCGACGCAATACAGCGGCAATACATTACCTGCTGTGCCAGCACGAGTCCCCGGTCTCTGCTGTCTTCTTCTCTGCTGGGCTCCAGCAGGCTTCACTGAACTTCCTGTCCCGGCAGGAAGATTAAACAGTAGAGCGCCCTCTACTGTTTAAACTTCCCCGGACAGAAAGAAGTGAAGCCTGCCGGAGTCCAGCAGGGAAGGAGCAGTGGTGACAGCGGGGATATGCGCCGGCCGGATAAGGTAATGTATGCAGGGCGGAGGCGGCTGTGGCAGCTTCACAGATTGTGATCGGTTTCATGCTGAAATCGATTCACAATCTGTTTGCAGTAAAGGCAGCCATACAATCCCTCTCTAATCAGAGAGGGATCTATCTGTTGGTCGATCTGATGGCAAATCGACCAGTGTATGGCCACCTTTAGTGAGAGGAAGGGAGAGATTGCTGCAGAGACAGGGACAGTTAGCTAGGCTGTTATTTATTGTTGAAAGCAACCCCTAAAAAGTAATTTTGAGTGCTAATGTTGTTCTGTGTGTGTGTGTGTGTGTGACACACTGGATACAGCCCACAGTCCGCGCTGAGCCTTGCAGTCCATTTGCTGAGCCTTGCAGTTCTCCAGTATCCTGTTCTATCTTTATTAAAAGCCAGTACATTATCATTAGCAGTGCATAGCTTCCAACTGTATTTGTGATTCAACTTACTATAGGATAACTCTCTGTGTGGGTGACACACTGACTGCATACAGCCCACAGTCAACACAGTCATTTGCTGGGCCTTGCAGTTCTTTAGTATCCTGTTTTATCTTTATTACAAGCCAGCACACTATCATTAGCAGTGCATAGCTTCCAACTGTATTCGTGATTGAACGTACTAAAGGATATCTCTCTGTGTTTGTGACACACTGCATACAGCCCACAGTCCATGCAGTCATTTGCTGGGCCTTGTAGTTCTCCAGTATCCTGTTCTATCTTTATTACAAGCCAGCACACTATCATTAGCAAAAAGGAACTTCAGCGCAGCAGGAGGCATTGTCACTGACAAGAGAAGTCGCCAAGCTCAAAAAAAGTGTTCAGTACCTCACCTTTATTAAAATGAATGAGGCATGGATCCCGGGGAGCTACTGCCCGCCCGAAGACTAAGTCAGTCTCCACACAGCATCTCTGCCTGCCGCCCGCTTGACTGCCTTCTCCGCCACCACCGACAGGGTCAAGGACTCCAGACGGATCCTGAATGTTTAAGGCTGCTGCTAGCAGCGGCCGCTACCAGAAATAATCATTTTTTCTGGTGCGTGTACATGCCTGCCTAATTGTTCTGGCTGCACTGTAGCTGCAACAACAACAAAACAAAAGGCATGTACATGTGGCAATTCCCCTTCGTGATCGTTACCTTGTTGCGGTGAAGGCGCTTGTGTATCACAATGAAGCAATAACCTATATGAGTTTGTTGGGGGCACACCCAAGATAATAAGGTCGTTGCTTCATTGTGGACAGACCAAATTTGATCAGCTGGACAGTCACTGTTGTTCTCTCATTGAACTACCTCAGCCCGACCATATGGGCTGGAAAACTGCCATCACCTGTCCTCTCGCCAATGTGCGCACCAGTATGGCCATCACTACACAAACATTGCCATTGAGGACTGACATGTATGTCCTGAGAGTGTCAACTAATGACAACCTTTTACAGCTGGTTGCAGTGCATTAAACAGTAAGTTTGATGTGTCAGTGTGAAGCAGTACACTACTTACACTAGTCCGAAGGACTTTTGGCATGTAGCCCACTCTGTCATGTCCCCCTCCAGATATTAGACCCCTTGAACCAACTTTTCCATCACTTTTGTGGCCAGAAATTGTCCCTGTATGTTTAAAAATTGGCCTGCCCATTGAAGTCTATGGCAGCTCGTGTGAGTTTGAACTTTTGCGGAAGTTCGCGTTCGCGGTTTGTGAACCCAAAATCTGATGTTCGGGCCATCTCTAAAGAGAAACATATCAAAATCATACATTTCCTTCTCCCTCATAGAAACATTTTTACTACTTCTCCCTGATGAAAATAACTAGGATGAAAAGTCATTACATTGGCATGTCAGATACCAATATACTCATCTGAATTGAGGCTATACGAGCTGGCCAGACCTCACATCAGGGATCAGAGCGAGTGCTCCTCAAACAGCCAAAAATGCAGAACATTAATTCACAATTAGGCCGTCTTAAATTCCCTTGCTTTCAATCCACTCTCTTTGCTTTTGCTGCACGAGATCTGCGCTCTGGAGAAAATCCAAGACAGCCTCAGATTATCAGTAGGCAATTTAATTTTCTCTTTTAATGTTTGAAAAAAAGGGAAGATTGAAGACAGATTCAAACTGGTAGCTCTCCTCCAGCCGGGGGCTATATATACAGTGATGGAAGCGAACCTACGCGCCGAACTGACAGCAAAGCGCAGGCACAGAAGACCGGAGCGGCCTGCAGAAAGGGAAGACTCCGCAGCACGTTCGCGATGCCACTTAATATTCTGATGTGGGTGAAACATATTGATTTTGTCTCTCCCAGCATGCCTTGTTCAGCCACGCCCCCCTTCTGTATTACAGACGTTATTAACCAGTCAACTGCTGGACAGAAAAAGGCAGACAGAAGAACACAGAGCTGTTAGGTGATTTTGCAAGTCAGCTAGCCGCAGTACATTTAGTTTTCCCAAAAATAAATATGAGATACAAACTGATCTCCATACAGTATGTTGAGACAGGATCTCCAGACTTGCTGTTGATTGAGACAGCGGTACTTTGAAGCAGGTCATCCTCCCCACCAGAGAGGGATTAAAGTGTAATGGGGCCCTAGTCAAGTTATTAGATTTGGGGCCCCCTTGTGGTCCTTTTGGTAAGCTGAAGTGGAGAGAGGTCAAAGGAGGCAGTAGGTGGGCCCCTTGACACCCACTAAGCCCCATTCCCCTCCCTAAGTTGCCTGAAGGATGATCCTGCTTTGGTCCCCACCCATAGTTACTTGTAAGAGAGAGGTTGCGTGGAAGTCATGGGTGATTTTTGCAGCTGTGTTGCCTGGTTTAGGTGGCAATACACAACCAAAGCTAGTGCCCAGTGAACACAACAGTAGATGTGTATTAGTAAGCGGTTATGTTTGGAGAGGGTTAGCGGGTAGGAAGAGAATCTATGTCGTTATTAAAAAGGATCCGTAATGACATATAGTCGAATACAATACATTATTCAGGATACCCACTTATACATTAAACATCCTGATAAAAGTCAATGGGAACCGTATTCTGAAAGAAAAAAGCCAGATACTTACTTAAAGCGGACCCAAACCAAACATATTTTTTTAATTCAAAATATTTAGTTGCACCACTCTGACACATACAAAGATAAACACTCCTTCAAGCCTATGAGCATTTCAGTGCATGCTTTTCTGCTTTTCACCCTTCTCTTTTCATAACTAGGGTTATACAGGTGGCAGCCATTAGCAATTCCTCCTTTGCCGGACACCATCTACTCCACCAGTCTGCCGGATTCTGTCCCGGCAATATGAAAGGAAGGGAGGGGTTCCTCCAATAAATGTAAAATATTTTATATTTGTCATCATGCAGCTGAAAAAAGGCTGCTATTTATTATTATAATTTAGAAAATAGATTTTATTTCTGAAATCTTGTATTTTTAATTTGGGTCCACTTTAAGGAGAGGGAGGACTCCTGGTCCTGTATGTAGCCCCCACCCTCCCAGTGGGTCTTAGCCTAGGCTCTTTATTATGCCTAATCCCCCCACCCCCTCAGAAAATAACATTCCACAGAGACCACTTGCCAGTACTAAAGATGTAGCTGCCTGTGATACATTTCAGAATGTAAATTAGGGAGGGGAAAGATTTTACAATGGGCAAACACTGACTACAGTTCCTCTTTAAAGAGGAACTGTCGCAAAATCTTAAAAATTTAAAGGGACTCCGAGCAGTGCAGAAACTATGGAAAGTTGCATACCATTTTGAAGCTCTCTTTCTCCTCTTTCCAACAATATATAAACCGCCACCCTACGCCTTTTAGGTCGCGGCAAAAGCGATTTCAATCACAAAAATAACGAAAACTAAAAGGCGTAGGGCGGCAGTTTATGTGTCGTTGGAAAGAGGAGAAAGAGAGCTTCAAAATGGTATGCATCTTTCCATAGTTGCTTCTATTACACAGGACGACACTTTCCCCAGTGTCAGCGGCTCCATTCAGTTGCCGACTTTGGGGTAGCGGTTTATATATCGTTGGAAAGAGGAGAAAGAGAGCTTCAAAATGGTATGCAACTTTCCATAGTTTCTGCACTGCTCGGAGTGCCTTTAAAACACATACAAATAAGAAGTACATTTCTCCCAGAGTAAAATGAGCCATAAATAACTTCTCTCCTATATTGCTGCCACTTACAGTAGGTAGTTGAAATCTAACATTACCGACAGGTTTTGGGCTAGTCCATCTCTTCATAAAGGATTCTCAGCATGTATATAAATCTTTTTCAGGGAATGTCTGTATAAAAATGCTGGCCAGCCTCCCTGCTTGCTGTACACTATTTTGACAGTTGGACGGAGCAACTGCCCAGGTGCGTAGCAATAGCCAAAGCAGCCATAGCAGCTGCTATGGGGCCCTGGAGCAGAGGGGGCCCAAGTGGCACATCATTGTGTTCACTATTACCTTTCTTGCTTTCCTCCACGCTCTAACTTTATCTCAGTTCCCATGGACTATATGCAGTGTAGATTGCATTAGAATGTAAATTGCTCAGTTAACTTTTATCCATAGGATAGGGGCAGGCAGCATTACTCAAAAGTGCCTACATCTGCTGGTCCTATGAATGTTTTGCTATGGGGCCCCATAATCTCTAGCTACACCACTGCAACTGCCATTCACTAAGTGCTTTTAAAAATAAAGAAAACCATGAGAACCCCCCTATGAGAAGATGGGCTAGTCCAAAATCTGTCGGTAATGACAGATTTCTACTAGTTACTGAAAGTGACAGCAACATAGGAGAAAAGTTATTTATGGCTCATTTTACTCTGGGAGAAATGTACTTCTTATTTGTACATGTTTTAAATTTTAAGAGTTTCGCGACAGTTCCTCTTTAAGTTTAGAAAACTAAAGTTATGCATTATAAACTTGTTCACATTAGTGGAGTAGTGGGTGGGCAGTTAGGGTTCAGCATCAGGGAAGGGAATAATATTGCCGGGGGGGGGGAGGGGGGAGGCTGGACTTTAGAGGTGTAGCTAGAGACTATGGGGCCCCATAGAAACATTTTCATGGGGCCCTCAGATCTAGGAACTCTTGAGCAATGCCACCTGCCACTACCTTATGGATATAAGTTAACTGGGCAATTTACATTTACATGCAGTGTATACTGTGTACAATACATGGGCACAGAGTGTAGAGAAACAAAGGAAATTTAATACTGAAAACATCAAGTACCACTTGGGCCCCCTCTTCTCCAGGGCCCCATAGCTGTTGCTATAATTGCTATGGCTATTGCTTCATCCCAGAGTCATAACAGCACCCCTCTGGGCCTCCCAGAAAACAGATCATCATAGGATCCCCTGCACTGCAGCACAACTCCAAGCTTGGGGCCACAAAGGCCATGGCTTTGGACACCAGGAAGCAAGGGGCGGGCAGTGACCTGGCACACTAAGGCAGTTAAACTGCCAAACATGTAAACCCAGCAGTCCACAGCCAGCCTGCTTCACAGGGGCAAGCAGTAGAACATTCCCCCAAGCACAGCTCAGAATGAGGGAAGCACAGAACCAGGTAAGTACACTGGATGGTGGAAGCACAAGATGAGAGCAGAGGACCAAGGGAACAAACAGGACAGGAGGAGCACACATGGTGATGGTGGTGGTGCACTGGACGGGGTGGTTGTGGGGGAGGCGGGGTTGGTGACAGTGGGCCTTGGGCGGTACAATGTCCAAATCCGGCCCTGCTCCTCCTCCCTTCCTTCTTGCAGAGGAAAAGTGCAGCGGAGCACTTTGGAATAATATTTGCTTGCTGTTGGATCGTAACTTCTCCTCCCGAGTGTCAGCAGTCTGGCTCTGTTGCATGGCCACCTATCGATGCAAGTTGTGTAACCAGGAGCCAGAAGGGGCAGCATAGAGCAAGTGGCCGCTGGGAGGAGGAGGAGATGCAATGCGAACGGGTAACTCTGCATATGGGTAGGGAAATGAAAGAGGACCCTCCCCCCAAGATCACAAGAGTTGTGGGTGCTATTGTCCTTCCCCGATGTGCAAGGCCGGCCCTAGACTTTTTGCCGCCTGAGGCAAACTTTGAAAAAAATCGGCCTCATGGGCGGACCGGCCCTGCCAATGTGATGTGACTTTCTCTATAACTTGAATTCGTTTTTTTTTTAATTTTCAGTGACTCAGGACTCTTGTATACTACATGCGATTCCGATTTGCAATTTTAATGCAATTTTACATGTAAAAAAAATAATAGAACTACATAAATAAAATATAAGGTCACTTGGAAAACATCTATATATATTTTTCTCCCCCCGGGGTGAAAGGAGGTCACCTACTTTAAAAATAAAAATCCGGTGGTTGCAGTTGAAGGCTGGTATAATTGATATAACACATTGCAGCTATTTGTGTCCGGAGTCTGGCGTGTGAACCCGGCTCTGCGAGGTCTGATCATTCTGACAGCCTTACGCTGCGCTTCAATTAATACTAGTAATTGGCTGCAAAATAGAAAGGGTAATAATCAATGGAAACGTCTGGCAGCTTAATATCTCTATATTAAATAAAATACGGGGGTTAATTTAATGAGTGCAGACCTCTCAAAAAACTCATTGCATTAAAGTTTGCTATTACAGCTAAGTGCTCCTTGGAAACTCAGAAAAGATGGGATATGATGGAAGTAAAATATAGTTTTATGGAGGGTTACATAGTGGTGACGTGAGCTCATACTGTCCTGTGGCATCATGTGCTGAACTGCAGGCTGCTGGCGCTGAGGGGATTGGTCGGCCTGAAACATGATTTGCATTGTGAACCAATTCTATTGGCGGTCAGTAATAATTATGAATTGCTCATTCCCAATCTGTTGCTCTCTCACCAGTGATCTATAGCCAATGAACAAAGAACTTTAAGTGACTTTTATGATAGCAGGATGAGGATTATCTGTACTGCTGTTGCTAGTAAGGGGTTCAGAAGGATGACTGCTGGCGTCTTCAGCATCCACCAGTTTCATCATGGAGCAGTGGAAGAGGATTCCAGTGGCAACTGTGAAGCTCCAGTGAACTCCTAATGCCTAAGACCCCCTGGTGGTGCCTAACCCTAAGACCCCCCCTGGTGGTGTCTAACCCTAAGACCCCCCCCCCCCGGTGGTGCCTAACCCTAAGACCCCCCTGGTGCTGCCTAACCCTAAGACCCCCCTGGTGGTGCTAACCCTAAGATCCCCCCCCCTGGTGGTGTCTAACCCTAAGACCCCCCCCCCCCCCCGGTGGTGCCTAACCCTAAGACCCCCCTGGTGCTGCCTAACCCTAAGACCCCCCTGGTGGTGCTAACCCTAAGATCCCCCACCCGGTGGTGCCTAAGCCTAAGAGCCCCCATGACTGTGCCAAAATAATTTTCGCATTGAAATTGCTATTTTCGATTTCAAGAAATAATCACAATATATGGCTTGTATTTTCACGTTTCCCATAAAAATGCCAAAAATTATATTTTTACAGCTAAAAATCGCGAAAAGAACACAACAATGCAGAAAACAAAAATGTTATTTTACCACAACAATTTTTACCGCAAAAGCATAAAAACCAATATTTTTACAGCGAAGAACAGAACAAATTTTCGCTCAAGAGTCGAATTTAGCGAAAAGAATTTTAGCACTTTCACTTAACATTGTTTTTTTAAAATGAATTTCAAAGCTATATATATCAAAACGCTAATTCTCAAAATGAACAATGTTGGTTGGATGGGCCCAGTGCTGGCTATCAAGAGCCTTAATGTTTTCTTTGGCACCCAATAGCCGATATTTTGCTTTTGCACCTGTGGGCCGCCCAAATAGTCCATTAGACCCAGGTGCCGGATTTTCCTGATTCCCTGGACCCCGCCTCTCTTACAAGTGTCTGTGACTGAGGCTGCTGCCTTGTTCACAGAAATTGTACTCCTACAATAACAACAGCGAGTGAGTCAGAATTCATTGGGCTCTGCAGTGCAGCATGTGACGGCTGAGCTACAGGCCAATAGACTGGCAGCGTGTACTCAGCCCCTGAGCCTAGGCCTCCCTCCAGCCTGTAAAGACGTGATTTATCGCAGTGTCTGCGCCGTGCAAAAAAATGATCTTGTTTTGGCTACTAAAAACATTATTTTAATGAGTCTATTTATTTGGTGGTGTTATTGGTGTTCTGGGTTATAAATTGACTGCAGTTTTGTGCTGTGGAGAGAGACATTAGGGCAGGTATTAACATATTACTCACCATCAGAGCTGTGTTAGAAACTGCTTGGTTACGCTCCGCCACGTTGTACAATGGATGAAAGTGACAGAAATATAAAAAAACAAAAGAAAATAAAACCTCTTCTGAAAACCGAATAAAAACTGCCGTGGGCTTTCGGACAAGTACGCAGCTTTATTATAATAAAGCATATACTGTTATATCACCCCAGCACAGAAAAACCCAATATATCCCAGAAAACAATATCACACTGGGGAACAGTGACATTTACTACGGAACATCTGTACACGGGTATTTAATTTGCCAATAATGTTATATTATCATTGCTGTGTAGAGAACAGGCCGACCACAGCACAAAGGAGGCATTATCTATCACGGACAGGCAAAAAAGAGGCACTGCTGATGTTAAAGAGAACCTGTCACAGCAGGACTCAAAGCAAAAATATAGAATATTAGTTCTGCTGTATTGTCAGTTGAGCATGTTACAGTAGAGAGTCTGGCTTGTGGTCAGGTGACTATGCAGCACTGGCATAACAATAGGGGATGCAGCCCCTGCACCTGCCCCCTCAGGGTCATTTTGGGGGGCAGGAGGGGTCGCAGCATGAGGGGAAAGTGTGGCCACACATCAGCAGGGAGGGGTTACAGTCCCCCCCCTCACCTCGGGCTCTCCCCTCAGTGCGCTCCCCTCCTGCATCAATCATCAGTGGCAGCAGGCGGAGAGCAGGAGCACATACCTCCATCCACGAGCCGGAGGTTCCGATCTCTAAGTGTCTGACGCTACTTCCTGTTTAAACATGAAGTAGTGTGAGCTACTTGCTGCGACCCTTCTGCCCCCCAAAACAGTCCTGAGCAGACCTCGGGGGAAAATCCATATTTTTGCAGGGGGGCCCATTGATTTCTAGTTACGCCGCTGCTATGCATTGGGGAGTTAGTAAGCATGCATATGGAGTGGCACTCCTGTAGCAAAGTTTGCACAAATAGTTATTACAGATCTTGCTCATTAACCCCCCTGGCGGTTTGCAAAAAATCCGCCAGGGGGCAGCAAATCTTTTTTTTTAATTTTTTTTTTTTTTTTTTCATGTAGCGAGACAAAGTCTCGCTACATGATAGCCGCTGCTCAGCGGCATCCCCCCAGCCCCTCCGATCGCCTCCGGCGATCGGAGATCAGGAGATCCCGTTCAAAGAACGGGATCTCCTGGAGGGCTTCCCCCGTCGCCATGGCGACGGGCGGGATGACGTCACCGACGTCATCGACGTCGTGACGTCAGAGGGGACTCCGATCTGCCCCATAGCGCTGCCTGGCACTGATTGGCCAGGCAGCGCACGGGGTCTGGGGGGGGGGCGGCCGCGGCGAGAGGAATTGCGGCGGATCGGCGGGTAGCGGCGGCGATCAGATGCTACACGCAGCTAGCAAAGTGCTAGCTGCGTGTAGCAAAAAAAAAATTATGCAAATCGGCCCAGCGGGGCCTGAGCGGTGCCTCCCGGCGGCATAGCCCGTGCTCAGCACGGGCTTACCGCCAGGGAGGTTAAAGAGTACCTACATTATAAATTACAGTTTGCCTTAAACCGAATAAGTTCCCAAGATATATAAAATCACACATGATAAAGTGTGATTTTCTCACCCCCAGGGTCCGTATTTCACATATAATCTTGAAATCCCCGCCCCCAGTGGGAAATTGGGCCCTGGCAGTTTTTTTCTTTCCAAACTGTAGGTGCAAGGGATGCTGGGAGATTGATGTCATAATTCCACCCCTCATGTCCATGTGATCTAATCTAGGCAGACAGACAGACATCTGAAATAAGAATTATAGCAAACAGACATGATAAGATAGGCTCATGCAGTTTCCGTCTTTTCTCTGTGCTACAGTTTGTGAAAAGAGAAGTAATTTGATCCAGGCAGGCAGACAGCAGGGGAGGGAGGGGCAGGGGAGTTAACCAGGCTGAAGAGGAGGGCACAATGCTTTCAGATTCAGGAGGAATAAGGAAGTGCTACTTACAGATATAAATGTGAGTCTGTTCTATCCAATATGATGAACCAGATGTAAACTTTATATGTCCATCTAACTGTACACAGTGCCAAGACTACATATATGTATTTCCATTCAGACCTTTTTTGGCAGGAGGTAGTCTTTAATAGAGCCTTAGTTCACACGTATTTGAATTTGCGTGTGTTTTCCCTTTTTGTGGAAATCGAATGTATTTCATTGACGCCACATTTTTTATTTTATTTTTTCTGTTCTGTGTTTTATTTATAGATGATGAAATAATCTACTAATATTCTCCGTCAGGAGATTTAACAGAGAAACGAGATCACATTGACCAGGTGACAGATTTGTAAGTTTATGATTGGTTTGTTAGGATCATGTCTCATATCTGCTTCTTGTTTTAGCCTACACGAGAAACTTCATCTCCACAACATGACCAGCCAATCACATGCTGCTTCATGAATTCTCCTTGAGGAGAGTTTCTGTGTAATAAACGAATCATCTCCACCAGTTATAGTATCTTAAAGCCTCATCTACACGGGTAGATGAGGCTCCGATCCGGCGGCTCGATTAGCCGCCGGTTCGCCTCTTCTGCGTCCCCGCGCGTGCCCGCCGCGTCCCCACTCGCCGTGCGTGCGCCGGATTCAATTCCCGCTCGTCTCTGCCGGCGCCGCTTATCTTCCGCTCAATTCCCTGCCATTGTCCCCTCACGGGGAGCGAGCAGGGAATCGGCGGTGGGGAGATCCGTCCTGTCGGATCTTATCAATCGAGTCGCATCAGCGGCTCGATTGATAAGCCACATCGCCGCCTCATCTACGCGTGTAGATGAGGCTTTAGAGTCACATGCCAAGAGCAAATAAGAAGCAGATCAAGTGTCATGTCCTGACAGGATTATCTAAATACTTGTTCCAGTTTTGCAGCCTGAAGATCTGGCCCAGACTTCCTGGAAGAAGGTTTTTTTCGAGCAGGAAGACCTGGAGTTGTGGTCACATGATGGGGGCCTTTCTACAAAAAAAGTTAATATAGCACTGTTGTTTGTTTTATGTCCATATTGTTCCATGAAAGAGTGTTGGTGGGGGTAATCCTCATAGGCTATTTATTTTCCAGGACTTTTACTTTAAGATGAGTTTGTGGAAAACTCTGCACTTGGGAAATAATGCAAATGTATTACTGCAAGCTGAAAATGAACAAAGTATATCGGAATAAAGGCACATTAATCAACTTTGTAATTTTCTCTCTGGTGCTTTCCCAGTAATGTTGTGCATTTTCCCCCCTAATAAATGAGATGTGTGATCAATCTAGTTTCAATCAATATCAATTTGTCTTTCAGATCTCATCAAGTGGCAAATGTGAAAACTTACCAGAAAGCATTATGGGAGGTTTCGGAATAGACATTTTTCACCCATCTCTACTCCTAGAATAACTCAAATTGCGATGAACAAAAACTCAGGATTATGCTGATTTTCCTAAAGTGGACCTGAAAGGATTTAATGAGGAAGGGGTGCCATTTTTGAAGTTTATCCTTTTCATTGCTAAAGCAGCCTTTTTGTACTTTTAATGTTATTAACCGTTTAGCAGCTAATTTATATAGAGGCATGCAAGTGCTCCTGGCCAATTTATTGTAGCACATTTTTTTTCTTATTTGTTAAATGTTCCCGCTTCTAATTAGTAATGCTGTAATGCGTATTTATGGCCACTTGCCACTAGGGGGCAGTGAGACAATAACAGAGAACTTCTGCTTTCAGTTTCTATATATTCTGCTAGTAGAGAGAGATCAAAGCATTCCAAGAATTTACAGCACACCGAGTTCTGCCGATTGAGGTCAAGAGCAGTGCATTTATCTCAAATGAGGTGGCTCTGTTAAAGTTGCTAATGGGTTAACAATCACGTTTCCATTTTTTGTTTCAACAAGCTACAATTTTCTAAAATGTTCCCCACATACCTCTTTTCTCATATGACTAATTTACAGCAGAGAGCAGAAAGTAAATTCTTGGCATCCCTTGTCACCATGCTTAAATTTACTGGGATCAGCCAGGAAAACTAGCACAGATAAAAGGGATGCTTTTTGCATAACTTTTACTACTAAAGTGGTTATAGCAGACTTATGCACCCATGTTGCATTTTCCATTGGGTATTGCAACAGTTGCTGACAAGATATTCACACAGTAAAAGGAAATATTGTTTGTTAAAGTAAACCTACACTGTTCTGGGGAAAATTAAAAATCAGGTACCAAAACTGTACATTAAAAAAAAAAATCTGCTTTTTTATAACATCTTCCCTTCTATGGTGTGTTGTACAAACTATGTTATTTATTTATTGTTGTTTTTATTTTTCTGTTTGAATTTGATGGACAGATGTGTTTGTTTAACCAAACTATCAATAACTATGATATTCCCCATGCATTCTGCCTCTGCCTATGCTTTGAAACTGTGCATGCATAATGTACATGTTACAGATAGCCTCGCTCTACCACAATGTTCCTGGGAGATTTACATTAATATTTTTGCCTGGGCAAAGGCTGACACTCCAGAGATGATTTATACTAATAACATCCTATATTTTGGAACAATTCATACTGCTACTGTATGTTATTACAATGTTTTCTCAGGAAAGTGATGTTGTAGTTTTTAATAGATCCTTTAATACATCATTGTAATCTAAACAGGTGGAGTTAGTTTTTCAATTACATGAAACTCTAAGTCCAAGTCTACTTATAGGTCAGCCTCCTCCTGATACAGGGCTAGGTACATGATAGGTCAATGGTACATCTTCTTAAAGATGTTGAAGGAGGGGGCTGCCCTAATGGGTGGAGGTAGGGAGTTCCATAGTGTTGGAGCAGCTCTTGAGAAGTCCTGGAGGCGTGCAATGGACTGGGTGATGCGGGGGGTGGTCAGGCGAAGTTCATTCGAGGAGCGGAGTGAGCGGCTAGGTGTGTACCTCTGAGTAAGATTGAAAATGTAGGTTGGACAGATTTTGTGGACAGATTTGTAGGTCAGGCACAGTATCTTGAATCTGATTCTGGACAGGATAGGAAGCCAGTGGAGGGATTCATGGAGGGGAGCCGCCGTGGTGGAGCAATGGGCGAAGTGAATAATTCTGGCTGCCGCATTCATGATGGACTGCAGCGGGGTATTCGGGTCATAGGGAGACCAGACAGAACGGCAATGCAGTAGTCAAGGCGGGAAATTATGAGGGCATGGATGAGGAGTTTGGTGGTGGCAGAGGTCAGGAAAGGGCGAATCTTGCAGATGTTGCGAAGGTGGAAGTTGCAGGACTTTGTGAAGTTTTGTATGTACTATATCCTCTTCTCTAAACCAAGTGTGCCTAACGCTAACCGGTGCCTTCTAACTTGCAGTCAGCCACCCTCTAACATACTCACCTTCTGGAGGTCAATGATGTAAGCTGGAAAAAGATCCCACTCTAAGAAGATCAAAGCTGAAATTGACACACCTATCTTACAGGACATTGGACACTGCATATGGTCCTGCTCTGATCTTCTTAGAGCCTTTTTAGCCAGTGATGGGAGTTCTGTTTACCTGAACAGGGCAAACTCAGTGGCAAAAAGACCATGAGCGAGAATTGGTGTGCCAACATCACTGCTTCAAAAAGAGTGGAGAACTTCAAACAACCTTCCGGGAGAAAGTACCGACTAGAACAACCTTCCTTTGGTGCTTCCTCCTGAGATGCAACCTCTCAATGCTAATCAGAGCATTTTCTTAAAGCAGGTGTACTTAAATGCAGAATTATCTTTATGCAAAAGAGGACCCATCTCAGTTGAAAGCCTTGCCACTGCTTTAATCAATATTTTCTCATGCCATAAAAACAGTTTGACTCCATCACGATAAAGAGGTGTTACTTGCTAATGCGGGTAATTAACTGCACAAACAAGGATATTAAAATGTGCACTCGAAATCAAGCTCTTTGTGAACAAAGCGGGTGATGAAAAGATAAAGTGGGAATTGATGTAAACCTTTGTGAGCTTACGTCTCCCGATGAAGATCTGAAGGGAGAGAGGAAGAGAGAGAGACACACACAAAGGGAGAGGGAGGAAAACTAACATACACACTCCGGGGGCTCCTAGAAAGATTACCTGAGCTAGAGCGCTCGCTGAATAATTCATTTAGGTTATTTGAGCCATTCACTTTCCAGAAAGCAAACTGTTTGTGAAACATGTAAATCATGCTGTGTTTGGCCCAACGTCCTCGGGTCCTCCCAGCAGGATTATTGCTGACTCCACGCAGTGGTCCTTCCATTCCTGGGCGCTTTATGACTAGCATATATCACAACCTATATTACCGACATTGACTCACATGACAGTAAAGAAAAAAAATAACACTGGAGGCCAAGAGGCCTCTCTTAAAAGGATTAATGGGGCTGAGAACCAAATGCAATTTATTTAATGGTTCACTCCCACTGGAACGCCACATTTGGAAGTAGGATGTTATTCGGTCAAAGAGATGTTTAACCCTTTTATATGGTGTTGCAAAAAGAAGGCTGTGAACCGATTTTGAGACTGTAAAGGTATCTTAGCAGATCCTGGTTTCAATTTGCTGAAAGGGCTTCCATGTTTGGGAAGTTAAGAGCCCCCCCCCCCCCCTCCCCTGCTCCCTTTTTGCTGCCATTATCCAGGGTTGGTATAAAGTTCATCAAGTTTGCCTTATCTTATCTGTTTGAAGAACAGTGTACCCATCCTTCCTCTGCCTAATGCTGAATGGGTTTATTTGATCTCACTTCTGGGCAATTAAGTCTAATTAGAAGAGTCCTTCTCTGCCTTCTATTTTCTGTGGCTTGTGGACAGCTTGTGGATAGAGGATGTAGAGGAAGTAGAAGAATACTACCTGTAATTAACCCTTAAATGTAAAAAGGTAAAATTAAAGTTTTATAAATGAGCCACATTTTAGCATGCATTTTTAATGTGGTATTGAGCTTCCCTGGGACTTAAAATTATGCTTGATTCCCTTTAATGCTTTATTTTCCATAGAAAGACTTACCAGTAATCTACTTGTATATATGTCTGTCTGTCTTCCTGATGTGTCTCTATCCTTGCCCTCTCACTTTCCACAACTTAACATGAGTGTAGCAAAAATGATTGGTCCTCTGCTACCTCAATCCACCTTCTTTCCCGAGAAAGCAATACATGTCTATAATGTCCCAATAATAACCCCAGCTCTCTAAACAGTCTGCTTAAGAACAATCATTGACCACACATTCTCATTTTGTACCGCACATCCACTCACTAACCACTATCTGTCATCTATCTCTTAAAAGCCTATTCCAGGTCTATCCCTTCAAGTGACAGTTTTAATGCAACTTAGATATGGATAATAGTTGCGCCAATAGTCCAACACATATATTCCAATCCGTGGACCCTTGAAGGTAAAAGCACAGCAGAGGAGACCCCCTCATGGTGAGTATTACCTCAACAGTACACCCTTGTGCTTACACACGCTGGGTGAGGGAATATAAACTGTCACCAAGGGTTTGTGGAGATCACACGCCCCCCCTTTATACCCCTGCTCACCGGATAGATTCTTTTCAATTCTGCATATCAAATAAATCCGTGCTGCTATATCCTAAAAACACCAAAAAGCCTCTCATAGCATAAAACCGCTTAAATAGGCACCCAATGGCCCCCAAGTTAAAACTGCATACATAAAAAATGCTTGCACCATAGCATATCACAATAGCACTTCGCCGCCGGTACCGGTCACCTCTCACATGCCCAGGCCAGGAGCATGCAGTTTTATATACTAGTCACTGCATACCTGTTCACTGTACCTGTGTGTGACAGATGCACAAAGTATTGATACCAGTCCGTGCATACCTGTTCACTGTACCTGTGTGACAGCACACAGTTTTATATATCAGTCACTGCATACACAACAGTCACTGTTGTTCTATCATTGAGCTACCTCAGCTTGGCGACCATATGGGCTTGAAAACCGCCACGGCCAACACTCTCGCCGTGGTGCGCACCAGTCCAGCACAGCCATCACTACACAAACAGCTGTTTGCAGTGCGTTACACAGTGAGTTTGGTGTGTCAGTGTGAAGCAGTACACTAATTACACTCCCTGATTGATGTATACACACGCAAGATGTTTTAAAGCACTTTATTCCTCCAATTTAGCATTGAATGTGATTTCTGCCCTTAACCTGTTGCCGCCCACATCACGCCATTGGGAGTGGCCGCGGCGGCAGCCCCAGGACCGCCTAACGCCAATTGGCGTAAAGTCCTGGGGCTGTTTTTTGCAGGAGATCGCGCGCAGGGTGCGCACGCATCTCCTGCTTGGTGGGCAATTTTTTGAGATAGTGGTCCTTTAAAAATAAAAGGTAAAAGGGAGGTACTACGCTTGGTCCACCTTCCCCAGTCAGTGTTCTCTTCTTTGTATTTCAGAACAGCCAGCTTATTTAGACAGTGCAGCCAATAAGCCGTGTCTACTTGCGGCATGTCCTATAAAGCAGAGTACATATTACGTTTTGCAGAACCAAGCTGTCTTACCAATATATCAGTTGAAGAAAAAAAAGCACCATAAAAACACATATTGAAAATCTCACTTCCAGCCAAAGTAAAAGAGACATTATAAGGTCATTAAGGATTATATAGGCTCAGCATATCAGAGGCGGCCGCCACATCGGGAAAGTGGCCCTGGATATAAAATCCCACTTAGAATTTAAATCCTGTTATAGAGAAATTATTCATTCTCCTCCGAGGGCCGGGGGGAGAATATCAAAACCAGTAAGTAATATAGTACACAGCACTTGAAGTGTAATGCAGGCGGCAGAATGATGAGATTCATTGCTCCTCTCTCTTTCTTGCAAATGTAACTTCAATGTTTGGCTGTAAGAGCACCTGTTCCACAACATGGAAATCTTCCCACCATTTGTAATTGTTGAACAGCACTGGCCAACTGGATTCCTCAACAGGAAGGAATCCCACTGACCAATCAGATTCTTTTGCAGGAAGGAATCGCACTGACCAATCGGATTCCTCAGCAGGAAGGAATCGCACTGACCAATCAGATTCCTAAGCAGGAAGGAATCCCACTGACCAATCAGATTCCTCGGCTGGAAGGAATCACACCTAACAATAGGATTCCTCAATAGGGATGCTCATTCGGATTCCGCGGAAATGCAATTTCCGAAATTCCGATCGGAAATTGCATTTCCGCATCAAAATGCGGAAATCGGTAATGCAAGTGCGGTAGGCGGATTTCCGCCAGAAATCGCGGAAATTTCTGCCGATATTAACATCGATTTTCTCAAAAACTATAAGTTCTTTTTGAAAACTTGTTTTGCATCTTGTTCACAAGATGCTGTTTAATAAATCCTGAAAATTTGGTGTTTCTTGGACTTACGGGGGCTTTGCTATTAACGACTAAAGTCGGCTGATTTTTACTGTAATGTAAAATGCAGAAAATCTGCATTTGCCTATTTTCTGCATTTTACATTACAGTAAAAATCCGCCGACTTTAGCGGTTAATAGCAAAGCCCTCGTAAGTCCTAGAAACACCACATTTTCAGGGTTTATTAAACAGATCTTGTGAACAAGATGCAAAAAAAGTTTTCAAAAAGACCTTATAGTTTTTGAGAAAATCGATGATAAAGTCGGGCAGAATGCAGAAATTGGTAGCGGAAAGCGCAATCGGTAATTGGCAATGGCGGAATGCGGATTTACCGCGGAATCGGAAATTGGCATTCCGACCATCCCTATTCCTCAACAGGAAGGAATCCCACTGAACAATAGGATTACTCAGTAGCAAGGAATCCTATTGGTTAGTGCATGAACCAATAGGAAACACCGAAGGCAAATTCAAAGATCTTTTTGCTAGGGTTCCTTGTAAAGAAGAAAGAGAGATGGAAACCCTAAAGAAAAGCTTCTTTGAATCTACAGTTGAAGCATTTCATTGGTCCTTTAATCAGGTAACCCTCCGCAGTAAGGTGTATTTTTAGTTCAATCAATGGACCAGTGGGCAGTCTTTTTTTTCAGAATTACCTTCTCCCCTTTATTGTAATTACGTAGGAACGAAACATTACCCTCTTTACCTGGAAGGGAGCACATCTGGGGTACCTCAAGCCCCTTTTATACTTGCCTTGCAAGTGTGCAAGGCAATGGGGCGTGGCACACTTACTGGGTTGCGCCAGGTTGTGCCAGAAGTTCCCAGTTGGCCGCTGACCAACCGTAAAGTCAACAGCGCATTACCACAGCAATGCTGGAATGCATGTAAGTCAATGGGCAACACAGGGATTTTAAATTTGTTGGCGGCAGCGGTGTGGCGTGCATGCTCGGAACGGTGTGATTAGTTGTACGAAAAATAATCCTCCCCCTTCATAGCACTAAACAGAAATGCTCGGCTGATCTGTGCGCAGGAGGTTGTTGGTTTTTTCAGCAACAGCCACCAACAGCAGTGCTTGGCTTGTGCCTGCTCTCACAGCAGCCCTCTCATATCTCCATCAGGCTTAATAATATCAACACAGGTGGACATCCTAATCCCTGCCATATTCCGTATTTCCTCAGAAGACAGCAATATTTTGGTCTGTATCTGTGTTTGTTTGGATTGGATTGCTACAAAGGGTAATTGTTCCATCTATTGTGAGCAAACACTGCCTGGGACCTGCTTAAAATTCCATTCACTGACTAAACCATCTGTTTGTGCTTTTAAAAGGAAATTATGCCCTATTTATCAGTGCAGTTACATTCATTTTATCTTTAAATGAATTCAGAAAAACATATGGGCCTGGGTTGTTGTTGTTTTTTTAATAGCAAGTCTTCCTTTTTTTGGTAGTTTTTAATATACTTTCAAGTGCAGCTCAGATAAAAGGTGAGCAGGAAACAAATAAGAATACCGGTAGTCTGATACAAAGGAACTTTAGATCAATGAGAAGAGAATTGAGTTTTATGTAAACAATCTGCAAAACTTCAATGACTAAAATAACTAAATCCTTGTAAACACGCTTGATTAAAGTCAGCAGAGGTGGCCGATAACAACCCCTTCAGGCAAAAAGCTAGTGCATGACTGTATGGTGGCAGCCCCCGAACCCTAACTGGTGAGGGATCTGTCCGATCATCTCACCCGATGGGCGGCCAACTTTACTATTCACGCCGATTTCCCACCTGCCGTGTGATGTTAAATATGCAACTGCTCCTTCGTCCCTTCACCCTACTACATGGCTACGAAATGCAATGTCAACTACATAGCTGACATGCGTCTGTACTGGCCGGCCCAATGATGTTGCGCTGTCCCAATCCACAACAGGCGACATAAGTCGAAGGTGTGTACAGACCTTAAAGTGAATCTGAAGCAATACGAAAAAAAACCAACAGGTACTCACCCAAGGAGAGGGAAGGCTCTGGGTCCTATAAAGCCTCCTTCGTTCCTTTTCTGGTACCCTCGTTCCCACCCAGGCTCCTCTGTTCAAATCTCTGGCCGTGGTAGGCTTCGGAAGTCTTCAGGAGCCCGAGTGCTCTGGAAGACAAGCAGCTCTGTACCGTGCATGCGAGAGTGCGTGAGAGAGTGTGCTTGCGTATATGGAAGACTTCCGAAGTCTCGGGCAGTGGCAGAGAGCAGTCTCCGAAACTGCTAATGGGGGTGCCTGCGGGGGAATGTGGGGACCAGGAGAGGAACTGAAAGGCTCTATAGCACCCAGAGCCTTTCCTCTCCTTAGGTGAATATCCGATTGTAATTTTCAGAAACAACTCAGACTCCCTTTAACAGCTGAAAGTCCAGGCAAACTGCTATGTCCGCAAGGAAATACAAAGAAAAAATGTTCAGTCTTATCCAAAAAGTACCTTGATTGTCATGTCGCTAGACAGCCCAGCCAGCAGGAGTATTCCCAGGACATGTATAGTGATGACCACAAATTTTGCATAATTGTAATCTAATTTCGCATTGTAAATAATTTGCAGTTATGATGCAGAATCGTAATGCAAAATTTCTGGAAAAATTGTAATTAACTTTGTTTGTAATCGTAATCAGAAACTAAAATCAATTTTGCATAATTTTCACATAATATTGTGGCAACTTTAGCACTTATTAGCAGAGCCCCCATACATGCTATTGTCACCAAAATTGCTATGAAAAATAAGGGGAATAGTAGGAACAAGGGAAAAATATTCCAAAAAGACCTTATAGTTTTTGAAAATTTATTTTAAAGAATGCAGAGGAAAACTGATTTTACAACATTTTTCTGGTTTTAAAGCGGTATAAAACCCTGACATAATATTGAGGCAGGGAACACACTTGACTTTCAGTTTTCTGCGCGCGTTTTTCTGCATACTTTTTCTGCACACTAAGTGTGTTTCCATGCAGTTTTTTCACAGCAGCTGATGTAAATGATACAGAAAACTGACAAAATGTGCAGAATCATGATGCAGAATGTCAGTTTTTTTTCTGCGCGCAAACAACACAGTAAGTGTGCACTAGTACATTGATTAACATGAGTTTTCAGTTTTTCTGTGCAGAAAACGCGCACGAAACCAGTCAAGTGTGTTCCCTGCCTCAATAAAAAGTTTTCCTACTTATATGCCATACGGTTAGCTTATTTGCTTTTGTGCATAAGTATTATTATTCATTTAGAAATGATACGTTCCTAAAGTACACTAATTTTACTCTGAGAGCTGACTTTGCATTTTATTTATAACTGCTTTGTTCTTCCTCTAACTTAATCAGAAAGCATCAGAAAGCATTTATGCTTGTCTGACTTTGTTCAGGGGACCCGGCAGTGTGAGAGAAGGCTTTGTTTACATTTCTCACTTGATACAATTAAACACAAGATAACATTATCTAAAGTTCGGAAGCAGCCAGCTCTGCTGGCAGGGAAGCTTCTAAAGCCTGTGTTAACCCTTTGAATGCAGTTTTAGTAAAAATAAAAAAAATGCTGGTTGTATATAATATGCTGTAAATAATCTATTAGAGCAAAGTAGAAATGCTGGGTTTCATTCCGCTTGAAAAAAATAATTTTCCTTGCATTTTTAAAATCGATTTTCTCAAAAACTACAATGTTACTACAAAACTACAATACTATTTTAGAAAACTTTTTATTTCCTTACATAGGTAGCAATTTTGGTGTTGATAGCATGTATGGACGCTGTACTAATGGCCGCTACGGCACGACATCATGTAAAAATGATGCAAATCTTATGCAAAATTATGAACGGATTACACAACATTTCCAAAGTGTAATTACATATAGCCATAACTGTGAAAATGTACACACAATTCCACGTCATCATAACTAGCAGATTATGATCATCACTACTGTGGAATACATGCGTAGCTCCTAGCATCGGGTATTTATCTGGTAAATGCAGGGAGAAGCAAATAACAGCAGTAATTGATGCTTCAGAAGTATAAAAAAATTCCAACATCCAAGGGAGTAACCTCTGCGACTACAAGGGGGGGAAGAGCTGTGGGGGCCCGCCGCAACTACTAGCCTTCTCTTCCTCCAATACAAGGGTCCAGCCTCCAGAGATCAGGTGTTTGTGTGGCTACACTTACTACAGGTGTCGAGATCATGATTGTCACACTTGGTTTTGATTTATTTTTTTTTACCCCTGCAAGAAGGGCCCCAGGCTGTGCAGGTCACCAAGGGTTGTGAAGTTGGGGGAGCACCATCAAAGCTAAGGAGAGCTGCAGCTGCATTCCACTTCTAGTTCAGCTCCCTCATCTGTTTACAAAGGATAAAAATAAAATAAAATAGAACACAGATAAGTTCTAAGTAGGATGGGTACTATACAGGGGCGTAGCAATAGCCATAGCAGCCATAGCAGCTGCTATGGGGCCCTGGAGCATAGGAGGCCCAAGCGGTACTTAATGTATTCACCATTAACTTTGTTGTGTTTCTCTGTCCTCTGACTTTGTCTCAGTGCCCATGAACTATGTGCAGGTACAAAGGAGAAAAAGGTTTCTGCTGGCACTCGATGACGGCTGACCTCCAGCAATCTGCCCCCTGGAGATGTAGTGTGCGCCAGCCAGACAACTTGCAATCAGGGAATAGTAGAACAACCAGCGCTGTTTGTTCTACTATTCCCTGAACTATGTGCAGTGTTGATTGCATAAGAATGTAAATTGCCCAATTAAGTCCTATCCGTAGGGTAGGAGCAGGTGACATTGCCTAATTCTGAGGTGTCTACATCTAGGTGCTTACATCTGAGGCCACATGAAAGTTTTGCTATGGGGCCCTATGATCTCTAGCTACGCTGTATATGTACCCATGTTTATCTCATTAAGTCTCAAGTCAATTCAGGTATGCTTAAAAAGGAAACGTGGCATTAGAGGTATATTTATTTCCTTTTAAACAATATCAGTTGCATGGATATCTTGCTAATCCTCTACCTCTAATAATTTTAGCCATAGACCCTATACAAGCATGCAAATTAGATGTTTCTGAAAGAAGTCTGACAAGATTAGCTACATGCTTGTTTCAGGTGTGATTCAGACACTACTGATGCCTCAACCGCAGGGCCGGATTTAAACTTTTGGTGCCCCTAGCCACTTTTTTGTTGCTCCTTATCCATGTGCAGTAGCGTTCCCCCATTCCATGTGCAGCCCCCTCATCTATATGCAACACCCATGCACAGCAGCCCCTCTCTTTTATGTATAGCTCTCTTGGACAGCAGAACCCTTCTTCTAAGTGTTATTCCCCTTTTGCGGACTCTTTTTTTAATTTGCTGCTTCCTCCTACCAATGCAATAACCCTTCTTCCGTGTCCAACTGCTACTCTTCATTGTCCAGCTATCCCTTTGGGCTTCAGAACGCCCAAAGCCCAGGCCTTTGTGGCCTTCCCAGAAATTCAACCCTGCCTGAGCAATCAGCAGGACTGCCAGGCAACTGGTGGTATTGTTTAAAAGTAAAAGTAAATAAATATGGCAACGTACATTTACCTCTCACTTCAGGTTCCCTTTAATTTTAATGGTTCAAGTTTGTGACAAGTTAACTTAAAAGCATCCGATCAATAATCATCCCTTTGATTGATCTGTATGCAACCTTTATCCCTTATCCCTTAAAACTCTAAATACATTGAAATAATCCTGCTTTATAACAGAACACTTTCTCCTCCAAACACCTCCACGTTTCAGAGAAGCAACTTGAGTAAGAATTTAAAAATAACTGTGATGTATACTAACAGGAAATATTTATATATATATATATATATATTTTACTTTTAAGGTAGATCCAGTGAATCAGAATAGATTTCCCGGCCTGAATGACTCACAGCACTCCTGTGTTCTTTTTTAGCTTTCGAGAACGTCAGCTATCAGATCTGCAGGAATCTGTCTCCTGAGGCTGCGTGGACGAGGGTTTTATCTGACTTTTGGCCAGATGACGATGTCCCTTACTCATTCATGACATCCAAAGCTCAGAGATCTCACAGTTATAATCACAGATCGGGTTTCTTATCTTGGCAGCGACAAGGCTTCTTCACACAGGGCAGGGAACATCTACATGGGGAGTTCGACTCAACCTCTGCCCACAAACTGTTTCCCTGTAATGATTCGGCCGGTGATTGTCAGCTGGAGTGACATTGCTGTGGATAAAAGGGTAAAGAATAGCAGAAAAAATAAATGAAGAGCTATACACTTCCGATGGTCGCCGCATTTCCAGCACTGAATAGCAGTGGCATCATTAAAATTCTTGCCCCCCCCAATGTTCACACCCCTTTCCTTGCCTCCTGTTGGTGCCCTTCACGGCCTTGAGGCCCTTTTTACAAGGGTCATAAAACAAATGTGGCCATCATGATCTTCACACCCATAACACGTGTAGCCCCAAAAACACCTGATCTGGAGGATGGATCCCTGTATTGGAGGAAGGGAAATTTTAGTAGTTTAGAGCCCTCACAGCTCTGGGCCCCCCTGAATTCCTTAGCTACAAAGCCAAGCTGAAGTTTTTTCCACACAGCCCTCTCTGTTGCCAAGCAGGAATACTTCTCCACTCTAATCGTCTCCTAAGCTTCCAACCCTCATCACCTCTTTTTCACTGTTCAACTCACTACTCCCCCACTAACCACTACCGGCAGTAGAACTCTGGAAGGTAGGAATGTACCACCACCTTGAAGGGACTCTGACCAGTAAATAAAATCAAAATCTGAACTTACCTGGGGCTTTCTGCAGCCCACCGTAGGTCGGGAGGTCCCTCGGCATCCTTCTGGATCTTCTCCCAGGCCCTGCTCCGAAATGGCTCCTGGCGACACCGGGACCGCGTGTCGGGCTCCTTCTTCCGGAAAGATGACATCAGTCGTCACCACACCGGCCGCCTTGCGTCATCACGGCGGCCGGCGTGACAGTACTGCGCATGTGCGGTTTAATCGTGCATGCGCAGTACTATCACGCCGTCCGCCGTGATGAGGTGAGGCGGCCAGCGTGGTGACGACTGATGTCATCTTTCTGGAAGAAGGAGCCCGACACTCAGTCCTGGTGTTGCCGGGAGCCATTTTGGAGCAGGGCCTGGGAGAAAAACCAGAAAGACGCCGAGGGACCTCCCAACCTGGAGAAAGCCCCAGGTACGTTCAGATTTTGATTTTATTTACTGCTCAGAGTCCCTTTAAATGGTGGAACATACCACATACTTGCAGGGACAGAAATTCCAGGCAAGAAGTTGATTTTCTTGGCTCCCACAAGTTAGTCAGCTGCTCTGCATCTTCATGTAATTACACAGGCGACAGAATGCCCAGAGATTATGTAAGTTGTGCTTTTTTTATAATTTTTTTTTTACTTCTGTCACATGCTTGATTTATTATTTCTCTTAAACAAAAATGACCAAATTCACAATAGTACCCCTTCAATGGGATGGAACTTATTTTTTTCTCTCTTGCAGGAAGTCACATTATCAATAAAAGGACCACGCAGAAGTGGATCCCTCCCATTTGCACATCAGTGTATCTGGGAGACACTCTTTCAGGAGTGTTGCTAGGATACCAGAAGATCAGGGGTACCTCTGAACGCTAATTGAGGGGTAAAAAGTGGGTGTGGTCATCTCCAATTGTTGTCAAATTGTTGTCTTGAGAAAATGATGTATGTTGACCTAACTGAGATGTAATCAGAAACTAGCAGCACTGCCACAATCTTTGGTTAAAGCCCCATTTCCTTGAAGAAATTATAAGATCTTAACTACGATGCAAACAGCTATATGAAGCTGAATAAAATAGATGGTGTCAATATTGTTTTACACAAGAACCACCCTTACAATCATAGACTGCAATTAAGCAGGTATATTATCCAAGGCAGCATGTACCCCAAACAACAAAATTAGGCAATGTCTCCCAAAAACATATTTAGGCAGCATGAAGCTACAAATAACATAATTAAAGCGGACCCAAACCAAACATTTTTTTAATTAAAAATATTTAGTTGCACCACTCTGACACATACAAAGATAAATAAACACTCCTTCAAACCTATGATCATTTCAGTGCATGCTTTTCACCCTTCTCTTTTCATAGCTAGGGTTATACTGGGGGCAGCCATTAGCAATTCCTCCTTTGCCGGACACCATCTACTCCACCAGTTTGCCGGAAAAATCCCGGCAATTTGAAAGGAAGGGAGGGGTTCCTCCAATAAATGTAAAATATTTTTTATTTGTCATCATGCAGCTGAAAAAAGGCTGCTATTTATTATTATAATTTAGAAAATAGATTTTATTTCTGAAATCTTGTATTTTTAATTTGGGTCCACTTTAAGCAGAGTTTCTCCCCAGACAATATAATTAAGCAGATTGAAGTCCGAGTGCCAGACAATATATTTACTGGTAGATAGCATGTCTTCCAGTTAAAATAATTAGGCACCATATCACAGACATATCTATGTGTTATTAGGCAGTATTCCTCAAACACAATTATGTTTGTTTGTCTCCCTTCTTCCCACCGCCTAACAAAATGATAGGGCAGCATATACCCCCAAACAACATCATTAGCCAGAGAGTCCCCCACTAAACATAATAAGCAGCATGTATCCCCCAAACAATATATCACACACAACTTATTTAGGTAGCATGTCCTCCCAAATAAAATACTAAGGTAGTGTGTTTGCAGAATTTTCATTTATTGATATATATGATCTCTATAGGGATGATTTCATAATTATTTTTTTCTTTTTGGAAAAGTCGCATTCAAGTATGCAAACCCATGATTGGCATTATGTTTGACAGTGACATACATTTGTGCAGTGTAAATGTTGTTGGCAGTATCAACAGAATTACCCAAACTGCAGTATAGTAAAGCAACCACAAGATGTCACTGTCTGTAAAATAATGCAATGATCTCTATGGTATTGCTATTTCCTGTATTCTTTCTGTGTTCCTCTCTGTTCTAAGCAAGCTGCATTATCGTAAGGTTGTGTATGATTTATCTCTGCACATTTTCTTCAGTAAAGAGTTCTAACTTGTTATACCGGGTGCCTATCTGCATGTACAGAACACTCTGCTCCATCAATTTTTTGAAGGGGTGGAGCTTGTACAAAGATGTGTCATCAGCAGTAATTAATTCAGTTCTGCTCGTATAGCTAAACTAGAAAATAGATAGATAAACATAATTAAGCTTTCCTAGGATAGGCCTTCCTAATCCACTTTCTTACACAAGCCTTCGAGGTGTGCCGGGCAAACAGCTTAAATGAAATGGAGTTATTTTAGCACCGCTCAGAATTAATCTTCCACAAATAGGCCCTATGAATATAATCCAGATGCAGAGGAGCCCAGCCGTTTACCTCATTAAGACTCCCATAAAGCTGGTTAGAAGATGGTAATAAAACGCCTAATTATTACCACCTCTTGCATTGCTTCTCCTGATCGCGGGATCTGCCTGGATGATCGTTCTCGGGAAGAGAAGTCATCCAATTTTCATATGTTTTATCATTTGAGATGTCATTCAAAGTCCTCCAGCGAATGTTCCACATCACAAGCTAATGCGTTTGCCACGGAGAGTCTTGGGGTTAATCGGAGGCACCTTTTGGACGGGCCGCTGCCGAGATAAGGGAAGAAAATGAGAAGAAATGTGCTAATATCAGATAAAGGTATAGTTATTTTTTTTCAGCTTAATTACTGTGAGCCTCAAGGTCAGATGTGACCATGATTAGGGTTTTTACTTTTGAATGCATTTAATACTCTTTTGGGGGAATAAAGGCGGTATATATGGTTTTTCTAGACAGAAATGTGGTATTGTAAATTCAGGGCCGGTTCTAGGCTCTCTGCTGCCTGAAGCAAACTTTGGAGGATGGATTGTAGGATGTCACTGCTACTGATCGAGTGCAGTGATTGGCCCAATGATGGTGCCGTGGTTCCGCCTGCAAGACCATCAGCACCAGTTAGCAAAAGGAGCAGTGGGTGGCTGTAATTGGCCGGTCTGGTGCCAGCCCACCCTGCCTGATTGGTTGCATGCCAAAGCTTCCCCTCTGACTGGCCATGGTGATCTTTCGCCGGTGATGGGGTTTTACCATAGCATGCCCTATGTCATAGGGAAGAGTGGCTGATGTCACAGCTCGAATGTCTCCCCGGAGGTTTTTTAGTTTAGCCAGGTGTGCCCAGTATAGGTTATCTAGCTATACGTGCCCCAGTATGTTAATCATTTGTAGGTAGCCTAGTATAGCTGCCCTCAACCCCCTGACCCCCTTCCTCACTGCAGTGATTGCCAGCACTATTATTCACCATGCCTCTTTCCAGCGAGGATCGCATCAACCCTGCCACATACAGCTCCGGTAGCTCCGGTCTTTGATGCATGGATCATTGGCACTCAGCTTCATGACATTGATGATGTCTGAGTCCCGATGCTCTGCACATAGAAGTCCAGAGCTACCAGAGCTGTATGCGGTGGGGTTGATGCAACCCTTGCTGGAAAGTGGCACGGTGAGTAACAGCACCGGCAATCACTGCAGGGGGGCAGGGGGTGGGGGCCTATACTAGGCTACCTATTGATGGCTAACTTATACTGGGGCACATATAGCTATATAACCTGTACTACGGTCACCTTTACCTGACTATCTATACTGAGAACACCTGTACCTGTCTGACTTTACTGGGGCCACCTATACCTGGCTAGCTATACTGGGGGGCACCCATACCTGGCTATCTATGCTAGGGACACCTATACCTGGCTACCTTTACTGGGGGCATCTATACCTGGCTAACCTATACTAGGGACACCTATACTTGGATACCTATATTGGGGGCACCTATGCCTGCCTATCTGTACTGGAGACACCTATACCTGGCTACCTTTACTGGAGACTCCTATACTTAGTTACCTATTCTTGGGGCACCTATACCACGATACCTATTTTGGGAGCAACTAAACCTCGCTACCAATACTGGGGGGGGGGGGCTAAATATGGGGGGGGGGGGGGGATTTTGAAATTTAATTTAGATTTGATAATGTGTTTTAAGCTTTTAATATACTCAAAATGAATACCAGACCCATGCTTGACACTTTTTGGTAAGTTACTTTTGCACATAAATCCAGTGTGGATTCTATACCACAGCAACAGCAACAGTCTGATGAAACCTTAAAATTAAAGCTATTATTATTGAAATAAAAAATGAGACTCTTTCCTATACTACTAATGCTCTATTTATCATCTGTACTACACATAAAATTCATTATCTCATAAGTTTTTTTTCACTTCAGGTTCACTTTAAATAAAAAAAGAAAATTACTTGTGTTGCACCAATCTATGTTTATAGCGATTATTAATGTTTATTTTTAATAAAAGTGGAATCTTCTGCTATAGCAAACCTAAAGCGAAAAAAAACAAAAACAAAAAACCTTCTGTTTTCAGTTACTTCGCCTTTTCATTTTTTTAATAACATTGTATCATTCTGTAATATTTGCAGGTTAGAAAGCACAATAATGACCATTCGAACTGTCCTGCAGTAAAACCTCATCTCAAACAATTTCCCACTGTTTCTCTGCTGTTTAACCTCCTTGGCAGTAATCCCGAGCTGAGATCGGGCTATGCCGCAGCGGAGGATTGCTCTTGCCCTGCTGGGCCGATTTGCATAATTTTTTTTTCAAACACGCAGCTGGCACTTTGCTAGCTGCATGTTTGTTCCAATCACTGCCGCTCGCCGCCGATCCGCTGCTACCCGACGCAAAAGAGCCCCTCCCCCGCAGACCCCTTGCGCAGCATGGCCAATCACCACCAGGCTGCGCTATGGGATGGATCGGGACTCCCTCTGATGTCATGATGTCTATGACGTCAGTCCGACCGTCGCCATGGCGACGAGGGAAGCCCATACAGGAAATCCCGTTCAGAACGGGATTTCCTGTTGGGTATTTGCGCCGGTGGGGATCGGAGGGGTGGGTGGGATAGCGAAGGGAGGGGGGAAGCATGTAGCTAGCGCTAGGCTAGCTACATGCTAAAAAAAAAACATAGAAAAAAAAAAAACCTCCCGCGGTCGTGCGCCGCAAATATTCATAACGGCAGGGAGGTTAAAGAACAACTATTGAAGTTAATTACAATTCTAAATGCCACATATAATTCCAGTAATTACTAGCAAATAACAATACAAAGGTTTTTTTTTATTTTTCATCAAAAATTACAAAGAACAGTTTACGCTGTGGGAATTTCTGTGGAGGACGGTATCCAGCACATCCAGCATACAGTGACACTCCTCACTAGCAGTAATCTTGTGAGTAAAATGTCTTCAGAATGATAGAAAGCAAAAATATAGCTTCAAATAGTGTGTATATAACTCATCAGCTGCAGCTGTGTGTTTATGTGTCTCCTTGCTCATGCAGTCTAAAGTGTTTACAGCCAGGAACAGCTCATTCTGAATGGGGGTTGTAAGCATCCACGTCTGACAGGAATAAGTGAAAGACTCCTTTTTAAAGGCGGTTCTATAGTTGCAAAAATCTCTCACCTGTTCTCATACGATCTGTGGGAAAGCAATGTATGTGGGCAGTGCAGAAACAAACAGTAAATCATTCCTCTGTGAATAGTGACAGAGAAGTGGAACCTTGCCACATGGTATATCTCTAGCCTGACACCGACACAAGTTGTTACACAAGCTGTAAACAAAGTAAATATTTCAGTATATTATATTCAAACCATGCGCTGCCTTACAGTCCACTACTCAAAGTCCATAGAATGCAACCATATGCAGGTATTCTTCCAGGTCTTCCGCTTTAATGCATCTCAGAAAAAATAGAAAATGGACAGATCATCGCATGCGGTGTATGACTCAGGGAAAACTTCCACCATATACAGTAACTCCCGTGTGGTATATTACTGTTCCACCTCCTGTGTACAATTCACCACCACTAGGGACCTCTCTCACCTTGCAATGTGGCTGCCCAGACCCACAGACAGCTCACTAAGCGTAATGGCCACAATAGTAGCTTTCCAACGCCACAATCCTAGCGGAGATCCTCATCAACATACAAAAAATTGAAATAAAAACATAGCATAGCCTGATTTCCAAATGTCATGGGGACACCTATTGCCACTAGGAATCACCATGTCTTCAACTTATGGGGACCTCCTTAATGCTTGAATGTGCACCCAGCAGCTTTAGGGACCACGCTCACCTTAATCATCAGCTGCCCAGGTCACAGACAGCATAAAAACACGTGTGCACAGTCCCACAGCAATAATTGGTCACCCGATCAGCGTCCTATACCACCTCACCATAAATAGAAGCAGTCCCTCTGCAACTGAATAAGCTTCTATGGTGTAAAAACCTTTTATTAAGATCAAGATAAAAGTCGCGATACTCACAGGTATCCATGTTTACAGCATAAAAAACAAGATTCAAGGACGTCTCCTCCATTACGGTGACCATACGTCCCGCATTACCCGGGACACGTCCCGTCTTCGGGGTCCGCTGTCCCAGGCTGCATGAGGTCCCGATTTTAGCTGTGGGACGTCCCGGCCTCGGGACTCTGGCCACCGTAGTGAATGAACTGGCCGCAGCGTCTAATAGACGCTGCACCAGTTCGTAGCCTGCAGCCCCGCTCCAGCTTGCATAGTCTCCGGCAGGCAGAGGCCAGGGCTACAGGAAGATGGCTGCTGAAGTCCTGTACTGGAGACTATTTGTGTCTCCAGTACAGGGCTTCGGGCGCCATCTTCCCGTAGCCCTGCTCTGCCTGTCAGCACGGGAGACTGTGCAGGAGAAAGATCGTCCGGGGAGCAGCGTGCCAGAGGCCGGCCAGGAGCGAGAGGAGACTTCTGTCAGGTGAGTAAATGCTTTTTTTTTCCAGGTGAAATGTTGCCCAAATTGCGTTATTTTCTGCTAAATGTTGCCCACATTGCGTTTATTTTGGGCTGAAATGTTGCCCACATTGCGTTTAGTTTGTGCTGAAAGTTGCCCACAATGCGTTTACTTTGTGCTGAAATGTTGCCCACATTGCGTTTATGTTGTGCTGACATGTGGCCCACATTACGTTTATTTTGTGCTGACATGTTTGCCCACATTGCGTTTATTTTGTGCTGAAATGTTGCCCACATTGCATTTATTTTGTGCCGAAATAATGCCCACATTGCGTTTATTTTGTGCTGAAATGTTGCCCACATTGCGTTTATTTTGTGCTGACATGTTGCCCATTGCGTTTATTTTGTGCTGACATGTTGCCAAGATTGCGTTTATTTTCTGGTGTTTGGGGTAACTGATCAAAGAAGGGAGGTCCGCACAATTGTCTCCAATATCAAAAATTCAGAATAATAGTTTATTCAGGACGTATCCATACAATCAGAAAGCATTCCACTAACATGTTTCGGACACCAGGTCCTTAATCATAGTTCTACTATGATTAAGGACCTGGTGTCCGAAACATGTTAGTTCTACTATGATTAAGGACCTGGTGTCCGAAACATGTTAGTGGAATGCTTTCTGATTGTACGGATACGTCCTGAATAAACTATTATTCTGAATTTTTGATATTGGAGACAATTGTGCGGACCTCCCTTCTTTGATCTGCACATATTGGGCACGGCTGCCTGTGTTCCTGCACTGTCCTCCATAGTGCGGTCGAGCGGTATTTTCCAACTGTTTTCCTGTTTGGGGTAACTGTTGCTGCATTTATTATTTAATGGTCATAGTTGGCTATGTTTGCTGCTTTGGGGTTACTATTAAATAGCATCACACAGTTTCTGCACTCCTATGATGCGAATCCTCATTTGACCACATCATGTTTCTTGTTGTCAACTAGTTTCTTATGCCTCGCTGTTACATCATTACGTTAGCTCCGCCCATACAATGTCATGGCCACGCCCATTTTTCGGTGCGGGGCGCAGCCCCCCCCCATTTCTCGGCACAGCGCGCTGCTTGCGCCGCCCCCCCCCCATTTTTCCCCATCCCCCCCAGGTTGAACCCACAAAAATCTGGTCACTGTACCTCCATGCACTGTAGCACTTCCTGCCATTTAGCCACGCCCTATGTGTTTCGTCTAACGACTCACCAGGGGCTCAGGGCAGGATTGGTCTGCAGTGCTTAAAAACCCACCCCTCATACATATTCTAATCACCCCAAGTTCAAAGTCACATCACTTACTCCATAATAATACATACAATCTCTGTTTAAAATACAGCGCTCAAAGTCTGCACGTATCTCCAACTTCATGATTCATTTTCATATCAATTTGCCACTTACTTATAACTTTCGTCCATCCCCGCTGCCGCTGGCCTTAGCCCACTTCCGCTCCTTCCCTGCGTGTCACACCATGGTGGTACGCATACCCCTTTCCCCTCCTAACTCTCATGAGATCAGGTACTTGCACCTGAATGGAGCGGACGCTCCCAACCAATGCTGTTCCCTTCCTCCGTACCTTGTACTTCCTGCACTGTTTACAATCAACTTTATTCCGAACAGGCCTCGACCCTCCTACATCCCCATGTCCCATCCCATACATATGCAGATATCGTTACAATGCTTCATGTGATATAATAACCCAAACTATTGTGATTACCTAAAAAAATCATGTGCTAGCTTACCACTATGCATATAACTCAAATCACACCTCCTGTGCAAATATCTCATGCATTCCTCAGTTGCATAATGTGTGCAAAATATATACCTATTCACCCCATATTAAATCTCGACCTTTGCATATATCTATATCTAACAGTGCAATATACATACTTATTCACCCCGTTAGCTCTCTTTACATATGCCCATATCTCCCAGTGCAATATACACACATAATTCACCCCATTGTCAATGAAATCTGAACCATTAATCATGACTGTACTGTATCTTATAGTGCCAACCTATATCATTATGTGACCCCTATTCCAGCTATTTTCTATGTGATAACCACACATGCAAAACCATATACCCACCTATCTAATGCGAATGATAAATTACCTACCATCAATAATCGTGATCCTCCCTATATTTATAAGGGTTGCCTTGATATAGTCACCATATCCCATCCCATGCATGTGCCCCTTGAACCTCTGTTATATATCCATAACAGTCACGTATCATGTCCAAACTCCATACACTTAACATCAAACTACCCAGTGCTCATACGCATACCAAATAATCACCTCACTGCATCACTGCAACAATTCCCAACTGTGTACCCCCTTAATTGATTAATTCCCCCTTCAAACCCCACATATCCCCTAATCAACAGATATGAAGCAGTTGATATCAATCTCTGTGTTCAGGCCTAAAGGCTGTAATGTTTTCATCCTATAAATCCATTGGGTTTCTAATTTTGAAACCTCACGGGTTTTGTGACATCCCCGCCACTTCAGATGGAGTTTCTGTAATGCCGTAAATTGAAGCAGTGTGGGGTCCCCGTTATGATGTAAACTAAAATGTTTAGACAGACTGTGACCCTCCACCCCATTTTTTTATATTCCTGGTGTGTTCTAAAGCGCTTTAAAACATCTTGCATGTGTATACATCAATCAGGGAGTGTAATTAGAGTACTGCTTCACACTGACACACCAAACTCACTGTGTAACGCACCGCAAACAGCTGTTTGTGTTGTGACGGCTGTGCTGGACTGGTGCACATCATGACGAGAGTGCAGGTGATGGCGATTTTCAAGCCCATATGGTTGCCAGGCTGAGGTAGCTCAATAACAGAACAACAGTGATTGTCCAGCTGATCGAATTTGGTCTGTCCCAATGAAGCAATGACCTTATTATCTTTGGTGTGCCCCCCCCCCCCCCCCCGAGACACTCATATAGCCGGCGGTCATTGCTTCACTGTGATAAGCAAGCCCCTTAACCGCGGCAAGGTAACGATCACGAAGGGGAATTGACACATGTACATGCCTTTTGTTTTGTTGTTGCAACCGCAGTGCAGCCAGAAAAATTAGGCAGGCATGTACACGCACCAGAAAAATTGTTATAGCGGCGCCTGTCACACACAGACAGGTACCGGACAGGCACAGTGACACTGCGCACACTCATGTAGGTAGGTGGGAGCACTGTGAACAACAGGTAGTTATATGCAGTGATGGGTATTACAATGTGCACCTGTCACACACACACAGGTACCGGACAGGCACAGTGAGACTGCGTGCGCTCACGTAGGTAGGTGGGTGCATTGAAGTAAACAACAGGTAAGTATATGCAGTGATGACTATTACAATGTGAACCTGTCACAGTAGTAATTATACCACCAAGGGGCCAAAGGCCAGCTGCGACTGACTGACAGGGCTGTATATAATGCAAGTGGGCCACACACAAAAAAAATAGATCACAAGAACAAGATTAGCTCTCAAAAGAGCTGTTGAGGGGTGCTTTTTTAGCAATAAGAATCAGCAAGCAGCAAGCTAACAAGCCTACAAGAGCCTAACTAAGCTTTCCCTATGTGAGTCTGCCAGGGACGGATCTAGGGGGGGGGGGGCAAGCGGGTCTCTTGCCCCAGGCGCAGTTTGTTGAATTCTTAAAAAGGCGGCAAAATTTGGATGGGGAATGGCAGTTTAGGCGCCAAAACCTGACCTTTAGGCGCCAAAACCTGACCTTTAGGCGCAAAAAAAGTGGGGTGGGGCTCCAGGAGGGAGTGTAGCCTGATTGGCTACAATGTGCCTGCTGACTGTGATGTAGAGGGTCAAAGTTGACCCTCATGATGCACTATGGGGGCAAAGCGAACTTCGGGCAACCTGTACTGGGCAGCCACATTGCAAGGTGAGAGAGGTCCCTAGTGGTGGTGGATTGTACACAGGAGGTGGAACAGTAATACACCACACGGGAGTTATATGGTGGAAGTTTCCCCTGAGTCATACACCCTATGCGATGATCTGTCCATTTTCTATTTTCTTCTGAGGTGCATTAAAGCGGAAGACCTGGAAGAATACCTGCATGTGGTTGCATTCCATGGACTTTGAGTAGTGGACTGTAAGGCAGCGCATGGTTTGAATATAATATACTGTTTTTTATGTTTATGTGACATTTACCTATGCAGCAAGCCTACAGTAATAGAAGTAGGACTGAGTGATAGGTTGTGGAGCGCAACAAAAATCCCAGTCTTTAAAGTAATTATTTCACACAGGCTGTGATTAGAGACTTCTGAATAACCCACTTAGGGGCCAGATTGAATGGCTCTGAGGGCCAGATTTGGCCTGCAGGCCAGAGATTGACATGTAGGTATGTGGGGTTTCTATGATAGTTGTTCTTTAAGTGCTTCAGAGAACAGGACTGTATCCAACCCATGATGAGTGGAAGAGCTCAAAGAAGATATTTTTCATAAATAACAACTGAATTTTGTTTAACTCTTCCTGTACTGGAAAACAATATGAGACTCTTTTCTTTGCTACTTATGTTCTACTTTTTTGGCTGTACTACACATACAATTCATAATCTCATAGGTTTATTTTTGCTTCAGGTTCATGTTAAGAAAACATTTCAAGTCATATATAAAAGCAAGCGCTTACTGAAAATACATGACTGCTTAAAGTGGACCCAAATTAAAAATATGAGATTTCAGAAATAAAATCTGTTTTCTAAATTATAATAATAAATAGCAGCCTTTTTTCAGCTGCAAAATGACAAATATAAGATATTTTACATTTATTGGAGGCACCCCTCCCTTCCCTTCATATTGCCGGGACAGAATCAGGCATACTGGTGGAGTAGGAGATGTCCAGCAAAGGAGGAATTGCTAATGGCTTCCACCTGTATAACCCTAGTTGTGAAAAGAGAAGGGTGAAAAGCATGCACTGAAATGCTCATAGGCTTCAAGGGGCTTGATTCACAAAGCGGTGCTAACTGTTTAGCACGGGTGTGCTAAACAGTTAGCACGTGAAGTGGCGTTCGCAGACTTATGCGTGCAAAATTTGCCGCGATTCGTGGCAAATTGCATGCGCAAAAGTCCGCGATTGCGCGAATTGCGGCACTTTGCGCGCGCAAAAGTCCGCAAACGGCACTTCACGTGCTAACTGTTTAGCACACCCGTGCTAAACAGTTAGCGCCGCTTTGTGAATCAAGCCCACGGAGTGTTTATTTATCTTTGTATGTGTCAGGCCAGAAACCGACTAGGAGCGATTTTTTGAGCGATTTGCGATTTGAAATCTTGCTAATGTAATGCTATGGGTGTGATCCCACTTTGATTTCATAAAAATCCCCCATAGCTCTGCATTAGTAAGGGCTTTTTCAAATCGCTCCTAGTGGGTTTCTGGCCTCAGAGTGGTGCAACTAAATATTTTGAATTAAAAAAAATGTTTGGTTTGGGTCCGCTTTAATGTCAATGATCTCGACTATTAAATATATATATATATATATATATAGAGAGAGAGAGAGAGAGAGAGAAAGAGGAAAGAGAGAGAGAGATAGAAAATATTAATTACCTTTTACATTTTTCCGTTGGCATGCTCCAGTGTGACATAAGCAGATATTTTGGATCACATTCTGAAGTCTTCCAGCATGGTCGTCCTCTGGATGTCCTCCCGTTAGTGACGTCTTGCATTATATAGCAGAAGTCCATCGGTCTCGTTCATTGACTGTGAAAGATTTCAGGCTTGCCGTGTACAGTAAATCCTCTTTTTTTCTGTTTTCTTTTGTGTTTGGTTTGATTTTATTATAATGGAAATGTCTGTGCAGTGAAACGCTGCCCCCCCCCCCCCTTCAACAGACAGCGTAATAAATATATTCCTGCTCATACATATTATTCACTAGAGGGTTCAGCTCTCCCTCATAATTTAGCAACTCCCTTGAAGAGGGTGTACAAACGGGGCTGAAAGGGAATTAAAAGTAAAGAAAGGTGCACAGGTTTCTCTACAGGAGGATAGTGGAGACAGACTGGGCAAGCCCACTGGAGCAGAGGGAGATCACCCACAAGGCAACCTGGGCGGATGGTTGTAGCCTGGTGCGCAGGCACGTGCACAGGGGGGTGCTCTGGGTGCCCAGGCACCCCCCTTTTTAAAATCTTCAAAAAAGGCCCCTCTCGCCGCGCAAAATAAGCCCCGCCCCCGATTGCGATAAGCCCCGCCCACCCGCGGGAAGCTCCGCCCCCGCCTGGGACACTTTCAAGTGAAGAGGCCCAGACAGGAATCCTAGTGTGGCATACTGACCTCTCCCTCAACCTAGGACCCATACTGACCTCTACCTCCCCCAGCACCCATAGTGACCTCTCCCTCCACCTAGTACCCAGTGACCACTCCCTCCCCTAGCACTCACAGTAACCTCTCCCTCCACCTAGGACCCATACTGACCTCTCCCTACCCAGTACCCACAGTGACCTCTCCCTCCCCCAGCACCCACAGTGACCTCTCCCTCCACCTAGCACCCACAGTGACCTCTCCCTCCACCTAGCACCCACAGAGCCCTCTCCCTCCACCTAGCACCCACAGTGACCTCTCTGTTACCCAGCACCCACAGTGACCTCTCCCTCCATCTATCACCCACAGTGACCTCTCCCTCCACCTAGCACCCACAGTGACCTCTCCCTTCACCTGGGACCCATAGTGACCTCTCCCTCCCAAGCACCCACAGTGACCTCTCCCTCCACCTAGCACCCACAGTGATCTCTCCCTCCACCTAGGACCCATAGTGACCTCTCCCTCCCCCAGCACCCACAGTGACCTTTCCCTCCCCCAGCACCCACAGTGATTTTCCCTCCCCCAGTGGCTACCCTCCTGTCCCCTGCAGCACCCACAGGGAACTCCCATCCCAAAAGCAGCACCTACAGTGACCTCTCCCATTGCCAGCGCCCACAGTGGCTTCTCCCAACACCCAGCATCCACTCCCTCCTCCAGTAACTACACTGACTTCTCCCAGGCCCAGCACCCACAGTGGCCTACCCTTCCCCCAGCACCCACACTGACCTCTACCTCCCTTAGCAGCAACTATGCCATTCATAGCAGCACCCATAGTGACCTCCCACCCCCTGCACCCACAATGACCTCTACCTCCTGAGACCCACAGTGATCTCCCCAAAGGACCCACAGTGACCTCCCTTTCCTCCAGCACCCATACTGACCTCTACTTTCCACAGCACCCACAGTTACTTCTCCCCGCAGCACCCACAGAGACCTACCCTTCCCCCATCAACCACACTGATCTCGACCTCCCCTAGCAGCAACTATGCCATTCATAGCAGTTCCCACAGTGACCTCCCACCCTCTGCACCCACAGCAATCCCACCAATATTCAGCACCCACATTACACTCAACCAGTAACCCCCACTATAGCAAGCACCCAGTACTTGCACCAAGCACCCTGCTCCCAATACTCACATCTTGCCTCAATATGGCACTTAGTACTTGCATCAACCAGCCACATGACACCCAATACCTGCACCCCTTCACCCTATAGCTGGCACCCAGTACTCACACCTACATGGCACAGTACTTGCACCCAGCTCTGACATGTCACTCACTACTCACACCTGCACACAGCCTCCACATGGCACCCGCTCACATAACCAGTACTAGCACCCAATGTACCTGCACTCAGAACCCACGTGACACACAACACCCACCCAGAGCTAGCACCCAGTGCAGGCATGGCACCAAGTATTTGCACCTATGTGATACCCAGTACCTGCACCTAACACCCACATATTTCATCTGCAGTAGTTCCAGTTGCACTAAGCCTCCACTTGGTGCCCAGCACCCACACCAAGCACTCACATATGACATCCAGTACTTGCACCCAGAACTCAAAAGGGACTGAGTACCTGCAATCAACACCTACATGATGGTTGATACACACCCATACAGCCAGAATCCACATGACACCCTGTGCCAGCACCCAGAACCCACATGGCACCCAGCATCTGTCTTTAGCACCCACATGACAACAAATATCCCACTAGCCAGCACCCATCACCCATATGTCACTATGTACTCACTCCCAGTACCCACTTGGCACTCAGTATTTGCACCTAAGACCCACATACCCCCATAATCAACAGCCACATGGCACAGTACTCACACGTCACCAAGTTCCAAAGCCATTATATGCATCTAGTACCCGTCCATGGCCAGCACCCAAATAGCACCCAGTACCCATCCTTGGTCCGAACCCATATGAGACTCAGTACTCTCCCATGGCACACATCCAGACCACACATGGCACTCCATACTCACTCATGTCCAACACTCACATGGCTTCCTGTACCAATTAGCACTCACATGGCACCCACTATTGTTTATCATCATCTGCTACTCATTCAGCACCCAATACTGCATAGCATCCACTGCAAATAAACACCCAATACAAACTGGACCTTGATACCCAAAGCAGCTTGACACAGACTTTACGTTGGCATCTCAGCACCCACTGCAACTTACCACAAAGTGAACCTTTGCGTCTTACCACCCACTGCATCTGGGCACCCACTGCACCTTGGCACTTACTGCAGTTTTGCATCTACTAATGCTTAGCAACCACTGCATATTGGTAACCACTTCTTTGCCTGAAAAGAGGCTTGGGTGCTGATCAAGAGGGACAGAGGTCCCAGTAATGAAAGGTGAGTCTGTGCCTCCACAGTGGGCTCCACTGTGCCCACTCTAACCCACTAACAGTGGGCACCTATCACTGCTGATTTGAGGGTGGTAGCACCAAAAGAGTTGGAAGCATAGCCGGCCTTTGACCTGAGCGACCGGAGCGGTCGCTCAGGGCGCTGGCTTCCAAGGGGGCGCCTATAGCTGGTTACCTATATTGAGGGCACCCACGCCTGATTTCCTATACTGGGGGCACCTATAGCTGGCTACCTTTACTGAGGGCACCAACACTTGCCTACCTGTACTGGAGGCACCTACGCCTGGCTACCTATGGGGTGATGGAGACCTTCATCTGACTTCCTACACTGAGGGCACCTATGCTTGGCAACCTATATTGAGGGCACTAACACATGAGATCCTATACTGGGGAAACCTATACCTGGCTACCTACCTATACGGAGTCTGAGAGCATTTTTCCGGGGTGAGCGCACTGTGGCTATAACGCATGGTGCAAAATGTCGGTGCTGTGTTATTATTCTAAATGGGGGAGGGGGGGCAGCTAACTGTCCCACTGTTTTTATTAATATTCCTGAAAGGTTCTAGCCTTCATTTTTTAAGTATATATAGGATAATGCACTTCTTCCATCCATTCATGGTTATTAATAGTATTTTTTCTATTATACATATGTGATGTATCACAAGCATTTGGTGTGATGTGTCACGACGTCAAAAAGGTTGGGAACCACTGTACTAGGTGATATCTCTGGAGAAAAGGTAAATTGCATATAAGCCTGTGTGTGTGTGCGTGTGCGAGTGTGCGCGAAGAGGACGAAGGGGGGGGGGGGCACAAAAATCTGGTTTCGCTCAGGGCGCTGTGAAACCTAAGGCCGGCCCTGGTTGGAAGGAGACACACAGTCTACCTGATACTGCTATAAAGGTGTGTGTGTGTGTGTGGGGGGGGGGGGGGGGATAAGACTGCCTTATGCTTTATGGAGAGGGGGTATTACATACACAATTTAGCACGATTTATCGATGTCAAATTTGAGCACCACACCCTAGAGGATCCTCTGCATGGCCCTGCCCCTTCCTGCAGCACCCCCACTGACCTCTACTTTTCCCATCAGCCACCCCTTCCCCTCATAGCGGGCACCCAATACTCACACTCACATGACACCAAGTATCTGCACCCAGGCCTAAAATTGCACCCAGTACTCACACCTGCACACAGCTTCCACATGGCACCCACTATCTGCACCAAGTATCCACTTAACCCGTAACCGCACCCAAAGTACCTGCATTCAAAACCCATGTGATGCCCAAAGCCCACCCATAGCCAGCACCCAGTACAGGCATGGCAGCAAGTATTCGCACCCATGTCACACCACCTGGTACCTGCACCCAGCACTCACATGACATCCAGTACATGCACCCAGATCTTACATGGCACTAAGTTCTTGCAAGCAACACCCGCATGACACTCGATACCCAACCATAGCCAGAACCCACATGACACTCAGTACTTACACCCAGAACCCACATGGTACCCATCATCTGCATTCAGCAGCATGACAATTAATACCCCCCTAGCCAGAAACGAGGAGGGGGGGGGGGCATGCGGGGGAAGGCATTGCCAGGCCCCTTTTTTAAATTTGAGCACCCCCCACTTAAGGACCCTCTGCACGGCCCTGCTGGTGCGTATGTAAGAGTCTGGCTTCCACTTCCTCTGATTCCATCCACTGCACCTTAACCTACACAAAATCAATCAGCAACCAGGTGAAGCCTAAGCTGGTGCTTTGCCTGCAATGGCTTCATTTCACCTTAAAGAGACACTCTAACATCAAAAATATCCCCTGGGGGGTACTCACCTCGGGTGGGGGAAGCCTCGGGATCCTAATGAGGCTTCCCACGCTGTCCTCTGTCCCACGGGGGTCTCGCTGCAGCCCTCCGAACAGCCGGCGACAGACCCGACTGTCAATTCAATATTTACCTTTGCAGGCTCCAGCGGGGGCGCTGTGGCTGCTTTCGGCTCCGAAGTAGACGGAAATACCTGATCTCAGTTGGGTCCGCTCTACTGCGCAGGCGCCGGAGACAGAGATGGCGGCGATCGGGTATTTCCGCCTACTTCGGAGCCAACAGCCGTCAGAGCGCCTGCGCAGGAGCCGGGAAGGTAAATATTGACGTCACCGCTGTACGGAGGGCTGCAGCGAGACCCCTGAGGGACAGAGGACGGCATGGGAGGCCTCATTAGGATCCTGAGGCTTCCCCCACCCGAGGTGAGTACCCCCCAGGGGCCGTTTTGACGATACAGATTCTCTTTAAAGGATACCAGAACTGAAAAAAATGATTGTTGCAGTGTGCGGGGGGTTAAAAGTACATACCATCCGCTCCTCCTGCCCCCCACCGTCTGCCGCCGTTAGTGTAATATAACCCCCCCGCACACTGCAGCAATCATTTTTTTCAGTTCTGGTATCCTTTAAAGGATACCTGTAGCCACTTAAACAGAAGACATTTGCAATAATTCAGGTTGGAGTGAGCATATGATGTCTCCCATGATGCATCACTGCTGAATATGCAAATCATCATTTGTTTTCCCTGTAAACTAACCACACCTTCAGAACCATGTTGATTTGTGTGACATTTTACTAAGAGGGCTTTTTGGTCTTTTTTAGCCCCTTATACACTGACTCCTAGGAGTTCTGGTTCACCATGAGCTTGCTAGGTAGTCTGTAGTACTAACCTAAAAAAAGTAAGGCTCTGGATGGCATAAAAAAGCCTTACTCTGCACCTCCTCATTCCACTGCCGGGACCCTGTTACAGAAAAATAACTTTAATGTCGAAGAAGTCTTTGAATAAGAAAACTTGTAGGAGGCACCCAGAATCTAACTGTCTTAAACCATAAGGTATAGGGGTAAGTACATCTCACCTCCATGAATGGACAAACCATGTGGGTAGAAATAAGTTTAATGATGCACAAAAAGGGCAACATGTTTCACAAGTACCGGCCCTCTTCCTCAGGTCAATAACAAAATGCCTAAGTCTGTAGGTCTGCAGCACTGGCAAGTGTGGGCACCTCTTTTACCATGCACCATCGTACTCCTGGTCTCTCTCATTACAGAACTTTGGCCAGTTGGAATCTCAACCACCAGGGATCATCACATTTTCCAAAGAAGTCTTCAGGTCTACTCTGAAGGCTTTGTACTATGAACTGAAATGTTTTAAGAGGTAATGAGGCCCTAAGCAAGGTAGTAGATTTAGCACCTCTTTATGTTCCTTTTGGTAAGCTGAAGTAAAGAGAGGTCGGAGAAGGTGGGCCCCTTGACACCCACTAGGCCCCAGGCATCTGCCTAGGTTGCCTGGTAGATGATCCTGCTCTGCCTTATAACACTGCCCCCCTTTCAAATTTCCCACTGGCTGCATCTTCCTGTACCTTTGGAAGGCTTTGAAGCACTCGGGTCTCTGAGTACTTCTGAAAATAAGCTGCTCAATAATGAGTACATAATTCTGCTTAAAGAGAAACTCCAACCAAGAATTGAACTTTATCCCAATCAGTAGCTGATACCCCCTTTTACATGAGAAATCTATTGCCTTTCACAAACAGACCATCAGGGGGCGCTGTATGACTGATATTGTGGTGAAACCCCGCCCACAAGAAGCTCTGAGGATCGCGGTACTTTTGACAGTTTGCCACAATGTAACAAGGTTCACAGACAGGAAATAGCTGTTTACAGCTGTCTCCAACGGCCAAAACAGCTAGCAGCAGCTAAATAACCTGCCCACAGTAAAAATGTCACCATGTAATAAATGTGAGAATGTAAATCGGGGAGAGGAAAGATTTTACAATGGGCAAACACTGACTAAATCATCTTTATATATAATAGAGTAAGTGCCTCAACCTTCAAACAAGAAGAAGAAGTAGCGCCCTGCCCCCAGGGCCGGTCCAAGCAAGAAGAAGGGGCTGGTCCAAGCAAGAAGAAGATGTAGTGCCACATCAAACCAAGGGCAAAGAAGGATAATTTGCATATTCAGTAGCAGTGCATTGTGGGTAACCACACATGTTCACTTATAGCGGAATTATTGCAGATTTGCTTCTGTTTTAAGAAGGAAAATTACACCAAGCTTTGTTTTTTTTTAGTAGGAGGGATTTTTGGTCTATTTTATCCCGCTATACATTCTTAGTAGTTTGGGTCACCCTGAGCTGCTTGGTTACTCTGTTGTATTGGTCCAAGCCCAATCCCATACAGCCATATCAATCTCTGCTATGTACTGATGAGAACCAAAGGTTTGAAACAGGCTGTCACATGTGGATTTGATCTGTCTGTGTAAGACTTAAAGCTATAGGCTTGCTTGGCTTACTAAGGGTGAAAAAGAATAATTTTCATATTTAGTAGCGGTGCATTGTGGGTAATCACAAATGTTCACTGATAGCTAAATTATTGCAGTTTCTTCTGTTTTAAAGGACTTTTGAGGCCAAAATCTGCCCCCAAAACGTAAAAAAAAGTGAACTACATGCATGACTTTGTAAGGCACGAAGGACGCCGTCCACACCTTCCGTGCCATTCCGCCTTGTCCCCTTTGCTCAATAGCCCCCTGCGGTCCGGGTCGGTATCTGCAGCCTGCATAAAGATGGCCGCCGGAGCTGGCCACGGCTGCACAGCTCTAGGGCCAACCCTCCGATCCACGCTGCCTGTTATGTGGATCGGGGGTTGGCCCTAGAGCTGCACAGTAGCGGCTATGCGGACTGCGCAGCCGTGGCCAGCTCCGGCGGCCATCTTTATGCAGGCTGCAGATACCGACCCGGACCGTGGGGTCGCAGCCTTTCGGGGGGCTATTGAGCAGAGGGGACCATGCGGAACGGCACAGAGGGCGCGGACGGCGTCCTCCTTGCCTTACAAAGTCATGCAGGTATTAACTTTTTTTACGTTTTGGGGGCAGATTTTGGCCACGGAAGTCCTTTAAGAAGGCAAATTACACCAAGCTTTAATTTTTTTAGTATGAGGTCTTTTTGGTCCCTTTTATCCACCTATACATTCCGAGTGGTTTGGGTCACCCTGAGCTGCTTGGTTACTCTGTTGTACTGGTCCAAGCCCTATCTCATACAGCTGTATCAATCCCTGCCATGTACTGATGAGGAACAAAAGTCAGAAATAGGCTGTCTACATGTGGGTTTGATATGACTGTGTAAAATTTAAAGCTATATGCTTGCTATACACCAGTGGTTCTGGATGCTTGCTTGGCGTACTAAGGGGAAAAAGGAATTATTTGCATATTTAGTAGCAGTGTATTGTGGGTGACCACAAATGTTCACTTATAGCTGAATCGTTGCATATTCCTTTCTGTTTTAGGAAGGCAAATTACACCAAGCTTTGCTTTTTTTAGTAGGAGGTCTTTTTGGTTCCTTTTATCCCCCTATACATTACGAGTGGTTTGGGTCACCCTGAGCTGCTTGGTTACTCTGTTGTATTGGTCCAAGCCCTGTCTCATACAGCTGTATTAATCTCTGCTATGTACTGATGAGGACCAAAAGTCTGAAACAGGCTGTCTACATGTGGGTTTGATATGACTGTGTAAAATTTAAAGCTATATGCTTGCTATTCACCAGCAGCTCTGGATGCTTACTTGGCTTACCAAGGGGGAAAAGGGGTAATTTTCATATTTAGTAGCAGTGCATTGTGGGTAACCACAAATGTTCACTTATAGCTGAATTATTGCAGATTGCAGATTTCCTTCTGTTTTAAAAAGTCAAATTACACCAATACAGTGTGCAGCATTGCAGGAAGTGATGACAGTGGAACGCACAATGGAATATGGTAGAGGTGAGTCATCCCCGCCCGCTGCCTCTTACTAATAGTGGCGGCTTCTACTGTGCTTAAGCAGGAGGGGGAGTTCACATGGGGGACCAAGGTGAGGGGGGGTCCTGCTGAGCTTAAGCTGGAGGGGGAGTGCACATGGGGGACCCAGGTGAGGAGGGGGGTTCCTGCTGAGCTTAAGCTGGAGGTAGAGCACACATGGGGGACCCATTTGAGGGGGCGTCAACCCCCCTCCCTACCGCTGTGCCCAATACCCCCTTCTTGCCCTCTACCCTCTTATGCGGCGTATGCTACGCCGTGGGTCAGCTAGTATCTATATATATAATAGAGTAAATGCCTCAACCTTCAAGCAAGAAGAAGAAGTAGCGCCCTGCCCCCAGGGCCGGTCCAAGCAAGAAGAAGGGGCTGGTCCAAGCAAGAAGAAGATGTAGTGCCAAAGTAAACCAGGGGCTAAGAGGGATAATTTCCATATTCAGTAGCAATGCATTGTGTGCAACCACAAATGTTCACTTATAGCTGAATTATTGCAGATTTGCTTCTGTTTTAAGAAGGCAAATTACACCAAGCTTTGCTTTTTTTTAGTAGGAGGGCTTTTTGGTCCCTTTTATCCCCCTATACATTCTTAGTAGTTTGGGTCACCCTGAGCTGCTTGGTTACTCTTTTGTACTGGTCCAATCCCAATCTCATACAGCTGTATCAATCCTTGCCATGTACAGATGAGAACCAAAAGTCTACATGTGGGTTTGATGTGGCTGTGTAAAATTTAAAGCTATGGTCTCGGTATACACCAGTTGTTCTGGATGCTTGCTTGGCTTGCTAAGTGCGATAATTTGCATATTTAGTAGCAGTGCATTGTGGGTAACCACAAATATTCACCTATAGCTGAGTTATTGTAGATTTACTTCTGTATTAAGAAGGCAAATTACACCAACACTTTGCTTTTTTTAGTAGGAGGGCTTTTTGGTCCCTTTTATCCCCCTATACATTTCGAGTGGTTTGGGTCACCCTGAGCTGCTTGGTTACTCTGTTGTACTGGTCCAAGCCCTATCTCATACAGCTGTATCAATCCCTGCTATGTACTGATGAGAACCAAAAGTCTGAAATAGGCTGTCTACATGTGGGTTTGATATGACTGTGCAAAATGTAGGCTAATTTCACACCAGGACGTTGCATTAGAGGGGGCGTTAAGGTCACATAACGTCCCCCTAATGGAACGCATGGTGGTGCTGGATCTGGACGTCAGAGTGAGCCGCGTTGTGCAGCTCACTCTGGCGTCAGTGATGCCGTGATGCGCACTCTTGTGCGCATGCGGCATCACGTGGTCCCGCCGGCCAATCGCCGCACAGAGCGGCCGATCCAGGAAGTAAACACTGCACGTCACAACGTGCAGTGCATATTAATTAGCCATGTGGCTGGCCGCTCTCCGCTCCTCCACAAGATTACTGAGCATGTGCAAGCAGTGTAACGCGGCTCAGCCGCGTCTAAAGTACTGCATGCAGTACGTTGTCTTGTGACGCAGCGTTACAATGTAACGCAACGTGGGCACTGTGAACAGCCCCATTGATTTTTCATTACTGTGCGGTGGGCTGCGTTACAGGCTGCTCTAACGTGCCCCTGTAACGTCCCACTGTGAAACCAGCCTTAAAGCTATATGCTTGCTATACACCAGCGGTTCTGGATACTTGCTTGGCCTACCAAGGGTGGAAAGGGATAATTTGCATATTTAGTAGCAGTGCATTGTGGGTAACCACAAATGTTCACTTATAGCTGAATTATTGCAGATTTCCTTCTGTTTTAGGAAGGCAAATTACACCAAGCTTTGCTTTTTTTTTAGTAGGAGGGCTTTTTGGTCCCTTTTATCCCCCTATACATTCCGAGTGGTTTGGGTCACCCTGAGCTGCTTGGTTACTCTGTTGTACTGGTCCAATCCCTATCTCATACAGCTGTATCAATCCCTGCTATGTACTGATGAGGACCAAAAGTCAGAAATAGGCTGTCTACATGTGGGTTTGATATGACTGTGTAAAATTTAAAGCTATATGCTTGCTATACACCAATGGTTCTGGATGCTTGCTTGGCCTAACAAGGGTGGAAAGGGATAATTTGCATATTTAGTAGCAGTGCATTGTGGGTAACCACACATGTTCACTTATAGCTGAATTATTGCAGATTTCCTTCTGTTTTAAGAAGGCAAATTACACCAATACAGTTGGCGGCATTGCTGGAAGTGACGACAGTGGAACGCACGCTGGAACGCGGAAGAGGTGAGTCATCCCCGCCCGCTGCCTCTTACTAATAGTGGCGGCTGCTGCTGAGCTTAAGCTGGAGGGGGAGCACACACGGGAGACCTAGGTGAGGGAGGGAGGTTCTGCTGAGCTTAAGCTGCAGGGGGAGAGCACATAGGGGACCCAGGTGAGGGGGGTTCTGTTAAGCTTAAGCTGGAGGGGGAGTGCACATGGGCGACCCAGGTGAGGGAGGGGGGTCCTGCTGAGCTTAAGCTGGAGGGGGAGTGCACATGGGGGACCCAGGTGAGGGAGGGGGGTCCTGCTGAGCTTAAGCTGGAGGGGGAGTGCACATGGGGGACCGCCGCTGTGCCCAATACCCCCTTCCTGCCCTCCACCCCCTTATGCGGCGTATGCTATGCCACGGGTCAGCTAGTATACATAATTATTGTAAAAATGAAGCACTTTTTTAATACACTATTTTCACTGGAGTTCCTCTTTAACACAGTATATTGCATACCCCCCATGTAAAGATAAATGTTTATGTGCCATCCCAAACCCTTTTTTGAATCTTTTAGAAACAGGCTGCTTTTTTTTGTTTGTTTTTTCTCACCGTTGGGGTTGATTCCCAGGAGGGTGGTAAAACAGATATGCGCATGCAGCACATCCTGTGTTATGTACACAATAATAATAGAACCAGGCTCTGGGTAAAAAAAAATATGCTGCTAGTGGTAATCCCGAGCCACGGTTGGGGTAACCGCTAGCAGGAATCTGCAGAGCATGAAGCACAGCAGCATTTAACGCTCACCTCCCCCGAGATGTGGACATTTGCAGCACGGCTTATTCCGGTCCTCCGAGGCTCCCCATTGGGTGAAATCTGTCACATGAGGACAGACCGCAATCTCACCATATAGATAGAGTGCCACCTGGAGGACAGGAGAAGGAAACGCATCTCTGGATCCAAGTAAAGGTAAGTCTGTGCAGGGACTGCTGCAGAATCTCTATGGGGTAAGATTTTTTTATTTTTAGGGCCTAAAAACACAAAAACATTGCACGGCTGTTAGATCCTAAAATCTGGATAGAATGATACTGCCAAGGAGGTTAAAGTGGACCTCCGCTGTAAATTGCAAGGTGAAAAAGAGCCAGAATGACACTTTCTAAGACCGTTCCCACTTATGTTTTTTTCAACCAATGCAGCAATGGTTGAACACTACTTCATTAGGCAGCTTCATTAAAGAGAACCTGAGGCGGCATAAAAATAAACAAAAAAGCAGCAGAGCCAAGGGTGACTGACAGCAGCTCCAGAAGGACACAGAGGCATGTCATTGTGCAGAGAACATGCCTCTGTTTCCTATAGCCCATATAATTATCCGCCTCGGGTACTCTTTATGTATCAGGGAAGCATTGTGGCATACTATCACTGGCTGTGCACTATTTCTCTCTTTTTCTCTCCTATCTGTGATAGGCTGGCTCAGTGGCACAGGTAGAAGCAGAATACTTCTCAGGTCACACTATGTGGCTCCTCTCACCCACTGATGACACAATCTCTAAGAAGTCTTTTCAAAGGCAAAAAACTGCCATGGCAGTTTTTCAAAAAGGGTGTGTGTCTAATCAGCAAAACCTGGATTTCATGGCCCAAGTGCTCAGTCTTTTGTCATTTTTTATTGCTACTCTGTTGCCTGAGGTCCGCTTCAAGGCACCAGAGACGTGCGGTCCGCAAGTGGTTAACACTGGCTAGTGACTCTGGGCCTTTGTCGATTATGTTGTACTAATCTTTGCACTTCTTCTTTGAAAAGCATTGCGTAATATGTTGCTGCAACTTATAGCACTAGCGATATTAATAATAACATTGTGGGAAGAAGAAGCAAGAGGGAATAGGCCATAAAACAGATGCTTGGGTGACTGGCTGAATAAAAAGCAAGGAACTTGCAAAACACAGCTCAATATTGAAATGACTTCAATGATTTAATGTACAGACATTTAACAGAACAATGCTCCTGCCGCCTCATAATTTCTCCGAGGAAAGCGCCAGATTACAGCTGGAGGCTGTCCAATGAAAAACATCACCTAGCATAAAGAAAAGCGCTATTATCATAAACCATATTTTACATAATGCAGGAAGGAAAAAACTTCTAAAACATTGTTCTCTAAAATGTATAGTGTTTTATAAAGGAAGACATATTACCAGTTTGAGGTGGTTCTCAGGGGCGTAACTACAGGGGAGCAGCCCATGCGACTGCAGGGGGGGGAGGAGCAGAGCTGTGAGGGGGCCAAACTACTGCGTCACTCCCTCTGATAAAGGGGCCCATCCTTCAGATCATGTGTTTTTATGGCTACGCTTGTTATAGGTGTGAAGATTACGATGGCCATTTGGCCATGCTTGTTTTATGAGCCTTGAGAGATGGGCCCCCAGTCTGTGAGAGTCACCAAGGTTTGGCAAGGGAGAGGGTGTGAACATTGGGGCCCCATCAAAGTTTTACTGGAGGGGGGCTATAAACAGAGGAAAATACTGTACACAAACTGCACCACCAACGCAATATTCAGAAAAATACGAAATGTATTGAACATCAAAAAAACATAAAAACACTTAATAAGAGGTCCTATAAACCACTAGATCTTCATGCCTCCCTCAGCCTGAGACCTTCATCACTCACTCTGTGGAGTCCCTGGTCGGTATAGTATGCCGTACCACTTGGTAGTCACATGTTATCTAGCTGTATACCTGTTCATCATCATTTGCCTATTTGCACAATTCAATTCGATAGCATGTCCATGAGCATATGCCCTATTGCACTTTAGGTCACAGCTTTTCTTCTTACTTCATCACCCCAGTATTTGCACTTTATGTAGTACCTGTTTTTAGTGCATAACCCGGGTCTCCTTTCTTTGCTTGGGGTTCTTGCTTGAACCTCGGGTTAAAGCATATCACTTTCTCAGGCAGTATTTATCTTATTGAGGTGAAGCATTGTTTATTATGGCATTATCATGTGTCTTTATAATGGGTTTTGATATAGTGGTTTATAGGACCTCTTTTTAAGTGTTTTTAGGGTTTTTTGATGTTCAATAAATTTAGTATTTTTCTGAATATTGCATTGGTGGTGCAGTTTGTGTACAGTATTTTCCTCTGTTTATATTACTTTATACTCTGTACTTTGCACACCATTATTCATACATGGGTGTGCATATGCATTTGCTTATTGAATTACTGGAGGGGGGGGCTATGATTTGTAGTTACTCCCGTGGTGGTTCTGGTAGGGAGATGAGGGATTGGAATCCCCCACAATGTAACTCAGGCAGAAGCTGGCATCCTCTGCAGTGGCATAACAATAGCCCCTGTGACCCCCATCATTACATGGGGGCCCACTACTGGGTTGCATGGAGGCCCACTCTTGTACTTAATGCAGAGCAGCAGCAGAGTGTTATAGATTACCTGCTTCAGGCAGCAGGAAGGACCTCCACACACAGCCAATCGGAAGGGAGACAGGGCAACAGATCACTTCGGGGGGCGGGGAAAATATAGTTCCACCCCTGATCACCTGACTTCCAGGTTGCACACTAGTCAAAGGGTAGTCACAGGATATATTTGACATTATTTCACAGAAAAAGGAAACTGGATCTCCTATGTCACCAAGGGGCTTAACTAATATCCGTGCATGCTTTGCATAGAATTGCATAAAAATTAGGTTTGTGCTGCTCACTAGTGGTGCTCAAATACCCCTTTTTAAAATTCGAGTTTGGTCGAATTCGAATAGTAAATTATTCGAGGTCAGTCGAATATTCGAGTCAAATAATTTTTACTATTCGATTCGACCTCGGACTTCGAGCTCACTATTCGAGTCGGTATTCGAGCTCATTATTCGAGCTGACTATTCGAATTGGCCTTAAATAGCTTCCAACACTTGTTTTGAGGGTGAATGATGCAAGAAACATCTTTTTTTCCAAGTAACAACAGCAAGTGATTATGTGGGGATGTTCCTTTAAAAAAAAAAGGTGAAAAGAGAAGTTGTGTCCAGAATTTTGTTCAGTACTGTATATACTTCTTCTTCTTCTTCTTCTTTATCTTCTATCTTCTTCTTCTTCTATATCTTCTTCTTCTATATCTTCTTCTTCTATATCTTCTTCTTCTTCTATATTGTCTTCTTCTTCTTCTTCTTCTTCATCTTCTTCTTCTTCATCTTCTTCATCATTTTCTTCATCTTCTTCTTCTTCATCTTCTTCTTCTTCATCTTCTTCTTCATCTTCTTCATCATCATCTTCTTCTTCTTCTTCTTCATCTTCTTCTTCTTCATCTTCTTCATCATTTTCTTCATCTTCTTCTTCTTCATCTTCTTCTTCTTCATCTTCTTCTTCATCTTCTTCATCTTCTTCTTCTTCATCTTCTTCATCTTCTTCTTCATCTTCTTCATCTTCTTCTTCATCATCTTCTTCTTCTCCTTCTTCTTCTTCATCTTCTTCTTTATCTTCTTCATCTTCTTCTTCATTTTCTTCTTCTTCATCTTCTTCTTCTTCTCCTTCTTCTTCTTCTTCATCTTCTTCTTCTTCATCTTCTTCTTCTTCATCTTCTTCATCTTCTTCTATATCGTCTTCTTCTTCACTTATTTCTCTTTTCAATTTTTTTTTAAAGAAATGCAGCTATTTTTGAGCGTAACAAATAGCTGGTGGCGCATGCATGTTGGAAGCGCCATTGTATGTGCTCCCTGGCAGTGGAAACACACAGACAGCAGGAGGTAAATTCAGCAGCAGGAGGAGGAGGATGAGTGTGTGGCAGCAGGCAGTCAATGAGGCAGGCAGCGTGACATAATAGCCCTGGTACCTAGCGGTGATACCAGGGCTGTAAATAAACACAACAGGAGGTCCCAGACAGCGGTCGTGCAGCCCACATCGTGTCCAATACACAACTGGGACAACACAGTTTTCAACCCGGGCACCTCAGAAAAATTAAACCTTTTTTTTTTTTTTTTATGGTTTTTTGGTTTTGTTTGTACAACCAATTACACAGATATATAGCTATTGTTTGACGTAATAGCTGGTGGCAGAGTGGCAGCAGAATGTAATTCTTTGTACCCTGGCAGTGGGAAACACAGACAGACAGCAGAAGGGCAGTACACAGCAGCCCACTGTAGGTGTAAAATGTGTGGCTGCAGGTGACGTAATAGTCAAACTGAACCAGGCTGGCTTAGTGAGCAGGAGCCAGGAGGTGGTAAAGGGTGGTAAGGCACATTAACGATGGTTCTTAGCCAGTTCATGTCCCCCTCTCGCCGACAACAGGGGCCAGGAACTCGCCTTCCACCCACGCCTGGTTCATCTTGAGAAACGTCAGTCTGTCCACAGACTTGTGAGACAGACGTGAGCGTTTCTCGGTGACCACGCCACCAGCTGCACTGAAGCAGCGCTCGGACAGCACGCCGGAAGGGGGGCAGGACAGCACTTCCAGGGCGTACTGCGCCAGCTCGCTCCAGATCTCCAGGCACTTGACCCAATACTCCATGGGATCAACAGGGGCATCGCTGTCAAGCCCGCTGTAGGACCCCATGTAGTCAGCCACCATGCGGGTCAGGCGCTGGCTGTGACCGGAGGTGGATGCTGCTGCATCATGCACCTCCTCTCTAGTCACTGCTGCCGGAGCCTCTACAGTCCTGTAGAGCTCGTGGCTGAGAGACAGCAGGTCTGTGGGGCGCTTGCTGCTGGATGCAGGCACCTGCTGCTGCCTCTGTGCTGGCTGCTGGACAGTGGGGGTGGAAGGCTGGGGGAAGGCTTCCTCCAAGCGCTCAACAAGGGCCTGCTGCAAGCTCCTTATTTGTTGCGCTGGGTCTCCTCCTGCAGGCGGCAGGAACTGGCTCAACTTCCCCTTCAGGCGTGGGTCCAACATCATGCTGATCCAGATGTCCTCCCTCTGCTTCATCTGGATCACCCTGGGGTCCTTGCGCAGGCACGCCAGCATGTGCGCTGCCATTGGGAAGAGGCGGGCCACGTGTGCTGGCACATCGACGGCAGTGCTGTCCTCCTCATCCTCCTCCTCTGCCGCCTCATCCTCTCTCCACCCCCGCACCAACTCAGCTGCACTGTGCTGATCCCCCTCATCAGCAGCAAGGTCAGGGACCTCCACCAAGTCCTCCTCCTCCTCCCCCTCAGAGGTGGACTGTGCAGCTGCTTGCCGCTCCTGCTGGTCCAAGGCTGCCGCTCCCTGTTCCAGCAAAGCATCGAGGGCCTTGTTCAGCAGACAAACCAGGGGCACCCACTCGCAGACCATAGCATGGTCCCTGCTCACCATGTTAGTGGCCTGCAGAAAGGGAGCCAGCACTAAGCACACCTGCTGCATGTGCCTCCAGTCATCATCGGGGACGATGGACGGGATGTTGCTGGTCTTGTCCCTTCTCCGAGCGGCGGAAACAGTGGCCAGGGCAAGGTACTGGTTGACAGCGTGCTTCTGTTCAACCAGACGCTCCAACATCGCCAGGGTGGAGTTCCAGTGAGTCGGAACGTCAAGGATCAGCCGATGGCGTGGCAGCTCCAGCTCCTTTTGCACGTCTTCCAGGCTCGCACAGGCTGCAGCCGAGCGCCGGAAGTGACGCACAACGTTCCTTGCCGTTTCCAGCAGTTCGCCCATCCCCTGGTAGGTGCGCAAGAACTTTTGCACCACCAGGTTCAGCACGTGGGCAAGACAGGGGATGTGGGTCAGGTTTCCCCTGTCTATTGCGGCAACCAGATTGGCCCCATTGTCGGCCACCACCTCTCCGACTCTGAGGCCTCTGGGGGTCAGCCAAATCCTCTCCTGCTCCTGGAGTTTGGCCAACACATGGGTTGCCGTCAGCTTGGTCTTCCCAAGGCTGACCAAGTGCAGCAGCGCTTGGCAGTGGCGGGCCTTCACGCTGCTGCTGAGGCGGGGGGTTTGGCCAGGTGTGCCGGAGGATGGCAGAGGATCGGAGGAACCTGCTGCAGTTCCCCTGACCCTGCGGGGGGGCACCACCCACTGTGTTGCTGCTGCTGTGCCCGCTGCTGCTCTCCCATCCTCACCCCCTTCCACCAAGCTGACCCAGTGGACAGTGAAAGACAGGTAGCGGCCTGTCCCGAAGCGGCTGCTCCAGGAGTCCATGGTGACGTGGACCCTTTCACCAACCGCGTGCTCCAGCCCTCGCTCCACATTGGCCATCACAAAGCGGTGCAGTGCAGGAATGGCCTTGCGGGCGAAGAAGTGTCTGCTGGGGAGCTGCCAGTCTGGGGCTGCACAAGCAAGCAGCGCACGCATGTCGCTCCCCTCCTGCACAAGCGTGTACAGCAGGAGTTGGGAGCACATGGCCCATGCCAGCAAGCCGTTCAGCTGCCGCACGCGACGGCTGCTGGGAGGCAGAGCCCTAACCACCCCCTGGAAGGACTCGCTCAAAAGGCTCTGGCGTGGCCTTTTGCTGGCACGGGAATCAGCAGACACAGCAGAGGAGGCCACTGAGGACTGTCTGCCAGAACAGGCCTCAGTGTCGGCGGCAGGAGTTGCAGAGGGGGGAGGAGCAGTGCGTTTCTGCACTCCTGCTGGTGCTGCTGGAGGAGCAGGAGGGCGGGTGGCTGCTGTTGCTGCTGCTGCTGCTGCTGCTGAAGGCTGTGCAGTGATGGGTGTGGTGCCACTGCCAGCACCAGATGCCTTCAGCCTCTGGAACTCCTCATGCTGGTGGAAATGTTTCGCAGCAAGGTGGTTGATGAGCGAGCTGGTGCTGAACTTTAAGGGGTCTGCACCTCTGCTCAACTTCCGCTGACAGTGGTTGCAAGTGGCGTACTTGCTGTACACTGTGGGCATGGTGAAAAAACGCCAGATTGGTGACAAAAACGACCCCCTACGGCATGGAACCGCTGCTGCCTGTCTCCCTGTGGTGGTTGGGGGGGGGGGCTTGGGTGCGGCTGGTGGTGGTACTGGCAGATGCTGCTGCTGCTGCTGCTGAGCCTGAGACACCAGCAGGCTGTGGGACCTGCCTACTGCTGCCAATGCTTGCAATGATGCGCCTCCTTGCAAGGCCCACAAGCGCATCCTCCTCCTCCTCCTCAGAGCTGCTGAGGACGACATCCCCTGGAGGTGGTGGCACCCAGTCTCTGTCTGTCACCGTGTCATCATCAGCCTCCCCCTCCTGAAACATGTCCTGCTGGGATGATGACCCCCCAAACTCCTCTCCTGATGCATGGATGGGCTGCTTGACTGTCGCCACAGTCTTGCTGTCCAATCCCTCATCCCCCAAAGTGCCCATCAGCATCTCCTCCTCCAAATCGCCAACAACAGCAGACAATTGACGCATCATGCCTGGGGTCAAAAGAGTGCTGAGTGACAGGTCGGCGACTGACGGTGAACTGGCCTCCTCCCCAGGCCCTGATGGGCGGCTGCTGCGAACAGGGGTGGTGGTGGTGGTGGTGAGGGTGGAGGCCTCGGATGCAGAGCTGATGGCGGGCTGCTCATCCTCCGTCATCAGTTGCACCACAGTGTCTGCATCCTTTTCCTCAATGGGACGTTTCCGACCCGGCTGGAGGAAAATCGGAGCAGGTGCTACACGCTGCTGCTGTGTCTCTGCAGCGTGAGTTGCAGATGCTCCTGCTGGGCGGCGCCCAAGGCGTCCACGGCCAGTGGCTATGGGAGGAATGTTAGCCACTGACGCTGCTGCTGCTGCTGCGGAACTGTGCATGGTGGCGCGGCCGCGCCCGCGGCTTGCCACAATGCTGCTCCCTCTCCTCCTGATTCCCTTGCTGCCCTTCCCCTTGCCCAAACTGCGCTGGCTGCCACTTCCAGACATCTTCGATGTTTTGGGCGTAAACACAAAAGTTTTTGAAAAGGGCGGGTGAAAAGTGGGGTACTTTAATGGAGTGGGTTGGTGGGTGAGGTGACTGAGTGAGTGTCCCGACTCCCTAGTACAGTAAGTAAGTAGTAACAGTCAGGAAGTACAACTAGCAGTTACAATAATCAGTAGTAATCACAAGGAAATAGAGTGTGTGTACACTACAGACAGTGAGTGCACACACATGCAGGAGCTAGCCTATGAACAGTGACTGAGTGAGTGTCCCTACTACAGTAAGTAAGTAGTAACTGTCAGGAAGTAGAATTTACAATAATCAATCAGTAATCAGAAGGAAATAGAGTGTGTGTACAGTACACAGACAGTGAGTGCACACACACACACGCAGGAGCTAGTAGCCTATGAACAGTGACAGTGAGTGTCCTAGTACAGTTACAGTATATAACTATTCAGAAGGAAATAGAGTGTGTGTACAGTACACAGACAGTGAGTGCACGCACACGCAGGAGCTAGCCTATGAACAGTGACAGTCAGTGAGTGTCCTAGTACAGTTAGAGTATATAACTATTCAGAAGGAAATAGAGTGTGTGTACAGTACACAGACAGTGAGTAAGTGCACGCACACGCAGGAGCTAGCCTATGAACAGTGACAGTCAGTGAGTGTCCTAGTACAGTTACAGTATATAACTATTCAGAAGGAAATAGAGTGTGTGTACAGTACACAGACAGTGAGTGAGTGCACGCACACGCAGGAGCCAGTAGCCTATGAACAGTGACAGTCAGTGAGTGTCCTAGTACAGTTACAGTATATAACTATTCAGAAGGAAATAGAGTGTGTGTACAGTACACAGACAGTGAGTGAGTGCACGCACACGCAGGAGCTAGCCTATGAACAGTGACAGTCAGTGAGTGTCCTAGTACAGTTACAGTATATAACTATTCAGAAGGAAATAGAGTGTGTGTACAGTACACAGACAGTGAGTGAGTGCACGCACACGCAAGAGCTAGTAGCCTATGAACAGTGACAGTCAGTGAGTGTCCTAGTACAGTTACAGTATATAACTATTCAGAAGGAAATAGAGTGTGTGTACAGTACACAGACAGTGAGTGCACGCACACGCAGGAGCTAGCCTATGAACAGTGACAGTCAGTGAGTGTCCTAGTACAGTTACAGTATATAACTATTCAGAAGGAAATAGAGTGTGTGTACAGTACACAGACAGTGAGTGCACACACACACACGCAGGAGCTAGTAGCCTATGAACAGTGACAGTGAGTGTCCTAGTACAGTTACAGTATATAACTATTCAGAAGGAAATAGAGTGTGTGTACACAGACAGTGAGTGCAAGCACACGCAGGAGCTAGCCTATGAACAGTGACAGTCAGTGAGTGTCCTAGTACAGTTACAGTATATAACTACAATACAAAATACAATCACTAAGTAGTAAAGGACAGCAGAAATACTGTCTAATACTATCTAATACTGTCTAATACTGTCTAATACTAATGAGAAATAAACAGAGGACAGGAGGACAGCTGCCCACACAGGCAGGCCCTGAGGCCTAAAGCTGTAAGCCTGCAGCAGCAGCTGGCCTGTCTCTATGTAACACAAAAGCTACTAACTAAAATACAATGTCTATCTAACTAACAACAATATAGGTGTGTATAGGAGGTGTATGTGAGCAAAAACGCTAGGTAAATGACCACAATAGAGCTCTTGCTAAGCCAAAGCACAAAGGAGCAACTCTCTCTCTATGCAAGTCTCAGGCAAGGACGGAGAAACGGAACATGGCGGCCGCTATTTATAGGGTAGGGGCTGGCCAGGGTCCCCCTCTGTGATTGGCTGCCGTCAGAGGGCCTGGGAGCCCTCTGATTGGCTCTAAGGACATCAATCTGGGCTATGACGCTATTCGAGCTCGGTATTCGAGCTCGAATAGCGCCGTTTGCTCGAATAGCTCGAATAGTGAATGGGCTATTCGCGTTTACTCGAATAGCCCATTCGAATAGCTGCAGCTATTCGGAGCTCGAATACCGAGCTCGAATAGCTGAAAAAGAGCTCGAATATTCGAGCTACTCGAATATTCGAGCTCTGCTGAGCACCACTGCTGCTCACCCCTTGGTATTTATTTATAATTTTCCCCTGTGAGCCTGCATAACCACGCCCACCTCTAGCACAGTTAAGCATATAAATGAGTGCATTGCACATGTTCAAAGAGTTCATTTGGTAGCTAGTGAAAGGTAAGGTGTTTTTAATTTCCTTTTTTCCCATTTAGTTGACTCTTGGGTTTTTGGATTAGTTCCCACTAGACTGCTTATAAAAACTGGCATTTTGCATGGTAGAGTAGGACTCACCAGATTGGGGACACTTTGGCGCAGTTGGTGAGCTTAAGCGCGTTAAAGCGTAACCAAGAGCCCCTGTCACAGTTTTCCTGTTGTGTGCTGCAGCCCCTTTGTATTTAACTAATATCCTCGTGGCTGCAATCTTTCTTTGAAATCACCACACCTATAGGGCTCATGCTCTGGATGAGATCTTCAGCAGATCCAGACACTTAAAGAGGAACTGCAGTGAAAATAATCTAATAAAAAAAAGTTCTTTATTTTTATAATAATTATGTATAAATGATTTAGTCAGTGTTTGCCCATTGTAAAATCGTTTAAATCCCTGATTTACATTCTGACATTTATTACATGGTGACATTTTTACTGTTGGCAGATGATGTAGCTGCTGCATGCTTTTTTGGCAGTTTGAAACAGCTGTAAACACCTATTTTCCACAATGCAATGAGGTTCACAGACAGGAAACTGCCAGGAGTACGTATTCAGAGTTTCTTGTGGGAGGGGTTTCACCACAATATCAGTCATACAGCGCCCCCTGATGGTCTGTTTGTGAAAAGGAATAGATTTCTCATGTAAAAGGGGGTATCAGCTACTGATTGGGATAAAGTTCAATTCTTGGTCGGAGTTTTTCTTTAAGTGTTATCATTGCTGATCCAATTCACTTTTTCTCCTATGTTTCCTCCTGGATGATATTTCACATCTTATCAATATAATACCTTTTAAATGTATCAACAATGAGATATTATTAAATACAACAATATCTATTTCTCGTAAGTTCTAGGTGGTCGTTCGGCAAAGGAATACACATCAACAACAGTATAAATAAAGTTTATATTGCATGTGATATCTGCAATGCAGGTACAGCTATTGATGAATTACAGAAAGCAACAAGTACAGAGCAATTTAACAATGTTAAGCTTTAACCATAGAAAAGAACGCCCACCATGTATACATTAATATCTAACCTGAATACAGCTTTCCAATATATCCTAAAATACAGCCCACCGTACACAGATCCATTACATCTTACCCAGCCAGGAGGACAGCTAACAGCCCCAGCACAAGACAAAGGAAGCCCCCAAAAGCCACATGGTCAAAGCCTGTATTTTCCTTGCCTTCACTCCTCACCACACATCATCACTTCCCTTTTAGGGGAGCTGGGAAAAAAGGGCGCAGGCAGCTAGTGGACAAAAAGGGCGCCGCCATTCACTCCCATAATAAATAACGTTTAATGGGCGCCGAGCAGGAAAAAAGGGCGCCGGAGCTAAATAAAGTTTACAAACGGCGCCCGGAGATGTTTAATGATTTATAACTGAGCTTGTGGTGATTTACGTTTATAAAATGCACCCGTGCCGAATAACGTTTATGAAAATACTAAACATATTTATCTTATTTAAATAATTAAAACATTATTTAAAGTTTTATCCCTTACTGTTTGTAAAACATTATTATTCACAAAATAAAGCGATCAGTACGTAACGTAAATTGCAAAATATTTTTGGCATCCACAATTAGTAAAACATTATTATCCACATAATAAAGGGGGGTCTTAGGTTTAGGCACCACCAGGGGGTCTTAGGTTTAGGCACCAACAGGGGGGTCTTAGGTGGGGGGGGTCTTAGGTTTAGGCACCAACAGGGGGGTCTAGGGATTAGGGGTAGGTACAGGGAGGGTAACTTAGGCACCAACAGGGGGAGTCTTGGGTTTAGGCACCAACAGGGGGGTCTTAGGTTTAGGCACCAACAGGGGGGTCTTAGGTTTAGGCACCAACAGGGGGGTCTTAGGTTTAGGCACCAACACAGGGGGGTCTTAGGTTTAGGCACCAACAGGGGGGTCTAGGGGTTAGGGATAGGTACAGGGAGGGTTCTGTGTAAGAGTAGGCTTAGGTATAGTTTTAGTAAAATTTTAGTAATAATTACTAATGTTTTACAACACTTATTACGAACGTAGTTATATTTATATCATCGTTATAAAGAATATTTTCAGATTTTATTATAAGAACAAACCATAAATGAAGGTTATTCACAATAATATACAATTATAACAATTAAACATATATTATTGTTTTTTTAATAAACGTAATTATAAGTTTAACTTTAGAAACAGGGAAGATTAACGTTTTCACAATTTTTGATTTCATAAACATTATTTAATGATTTATAATTTTGTTAAACATTATTTGTAAACGAAATATAGCACACTATTTTTATAAACCCTATTAATGATTAATTATTATTTAGAGTTTACACCCCGCGCCCTTTTTGTCCGGGCGCCCTTTTTGTACGTACGCCCTAAATTAGGAGCCTCAGTGTCATTGGCTGAAAGAATGCTTTTCAGCAGATTTAGGGCCTGATTCACAAAGCGGTGCTAACAGTTAGCACGCTGGTGAAAAGCCCTTTATCACGCCTAAACTCAGTTTAGGCATGATAAGTTTAGGTGTGATAAGTTTAGGTGTGATAAGCTTAGGCATGATAAGTTTAGGTGTGATAAGTTTAGGCATGATAAGTTTAAGCACCAACTGCGTTAGCACCGCAGTGCACAGCTGATCAAAAGTTTTGCGCTAGCAAAGTCTGGTGCACTTTGCATAGAGTTTAATGGCACTGCTTTGCGTGCGGGACTTTGCACGCTATCTACACTTATCTAAACTTAGCATGCCTAAACTTATCACACCTAAACTTATCACACCTAAACTTATCACGCCTAAACTGGCTTTTCACCAGTGTGGTGCAAAGGTTATCATGCCTAAAGTCTTTTAGGCGTGATAACTGAGTTATCACCGCTTTGTGAATCAGACCCTTAAACTTTATCACTGCCGTAAGTTCAGTTAGCAGGAAGTGAAACATAATATGTTGGCGCTTTATAAATACAATAAATAAATAATAAATAAGTGAAGGATTTTATCTGAGAAACATGTGCTCTAAGAATGGTATAATGTCTGCCCAACAAAGGCAAGCTGTGAATTTCAAACAGCCTATTTCTTACATTAGTAATAACCCAGGCTGGAGTCAGGCTCGAGCCATTGCTCAGAGCGGTAACCCCAAGCCTGATTTAAGGTAGCCGCCAGGAGGTATATGCAGAGCCTGCACACAGTGATTTGTAAAGCTCTTGCTAATGCAATGTTATGGGAATTTTTTTTTTTAAATCACATCTCTCAAGTGGGATCACACACATAGCAGTACATTAGCAAGAGCTTTTCAAATCACAAAGCTCTCAGAAAAGGCTTTCCAAAGCGCTGGCAGTGGGTTCCAGGCCTCAGAAAGACTCAACAATGAAAGAAGAGAGTCTCAGCCTGTGCTTGAGACCAGGTTCTTGAGACCAGGTTTTTTGTAAGTGAAGATAGGTTGGACACACCTTCCAAACAGGCGCTATCATGGGAGTCCTATGGGAGAAACGCGCTTTACAAATGTTATTGTATTGTATTGTATTGTAATAGAGCATAGAGGATAGGTGAGTTGCTATGCTGCCATTGAGAGGGAGGTGTAGAGGCAGAGAGGGAGGCACTGATGGAGAGAAGGAGGTGCAGAAGTAGAGAGGGAGGTGCAGAGGTAGTGAAAACGCACAATAAAGTTGAGGGGGAAGATCAGGGAGGGGGGAGGCAGCCGCAGCAGCTGACTCGGGGACACTGGTGGTGATTTTGCTGCTGTGGGGGATGGGGGGTGTTGGGTTTGAGGGTATCAAGGGGGAGCAGGTTACTTTTGCCCCTTTGACCCTTGATCCCCCCGTTATTGATTATTAGGGATCCCAGATTAGTTTGCCCAGAGCATTGGTATTCATATCAATAATACACTTGCTTTATGGTGCTTCTGTATGATCAGTTTCCTTCAGAAATAGTTACTGGGAGTCAGTCAGTGCCTCCTCTCTCTTTGGTTTTCCACGGTGGTTTGACACAGAGCCTGGTTATGGAGCCATGAGGGTTAGCAAGAGATGTATGCCATGCATACAGCAACAATTAAAGGGGTAAAGTATCATTTAAAAACACAAGCATAACATATAGGAATAACTTAAGGACAGGTTATCTTGATTAACCACCACTGTTTTAGTAAACACACAAATTAGGAACAGTGGAAGATGCGTGAGTAATACAACCGTGATGGGGTTAATAGCTGCTGGAACCATTATGTAAATATCTGCAGTAATGTGGTAGGGATACCACATGGACTGTATTAGACATGCTCCAGTTGGAATAGTAAACTCCAGGGCACTCATGTTATGTTCCTCTCCAGCTCCTTGCTAGATAACGTCACCTGAAACAGATTATTCTGGAATATAGACCTTGAAATATCTTAACAGTGAGGAAAAGGAGTTATGAGTTAGACTTCAGTCCAGCCATTGACCCACAATATGGAGAGTCCGATGTGTGCGCAAGAAGCTATTTATCATATTTGGTCATAATCAAGATTGTGCAAAGGGTTAACACAGTATGTATACAAAGACCGAAAAGCCTTAAAGAGGAACGCCAGTGAAAATGACGTAATGGAAAAAAAAGTGCTTAATTTTTACAATAATTTATAAAATGATTTTGCCACTGTTTGTCTATTGTAAAATCTTTCCTCTCCCTGATTTACATTCTGAAATTTATCACATGACGACATCTTTACTGCTGGGAGGTGATGACTGTGGAAAAAAATGATGCATTTTTGGCAATTGGAAACAGCTGTTTTTTCCCACAATGCAATAAGGCTCCCACAGTGTGATGTCAGGACCATGGTCATGACATCACACTGTGGGAGGGATTTCACCACAATATCAGCCATACAGAGCTGCCTGAAAAGGAAAATTTTTCTCATAGGAAAGGGGGTATCAGCTACTGATTGTAATGAAGTTCAATTTTGGTTACGGTTTCTCTTTAAGAGTAACTGAATACTAAATCTGTACCTTGTTGGAAGTTGCATACATGGGTGTGGTAGAGCTTTCTGCATTGTGGTAGAGCTTTCTGCATTCTGCTTCCTGCCTTCCTGTGCGTCCCTCAATACCCCTCAGTGCTGTCCATAGTGTATATCCTTGCCTGGGAACAATCCAAATATTAGCTAAGAATGCTGGCTTTCTGCTGACATTGCTGAATCATCACCAACCCAAGTATCCAAAGAATACCACTTCAATACCCGCACACCACTTTAACAGGAACTTTTCATCACCATATACACACAATCAATCATTTTGGGGCCACACAGGGTCCCCTTTGTCAAGGCACAGTTATGATAAATAGAATCATACAGTAAGTGTGCCTTGACAAAGGGACCCTGTGTGGCCCGTGGTTAGCCATGGGGTGGTTAATATTAGCCGGGGGGGGGGGGCGGTAAAGGTTAGCCTGGGGGGTGTTGAAGGTAAGCCATGGGGTTGATAAAAGGAAACATGCAAGCAAAAATTAAAATAAAAATTCACTTACCTGGGGCTTCCTCCAGCCCCTGGCAGCCGTCCTGTGCCTTTGCTACAGCTCCGGTGGCTCCCGGTGTCCTTCGCTGCAGAAGCCGACCTCGCCAGGTCGGCTTCCAGGTCAGCTTCTGCGCAGTTCAGACCTGATGACGTTGGTGGGACCAGGTGACCCCCGCCGTGGAGCTTCCAGGTCAGCTTCTGCGCAGTACAGACCTGATAACGTTGGCGGGACCAGGTGACCCGCGCCGTGGAGCTTCCAGGTCAGCTTCTGCGCAGTACAGACCTGATAACGTTGGCGGGACCAGGTGACCCGCGCCGTGGAGCGCAGATGAAGCCGACCTGGCGAGGTCGGCTTCTGCAGCGAAGGACACCGGGAGCCACCGGAGCTGCGGCGAGGTCACAGGACTGTTGCCAGGGGCTGGAGGAAGCCCCAAGTTAATGAATTTTGATTTTAATTTTTGCTTGGACCATTACTTTAAGGTTAGACATTGGTAGAGTTCAGTGTGAGAATAGGTTTATGTTTAGATGTAGTAAAAATATCTGTGTTTATTACCGAAATTTTTTTATCGTCATTTACTTTCTAACATTAGAATATCAGCCAACTTACTGATATTCTTCTATCGGTTTTTCCTTTTTTCACGTACTTTGCTATGTACATTGTTGTGATCTGTAGATCAGTTCTGACCTTTGTTCTCTGCATATTTATTTTTATTTCTGTCCAAGAAGTGGACATGAAGGGTACTTCAGGTAGCACTGATTAGGTCTCATGTCCAGATCAGTTATACTCAAAATGATGAAAAGAAATCAGGGAAATAAAAAACCAGACTGTGAAACTCGTTATAGGCAGGGGAAAGGAAGAAAGACAGGAGGCTCCCCGGGGCGTTGCAAGACAAAAGGTGCATACAAACGCACTATCAGCGGCAACAACGGGTCCACCAGACCCTCCCACTGGGCGGACGTTCAGCCGACAGTAGTGCGTGTGTACGCGCTGTCGGCAGACTGATAAGGCTGTTTCTGAATGATCCGCTGAGCGGATCGTTTAAAAACAGCCTTATCAGTCCGCCGACAGGGCGTACACATGCACTACTGTCGGCTAAAAGTCCGCTCAGCGGGAGGGTCCGGCGGACCCGTCATTGCTGCTGGTAGTGTGTGTGAACGAACCTAAAGCAATTGGCCAAAAATATCCTAACTGGCAGATTGGTTGTTGCTGGAGAAGCTGGAGGATGCCTGTACAATACTGGATAACACTCAACAGTCTGTGGAATCTGATTTCCGAGTAGAGGCAAGACAGCAAACCTGGTTTAAATAATCAGTCCTTTTGCTTGGGAGCTCCACCTGCTGACTGCAATGGGAAGTGTGAAATATTTGTCTATAAAGTTTCCTATTCACTGGATTCTAAAGTCTATTTTTAAAAGTTAAAAATCAATAAAATTAGAAGGCAGCATGCATACATTCTCAGTACATAAACCAGTCATTAGATTTAAATCTGCGTGAAATGAGAATATGGGAACAAAGAATGAATGTGATTGGTGGCTCTGGACCACGTGATGCTGCTCAACTGCAATGCCCTCCTATAAATGTAGCCTAAAGGCTCGTGATGCAACTTTGTGCACAATTTTTCCTTTGACCGGCAATTTTTGCACATCAATCGATCGTTTCTGTGTTCTTGCAATGTGGGTACATCCGTGCGTTTAAACAAACAACATTTTGCAACAACCCGGTTTTTACAAACCTCAAGGCAGATGGTTAAATACAAGAAGAGAATCGAGAGCCCAATATGGTGCAGTATTGTCAGGTAAAATGAAGAGTTCTATACAATTTTATGGGTATATACTCACAAACACGGGTTACCCATAGGCAACAACTTTAAATGCAGGTGGGGAGCATTAGGACCTGACCCCACTCAGGTTAAGAAGTCGCTCTCTGTAGTTAGTAGATGGGGATGCACCCCTCCACCCAGGGTGGACTAGAAGATCAGCAAAAACTCGGTATACAGAGGCGCCAGTGTAGAGTAAAACGTTTTAAAAAACGTTTAAAAACAGAGGGAGATGTTAGGGTGGACTTACCTCCCTCTTACAAAAAAGAAAACTCACTTGAGTCTCGATAAAACAGAATTGACAAATAATTTATTCAACTCCACAAATGCAACGCGTTTTGCGGGCATGACCCCGCTTCCTCAGGCAAAAATGGGAGCTCAACTCAGTGGGTCAAGCAGTAGGTTTGAGCGCCTCTGTGATTAAGGCAGATGGAATCTCTAAGATCCCCGACATCTCCCGTGCAGGGTGCCGCGATCCGTTAACCTCCTCCGGTTTGCGCCCGTTGGGTGCTGGTGCATATTCCTGCAGGTAGGAAGCTAAATCGGGGAACGCTTGTTCTTCGGGTGGCGTCGCTGTGAGGTTACCCGAATCATCTTCCGGCGTCTTCAAGTGAGTATTCAGCTTAAGAGGAAATCAGTATTAATAAACTGCTGCACCAGGTATTTTACCTGGTGTAGCAGTTCATATTAATAGTCTGGGTAAAATTCAATAAGCTTCTAATATTGTAAGAACAGTCAGGAAAATTGCTAATTGCTAAATAGTCCCTGTTGTTTTTAAATATTATTATATATAGCTCTTAATTGCCCTTACAAACCCTCCCAGCTACACCAGTAGATTAAATGCAAATTAAATTTATATTTCATTTAAAACGAACTAGACTGCCTCGATCTATCTACTAGAATTCAGTGGAAGGAAGGGGGTTCTTGTTTATTTACTTATATTCACAAGTATATCAACAAGGAAATCCCTTTCCCCTTGCTAATTTTCAGTATAAAGTATAGGCTTATCATGCATTTTGGATTACTGTGAGCATTTCTGGTCAGAAAAAATAAACACACCAACAGGTTCTAATGTAAGAATCTAAAAATTGCATTCACTTTCCTTCTAAATATCTCATAGAAACTGCCTCAGGCCACTTTCCCCTGCTGGTAAGAAATTAACTTGACCCCTTGGGCAACAGTTTGGAACTGAGTGCTGTACAAACATGTCCCTAGCCTGCAGAAGGAGAAGGCCTATGGCAGGGGAGTAGCTAGAGGGGATTAGCACCTGCGATTGCAGGGGGGCTCAGAGCTGTGGGAGGCCCCCCAACTACTAACCTTCCTTCCTCTGATATAGGGGGTCTATACTTCGGATCAGGCGTTTTTGTGGCTACACTTGTTATGGGTGTGAAGATCATGATGGCCACACATTTTATGACTCTTGTGAGATGGGCCCCAAGGCCGTTAGGGGCACCAAGGGAAGGGATGGGAAGAGGTGTAAACATTGGGGAGCCCCATCAAAGTTTTGCTTGGGGCCCCCATGAATTGTAGTTACGCTACTGGCCTGTGGTGCAGTGCATGATGAAGTGACATGGAGTAGGCACGATACATAGGAGAACAGTTCTCATGGCTTGCGCTTGCCTATGCATGGAGGAGGAGTGGGGGCTGCTGTTCGAACTCTAGATTCTCTGCTCCAACTGGCCATATTGGCTAAGAATCATCTAGCATACAAGACCCTCAAAATTACTGTGCTACCTTAACAGATATCCCTAAGCAATACTCAGCCAATGATGATGATGATGACCCATCATCATCGTTGGCTTTAGCACCTGCTCATAGATGTATTACTGATTGCTCAAACCAATCTCTGTATGCAAATTATTACTATGTTTTATTTATATAGCACCAACATTTTCCGTAGTGCTGTTCATAGTGGAGAGCATAGCTATATATAGCAGTTAAACACACTAAACAATTAGGACAACCTGTGACACAAATACAAATACCTGGTGTATGGTTTGAAAAAATTGCCAAAACCGGTACATGTTCATTTGATAAAATACACCAGAATGAAACAGGAAACACTAGGAGGAGGTCCCAGCCCTTGCGAGTTTACAATCAAGAGGGTGGTGGGGTGGAGACACTAGGGCAGGAGATGAAGGGGTAAGATTTAAATTCTAGCTATCACAAATTATACGATTGTCTGAACAGATGTGTCTTGAGGCTGTGGGAGAGAGTTCCAAAGGAGAGGTGACACTGATGAGTAGTCCTAGATAAGAGAGTGCGAGGAGGTGACCAAGCTAGATGAAAAGAAGGTCTCGTGGGCAGAGTGAAGGTTCTGGGAGGCATGACATCTGGAGATTAATAAAGAAATGTATGGAGAGGATAGCTTATGTAGATAGAGCTTTGTATGGTAGTGTTAGGAGTACTTTTGGGTGACTGGCAGCCAATGGAGTGATTGGCAGAGAGGGGCGGCATCAGACTTCTCAGACTTAACAGAAGTGTGTGTCAAATTAGGGATCTGTCTCATGATTAGGGATGATCGGAAATGCCGCTTTCCAATTCTGCAGAAATTCCAATTTCTGCCAATTACCGATTGTGCAGATTTCCAATTCTGATTTCTGAGCAGTCCCTTTTTTTGGATAATTTTTTTCGTTCTCTGATTGGTCAGATACTTCCGAGTTGACTCTGCATTCTCTGATTGGTCCAATGCTTCTGAGTTCTGTGATTGGGCTAAAATTACTGAGTTGCGGTAATGTGGTATTTCCGCAGAAATCTGATTTCAGTTTTCCTAGCTCCAACCGGAAATGCGGAAATGTGATTCCATCAACAATTCTTTCGATTGGATGTTACTGGGAAGAAAAAAAATTGCTCATCGCTAAGTCATGATACAATATTGAGATCATATTTTTTACTATTTACTGATTGTGATTTTCTGTTTTTCCCCTAGTGCCGTTAAATTCTTGCCTCACACCATTCAAGCTACAATTCTCCAAACGGTGTCAATCTAAAGTTTTAGGAACGGTTCTGGCACTCTCAGAAACTTTACTCTTGCCCGGGGTAACCTTCTTATGGGGAGACTGACAGCCAAGCTGCGTTTGATCACCGTTATTTGAGTGATGGCAACTTGAAGAGTTCTGCTCATGGAGACATAATGATCTTTCTCGGTGGAAGTCCAGGCTTTCTTGGCTCGTGGTTCTGTTGATGACCTCAAGCATGAACTCCTGCACACCCTCCTCGCCTTCCTGCATCATCGATCCCTCATTACCGCATTCTCTAGATGGATAATTACTAGCCACGTACTCTCTTGCCTGCTCTAGACATTGTTTCTATAATGATCGCAGCTGTTTCGCAGAATTCGGGTTACTGGGACAGACTGTTGCTGTGATTAGTGGGACGCTTTCATCTCTGCTACCAGCTCTTGCATTAAAAGACTCCGGGAAAAAAAGGAAGTGAAAAAAAATACTCTTAATTGTATGTTATTCCAGCTGTAATCTAGTCAAGCTTTTATCTTTGTGGTGTTTACTATAAACAAAGGCGTTCTTCACTTACATGTATTAGCTCCTCTCTAAGAGGAATCATACCTTTCTAGGACATATCAAAGCCTGTTCAATGGGGTTCCACTCGTCCGATTACAGACGTCTTACCTATGGTATTGTCATTAATCACTTGGTTTATGCTGGCCGCACACATACACACTGCATTTACCATTATTGGATGGCACATTCAATGCAAGAGAACGATTGCGTCTATGCAAAATCAGACTGACAAGATAAAGAGTATCCACAGCTCCATAATTACAGAGCCAAAACAAGACACAGAACATTTATATTGCACTTTTCTCCTGGCAAACTCAATGCAGCTGCTTAATCCAAGCTTCACGGGAGACCAGGATCATTAGGGAGCCTTGCCTAAAGACTCCTTTCTGTTTTATATACTGGCTTGAGTGGGGATTGAAAACTCAAATCCTACATCAAAGGCAACAGCCTTACCAATACGGTAGAGGTGAAGAGCTGGTATGGTGCGCATTAGAGGGAGTGTCCTCACAGAATGACCTTGCCGCTTGTGTACCATCAGGTCACACAGGGAAAGGCGGCACAAGCTTTGCGTCTCTCCCACCGGCTGCAGGGAGAGACTCGGTGTCCCATGAGAGTTAGCCAGGCCGGTAGGAGGACATGGCAGGGGATGAGGAGGTTTACTTTATGTGATCCGTTGCCGAGCTTGGAAAGCTTCTGGACCCAGCAGGGATGGTATTTACCACTCTTCATTATCCAGTGTCCACAATCCAGCACTGTAACTGGGGGCACATGAGGACTCACGGGAGAAAAGAGTAGGTGGCACTCATGGGAAGTTGGGAACTCAGAAGACAGATGAGATTGTTCCTAATTGTTCCTAATCGCAGTACATGCAACTTGGAAGGCAACAGATCTACCCTTCTACTCAATGACCCACCTATGACCCTAGATTATTTACTAAGGTACCTGCGTAGGAATGGGTGGGTGTTGAAGGGCTCCACAGTAGTGATGCAATCTTAAAGTGTTTGGGGGGAGAAGGTCCACAAGATGCCCCTGCACCATGGACACACCAGGTTAAGTATTTGTTTTCTCTGGTTTTTGCCATTTAAACCTAGGTGTGTCTGCTGGTCAAGTGCAATTCAAATAAAATAAAAAAGGAAGAGAAGCTGACTTCTCAAAGCACCAAACTGTTTTAGTTTGGTGCTTTGAGAGAGCGGCTTCTCCTTTTTTTCTTTTATTTGAATTGCATATTGGCTATAGCACATCCTGCAGGATTATTCAGTTATCTAATAATTTTCTGGTCAAGTGCGTCTTATGTTCTGAAAAACACAGTAACTATTTTAATTACTATATACCGTAATAATATTGTTAAATTAGGGAAATTTGTTTTTATTACGAACTTTCTTACTTTCCTGAATAATTCAATTAGTTTTCACCTATTTCTCTGCTCTGTTTCCTCAATAGGAGGGGGGCGGGTGGAGTAGCCAGAGCCAGGGGAGAAGAAGGAGCTGCCAGGATTCAATCCATTTCGCACATTGGACACACTGAGGCGGCCACTTCTAGTTTTGACCGGCCAGCACGTGAAGTGGCCAGACTTCGGGTTCTGGCTGTAACATACAGTATATAAAGATACTGATGTCTCAGATAAAAACTCTGCTTGAGGTCTGTGATGTCCCTAAACAGACCATTTTTAAACATATGTTTTAAATAGAACATCAAGCTGGATGGCTTTAGTGAGAAGATCAATAGCAATAAACTGCTGCACCATGTTCTTTACACTTATTAGAAAAAACACTAAGGGCTTGATTCACTAACCGGCGCTAAGCCTTATCACTTAGTGGGCACAAACTACAGCGCTAACCTTATCTGAGGTTAGTGTGCCTTACCTGAGTTAGTGTGCCTTATCTGAGTTAGTTTGCCTTATCTGAATTTACTGCCCCTTAAGTAGCTTTGTGCACACTAAAAGATGCACAAAGCTACATCGCGCACTGCACCGATCACATCGCACCCGCTATACTGTACATGATGCAACCTTAAGGTTGCTGTGCGCAGGGCAGTGCACGATGTAGCTTTGTGCATCTTTTGGTGTGCACAAAGCTACTTAAGGGGCACTAAGTTCAGATAAGGCACACTAACCTCAGATAAGGCACACTAATTCAGATAAGGCACACTAACCTCAGATAAGGCACACTAACCTCAGATAAGGCACACTAACTCAGATAAGGCACACTAACCTCAGATAAGGCACACTAACTCAGATAAGGCACACTAACTCAGATAAGGCACACTAACCTCAGATAAGGCACACTAACCTCAGATAAGGCACACTGACCTCAGATAAGGCACACTAACCTCAGATAAGGCACACTAATTCAGATAAGGCACACTAACCTCAGATAAGGCACACTAACTCAGATAAGGCACACTAACCTCAGATAAGGCACACTAACTCAGATAAGGCACACTAACTCAGATAAGGCACACTAACCTCAGATAAGGCACACTAACCTCAGATAAGGCACACTAACCCAGATAAGGCACACTAACCTCAGATAAGGCACACTAACTCAGATAAGGCACACTAATTCAGATAAGGCACACTAACTCAGATAAGGCACACTAACCTCAGATAAGGCACACTAATTCAGATAAGGCACACTAATTCAGATAAGGCACACTAACCTCAGATAAGGCACACTAACCTCAGATAAGGCACACTAACTCAGATAAGGCACACTAACCTCAGATAAGGCACACTAACTCAGATAAGGCACACTAACTCAGATAAGGCACACTAACCTCAGATAAGGCACACTAACCTCAGATAAGGCACACTGACCTCAGATAAGGCACACTAACCTCAGATAAGGCACACTAATTCAGATAAGGCACACTAACCTCAGATAAGGCACACTAACTCAGATAAGGCACACTAACCTCAGATAAGGCACACTAACTCAGATAAGGCACACTAACTCAGATAAGGCACACTAACCTCAGATAAGGCACACTAACCTCAGATAAGGCACACTAACCCAGATAAGGCACACTAACCTCAGATAAGGCACACTAACCTCAGATAAGGCACACTAACTCAGATAAGGCACACTAATTCAGATAAGGCACACTAACCTCAGATAAGGCACACTAACCGGCTTAGCACCGGAAAACTCTTTTTTACTCCGGCGCTAACACTTTGCACCAGTTAGTGAATCAAGCCCTAAATAGTTTACATAAATGTATAACGTATGTGCATTTAGATAAAAAAGCAATCCTAGTAAATCCACTATCCTAAACTACACTAGGCTTCTAATGTTGGTAGCTGTGGTGCCACTCAAAACTATACTTATACTTTTTGTGCCCCTAGGCCTAGTATGTTGTGGCTCCCCTTTCTTGTGCCGCAGCGCCCCTCCCATTTCACGTGCCACCCCCTCTTCCTTGTGTATCATCCATGTACTGCAACACCTTTCTTTAATGAAGTTCCCTTGGGCCTCAGTTTCCATTTTTCACGTGTTCCTTCCTCACCATTTTCAGCCTCCTCTTTCACATGTAGCAACGCCTCTTTCATGCCCAAGTGCTCCAGTGGGCTGCAGGCACCCAAGGCCCGGGACTTTGTGGCCTTTTCAGAAATCCCACCCTGGTTCCACGTATAACATATATAACGTTTTCAGTTTTGCTGTTGATGGTGGTGTTTTATTTTTTGTACTGAACATAAAAGTTCAGTTTCACTTTAAACTGCCTTATTTTTAACACATCCGCTCTAAGCAGGCGATGGAAGATCCTGTGAATAATAGCTGACATATACAAGGCTTCGTACTCCACCATCTGCAGCTAACAACAGCAATACAAGCCCTCCGTATTCCGTGTTCCATCTCGCTATACAATGTAACACATGACTGACTCCTCGGTATAATTTCACTCCTTGCTTCAGAACTCAGCAAGGTATTGCCGTCTTTGTGTTCTTAATCGGCTTCACCTCTCTCTCTCTCTCTTTTTTATCAGAAGCGGCCCATTCAGTACAGAAACAAAATATTAGCTGCTAAAAAGCACCACGCATTAATCAGAAACATTGTAAGCGAAACAAAGTGCACAATAGCGCGATTCTAGCATGGGGCCTTTACAGCAAATTGAATGTTCGACAGCAACCCGCCAGAGCTGCATGGCAGGGATAGTTTTGGAGGCTGGAATTCTTAAAAATAAAACCAGCATAACAAGATAAAAAATTTTCTACGTGTTTATTTCAAGTCACATGTATGACCAGGCTTAACTCAAAGGGAGTATTATCACCTGTTTAAATTGGAATTGTTATCTAAAAACTATGCAGTGATCTCCAATGTTATGCTCCCTGATACCATATTACAACTTATAGAGCTGCTGAAAGAGCAGGTCAGAGATTTCTCTTTGGTCCCTCGCCTCCAACTGTGTATTTGTAAACCCAATTTATTTAGAGGCTTGCAAGTGCTCCAGACCAATTTATTTTAGCGTATTTTTTAAATTTCTTTATTTGTTACATTTCCTTGCTTCCAATTAGTACTGCTGTAATGTTTATTTATGGCCACTTGTCACTAGAGGGCAGTGTGAGACAATAACAAAGGACTTCACTTTCAGTTTAAATATTTTCTGCTGGGGAGAGAGATCAAAGCATTCCAAGGGCTTGATTCACAAAGCGGTGCTAACTGTTAGCACGCCTGTGAAGACCCCCTTAGCACGTCTAAACGAGCTTTTCGCGCTTAAAACTTTATGCGCACAAAACTTTATGCGCGTAAAAATTTACGCGCACAGTGCACAGAGCGCAGGGCGCTCCGCGCGAAGTGCCCATTAAAGCCTATGGGACTTAGCGCGCATAAGACTTTGCGCAAAGTTAGCGCGCGATCTGATTGAGAGATCCGGTGCCAACCTACTTAGCACCCTCTTTAGCACGTCTAAAGACTTTAGACGTGCTAAGTAGGTTAGCACCGCTTTGTGAATCAAGCCCCAAGAGTTTAGAGCACAAGAAGTTCTGCTGACTGAGGTCAATAGCAATGCACTTATCTCAAACGAGATAACACTACTGAAGCTGATAATGTGTTAAAAGACACCTGAAGTGAAAGGGATATGGAGGCTGACAGACTTATTTTCGTTTAAACAATACCAGTTTCCTGGCTGTCCTACTGATCATCTTCCTCAAATACTTTTAGCCATAGACCCTGAACAAACTTGCAGATCACATGTTTCTGACTGCAGTTTGACTAGATTAGCTACATGCTTGTTGTAGGCGTGTGATCCAGATATTATACTACTGCAGCCAAAGAGATCAGCGGGATGCCAGGAAACTAGTATAGTTTAAAAGGAAATAAATATGGCAACCTCCATATTGCTCTCAATTCAGTTGTCCTTTAACATATGCTGGTTAAACAGAGGGAAGAGCCTTTACTAGCTTTAAAGAGGAACTCAACTCTTGCACAGCACACAATGAAAAGTCTTTATTCCGCATATATTTACTGAAAAAAATCCACTGTTCTGTGTTCTGTGGTTGTTTAGCCACATCAAATGTCTAATTAGTTCTTATCAGCAGCTGTGAATAGACTGCAGAAGCTCTGCCAAGGCAGCTAAAACCATTGGATATTTTAAAAAAGATTTTTTTGGAGTAGAAGGATAAATACAATTGTTTATTTCATCAGTTGTATTTCCACCTCGGGTTCACTTTAAATAAGCAACCCTATCAGTCAGGTGACTGTATATTAGCATATTCCACTGGCGTAACAATAGGGGATGCGACCCCTGCCGTCGCGGGGGGGCCCAGGGCCCCCCTAGGGCCCGCTCAGGGACTTTTTGGGGGCAGGAGAGGTCGCAGCATAAGAGGAGAGCTGTGGCCACAGATCGGTGGGGAGGGGGGAAATTCCCCCCCCCCCTCACCTTGGCACTCCGCTCAGTGCTTCCTTCCTGCAAGCAATCATTGGTGGTGCTCGTCGCAGCCGCGGCGGCAGGCAAGCTGAGCACATACCTCCTTCTAGCCGGTTTCCGATCACTAAGTGCTTTATGGAACTTCCTGTGTAAACAGGAAGTTCTATGAAGCACTTAGTGATCGGAGACCTCCGGCCAGAAGGAGGTATGTGCTCAGCTTGCCTGCCGCCGCGGCTGCCACGAGCACCACCAATGATTGCTTGCAGGAGGGGAGCGCTGAGAGGAGTGCCCACGTGAGGGAGGGGGGGGGGAATTTCCCCCCTCCCCACCGATCTGTGGCCACAGCTCCCCTCTTATGCTGCGACCCCTCCTGCCCCCAAAAAGTCCCCGAGCGGGCCCTAGGGGGGGAGGTGGAATTTTTTTTTGCAGGGGGGCCCAGGGCTTTCTAGGTATGCCCCTGGCATATTCATAAGGACCAAACAACTGCAGTGGCTGTCCATAGCCTGGAGGGGACCATCTGCTGGTGGGCAGCAGAAGTCCACAATAGTTATTTGCAAACGCTGCCACCAGCAGAAGAACTGAGGCAAAGTTCATGACAGTATCCCCCAGAGCTGGGTTTACATAAGACTTGTGCCTACAGGCACTGCACTTTATGCAGGAGAGGCATCCCCCCCTCCTCAGATCACTGACTTCAGGAGCTTACAGTATAATGCCTGCCTCATATCACTGACCTCAGGATATTACACCTTAATCCTTGTCTCATGTCACTAAGGATGATATGAGACAGTGATTAGCGTGTAAGATTCTAAGGACAGTTAGTGACATAAGGCAGGGATTAGAGTTCAGACTATTTTTACTTGGGGTGCGGCCTGTGTTCAGGGGTGGAGTTTAGGGCACCAGTACACTTGTGCCTACAGGCCTCTGAGTTGTAAATCCAGCCCTGGTGAGCCCATTTCCTTGGAGAGGAAGTGGGGAAAATGTTTCCCAAAGATGACAGAACTAAGCACACAGAGGATGTAATGTCTCCCCACTGTTTTCAAAACTTCAGTGAAAGTTTAGCTGGCACTCGGTTATGTATGTCAATAAGCCTTTTACAAATCTGACAAATATAGAGATGAAAAAGTGGGTAGACACGGAAATCCAATAACCACATACACAAAGGGTCTCCCAGGCGTGTGTTCAGCTTGCTCTAAACGCTGCTGGCCCCCTGGTGTCTGCAGCCTGCATAGCAGAGAAGCATCTTACACATTAATCACATTACTTTGTGGTAGGTGTGAGCTGACTCATCAGCTGTGTATTAGATTATTTGAGCTGGAGATCGCACATAAAGCTGCTGTGATGGAGAGCAATGAGCTGCAATGGATAGTGCATCAGAATCTATCTTGGTTAGTTATAAGCAACCTGCCGTATCTATGAGACAAACATTTGACAAGTTTTTGGGGCGTATTTATGGACAGCACGGTGGCGTAGTGATTAGCTCTCTCGCCTTGCAGCGCTGGGTCCCTGATTGAAATCCCAGCCAGGGCACTATCTGCAAAGAGTTTGTATGTTCTCTCCGTGTCTGCGTGGGTTTCCTCCGGGCACTCCGGTTTCCTTCCACATTCCAAAAAAACATAAGTTAATTGGCTCCCCCTAAAATTGGCCCTAGACTACAGTACTTACACTACATAATATAGACATATGTCAATGGTAGGGATTAGATTGTGAGCTCCTTTGAGAGACAGTTAGTGACAAGATATACATATATGCACTGTACAGCGCTGCGTAATATGTCGGCGCTATATAAATACTAAATAATAATAATCAGCAGTGACAAAAGTGTTTTTTTTTTGTCTTTGCTGCACTTTTCAGCACTTCAATGCTGCAAAGCCTCATTAAAATCTTGGACACCTTGCAGCATTTAGCCACCCTCTAACTGCCCTCAGGGCTGCACACCATGCATTGCTATGTGTCATGCATACACAAATAGTGGTTAAAGGACCACTGTAGCGCAAATCTTAACATTTAAAATACATGTAAACACACACAAATAAGAAGTACATTTCTTCTTAAGTAAAATGAGCAATAGATTACTTCTCTCCTATGCTGCTGTCACTTACAGTAGGTTGTAGAAATCTGACAGTAGTAGAAAGTTTGGACTAGCCCATCTCCTCATGGGGGATTCTCAGCAAGGCCTTTACTCTTTATAAAGACACTCCCTGCAAAAAATGTATACAAAGATGCTGGGCTAGCCAGCCTCCCTGCTCACCATACACTTTTTGGCAATTGGATGGAGCACCTGCCATTCACTAAGTGCTTTTAAAAATAAAGAAAACCCTGAGACCCCCCCCCCCCCCCCCCATGAGGAGATGGGCTAGTCCAAAATCTGTCAGTTGTGTCAGATTTCTATTACCTACTGTAAATGACAGCAATGTAGGAGAATGGTAATTTATAGCTCATTTTACTCTGGAAGAAACATACTTCTTATATGTATATGTTTAAATATATTTTACATTTGATGATTTTGGTAACAGTGGCCCTTTACGAAGCCACATAGTTGAGCTTGTTTGCTGTAACTTGCAGTATTCAGATCTCAAGCACTGATGAAGCTGAGGTTTTTGTGCTCCCCCCCTCCCCCCAAGGCATGGCCCCTCACTGAAGGGGTGAATAATGGACTGGGCCATGACATGAGGTTGGCTTGCAAGACATAACTTCCTACCGGTGCCTCTGATGTCATCAGGGCACAGCAGGCAGCCTAGCATGGAGAGGCCCCCTCTAAAGTGAGGCCCCAAGCTGGAGCTTGGCCTGCTTGTTCCCTGGCGGCGCCCCTGACTTACAACCCAATACCCTAGTATTGGCTAATTAACCCTTTGGGTGCCATGCATGAGTTATCTCAGGGCAACAATGCTGCGGCGCCAGAGACGAGTATACCCAAGTATAAGCCCATGCAGTCCCATGCAGTCATGTACGCATCTAATCACATGACTTTGAGCCATACAGGAATAGATGGCACACATAGGATTATAGCATAAGGGCTTAATTCACTAAACTGTGATAACTCATATCACGGCCGTTTTCGCACACGTTTTTGCGTTGTCGGGAATTTTCACGTGAAAACGCTGATATGAGTTATCACGGTTTAGTGAATCAAGCCCTTAGAGCGTTTTCACCTTTTTTAAACGTCTGCCATTTTCAAAATCACCCTAAAAGCACTTGTGCAATGATTACCTATGAGAAAGTTCACATTTGAGTGATTCTATTCCGATCTGCTCACCAAAGCGCTGCCTGTACCATTTTTGGGGCGATTTGCCTCAATGGAATGTATAGGGAAATCGCAAAACGCTTGAAAAAGCGATTGAGTTCGCGTTTTTAATAATAAATACATTGAATTTATTCTTTTCCAGGTCAAAGAGTTCACTTCACTTCCTGACATGCGTTGGGGGGGGGGGGCTGGGGGCGTGACCATGACATTGTATGGGCGGAGCGTAACCTTAACCCCAAAGAAGCAAATATAGCCAACTATGACCATTAAATAATAAATGCAGCAACAGTTACCCCAGACACCAGAAAATAAACGCAATGTGGGCAACATTTCACCAGAAAGAAAACGCAATTTGGGCAACATTTCAGCAGACAACAAACGCAATTTGGGCAACATTTCAGCAGAAAACAAACGCAATTTGGGCAACATTTCAGCAAACAACAAACGCAATTTGGGCAACATTTCAGCAGAAAATAAACGCAATTTGGGCAACATTTCAGCAGAATACAAACGCAATTTGGGCAACATTTCAGCAGAAAAAAATTCAATTTGGGCAACATTTCAGCAGAAAACAAACGCAATTTGGGCAACATTTCAGCAGACAACAAACGCAATTTGGGCAATATTTCAGCAGAATACAAACGCAATTTGGGCAACATTTCAGCAGAAAAAAACGCAATTTGGGCAACATTTCAGCAGAACACAAACGCAATTTAGGCAACATTTCAGCAGACAACAAACGCAACTTGGGTAACATTTCAGCAGAAAACAAACGCAATTTGGGCAACATTTCACCAGAAAATAAACGCAATTTGGGCAACATTTAAGCAGAAAATAACGCAATGTGGGCAACATTTCAGCAGAAAATAACACAGTGGGCAAAATTTCAGAAGAGAATAACACAGTGGGCAACATTTCAGCAGAAAATAACACAGTGGGCAACATCTCAGCAGAAAATAATACAGTGGGCAACATTTCAGCAGAAAATAATACAGTGGGCAACATTTTAGCAGAAAATAACGCAGTGGGCAACATTTCACCTGCAAAAATAGGAATTAGACGCCACGGCCAGTTCATGCAATGGACGGTGGCCAGAGTCCCGAGGCCGGTACGTCCCGCGGCTAACAGCAGGACGTTTCCCAAGACCCCATGCAGCCTGGGACAGGGGACCCTGAATCCGGGACATGTCTCGGGTAAAGCGGGACGTATGGTCACCGTATCATAACTGACACGCAAGTTGTAAGACCCACAAATCAAGCTCAGTTTGCTTTTACCCTGTTATCCTAAAATGCTCACTAGAAGGCTAATTAAGATTTAGGGCAACTTGGAGCAGATAATAGTGCTGTAGTGCTGGAGAAGAGTATACCCGGGTAGACTCAGAAGTAGACTACCCAGCAGGCTCATGATGAACCAGAACTCTTAGGCCTCTGTTCATAAAGCATTCCTGCATGCGGCAATGCTCAAAGTAGCTGACTTTACCGAGCACTTAGCAAAGTGTCAATTCATAAACGCTGTTTCCGCATGAAAAGCTGACATTCCTGAGCAGTGCGGGAAATTACCGCCTTATGCGGTGATTATCTCAACACATGTCACTAAATGTCAATTCATAAAGATTAGAGCAGGCAGAATTGGGACGGAGAATACCGTCTATTTAGAAAAGGTGATAAGAGAGCGATAACAGCAAAGCTAATGGGGACAGATCTCCCAGGCAGCAACGGTGAGAGCAGAATAAACAAGGCAGTGCTGCTCATCCAGATTCCGGATATCCGGGTAACCCGGATATCCAAACTTTTTTCAGCTATCCGACCGGATTCAGATTCCGGATACTTGGGCCAAAATCCAGATAGCTATAGCATAACGCGGATATCCGAGGATATTGCGGATATCCGGATCCGAAATACTGTAACTAAGGTGATGACATCCTGGAGCCAATCAGAGGGCTCCCAGCAGAAGCCCTAGCAACCAATCACAGAGGGAAACCCTGGCCAGCCCCACCTGACCTCATTGAGCCAATCAGGGGGCTCCCAGCCTAAACCCTGGCACCAAATCACAGAAAGGAACACTGGCCAGCCCCCCCCCCTGCATAATAAGGAGGGCTGCCATGATGAGACATATCATCTGAGCTTGCTGAATTCTCACTGAGAGACATGCTCCAGTGCTGGTGGTCTAGCAATGGGCTGTACATAGTTATAAACCTAAAGCTATTTCAGTGATAAACCCCTTCACTACTATCACTACACTATTGTTAAATCGTTAATTAGCTTGATTGATGTCATAGTGTGACATGCTACGTACACACATGCGACAACGATCGTTCGTTGTCAACGACGAACAATCTTTTAATTGACGAAAGAACGACCGAAGTAAAGTTAGTTGTAAAAAGTGTGTAACGATCACATCGTTAGAACGAACGTTACACCACGTAAAAGCATGCGCCTGCGCATAAAATTGTAAAGTTCCTTGGAGAAAAAGTGAAATGCGCATGTCCAGCCTGGTACGAACGATCGTTTCCAACGATGTACCACTTTTGCTAACGATCGTCGGTGGTAAAAATCCGCCAAGACAGAACTTTGTTTTGTAGCGATTTGCCTCGTTCGTCGTTTGCCTTAATAGTCGTTGGTTCGTTTTTTGTAACGATCGTCGTTGGTAAAGATCGGGGAACGATCGTTACAAACGACTATAGTCGCATGTGTGTACGCACCTACAGTCAGAGTGTGTGCTCCAGTGCTGCTGGGCCTAGTAGCAAGGGCTGTACACAGTGATAAGCTGTTCAGTGATTAACCCCTTCACTTCTATCACTACACTACTGTTAAATCGTTATTATTAGCTTGATTGATGTCATTGTATGACAGTCAGAGTGTGTGCTCCAGTGCTGCTGGCCTAGCAGTGATAAACCGAAAGCTGTTTAGTGATTAACCCCTTCACTATCACTACACTATTGTTAAATCATTAATTAGCTTGATGTCATTTGTGTGACAGTCAGAGTGTGTGCTGCAGGCAGCTGCTATGTGTCTGTGTGTGTGCTGTGCACAGACCAGGCCAGCCATTGCTTCCTGGTGGCCAGCTATTAGCCTTAGGTATAGGTTAGGTTAGGGATTAGGGGATAGGATTACTGTGTTATTGTGTATTTAGTACTGTAGTACTGCAGTCAGTGCTAGTATTTGTTAGAGTAGTAGTACTACTGTGTTAGCTTTCTACAGAACTGCTGTGCTGTGAGCAGTGCCAGTGTGACAGTCAGTGTGCACTAGTGTCTTCTCCTCTGCTGTCTGACTGTCACTTGGCACGTGTCACATGGCACTTGCCAGTTGCCACATGTCATGTGGCGCTTGGCACTTGCCACGTCGCACTTGGATTGAAGACAAATCCAGTACATTCCCCTTTCTCCTCTTCTTTTTCTTTCATCTTCCTCCTCCTTTTCTTCTTCCTTCTGCCTCTTCTTTTTCCTCTCTTTATTTTTCTCCTTCTTTCTTCCACACATATGCTTCAGGCCAACTGTACGATATACCGTACAATGGGCTTGATTCACAAAGCGGTGCTAACAGTTAGCACGCTGGTGAAAAGCCCCTTATCATGCCTAAACTCAGTTTAGGCATGATAAGTTTAGGCATGATAAGTTTAGGCGTGATAAGTTTAGGCATGATAAGTTTAGGCATGATAACTATAGCACCAACTGGGTTAGCACCGCAGTGCACAGCTGATCAAAAGTTTTGCGCTAGCAAAGTCTGGTGCGCGAAAAGTTGCATAGAGTTTAATGGCGCCGCTTTGCGTGCGGGACTTTGCGATCTAAACTTATCTAAACTTATCATGCCTAAACTTATCATGCCTAAACTATTATCATGCCTAAACTGAGTTTATTCACCAGCGTGGTGCAATGTTTATCACGGCTAAAGTCTCTAACTGGGTTGGCACCGCTTTGTGAATCGAGGCCAATATATTTCCCCCTTTTGCTTCACATGTTGCTTTTCCTCTTCATTCCTCTCTTCTTTATATTTGCCTTTTTATCCTTTTTTATGCTTCTAGCAGGCTGCATAACAGAGATATTCTCTTTTTTCCCCCGTCCTCCCGCTTTTCTTTTTTTACCGTCTTCTTCAGTATCAGCACGCAACGCAACACATCGCGGGGAAAGTGGTGCCCAAAGGGAAACGGAACTAAATGGTCTGAGCCTGTCACTAAAGAGGCCCACGTTACCATGACAACCATGTCTATTCCAACGTGCAGCACGCTGGATCTTCTCCCGTCTCTCGGTTACTTACAGTTTGAAAGGCTTCCGAGAGGCTGCGCAATGGGAGAGGAGCTGAATCCGAATGCAGACAAATCAAAAAATGTATTAAATAGTCTTAAATTACCAGAACTGAGATGTGCGCTCGCAAGAATTATTCAAATGGGTTTGGGTAAGCTTTATAGAGGGATGATCTGCGCAAGGTGAAAAGGTCGCTTTCCATTTGCTGCTTATGTTATTCGCATCTTTTTGAAGTTTTGCTCATTAGATTGTGTTACCATCTCGGAATAAATGACATCTGTTCCATTTAAAAAAATGTCCTTTTCTTTTTGTATTTTTTTCTTCGCCTTCTTTACTTGCCCTGTGCTGAGGTTATGCTTGCTGGCAGTAATAGCTGTTGGAGATCATTAATCGTCTCCACTCACTGCTTCTTAAATCTCATTAACACACTATCTAGCGGAGAGATAAGCACTCTATGCTCTGCTCGTACTACACTTCCCATGATGCTCAGCCAGCCATTTCAGGCCTTGCTGATACTTAGATTTGTTCAGCAGACAAGTCTATTTAAAGTGGACCTGAACTCTTGCACAGGACAGGAGGAAAACATGAAATGCACCCTGTATGTATTTAGATTTTAGCCTGTCTAAACCCCCCTCATCTGTGACTAATCGCAACTGTAATTTGATCTCTCAGCCCGGTCATCTGGCTGCCTCGGTAGAGCAACTAATATTTAAACGCAGGATGTTAACCCTGTGTCTGCTTCCATGAAAGCAGGAAGTAGACACACTGCAGGATTGTAACAAAGACATGTTTTTTTCTTTAAAAGTTATTATGCTGTTGCTTATCTTTTAGAGCATAGAGGAAGTTCTGAGTTCAGGTCCACCTTAACAATTTAGCAAGCAATCTCTAACTATGAAAGAAGGAATCACTTTCATTTGCTCTTAACTCAGTTTAATGAGAAACCATAATGATAAATAATACAATATAATAAATTATTCAGCATCCCTATATTTACCTTAATTATTCTAGTCTCAGCATCAGAAATGCTTGCTATATCTATTTATTGCTGTATATTTGTTTAGCCTAAGCTATAATAGTCAATCATGCAGCCTGCAGAGCACTCTGGGAGACCATGTGATGTACCTACTCACTTCTCAGAGGTGGGGGGAGGGGGCGGTGGCTATGGTGATGATTGTGCAGATTTACTATTTTGTATGATTGAATGGTTTGAATTCTGTATGATATGTACACTGGGTTCACACTGGTGTTAAATGGCAGCATTTTCTTGTTGTTCCTGTCCCCAAGAGAATGATAGGGAGGGGCTCCGAGCTTTATGGCTTTCACACTGTGGCACTGTATTGGCCTGATGAAGTGGACATGCACTCACAAAAAGCGTTGCCAGTGCAAACAAAAACTTTATTCTTTCCAAATTGATTGTGTCATCCTGAGAGGTAAACCACCTCTACTTTTTTTCCTTTTAACTGTTTTTAACTCCGTTTTATCTCACCCTGGGTGCCTCTTCACCCTTGTGCTGACTCACCTCCCCTGTTTCGGAGAAGGGGGAGGAAGTTACGGTCTACAGTGGCTCTCCCACAGGTAGTTCCAAGTTTCTCTTTTTCTAACAGTGCGACCACCCTGCATCCGCCCATTCCTGGAGGACCCCCGAGTGGAGACGGGCTTGTGTTCTCCACCTGCATCATGTGGTTGTTAGCCCCCCATGCAACCCACCCTTGTGAGTATATTTCTAATACCCTATTTCCCTCCACAAACTAAGTGGGCTCAAGTTGTTTCTGTGTTTTTTTCAAGGTGCACCTCACATAATCCTTTGCGGCATATGTTCAAAATGATAAAGTCTGGCCTAGGGGAGACCACATGATCCAGTGGCTCCAGGTCAGAGTGAATATGTGAAATCTGGCATAAATTTCATGTGATATGTGAAAGGTCCACCCGACAGGGTCGTATCTGGTTAATATAGAGCCAATGGCAAACACTGAAATTGGCTCCCCAGTCAGAGCCACATTCCCCTCTAAAAACAGCATCCTTTCTCGCGTACATGTGTTAAGGTTGCCTGTGTTTTTTGTCTCGGGATATCGCTGAAGTTGCTTTTTTGTAAATATCTCTTCTTATTCCCTCTCTGTGCTCTTTTCTAACACTAAACCAAGTGGGCCCTACATACATAAATTAAGTAACCATGCTCCCCAGGTAACAGAATTCATCTGATTTGAAGTCTGAGTGATGGAGAGGCACAGGGTCAGGCATGGCGCCCTTGATGCTGTGGTGCTCATGGCACAAGCCATGCCTGCACCCCTCTAGATACGCCTCTGCCACCAGCTCCTGTTTTTTTTTAACTACTTTGGGACTACTACTTTTTCATTCTTTAAAAAACACGGCTATCTTTCTGGGTAATATAATCCAGCGTGATTGATATCTGATCAAAACACTCCTCCCAGGATTTTTGACCTGCGCGACAGGATTACCGACAATGGATTATGTCTGCATCGGGGCATTACAGTGATAACAAGCATTAGGAGAGGATGGAAATTGTTTCGAGAGCTTTTAAGGAGTTAGGCTGCATTTCCACTTGTGCGGTGCGAATCGCCGCGGTAAAAATTCGCATGCGGATGCGAAATTCGTATGCGGGTCCATGCGAATTTTCACACACGAATTCGCATGGATGACGATGTGTGCGAATTTAACCATGGCAGTGCTGGTGTGCTTTTCCATTGTTTCTATGCGAATTCGCATGAAAAATCGCATGAAAATTCGCATAAAAAACCTCATGCGAATTTCCTATTAAATACATTGTATGCGATTCGCATAGCGGTATGCGGTATGCGAATTCTGATGGCTCGGCCATGCGATTTTTTTCTGCACAGAAAACGCAAAGGAATCCTGACAAGTGGAAACAGTCCCATTGACTTGTATTGCTATGCGAATTTGTATGCGAAAAACGCATGCAAATTCGCGATAGTGGAAATGAGCCCTTAAAGGTTACCCGAAGCTCAAGTCAAAAAGGAAATACTTATTTAAGATGAGGAAAGCCTTTGGATCCTAAAGAGACTTCCCAGGTCCGCCTCGTTTCTGCCACCGCTGGCAGCAGAGAATTAGTGCCCCATTCCTTTTAAGCACGAGCACAGCCGCTTACTGCGCAGGTGCGGCTGTACCTGAGCAGGCACAGTATGGGCACTCGTGTTTGGCCCTGATTAAATTCCTGAAAATGTTTGCAGGGCCTGTGAGTGGCAACCGAGGAACGGAGGAATGCGTGGGAATCTTCTACAGCAGGGCTTCCATCTCCTCAAGTACCACCAACAGTGCATGTTTTGTGGAAATCTACACAGGTACACAATCAGCTCTGCTGAGACACTAATTACCTCACCTGTGCATGTTTGTGGTTTTCTTCAAATTGTTCACTGTTGATGGTACTTGAGGACAGGGTTGGGAAACGCTTCTCCACTGGATCTATAATCTTTCTTCTTAGGTAGTTATTTCCTATTTGACCTGAGATTTGGCTCAGGGATACTGTGAAGTGGTCTGAAACTCAGCAATTCTTATTTGCTCTAAAAGATTATTCACAGCCTTTAACCTACTACCAGAAAAAAAAATTGTAGCAGAACAGCGTTCAAACAGTTAAACACAGCACTTTGCCCTGCAGTGGGAATCTCCTTCAGCTTATGTTCCACATCCGAAAAGGGGATAACATTATCTTTTGTTTACATTCCTCAGTTCAGTCCTCAGTTAGCCACATGCAGAAACGGAATTGTACTGAGCTGACAAGCCGAGACAGATGAGAAATTATCACTAGATAGCTGCTGTATTTATACATTAAAACCTATTAATAAAATGCAATGTCAGCTTTCAGAGCAGATAAACTGTACTTTGGGACCTTGTCATTTGCAAACAGACAATATTACTTATGCACAATAGCAAATATGATAACTGTATGAGTAATAAAAAGTAGCAAAACACATTTTTATTCAATGTTATGTCAGACTTTTATCCCACTTTAAGTACTTGTTTTAATAGTTTTAACCCTTAATTACATTTTTTTCCTACATCTGTAAATATATTGGGATTACAGTGTTGGTTTCAGTGATTTAGTGTCCCCTCCTCGGTTTGCACAGCAGCCTGATTTTCTTTTCAAGTGGATTTTCCGTTTAACCACCTTTCCACCTTGAGAAATATTTGTAAACCAGAATGAGCAGATTGCGTTTGATGCGTAAGCAGAGGCGACAGGCCCTCGGTGTACCCGGAGTTTTGTGGAGATTGATTGTTGTAGACTGCTTTCTGCCTTTTTGGTCTCAGTCTGAATACCTCGACGTTCCGTCATTGTCTTAATATAATGAAATTCCTTTTCTTCATCTCTGACATTAATAAAATGAACATCTGTTCTTGCGCTGGGCCCTGAATTCTATACGTTAGATTTACAGGCGGCTAGGGATAAATCAATATCAGAAAATTAAAGGCCTGTTCACTTTAAATTGTATTCCCTGTGTTGTTTTATTTCTAGCTTGTGTGCTGATTGAATGGTTTGAATGGAGGCTTCAGAATCTGTGCTATTTGTGTTGTAGTGGACAAAATTGTATTATTATATTTAGGGGCAATTAGCTGATGAGTTGTTATGTCTTTCTAGGCACAGTCTGTGCTGGATTTATATTCCATTGTGGATGTAAACTCCCCACTCCTCCTCTTTTACCCACAAGCCAAAATGTTAGACCCCGTCTCCAATAATTGCCCAAAGCTAGGGTAAGGGGAGGTTATATAAAACTGTAAAAGTTTAAAAGTTAGATATAATAATAATGGCAGTATTTGTATAGCGCTTTTCTCCTGTCAGACTCAAAGCGCTTGCGAGGCAGCCACTAGAGGGCACTCAGTAGGCAGTAGCAGTGTTGGGGAGTCTTGCCCAAGAACTCCTTACTGAATAGGTGCTGACTTACTGAATAGGAATTGAGATTTGATCCCAGGTCTCCTGTTTCAGAGGCAGAGCCCTTAACCATTACACTATCACACCATCCAAAGAGATGCACAGCGCCCCCCACACTCTCCATTTTTTTTAAACCGATAAAGTAGGATTGTCAGTCATAACATAAAATTCTATTTACCTATTGCTCTGTGTTTATTATGTAGTCTATATGCAGTCTGCATTGCAAGCATTCCAATATAATCATAAATGTGTCTGCTGTAGTGAATCTTATCTCAGTCAGCCTGGCTCTATTCTTGTACATTTCCGGGGAGAAGGAAGCTTGTTATCTCCCCTCCTACATTCCTGCTCCTCACTGGTTGGCTGAGGGCAGTTCAGTGTGACAGGATGGCTGAGAAGTGTAATACACCTTACCCCTTTGCAGAAAATGCTTTGTTGACCTGGTTTTACACAGCAAGCTAGATATGACAGTGCAGTATCTAGGAGAAAAAAAGACTGAGACTCATATGCAATTAATTTTTTCACCTGAGTTATATCCTAGGAGATAACTTTCATCTTCTCTTTAAACTAACTTTTCAGCATTTTAAAATTGAAAAAGAACCCAAAAGTTTGTGAAAAAGTGCTATCAAATTTATTTTGAGTGTTTTCAAACTACCTGGGATGATATGTTTTGGGGTCTTGCATCCCCCCTGCAAACCTGGGTGGAGCTACAGTCAATTGGATTTCACCCATTCATGTCAATGGAAAAAATGTAAAAGGCTGCCATTCTCGTAGCAATCAAGCCAGAGTCCCCACACTTGGCACAATTGGTCACTTGGAGGCCGACGTTACAAAATCCGTAAAAGTGGGCGGAGCATAAAACAGTCAATCAAATTTCAGCAATTAATTTTTGAATGGGAAAATGTAAACTGCAACCATTCCTACACTGTTAATTGCAGGGTTTTCACATTTGGCACAGTTGGTCACTGGGTGACTGGGATTAATATTCAGGAAAGTGGGTGGAGTTTACAACAGTCAATCAAAATTCACCTATTGATTTTCAAAGGGTATATTTAAACTGCTGCCATTCTTACACTGTTAATGGCAGAGGCTTCAAACTTGCTACAGTCGGTCATTGGGTGACTGGGGTTCAAATTCACTAAATGGGGCGGGGCAACACACAGCCAATCAGATTTCTTTGCTGGATAAACTGCTTCCATTCACACATTTTTGATTCCAGCAACCCGAAAGCTCACATACTTAGCCATTGAGTGACTGTGTGCCAAGGTTAAAAAGTGAGCGTAGCCAAAATCAAATTTCACAGGGAAATTGTAAACTGCAGCCATTCTTACACTGTTAATGGCAGGGTTCTCAAACTTTGCACAGTTAGTCATTGGGTGACTTGGATCAATATTTAGGGAAGTGGGTGGAGCCCACAAAAGCCAATCAAATTTCGAGGGCGCATGCGCGAGCCGCGGGAGATGGCCGCATAAGAGAGGAGCTCCGTACTCCACCGCCGCCAGCAGCAATTACCTCCGCGTATCCAGCCTCAAAAACGGGCGGCATTGAGGGAGACGACCTCCGCAACCTTCTCCGCAACCTATGACGGGCAAAGGGGCCCAGAAAAGCACCCCTCCAGCGGGCATCATGGACAAGTTCCTGCGCCTCCCTCCCAGCCAAGATGGCGCTGGCCACGCAGCTCATCAGGACTCCCAGCTCTCCGACCAGGCAAGTGCAGGGGGGAATATGCAGCTTCTCACAGCAGACTTACTGGAGCAAACGTTAAACAAACACTATCACAGCCTCCATGACTCCTTGCAAAAGGTTATACTAACTGCTGTACAAGAGCTCCGGGCAGACATATCAGGGCTGGGGGAGCGCACTCAGACACTAGAAGACAAGATGGATGCTCTAACTGTTAAACAAGCTGACTTAGCTGAAGAGCAGCAACTCATGCAGACTGATATAAAATCAATGCGTACAGCACAAGAAGATATGGAAAACAGAGAGCGGAGACAAAATGTGCGCATTAAAGGGGTATCCATGTCTGTAAAAAGTGAACATATTGGGGCTCATCTGAAAGAACTGTTCCATACTATCCTGCCTGATATGCCAGAAGAAATGTGGAGGATCGACAGAGCCCACAGATCTTTAGGTGAACGGCGCCCTGGTACTTCAAGACCCAAAGATATTATCGCGAAACTGCACTACTATGAGGCCAAAGACGCCCTGTTTAGAGCTCTAAGAAGCACAACCACCATTTCCTTTAAAGGGGACGATATTGCTATTTACAACGATCTATCATTAATAACATTGGCTAAACGTAGAGCTCTCAGACCGGTTACGCAGCTACTCAGGGATGCTAATATCCCATATAAATGGGGTTTCCCTTTTCGATTGATTGTAAACAGACAGGGCCTGACTTTCACCTTATCTGACTTTGATGATGCACCCCTATTCCTTAAACAAATAGGACTTAAACTTCCTAACACACCATCATCTACGTTCCGCTCGTCACCTATGTCATCACCCCCACGGAAGGTGCGACATGTCTCAGAATGGTCGCAAGGTCCGATTCGCAGTATTACCTTTCCTGACAGAGCTGACAATATGGAAGATCAACCGTCTGGAACCTGAAAGTGGGCCTCAACATATCTTTTTACGTCTCCTATAGAGACAGGATACTGCTTTCACACTACCTACCCATTCCACACACCCAGCTTTTCTGCTTTCCCCTTTTTATAACCGTTAAACTTTATCTGATTTGCTGCTCCTTAACTCTAGAAGCGAACTGAATACACTTTCAAAGCTGGCGGTGGAAATCGATCTCTCTCACCACTATATCACATAGTTACTATGTTGATTGCTATTTGTCTTCTCCTTAGACTCCTCATGTACCTTCGGGGGACTCTCTCCCAATTTGGTCGCCCGTCGCTACGAGCGACCAACCTGGGGAGGTCCCCATACAGGCAGCAGTTTTATGTTGCCCTTACAACAGACCACTGTAATAACAGTGGCATGTTTTGCCAGATCAACGCTCAGATTATTATATATGTTTATAGCTTTGCCTTTTTTATTATTGTTACTTTTCTATCTATATTAGGTATTGTTTCTAGGTCTATTGGGTCTGTCTTCAGATTATATGCAAACGCTCACATCATCTTTGACAATGGTTAATTTCCTAACTCTAAACACCAAGGGACTAAACACACCTCAGAAAAGGTTCTCTCTGTTCAAAGACTTGCGAAGACTAAATATCGATTTGGCCTTCATACAAGAGACTCATATATGCAAAACAGACCCACCTCGTTTATACAATAAACTATACTCTGAGGTGTGTTTAGCCTCAGGTCCCAAAAAGAAAGCAGGGGTGGCCATAATCTATAAAAAAACATTCCCTCTACAGATCTCTACGACTATCATAGACCCCAAAGGGCGCTACTTAATACTAATTGGCTCTCTAGTAGGAAAACCTATCACTCTAGCTAATGTATATGTCCCTAATCAGGACCAAATATCGTTCCTAACAACCTTCCTAAGGAAACTATTTAAAAGCACTAAGGGCACCCTACTAATAGGGGGAGATTTCAACCTAGCTTTCTCTGATATAAAAGACCGATATGTTCCTCCTAATAAGACCACCACATCCTCCCACAGTCGTAATTCTCGTAAATTTAGAACACTACTGAGACAATATAGACTGCTGGATCTATGGCGGATATCTAATCCCACCTCTATAGAGTACACTTTTTTCTCTCCACCACATGCATCCCACTCTAGATTAGATTATCTGTTTTCAACAGCCTCTGTACTACCCTTGCTGAAGGAAGCTGACATACAACCAATTGCATGGTCAGACCACCAAGCTGTCACCGCAGAGATTGACCTATTATCTCATAGCCATAGGCCAAATTTTTGGCGGTTAAATGAAACTTTGTTACAAGATAAAGAACTTTTTTCAAGTCTGACAAATGAGTTGCAATCTTACTTTGACATAAATAAGGGCTCGGTTTCATCAGTAGGGACACTCTGGGAAGCTCACAAAGCTTTTATTAGGGGAGTATTCATTTCGGAAGCTACCAAACGTAAAAAAGCAGCGACATCTAAACTCCTAACCCTTCATTCAAAACTTAAACAGGCACAAAACCTCTATAAAGACGAACCCTCCCAGACACACTACACCGCTCTGCACAATATAAAACAAGAAATCCAAGCCCTCCAAACCACACAACTGGAAAAAAGCCTGAGATGGACCAGACAACTCTTCTTCGAAAGGGGTAATAAGCCCCATACCATTCTTGCTAGAAAATTAAATCCGAAATCATCCCAACAACATATCTACTCTATTAAAGATCCTCAAGGAACCACACACTTCCACCCTCAAAAAGTTGCCCAAATCTTCACAGATTACTATCAACAACTTTATAATCTCCCCCAACCATCCCACCATCCTACACATATGCTTAAAATAGACGAGTTTCTAAATCAACTACCCCTACCAAAACTAACGGAAGAAAACGTCCAACTTCTAAACTCCCCTATAACTACTGAAGAAATTCTAGAAGTAATTAAATTCTTACCTTCTTCTAAGGCCCCTGGCCCTGACGGTCTACCATATTCTTACTATAAAAAGTTTAAATTCATTTTAGCCCCCTATTTGACCCTCCTAGCCAATACGCTTATGGAAGGGAAAATTGCTCCCAACTCATTTCTAAGCTCCCTCATTACCATGATCCCTAAAGAAGGGAAGGACCCACAACTCCCACAAAGCTACCGACCAATATCGCTTCTTAATGCGGATCTTAAGATAATCACTAAAGTCCTGGCTAACCGCTTAAACCCAATCCTCACATTCCTAATTAACAATGACCAGGTTGGTTTCATATTAGGCCGCCAAGCAGGAGACAATACAAGGAAGGTAGTCAATTTGATAGAACTAATGAATAGATCTGGGAAGCCTTCTCTGCTTCTAAGTTTGGATGCAGAGAAGGCTTTTGACAGATTATCATGGCCATTCCTCTTCAGAGTTATGGAACATCAGGGGTTCAACGGACCTTTTCTAACTCTAATACGATTCCTCTACTCTTCTCCATCCACCTCAGTAAAATTGCCCTTCGCGTCCCCAACACCCTTCCCTATTCACAATGGTACACGCCAAGGATGTCCCCTTTCCCCTCTATTATTCGCTCTTAGTATAGAACCACTCGCTTGTGCAATACGACAGAATCCAGATATTATGGGCATTAGGCAAGGAACCCGAGAGTATAAAATTTCGCTTTTCGCAGATGATATCCTGTTAACCTTGACCCAACCACTCACTACACTTCCTATCCTACACACCATATTACGGAACTTTGAATCCATCTCAGGCTTTAAACTTAATCAGGAAAAGACGGAGGCACTACCTATTAAGACTCCACAAAACCTACTTGAAACCTTAAAAAACACTTTTCACTACAATTGGAGGACACACACCATCAAATACTTAGGTATTCATCTGACTCAAACTTACTCTACACTATATAAAGCAAACTATCCGTCTCTAATTCAATCTATACTCTCAGACCTACATAAGTGGACGGCATATAAGATATCATGGATTGGCAGAATATACTCCCTTAAAATGAATGTATTGCCACGATTATTATATCTGTTTGAGACCCTTCCCATACAAGTACCACCCTTACAGTTTAAAATACTACAGCGTGCTTTCCTAAAATTTATTTGGGATAACTCCAAACCCAGAATCAAATCCACGATTTTAATGGCATCCAGGGAACAAGGAGGTCTGGGAGTACCCAATCTAAAATTATACTATCAAGCGGCACATCTAAGACAACTTTCCGAATGGTCCACTCTTAAAACATTCACTAAATGGGGCCTCATTGAAGCAATGAGTATCTTCCCAATATCATTACCTGCTCTAATCTGGCCCCAGACCCCACCTAAGATCCCTACTACTCACTTACTCCCTACTATTAAATTCACACTACAAATATGGCGGGCAACCGCAAAAACGGCCAACCTCAGATCCCCCATATCCCCACTATACCCCATACTAGGAAACTTGGCCTTCACTCCAGGTATGACAGAAGATTTTATGGGCAGATGGTTCACCCTTCAATACACTACATTCAGCAGCTGGATTGACACACGAACAGGAAAAATTGTAACCAAAGAAACAATAGAGGAGAAGACACGATTCACAGCTAAGATTATTATGGAATACAATCAAATTTATCATTTCCTGAAATCCCTCTCTAAGGACACTAACCCCATACCTACTTACACCCCATTTGAACGCTTGTGTGAGCATGAAGGACATCAAAAAGGCCTTATTTCAGCAATTTATACCTTGCTTCTTGATAAATCTGGTACCGCAAAACCTAATCATCCATATATGACAAAGTGGGAACAAACTCTGAACCAAACCATAAGCTTGGAAGACTGGTCTTCTATCTGGGAAAACGCTAAGCACACTTCTATGTGCACGCAAGTGAAAGAAAATATCTATAAAATACTATTCAGATGGTATAGAACCCCTGAAGTATTAGCTAAGATTTATCAAGATGTATCTAACACTTGTTGGAGGGGGTGTGGTCATATAGGTTCCCTGGAACATATCTTTTGGTCTTGCCCAGCTATTCAATCTCTATGGACAGATATTCAGGTCCTGATCCTAAGAGTAACAGGTATTCACATCCCCATGGATCCTATATACATGTTATTAGGCAAACCTATCCCTAAAATCAAAAAATATACTGTGAGACTAATAAATCACATCCTGACGGCCACCAGACTCTCACTAGCCTCCAATTGGCGCAGTCCCTGTTGTCCTACAATGCCTGAGATTATGGCTAAAATCAGATGGACCAAGCTAATAGAGTTCTTAACAGCTCTATTACGAGACTCAGAAACCACCTATGATAAAATATGGGATCCATGGGAAACATACTTCTTGAATTATATGCCCCCATGATTGAAATGGAAATTGGAATGGTAACAGGGACCTGAAGATGTTACACCTTTGACATCAACTACTAAACGGAAAGACAGACCCACACAAATAGACCTTCTCTTCCTAATTCTATTATTTTTATTTTTCTTATTATCTCTCTTCTTAGACTCTCTTCTAAGTTCTACTTACTTCCAAGTTTATATCACTCTCTCTTGTATATTACAATGTTAATAACACTCTTTAAGGATGTTCATTGCATATAGAATCCTATACGGGTATTTGTATATCTACATGTTTATAATGACTATTCACTGCTTCTGACTTAGTTGTTCATGCTTTGTGAATTCACTTAATAAAATTTTGTGTTAAACCAAAAAAAAGCCAATCAAATTTCACCTTATTTTCAAGGGGAATTTTTAAATTGCTGCCATTTTTACATGGTTAATAGCAGATGCCTCAAACCTGGTTGGCCACTGGGTGACTGGGGTTCAAATTCTGAAAAGGGGGTGCAGCCACAAACAGCCAGATTTGTTTAATGTCTTTGGGAATATATTAATGATTGATACCAAAGGATCACAAAGCTCACAAACTTGGTAATTGAGTGACTGTATGACAAGGTTAGAGAAATTGGGCGGAGCCAACAACTACCTTTTTTTACATGGGAAAATATAAACTGCAGCCGTTCTTACACTGTTAATGCCAAGGTTCTCAAACTTGACACAGTTGGCCACTGGGTGACTGGGATTAATATTCAGAAAAGTGGGTGGAGTCTACAACAGCCCCAAACCTGGCACAGTTGGTCATTGGGTGACTGGGGTTCAAATTCAGAAAAGGTGGTGGAGCTACAAACAGCCAATCATATTTGTTTCATTTCAATGGGAAAATACAAATTATTGATGTCGAGGGCCCCAAAGCTCACAAATGTGGTCATTGAGTGTTTGTGTGTTAGGGTTAGAAAAAGTGGGCAGCCAAATACAAACCCGGGCAACGCAAGGTCATCAGCTAGTTTACTATATAAAATTCACTGAAATCAAAACGTGACAGTAAAATACATATGTTATGTAAGTAGGACAAGTAGTTATCTACTTTTATATATGTTGTTTTTCCTGGGATAGTATGGCTGACCCTGCTGATTTAAAGGGATGTGTTGCACCCATTAACCAGTTTGCATTTATTCTGTCCTTAACCATACATTTCTCACCTTATTATTAAGATGTCAAGCCCTGATTTGATGTATTCTCTGCCCAATAAATAGGAATAACCAGAAGAAGGAGACAAAATGGACATAACAAACATGAACACTCGATTTCTGATGCTAGGTTCACTCTAGACCTAAAAACTGTTTTTGGAAATGAAAACAAATTGATAATTGGGCATGTCAATGGATAATATGTTTATGTTCAATATTTTTCTTTAGCCTCTGTTTCAAAGAAGCTGAAATTTAATTATTTATTCGTTATTAATTGTCCAATTTTTCAGGCCTAGAGTGTGACTGCAAGAACAATGTTTTAGGCAGGTAATTGCCCAATTTTCAGGCCTCACATACTAAGGCTGCAATTTAAAATGTTTAGGCAGATAAATGCAAACTTTTTAAGGCATCTCAGACACTGGCTGCACATAACCATTTTTAGGCAGCATTCCAAAGACCTTAACTTAAAAATGAAATACATATTTTTGGAGGCATTTCATCCTTGAACCCCCTCCCCTATGCCCCTGTCTGGGTTTTGTACCCTTTGTAAAGCTTTTTAAAAAATACTGTGGCTTCAGAAATGCCCTAAAGGTTGTTGATGTTTGCCATTAAAGTCAATGGGGCCTTACTGCAAATTTCCAGTTTGCAAATTAATTTTGACGGTAAAATGCGAAATCGCAATGTTCAGCCATCACTAGTGGCCAGAGGCCCCCCCCAAAAAATCCTTTGCCAGATCACAGTGAAACATATCAGCAGAAGCTGGGGGGCATTAAACAAAACCTCTAGCCATTGTAGATTGTATTGTCCCAATATCCTATGAAGCGCTCACATTTAAGGACACCAATCTTCTCAACCATAATATTCAGGAAGGAAAAAAACGGACAAAGAACATTTTCTCCTAACAACTTCAAATGTTTTTACAATAATTACTGGTATAAACACGAGCTTATTTAAATCCTGCGTGCCCGAAACAGGAGCTAGCTGCAGAGATAAAGGCAATGATGTGTATCAAGGAAAAGCAAAGAGGTTTATAAAGAAACTTGTGTTTCTTTCTTCGTTGTAATAACGAAAAACTCTTTTTTTCCCTTGTAACAAATCTTGTTCACTTGAAAGTTTCCACGTATGCGCAAAGAAAACAATCACCTGCAAACCTATGGCGATAGCTTCGTATTATTCAGAAACAAGGCTCCAGCGACCTTAGATTCAGTTACAACTATTTTTATCCTTTAGAATACAGAATAACACAGTTATGTGATGTTCCCAAAGCAAAGCCAAACTTAATTTCAGATGGAGAGGTGTCTCCTCAGTAACCTGCGGAAATAACGCATTGGAACATTAAAGGATACCCGAGGTGACATGTGACATGATGAGATAGACATGGGTATGTACAGTATAGTGCCAAGCACACAAATAACTATACACAGAGAATTTTATGTGTGCATCAAACCAAGCTGAACGTGACAAACCTGGCTTAGCAAATTTGGCCTAATTGGCTTCTCACGAGACATAGCTCATGCAAATATGCTTTTGCTTTCGCATGCCAAATTATGCAGGGTCAAGAACCAATACCGCAAAGCGGTTGCCCTGCGGGAATTAGTTCTTGCTGATTCAAGATGGCGCCGGACTCAGACGCCGCGGCCACAGGGCTCCGGACTTTTTTGCTATTTTCCTCCTGATCCACCCCTGCTGTACTCGCCCAATCTCCTCTATCTATCTGGGGAAGGGGCGAGCTTCGCGTGCTGCCTAGCGGTTCGGGGTTCGGGAGTTCCCGGGGCCCCAGGCTGGCTCATGCACCATTGTTTTTAATTATTGTAGTATCCCATGCAGTTTAGTTAGGAGGGGGGCAGATGAGAGGGAATATCCTGCACGCTGGTGCCCCCTGCTGGTCATATAGCCATTGTCTATATGCAACTGAAGCCCTCTCCTACTAATTGGCTGACTTGCTCAGCTTTTGCTTGATTATCACTGCAAGCTAGGTGTATTATGTGTGCACTTTTCATTGGCTTATAAGCAGCCTGCAGGCTTTATAAAGCAGCAGAGAACTGTTTGGGAGTGAAGTTCTCCAATTGTGTGTTTGGTAAGTTTTAGAGCAGTAGGAGACAGGCCTTGGATGTGGCAGCTCCAAGGTTTTGGCTGCGCTCACATATGGTGTTAGATGCTGGTTCTGGGGCCCCGGGCAGTGAGAGTTCCCGGGGCCCCAGGCTGGCTCATGCACCATTGTTTTTAATTATTGTAGTATCCCATGCAGTTTAGTTAGGAGGGGGGCAGATGAGAGGGAATATCCTGCACGCTGGTGCCCCCTGCTGGTCATATAGCCATTGTCTATATGCAACTGAAGCCCTCTCCTACTAATTGGCTGACTTGCTCAGCTTTTGCTTGATTATCACTGCAAGCTAGGTGTATTATGTGTGCACTTTTCATTGGCTTATAAGCAGCCTGCAGGCTTTATAAAGCAGCAGAGAACTGTTTGGGAGTGAGGTTCTCCAATTGTGTGTTTGGTAAGTTTTAGAGCAGTAGGAGACAGGCCTTGGATGTGGCAGCTCCAAGGTTTTGGCTGCGCTCACATATGGTGTTAGATGCTGGTTCTGGGGCCCCGGGCAGTGAGAGTTCCCGGGGCCCCAGGCTGGCTCATGCACCATTGTTTTTAATTATTGTAGTATCCCATGCAGTTTAGTTAGGAGGGGGGCAGATGAGAGGGAATATCCTGCACGCTGGTGCCCCCTGCTGGTCATATAGCCATTGTCTATATGCAACTGAAGCCCTCTCCTACTAATTGGCTGACTTGCTCAGCTTTTGCTTGATTATCACTGCAAGCTAGGTGTATTATGTGTGCACTTTTCATTGGCTTATAAGCAGCCTGCAGGCTTTATAAAGCAGCAGAGAACTGTTTGGGAGTGAGGTTCTCCAATTGTGTGTTTGGTAAGTTTTAGAGCAGTAGGAGACAGGCCTTGGATGTGGCAGCTCCAAGGTTTTGGCTGCGCTCACATATGGTGTTAGATGCTGGTTCTGGGGCCCCGGGCAGTGAGAGTTCCCGGGGCCCCAGGCTGGCTCATGCACCATTGTTTTTAATTATTGTAGTATCCCATGCAGTTTAGTTAGGAGGGGGGCAGATGAGAGGGAATATCCTGCACGCTGGTGCCCCCTGCTGGTCATATAGCCATTGTCTATATGCAACTGAAGCCCTCTCCTACTAATTGGCTGACTTGCTCAGCTTTTGCTTGATTATCACTGCAAGCTAGGTGTATTATGTGTGCACTTTTCATTGGCTTATAAGCAGCCTGCAGGCTTTATAAAGCAGCAGAGAACTGTTTGGGAGTGAGGTTCTCCAATTGTGTGTTTGGTAAGTTTTAGAGCAGTAGGAGACAGGCCTTGGATGTGGCAGCTCCAAGGTTTTGGCTGCGCTCACATATGGTGTTAGATGCTGGTTCTGGGGCCCCGGGCAGTGAGAGTTCCCGGGGCCCCAGGCTGGCTCATGCACCATTGTTTTTAATTATTGTAGTATCCCATGCAGTTTAGTTAGGAGGGGGGCAGATGAGAGGGAATATCCTGCACGCTGGTGCCCCCTGCTGGTCATATAGCCATTGTCTATATGCAACTGAAGCCCTCTCCTACTAATTGGCTGACTTGCTCAGCTTTTGCTTGATTATCACTGCAAGCTAGGTGTATTATGTGTGCACTTTTCATTGGCTTATAAGCAGCCTGCAGGCTTTATAAAGCAGCAGAGAACTGTTTGGGAGTGAGGTTCTCCAATTGTGTGTTTGGTAAGTTTTAGAGCAGTAGGAGACAGGCCTTGGATGTGGCAGCTCCAAGGTTTTGGCTGCGCTCACATATGGTGTTAGATGCTGGTTCTGGGGACCTGGGCAGTGAGAGTTCCCGGGGCCCCAGGCTGGCTCATGCACCATTGTTTTTAATTATTGTAGTATCCCATGCAGTTTAGTTAGGAGGGGGGCAGATGAGAGGGAATATCCTGCACGCTGGTGCCCCCTGCTGGTCATATAGCCATTGTCTATATGCAACTGAAGCCCTCTCCTACTAATTGGCTGACTTGCTCAGCTTTTGCTTGATTATCACTGCAAGCTAGGTGTATTATGTGTGCACTTTTCATTGGCTTATAAGCAGCCTGCAGGCTTTATAAAGCAGCAGAGAACTGTTTGGGAGTGAGGTTCTCCAATTGTGTGTTTGGTAAGTTTTAGAGCAGTAGGAGACAGGCCTTGGATGTGGCAGCTCCAAGGTTTTGGCTGCGCTCACATATGGTGTTAGATGCTGGTTCTGGGGCCCCGGGCAGTGAGAGTTCCCGGGGCCCCAGGCTGGCTCATGCACCATTGTTTTTAATCAATCTCCTCTATCTATCTGGGGAAGGGGCGAGCTTCGCGTGCTGCCTAGCGGTTCGGGGATGTCGGGAGCTCGCACTACAGGGTAAACTGTAGGCAGCAGCTGGGGGGCAGGATGGGCGCCATGCAGCCGAGCGCTGCTCACTGTCTGAGCTGCCTCCTCTCCATCGTCGGTCGGCTCCCGGTGCAGTCCTGAAGAGGGCCTCCGCCGGCATTGTGTCTGCCTCTGCTGCAGACATTGTCAGCCGGCTCCTCCACCGCTACCAAGGCTCCGGGAGCTAGAGGCCTGCTGGTCCGGGGCTCTTGTGCCGGCTCCTCCACGTGGGCGGCTGGAGGATCAGCGGGTGCCAGGGATCCGTCAGCCTGCTCCACCGTCGCTGTGACCTGCAGCCCCCGGGACAAACTCTGCAGCCCGGCCGGCAGATGCGGGTGGGTTCTTGCTGCTGGCGTGCCCCATCCCCAGATCGAGGTTCAAATGCGGTCCATCTCTTGGGCTGCACGGGCCCTCCCACGTGGTCCCACCAGCCGCCGGGGGAGTTTCCGATCCCTCCTGAGCGGTCCCATCCTTGCCCTGGGAGCTTCGCCATGTGGGGAAGGGACAGCCCCTGCACCATCTGCAGGACCACAGCAGCTCTCGGACAGGACCTAGCCGCTGCATCAGTCTCCTGCCTCTTCCTCGCAGCACTCGCATTGCAAGTCCACAGCACAGGATGCTGCCCCCTGAAGCTGCTCCGACCAGTGCAGGCAAGACCTGGTCGCTCTCCATCATCGCTGCCAGGACCAGTACAAGCCTCTGCCCATCCACTGGCACGGTAAGCCACTGACCCCCACACGGCCCGGTCCCAGTCTCAAATAGCCCAGCATGGTCCCCGGGTGCTCTCCTCCACCGCTGCCAGCTCCAGACACTGAACGCCTGGGTCTCTCCATCAGGCCAGGTCTCCTGCGCCCACAGCCCTTTGTGGCTCTCTAGGCCTCCAGCCCAAGGCCATGGACCAGGCCGCAGCCACCCGAGCCTCTACACCAAAGGTACATAAGGGGTGCCAGAGGCCATATGCTCCACCATCAAGCTGGGTGCCCGCAGCCCCTCTTTTGGACCTTATACTGCCAGACTGATCGACCGCACTGACTAATGCCACAGTAAGGCTAATGCCCGGCCACTGGGACATGCAACTAGGGCACCAGCCAGCTACGGCACTGCCGCAACCCACAGGGACTTTTCTTTTCTTTTTCTTTTTTTTCCTCTCCCTCTTTCGTCTCTACTGTCTCTCTACACTACTTTCTCCATAGGCATTCTGGGGGGGGGGCATCCGAATAGCTGCAGAGCTGTTGAGAGCGCTGCAGAGAAGGTAGCGACTCCACTCACATGGCACTTGGATGTCCCCTCTGGACCGTCTACTATGTAACTATGTAACTAATTATTATGTTCCATGCACTGTGTACTCACTACTAAATGTAATGTACATTACTGCTTGCGTTTTGCTGTACCATCACCGACCCTGTATGTGCCAAAAATAATTCCGGGTACAACCCCCGTTGTACTTGGCGAAATAAATGATTCTGATTCTGATTCTGATTCTGATGCTACATAAGCACTATCCAGGAGCCCCACAGGGAGGCTTCCCAATGCCCCCATACAACCGGGGTGCCGCGGGGCACCAAGCCCTCTCACTGCTTGGAATCCACAGCGGCACCCCGGAGGGGGAGGCTGGGAGGTGCAGCCAACCCTCCCCCCCCCCAAGCGTAGCCAGTGCCGGGAAGAGCCATCCGCAGCTGCCTCCCAAAATTTAAAAACAGGCACTTACCTTAACGTCCATTGCGTTCTGCTACATGAGCACGACTTGGGAGCAAACACATGAGAAAGGAGTGTAGCATGGGGCACCCCAAGCTTTGGAGGTCAGGGCTGGCTTTCACACAACACTCCAGGGGGGGGGGGGGAGGGCAGGCGCAGACAGCTTGCACCAGGGCTCTCACCTCCTAGAACAAGCCATCCACCACTCACCTCCAAATGCACACATTCTCTCTGTGTTGTAATCAGTACACGAATAACTATGTTGTGTTCTGTGTTTATCTTTCTCTGCCTGAAAGATAAATATCAGGTATGTAAGTGGCTGATTCAGTCCTGACTCTGACAGGAAGTGACTACAGTGTGACCCTCACTGATAAGAAATTCAAACTATAAAACACTTTCCTAGCAGATAATGGCTTCTGAGAGCAGGAAAGAGGTAAAAAGGGTCAATAGTTCATATATTTTAGCTCTGGCATACTTTAATGAATGTGTTATTGAGCAAAAATAATAAAACAGTAAAAACTTAGTGAAACAGTAGATTTAAACATAAAATAAAACTGGAATATCTTAAAAAGTCATTTTTAGGAGAAGGAATATATATACAATTGTTTATTTCATCACTTTATTTTTGCCTCGGATGTCCTTTAAAGGATAAGCAAAATAAAATGTAAATATGCTACATTAATCTGCATTACCTCTTAATCACTAATTCAGCTCTAATCTAACAGTTATTTTGATCTTCTGAAAAGGCTTAGAATCCCATTGGGTCCTATTTTTAACAACAAAAAGGGAACATTTGGAAAGCTTGAGGTTTGACTTCCAGCAGGGGCCACACTGTCTGCATGGAGTTTGCAGGTTATTTTTATTATTATTATTATTTGTATTTAAAGAGTGCCACTGGCAATATATTCCGTGCCACTGTACAATGTGAAAAATATACAACAATCGGGAGCATAGATACACGAGCAACTCAACATATTGTACAATCAGGATAACCGGTGTCCAGGGGTGCAGCTAAGGTTTTTGTGGCCTCAAGCGGACTGTAGTAAGTGGTCGTATCCTGCGCCACGGCGAAAAATGGGCGTGGCTATCCCGTCTGAGTGGGCGTGGCCATGACATGTGGGTGAGGCGGGAGGGCGGATTGGGGCGGGGCTGTTTGCGGGGAAAAATGGATGTGGGGCGATTGAGGGCGTGGCCATGACATTGTATGGGCGGAGCTTAACCGTAGCACAGCAAATATAGCCAACTATGACCATTAAATAATAAATGCAGCAACAGTTACCCCAGACACCAGAAAATAAAAACGCAATTTGTGCAACATTTCAGCAGAAAACAAACGCAATTTGTGCAACATTTCAACAGAAAATAAACGCAATTTGGGCCACATTTCAGCAGAAATCAAACGCAATTTGGGCCACATTTCAGCAGAAATCAAACACAATTTGGGCCCATTTTCAGCAGAAATCAAACGCAATTAGGGCACATTTTCAGCAGAGATCAAACGCAATTAGGGCACATTTTCAGCAGAAATCAAACGCAATTAGGGCACAGTTCAGCAGAAATCAAACGCAATTAGGGCCACATTTTCAGCAGAAATCAAACACAATTAGGGCACAGTTCAGAAGAAATCAAACGCAATTAGGGCCACATTTTCAGCAGAAATCAAACGCAATTAGGGCACAGTTCAGCAGAAATCAAACGCAATTAGGGCACATTTTCAGCAGAAATCAAACGCAATTAGGGCACATTTTCAGCAGAAATCAAACGCAATTAGGGCACATTCTCAGCAGAAATCAAACGCAATTAGGGCACAGTTCAGCAGAAATCAAACGCAATTAGGGCACAGTTCAGCAGAAATCAAACGCAATTAGGGCCACATTTTCAGCAGAAATCAAACGCAATTAGGGCACATTTTCAGCAGAAATCAAACGCAATTAGGGCACAGTTCAGCAGAAATCAAACGCAATTAGGGCACATTTTCAGCAGAAATCAAACGCAATTAGGGCACATTTTCAGCAGAAATCAGACATGATTAGGGCACATTCTCAGCAGAAATCAAACGCAATTAGGGCACAGTTCAGCAGAAATCAAACGCAATTAGGGCACAGTTCAGAAGAAATCAAACGCAATTAGGGCACATTCTCAGCAGAAATCAAACGCAATTAGGGCACAGTTCAGCAGAAATCAAACGCAATTAGGGCACATTCTCAGCAGAAATCAAACGCAATTAGGGCACAGTTCAGCAGAAATCAAACGCAATTAGGGCACAGTTCAGCAGAAGTCAAACGCAATTAGGGCACATTCTCAGCAGAAATCAAACGCAATTAGGGCACAGTTCAGCAGAAATCAAACGCAATTAGGGCACATTCTCAGCAGAAATCAAACGCAATTAGGGCACATTTTCAGCAGAAATCAAACGCAATTAGGGCACAGTTCAGCAGAAATCAAACGCATATAGGGCCACATTTTCAGCAGAAATCAAATACAATTAGGGCACAGTTCAGCAGAAATCAAACGCAATTAGGGCCACATTTTCAGCAGAAATCAAACGCAATTATTGCACAGTTCAGCAGAAATCAAACGCAATTAGGGCCACATTTTCAGCAGAAATCAAATGCAATTAGGGCACATTTTCAGCAGAAATCAAACGCAATTAGGGCACATTCTCAGCAGAAATCAAACGCAATTAGGGCACAGTTCAGCAGAAATCAAACGCAATTAGGGCACAGTTCAGCAGAAATCAAACGCAATTAGGGCACATTTTCAGCAGAAATCAAACGCAATTAGGGCACATTTTCAGCAGAAATCAGACATGATTAGGGCACATTCTCAGCAGAAATCAAACGCAATTAGGGCACAGTTCAGCAGAAATCAAACGCAATTAGGGCACAGTTCAGAAGAAATCAAACGCAATTAGGGCACATTCTCAGCAGAAATCAAACGCAATTAGGGCACAGTTCAGCAGAAATCAAACGCAATTAGGGCACATTCTCAGCAGAAATCAAACGCAATTAGGGCACAGTTCAGCAGAAATCAAACGCAATTAGGGCACAGTTCAGCAGAAGTCAAACGCAATTAGGGCACATTCTCAGCAGAAATCAAACGCAATTAGGGCACAGTTCAGCAGAAATCAAACGCAATTAGGGCACATTCTCAGCAGAAATCAAACGCAATTAGGGCACATTTTCAGCAGAAATCAAACGCAATTAGGGCACAGTTCAGCAGAAATCAAACGCAATTAGGGCCACTTTTCAGCAGAAATCAAATACAATTAGGGCACAGTTCAGCAGAAATCAAACGCAATTAGGGCCACATTTTCAGCAGAAATCAAACGCAATTATTGCACAGTTCAGCAGAAATCAAACGCAATTAGGGCCACATTTTCAGCAGAAATCAAATGCAATTAGGGCACATTTTCAGCAGAAATCAAACGCAATTAGGGCACAGTCTCAGCAGAAATCAAACGCAATTAGGGCACAGTTCAGCAGAAATCAAACGCAATTAGGGCACAGTTCAGCAGAAATCAAACGCAATTAGGGCACAGTTCAGCAGAAATCAAACGCAATTAGGGCCACATTTTCAGCAGAAATCAAACGCAATTAGGGCACATTTTCAGCAGAAATCAGACATGATTAGGGCACATTCTCAGCAGAAATCAAACGCAATTAGGGCACAGTTCAGCAGAAATCAAACGCAATTAGGGCACAGTTCAGAAGAAATCAAACGCAATTAGGGCACATTCTCAGCAGAAATCAAACGCAATTAGGGCACAGTTCAGCAGAAATCAAACGCAATTAGGGCACAGTTCAGCAGAAATCAAACGCAATTAGGGCACATTCTCAGCAGAAATCAAACGCAATTAGGGCACAGTTCAGCAGAAATCAAACGCAATTAGAGCACATTCTCAGCAGAAATCAAACGCAATTAGGGCACAGTTCAGCAGAAATCAAACGCAATTAGGGCACATTTTCAGCAGAAATCAAACGCAATTAGGGCACATTTTCAGCAGAAATCAAACGCAATTAGGGCACATTCTCAGCAGAAATCAAACGCAATTAGGGCACAGTTCAGCAGAAATCAAACGCAATTAGGGCACAGTTCAGCAGAAATCAAACGCAGTTAGGGCCACATTTTCAGCAGAAATCAAATGCAATTAGGGCACAGTTCAGCAGAAATCAAACGCAATTAGGGCACAGTTCAGCAGAAATCAAACGCAATTAGGGCCACATTTTCAGCAGAAATCACATGCAATTAGGGCACAGTTCAGCAGATATCAAATGCAATTAGGGCACATTTTCAGCAGATAAGGGCTGCAAAAAGAAAAGTATTTACTCACCTGGCACTGGCAGAAGTCTTCTTTCCCCGTCTCCTCTCCTGGCCGGCCGGCTCCTCAGGCGCGCAGTTCCCACGGAGCTCCCTCCCTCCTCCAATCTCCCGCACTGATTGAAGCAGGGCTACGGGAAGATGGCCACCTGAAGCCCTGTACTGGAGACATAAAATAGTCTCCAGAGCAGGGCTTCGGCGGCGGCCATCTTCCCATAGCCCTGCTGCCCTGCTCTGCTCTGCCAGCCCCGCGGGGCTGCGGGAAAACAGTGACGTCACGCCGACGTCACTGAGCCGCCGAGGCCCCTACGATCTTGAGGCCCCAAGCGGCCGCTTGGTTTGCTTTATGCCTCGCGGCGCCCCTGCCGGTGTCACACATGTGCCGATACGATACATTCAATTGATGTGTTGATGTTCATTTGATAAATTGCACAGAAACAAGAAACAAATGGGGGGGGGGGTTCCTGCCCTTGCAAACGTACAATCTAGAGTGGGGTTGAGACACTGGGGGAGTAGACAAAGGAGTTAGCAGATGAGGCAGCAAGCTTTAAATTCTAGCCATAGCAAATTAAAAGTGTGTCTGAAAATGTGTGTCTTGAGGGTACATTTGAAAATTTCCAGGCTCAGGGCATGATGGATAGGTTATGGTAGAGAATTCCAAACAAGAGGTGATACTCTTGAGACCTCCTGGATGCGAAAGTGAGAGGAGGTGTCCAAGCTGGATGACAAGAGGGTCTCTTGGGAGGAGCGAAGTTTCCGGGATGGATTTGTATGTTCTCTCTATGCATATGTGGGTTTCATTAGTTTCACTCTGTTTTTCTCCTACGTCCTAAAAACATACTGGTAATTTAGCTGATTTTTCCCATATTTGGCCTGGGAACATCAGATCATAGTAGGGATTGGATTGTGAGCTTCTCCTGGGCACGGTTCATGAGTCGTAACATTATTAGCACAATATAAATACAGAACAGTAATATGGTAGGGACACTAGACTGTGACTGTGGTAGGAATTACATTGTGTGCTTCTTTGAGAATCAGTGAGTGACATGACTATGTACTCTGTAAAGTGCTGCAGAAGATGTCAGTGCTATATAAATACATAATTATAATACGGTAGCAGATTAAACTATAACCATGGTAGGATTAGATTGCGAGTATATATACATAAATAATTATAAAAATAATGGTTTCAGCTATGGCATGTACTTATAGACAGGGTTGAAGGCAAATTGTATATAGCTAAGAATTTGTCCAATAAAAACTGACAGGAAGTTAATTTGATTGGTCCAATTCACTGACCATCTTCAATCCCTAAGAAGAACGAACATTCTGACACATACAATAAATTTAACCATGTTATAGATTTTAATCAGCTGGTGGCGAACACTTCACCACATTCACATGCCAATTCTGCTTCCAAGGGAGAAAAAGGAAATAATCATGACCGGCCAATCAAAGACTTACAAATCTTTCCCGTGATGACACGATTACATGCCTGTCCATATTTATTTTATGGGCAACCATTCTGCATGCATAGTTAAGAGAGTTATTTTCTATTTTCTACAATGATCTCCACCTGACCTCCCTATGCATTTCTCACTCCCATGCATGCCCACAGGACTTCTCCCCACTTCCTCCCACCACCCCCTCCTCCCGACTAGCACCTTTCTTCAACACCTTCAAGCAAGCCCTCAATACACATTTCTTTAAAATGGCCTACCCTCATCTACCACACTTTTTCCACAGTCCTACCTTATGTGTCCCTCCCCCACCCTTTAGATTGTAAGCCTTTGGCAGGGTCTCCCCCTTAGAGTGTCCTTCTCGATCTTGCAACCCCACCAATGACACCCTTCCCATAGACTAACTCGGACTTGAATTCTCTGTAAGATCACATGATTATGCATCTTATACCCTGTTTGCATGGTTTGCATATAACCTTGTGCTATGTTGTATAACCATTTGCTAGTTACACCTCTGTCTGTCTCATTGTATGTATCCCTATTTATTGTCCAGCGGTGCGTTATATGTCGGTGCTTTATAAATACAATAAATAATAACAATAATAAAAAGAAGCAAGAAAGGGCCTGCAGAGAAGAGACCCAAGATTCTTCACTGCTCAAGAAGCATGTAGATCTCTCCTCTTTTTCTGCAGGTTCTTCAGTCAGTGTTCTGTCTAAATCACATCCCATTCCTAATAAGACGTTCGATCTCATAATTAGTGTCAGATGGGGAGAATCTTTATATGACGGTCATGCCACATTGCTAGGACAGCACGGCCTCCCCATTCAGCCCTGAGCCCCCTGCAGGTCCGACTGTCTAATGAAATTATCCAAATGTTGCAAAGACAATTTAGTACGAGCCTGAAACGCTTCTATAAACATACCTCGTAACACATCTGTTTTGTGAGCCTTCGACGTGCTGTTCCAAGAACACTTCCACGTTGATTTCACAGCCGCACGTCCAATGCCTGTTGACGCTACTCAGAAGGCATTCTAAATATATTCCGAGATTGCTCTTTCATTTAAGCCCTCCTGTTGTTTGCTGTTTTGCAGCCTCCAGCTCAAAGCAAAAATAACATTAGCTTTTCGCTCCCATTGCTAGAAAAGTGTGGGATTATAGCCAACGAGAATTTAACACCAGTGAATTAAAGCGGGCTTCTCTTTCAATGCTGGTTTTGAGATTGCTGGCATCTCCATTAGAAAGAAAAAGCTTGGGCTGCTGTTTGATGTTTATAGGCACTCGTTATGGTTTTGAATAGCGTTGTGCCGGGTTTTCCTTCATTTTCCATTACATACTTTGCACAATATAGACGGGAACAGATCTCACAGCCTCGTGGAAAACACCTCAATGGTGTCATATCATTTAAGACGTCGGTATGGAAACTTTTGTACAACAGATGCAGGTATCTGATTTGGTGTGTAACAAAGGCAAAGTATTCTCTATTGAGTGAGCAAATTTTTCCATCGGTGCGGCTCTAAATATAACATCTTGTAGCTTAGTAAGCAAAGTGTTCAAAAGTCTTTAATGGCCATTATTTATTCAGGACATAATATTTTAGGGATGGTCGGAAATGCCCATTTCCAATTCCGCGGAAATTCCGATTTCTGCCAATTTCCAATTTTCCCCATTTTCCGGTTTCCGGAAATTAGAAAAGCGTCAAATCAGTCTTACAATTGAGTATTAAAAATACTGCTGCATTCTCTGATTGGTCTAATGCTTCCGAGTTCAGTGACTGCTAAAATGACCAAGTTGTGGTAAACTGGATTTCTGCGGAATTCTGATTTCCGTTTTCCGATTTTCAAGGAGTATTTTATTTGTCATTTTTTGCATCAGAGAATGCAAAAAATGACAAAAAAAATCAGAAAAACTGAAAATCAGTGTTGTGATTAGTCTAAAGTTACTGCAGGAATCTGAATTCTCTGATTGCTCCAATGCTTCCGAGTTCTGTGATTGTGCTAAAATTACCAAGCTGTAGTAAATTAGAATCCGTTTTCCGAGTTTCGACTGGTAATGCCGATTTTGTATGCAGCTTGCTTAGAACCTCACTTACAAATGCAGCTTGCTCAGAACAGAGAGAACACAGAGTGAATAAAGGAAATGACAATCCTGTTCATATTACCATCAAATTCCTCACACAGTGACATCTTGTGGTTGTTTTACTATACTGCAGCTTAAAGGAGTTGTCAGGCAAAAATTAATAAAAATAAGCGCTACTTACCGGGGGCTTTCTCCAGCCCCAAGTTCCCAGCACATCCCTCGCCGCAGGACCGGGTCGGAGCTCCGGCGAACGGCTGAAGGGAGAGCTGCGGCGAGAGACCTGCTTGGAGCCTGGGGCTGGAGGAACATTATCTCCAAATTCAAAGAAGTATGATCAAAGTTTTGCATTCATTTGCATAATATAACATAATATTTGCATTAACTAAAATTATTTGGATTTTATTGACAAACTCTGTTTCTGTGCGTTGGACACAATGTGCAGTGCTGTGTGCCACATACTGATAAAAAAAATGGATCCTCATTAAAAAAAAAAAAAAATAACAAACATAAAATATTTTCTAGTACCAAGCATAATGATAAAATCAATGTAAAAAATCTGTAAAGAATAAAAAAATAAAATTATTCCTTTTAACTTGTATAACAAAAGTCCAAAAGCCTCCCTAATAAGCAAAAAAAAGGTGTTCTTGAGGTGACAAAATCTTCATTTGAAGACAAGCTATTTTCTAGAGCGCAATGTTTCCTTATTAGCGCTGAAGGGATGACCTCGAAGTAGTCTTTTTATAAAGATCTAGTTTGCATATATTACAATGTCTAATGAGACTCACTACCTGCCGGTATCCAGTCATCTGCAGTTAAATAATGTGCTGGCCTCTCATGAGAGAGAAGGAGAATAATTCACTAACTTAGAGTGCTTCTAGACATCAGAAAACTGTCAGCTGACCTTGAAGTAACCCTGCTTGTTTGTCTTTAGGGAGACAGCCAATCAAATGCGAGAGCCGAGTATGTGTATCTCTATCAGTTGTATAGTACAAAGAACAATCTTAAAGAGGCAGTAGTGAAACAACGTAAATTTTGATATTAGATAAATGGTGAATTCCTTTATATAGAAAATTGTAAATGTTTTCATAGCTAAACATTCTAATAAAAAGTAATGAGGCCCCTGTATTCTATATAGTATGTGCAGGGCAACACAGTGACAAGGTTCTGGGCAAAAGTAACTGTGGGCTCCTGACATTGTAACACTATATTGATGGCAAACTGCCAATTCGTGCATAAATGCATGCTGGAAGCAGGAAATGTTGGCACCTACAGCAAATGGACTATAGTGGCTGGATAGTGTAAGTAGTGGCTGGATAGTGTAATGGTTAAGGGCTCTGCCTCTGACTAGTGATGGGCGAACATCCAGATGTTCGGGTTCGGGGGGGTTCGGCCGAACATGCCCCCGATATTCGGCATGTTCGGGTCGAACCACGGACCCAACCCGAACATGTCCCTTTGGGGCCCCTATAGGGTCCCAGCATAAAGGGAGAGCATGCCCCGAGCGCGGGGGGGGGGTGGGGGGGATCGGAAATGCCCCCCACCCCTCCCCGCTTAACTCTCTCTTTTGCTGGACCCTATAAAATTAAATAGAAGTCCCCCAAAGTTCCTGTAGCAGGCTGGCAGGAAGAGGACAGCAAGCGGGCAGCCGGCGATCACAGGCACTAGTACCATCTGGTACTTCTGCCCTCTCTCTGACGCACTTCCTGTTTACATTTGTAAGTCGCGTCAAGAGAGAACAGAAGTACCGCGATGACGTGTACGAGGGTACGCGTCATTTACATGATGACACGTACCCTCGTACGCGTCGTCGCGGTACTTCTGTTCTCTCTTGACGCGACTTACAAATGTAAACAGGAAGTGTGTCAGAGAGAGGGCAGAAGTACCAGATGGTACTAGCGTCTGTGATCGCCGGCTGCCCGATTCCTGTCCTCTTCCTGCCAGCCTGCTACAGGCACTTTGGGGGACTTCTATTTAATTTTATAGGGTCCAGCAGAAGGGAGATCTTAGCGGGGAGGGGTGGGGGGCATTTACGACCCCCCCCCCCCCCCCCCCCGCGCGCTCAGGGCATGCTCTCCCTTTATGCTGGGACTCTATAAGGGGCTTTGTTCGGCCGGACACGGCTGTGTTCGGCCGGACACGGCTGTGTTCGGCCGAACACAGAAGGCCTGATCGAGTTCGGGCAGCGTGCCCGAGCACCCTCCCGAACACCATGAGGTGTTCGGGGGGTGCCGAACCGAACCCGAACAGGCCAAAATCCGGGCGAACCCGAACAGTGCCGAACACTGTTCACCCATCACTACCTCTGACACAGGAGACCTGGGTTTGAATCTCGGCTCTGCCTGTTCAGTAAGCCAGCACCTATTCAGCAGGAGACCTTAGGCAAGTCCCTAACACTGCTACTGCCTGTAGAGCGTGTCCTAGTGGCTGCAGCTCTGGCGCTTTGAGTCCGCCAGGAGAAAATATATATACGTTTTTGTCTTTGTCTTTATATGGGCGCCCAATAGGCGCCCATATAATAATGCAAATTATTGGCTATTGGGCACCAAAAGCAGAAATGTGGGCGCCCAATAATTAGCGGCACCCATCCAACTAAATTTTTCATTTTGCGAATGATATGTCGGAAGATAATTGCTTTTAAACTCGTTTTGTAAATTATCGTTTTGAAACTTATTGTTTTTGAATTTATATTATTTGCGGCGGAGGAAGGGGGTTTTAAGCTTAGGTTTGGTGTCAGAAAGGGGGATTTTAGGATTAGATGTCAGGAAGGGGAATTTAGGGTTAGGCATCAGGAAGTGGTGTTTTAGGGTTAGGCATCAGAAAGGGGGTTTTAGGGTTAAAGGAATAGATGTCAGAAGGGGGTTAGGGTTTTAGGGTTAGGCATCAGAAGGGGGATTTTAGGATTAGGCATCAGGAAGGGGGGATCTTTGGGTTAGGCATCAGGAAGGGGGGGTTTTAAGATTAGGCATCAGGAAGGGGGGTTTTAGGGTTAGGTGTCAGAAAGGGAAGGTTAGGGTTAGGTGTCAGGAAGGGGAGTTTTAAGATTAGGAATCAGGAAGCGGGGGGTCTTAGGGTTAGGCGTCAGGAAGGGGGGTCTTAGGGTTAGGCACCAGAAAGGGGGGGGTAGGGTTAGGCATCAGCAAAGGGGGTTTAGGGTTAGGCATCAGAGGGGGGAGGGTTCTACGTGAGAGTAGGGTTAGGTTTAGTTGTAATAAAATATCGGTAATATATATACCAGTGTTTTACTATTGTCATTACCACTGTAAATATTTTTCTGTGTTTGTTTGGTGCCGATATACAACAGTAGCTTTATTTATCATCTCAACTTAAAGAGACTCCGTAACAAAAATTGCATCCTGTTTTTTTATCATCCTACAAGTTCCAAAAGCTATTCTAATGTGTTCTGGCTTACTGCAGCACTTTGTACTATCACAGTCTCTGTAATAAATCAACTTCTCTCTCTCTTGTCAGACTTGTCAGCCTGTGTCTGGAAGGCTGCCAAGTTCTTTAGTGTTGTGGTTCTGCTATGAACTCCCCCTTCCAGGCCCCTCTATGCACACTGCCTGTGTGTTATTTAGATTAGAGCAGCTTCTCTCTTCTCTCTTATCTTTTACAAGCTGGATAAATCGTCCTCTGAGCTGGCTGGGCTTTCACATAGTGAGGAATTACAGACAAGGGCAAAGCTGTTTGCAGGAAGAAAAGAGCAGCCTGAAACTTCAGTGCATGAGAACAGGGGGAAAGAAACACACAAATGATCTCTTGAGATTCAAAAGGAAGGCTGTATACAGCCTGCTTGTGTATGGATGTATTTTCTATGTGTGGACATACTGTACATCAATCTACTTCCTGTTTTGGTGGCCATTTTGTTTGTTTATAAACAAACTTTTAAAAACTGTTTTTAACCACTTTTAATGCGGCGGGGAGCGGCGAAATTGTGACAGAGGGTAATAGGAGATGTCCCCTAACGCACTGGTATGTTTACTTTTGTGTGATTTTAACAATACAGATTCTCTTTAAGCTTCATCCTGCGCCCTTTTAATACCGTTATTTTTGGTTGAAAGAGACCTATGGGCGTTACTTTCACCAATTATGTGAGTCCCATATACAGGATCTTCTAAAAAAGAGTGCATAACTGAACATAATTATTTGAAGGTTGACTTTTTTTGTTTTAAAAATACTTTTCTTTTATTGGTCGGATGAAATATGCTAATTTTTTGAGATAGTAAATTTGGGTTTTCATGAGCTGTATGCCAAAATCATCAATATTAAAACAATAAAAGGCTTGAACTACTTCAGTTGTGTGTATTTGAATCTAAAATATATGAAAGTCTAATGTTTATCAGTACATTACAGAAAATAATGAACTTTATCACAATATGCTAATTTTTTTTAGAAGATCCTGTATATACTAGCTGCTTCCTCCCCACTTCAAATGATAAAAAATGAATAATAAATAATCGGGAGCGCTACATGTATATTATGGATGCAATATATTTTATTGATTAAAAAGGTCACGAGATATATACTGTTCAGAACCAATCAAATCATTCATACATTCACCCCAACTTACACACCATAAAGATGAGCCACCTGGTGTCCCTTTTGATTGAAAAATATAAAATTATAGTAAAATTGCAAGTAAAACATTTTTCTTCGTAAAAAAAAAAGTCCTCAAATGACTTATTGTACATAGTCTTTCCTACTCCTACTATTCTGGAATTAATCTCATAAGTGACTCTATCTTTCTCCTGTTATGCTGGGATTAGTCTCATAAATGACTCTATCCACAGTGATCTTATTGGCAATAGATATGCGATAGTCACTTATTAGCAATGTTTTTTTCCACAATATTCAAACCTCAGGTTCCATATTCAGTGTGTACTGATTATTCCTTTAAAACAGTATTCCTTCCGTCAGCAGCCGGTGACTCTTCTTTGTGATAGTGGAGCTTGCCCGCACACGCCAGTTCAGATACTGGAACTTCTTCCTGGCTCGTGATGTCACTTCCAGCAGTGGTGTCCCGGTCTCTTCCTCGTGTTCCACACGGTTTGCATGATTCTGTGGATGCTGTGAAGGCTTATCTCCTCGGCTCTCCTCAGGAACAAAGTCTGGAGAAGGCTTATTAGCCAAAAAGGTTACTTTTTATTTACCGCTAAGTTAGCCAATAAATGGTGTCCTCCCGATTCAAAACTTCTTGTTAATTAAACAGTCATAGGGCTTTTTGCACATGTTTTTCCACTGACTTCCACACAATCAGGGACAGTCTATCAATGCTAGAAAATACAACAGGCTAACTACTGAAAGCCACAATGCAGCTCTGGATGCATTTTAAATTCAGGCTGACTGTGCTCCATAAGTCATACCCCCCAACTTTTTGAATTAAGAAAGAGGGACACTTAAGCCACACTCCTAATCACACCCCCAGCCCACCAAGTCATGCTTGCCATAAAGATTTCATTAAAAAAATGTTTTATTATTCAAACCACACTAGTCCTTTCTATCCTGGTTCATTTCCCTTCATATTAACACGTGAAAATAAGAATATATCAATTTAAAGGATGGAAATAAAGTCTAGAGTCAATTAAACACATTTCTCAGTAGAAAAATACATACACTCACCTAAAGGATTATTAGGAACACCAAAGTAACATGGTGTTTGACCTCTTTCGCCTTCAGAACTGCCTTAATTCTACAATGCATCGATTCAACAAGGTGCTGAAAGCATTCTTTAGAAATGTTGCTCCATATTGATAGGATAGCATCTTGCAGTTGATGGAGATTTGTGGTATGCACATCCAGGGCACTAAGCTCCCGTTCCATCACATCCCAAAGCTCCATTGGGTTGAGATCTGGTGACTGTGGGGGACATTTTAGTACAGTGAACTCATTGTCGTCATGTTCAAGAAACCAATTTCAAATGATTCGAGCTTTGTGACATGGTGAATTATCCTGCTGGAAGTAGCCATTAGATGATGGGTACATAGTGGTCATGAAGAGATGGACATGGTCAGAAACAATGCTCAGGTAGCCCGTGGCATTTAAACAATGTCCAATTGGCACTAAAGGGCCTAAAGTGTGCCAAGAAAACTTCCCCCACACCATTACACCACCACCACCACCAGCCTGCACAGTGGTAACAAGGCATGAGGGATCCATGTTCTCATTCTGTTTACGCCAAATTCTGACTCAATCGAGACCAGGGATGGTCGTAGTCAGCCAACTTTGCTACACTGGAACTACATGTAGTTTTACGCAATTACACTTCGCCAAACTACGGCTTCGAAATCAAATATTCGCTTCGTATGCATTTCGTAGACTATGCATTAAAATACGCAATTACGCGTAGTGCGAAGCGTAGTACATGCGGATGCTTATGCCCGTATGCAGAAAATTGTATGCATTAATTCCTCTTTAATTGCTTATACTGGGAACTCTTCTATGCGTACATTCCCCTTTTCAATGCGTAAATTTGCAAGTATACAATTGCACGTGGAAAATTAGACGCGAGTACCGCATTCGTAGTTCACTGCACAATACACATGTTAATTACGCATAGTGGGCGTAAGCTACGCGTAGCAGTACTTCGCTACGCGTAAATTCGTAAGCATAGTTTTGAAACTTCACCTACGAACTATGATGTGTAGATGCGAACTACAATGCGTAAATTCACACTGGCGTAGTTTCTGCGCTCATCCCTGATCGAGACTCATCAGACCAGGCAACATTTTTCCAGTCTTCAACTGTACAATTTTAGTGAGCTTGTGCAAATTGTAGCTTCTTTTTCCTATTTGTAGTAGAGATGAGTGGTACCTGGTAGGGTCTTCTGCTGTTGTAGCACATCCGCCTTAAGTTTGTGCATGTTGTGGCTTCACAAATGCTTTGCTGCATACCTCGGTTGTAACGAGTGGTTATTTCAGTCAACGTTGCTCTTTTTAACGTTGAAAAACAATAAATCTGACATACATGCACAATATGATATGAACAGTTGCACATACCTGGAAGAAGATAAAATCATTGCACTAAGTACGCCAATATTTAGTAATAATGAAGAAAATTATAAACGCTAAAAATAACAATAACTGTAACTGTCTGTTCCTTGCTTCTAACCTGAGAAGTATTTGAAGCAAATTAGAGTTAAAATTGAATTAGGATTTGTATTTGGATGCCATGTGTAAATGTAGAGTAAATTTTTTCATACAACTAATTGTTTATGCCCTCGTAGTCTGTGCTCCATGTCTAGGTTGAGTTTGTATATGCCCATAATTTATTCTATTTTAGGTGGGGATGACTCTTTCCAATTTGTGCATATGGCTTGTCTTGTTGCACATAAAATATGTGTGATTTGTAAGCGAAATTCTCTAGGGACATTTGAGAGGCCTATATGCAGTAGTGCAAGAGATGGATTTTGGGGCATTGTTAAATCTATGATGTGAGAGATTTGTTCAAAAATCAATGCCCATAATGTCTGGATTTTGGGGTATTGTTATATCTATGATGTGAGAGATTTGTTCAAAAATCAATGCCCATAATGTCTGGATTTTGGGGCAAAACCAAAGTATATGTGCTAAGGTGCCTATTTCTCTGCAATCTCTCCAACACTTATCGCAGCAGCTTGGGTTATATTTAGCCAGTTTTGTTGGAGTAATGTACCAGTATGAAAAAAGGTTTCCCAATGAGATTTGGAATATTTACACACCTGTTCCAAAGCTTTTTGCCAATGTTCTAGCGATAGTTTTATTTGTAGAGTGTGTGACCAAGTGTTGACATATTTGATCAGGATATTAGATTTGTTGTACATAAGTATATCATAGCAGAAGGAAATACCTTGTTTGGAAATTGAGCCATTAATAAATGTATTGGTGAATGATTTTGGCCAAAGGGGTAATTCAACGTTGCTCTTCTATCAGCTTGAATCAGTCGGCCCATTCTCCTCTGACCTCTAGCATCAACAAGGCATTTTCACCCACAGGACTACCGTATACTGGATGTTTTTCCCTTTTCACGCCATTCTTAATAAACCCTAGAAATGGTTGTGCGTGAAAATCCCAGTAACTGAGCAGATTGTGAAATACTCAGACCGGCCCATCTGGCACCATGCCACGCTCAAAATTGCTTAAATCAACTTTCTTTCGCATTCTGACATTCAGTTTGGAGTTCAGGAGATTCTCTTGACCAGGACCACACCCCTGAATGCATTGAAGCAACTGCAATGTGATTGGTTCAGGTTGGTTGATTAGATAATTGCATTAAGGAGAAATTGAGCAGGTGTTCCTAATAATCCTTAAGGTGAGTATATATCTACACAGATCTGTACATCAGTCCTGAAAGAGGGACAAATGAGGAAGAAAGAGGGACAGAGGGATTAGGTTCCAAAGACAGATCATCCCTCCAAAAGAGGGACAGTTGGGGGCTATGCATAAGGTATCACGTAAAATACATTTAAAGTGCCTCAGAAACGCAGATCAAAAACACAGTTATGATTTTGTTTCAGTAAAATGCAGTTGGTTGCTATGAGTTACTGTGCATTGTGACATCACAGATATAATTTGTGATAAGTAATAACAGAGAAGTTCTGCTATCATTCAGTCACTGCACCCCTCCTAATGTTTGTAAGTTTGGTGATACAATGATGGCACAGTCTGCACTGGCTGTGTCCCTGGCTGCAGAAGGGCCAGTTTGAGGTGTCTGGCTTCCCTCCATCTCAGTCTGCTGATTATGATGTAATCTCTGGCAGAGAAAGTGCAGTCAGCATAATAGTGTGTCCAATTCAAGAAACCACAGGCATTAAGGAGGATTGGAAGGACTTATGGTGATCAGAGGAGACAAGCCTTTCTTACTGAATATGAGCAATTTTAGAAGCATTACATACTAGATGCATTGCAAACCACAGTTGTGCATTGTGTGTACATCCCCTACACACACAGGCCCTAAATTCCCGGGCTCAACAGCCTCCCAGCCTCAACAGGATGGCATATCATGTGTTCTAATCCCAGTGGCAGCATGCTTCTTCTAGGATTGTGACTAAGGGTTGCTTCACATGGAAAGTTTCCCAGTTGTTTTTGCCTTCAAGGATCCCTCGAAGGCATTGGTAGCACTTACTGTATACCTGTGTATAAGCCTAATTTTTCAGCACAAAACATGTGCTGAAAAGTTACCCCCTTGGCTTATATGCAATTTATTGGAGCAGAACAGATAGTGGTTTTGTTAGTGGTTGAGGAGCGTAAGGATTGTGCACTAGTAATCCTGCTCTTACCAGCTTGCGCCCTGCTGTGTTTGTGCCCCCCATCCCATGCAACATGGCGTGCAGAGTGCACTGCTCAAGACTACCCGTGTCCCCTGGCTTGTGGAGCGGAGAGTACAAGCAACGTGTTGGCGGTGCAATGATTGGGGATTGTTTCTGTGTGGCAATTGCTGTGTCTCATATCTATGACGCCATCTAGTGGCGTCTTGAGACACAGCTGTATTATCCGTAGGGCACATTTGGCTATGGGGAGGGGGCTATACTGAGGAGTTGCGTATACGCGAGTCAATCACTTTTTCCTGGTTTCTGAGGGAAAAATGGGTACCTCGGCTTATACATGGGTCGGCTTATATGCTAGTATAAATGGGTATGTCCCTGAATGCTTTAGAAGACGCGCAGCTCAATACTGCGCATGCACGAGCACACACTTGAATGGGTTCACACATGTGGATACAGAGCCACCCATCTTTGTAAGCACTCGGGGACCCAAGTGCTTCCAGAGCCTTTTCGAGGACTTCCGCAGGTGGAAAATGTGAATGGAGGACAGTGTTGGAACGAAGACACTGAGAGAGGAACGGGAAGATTTCATGGGATGTCCATGTCGCTGACTTCCTACTGTGTGATCCAACATGTTTCTGTGGGAGCTTTAAAGAGACTCTGTAACAAAATGTTCAGCCTTATTTCTTCTATCCTATAAGTTCCTATACCTGTTCTAATGTGGTTTGTCTTACTGCAGCCTTTCCTAGTTGCACAGTGGCTGTACTATCTCTGTTACATAATCTAATCTTCTTTCCTTTGTCAGCTTTGTCAGCTCAGGCAGGAATGTGCTGCTCTGCTGTGATAGGTAGAAGTTATACACACCCTCTCCACGCCCCCTCCAGGCTCTGTTTGAGTCACATGCTGGTTAGCAGCTATGTTTTTTGTTTGTAAACACTGCCCAAAACTGGCAATTACAAGCCAGAATTACAGCAGGGAGTGGCAGAAACAGCAAAGAGGGGTCCAGGAGAACATAATGACTAGAATGGTATGCTTTTTATTGTAAGAATTTTAGAGTACAGATTCTCGTTAAAGAAAGTGTATGCAATACGGTGCCGCTGGCTCTCTCCTTCCCCTCTACGCAGAGCAGAAGACGCAAGTTTGTGAGCCTAGCAGCCTAACAATGCTCATTCAAAATAATCTGTATGTATAATTCTGTGTGACATTTATCGATTGTAAAAGGCCTTAACCACTTGAGGACCCACCCTTTACCCCCCCCTTAAGGACCAGCGCTGTTTTAGCTGATCTGTGCTGGGTGGGCAGTGCAGCCCCCAGCACAGATCAGGGTGCAGGCAGAGCGACCAGATCGCCCCCCTTTTTTCCCCACTAGGGGGATGATGTGCTGGGGGGGTCTGATCGCTCCTGCCTGCCTGGGTGTTGCGGGGGGGCACCTCAAAGCCCCCAAATTCCCCCCCTCCCTCTCCTCCCTCCCTTCCCCGGAGATCCGAGGCTGCACAGGAACGGATCTGTCCTGTGCAGCCTCTAACAGGCTCCTGCCTGTCATGTGACAGCGATCCCCGGCCACTGATTGGCCGGGGATCGCTGATCTGGTACAACGCTGCTACTGTTAGCAGCGTTGTACGAATGTAAACAAAGCAGATTATTTCCGCTTGTGTTTACATTTAGCCTGCGAGCTGCGATCGGCGGCCCACAGGCTATTCACGGGGCCCCCGCCGTGAATTGACAGGAAGCAGCCGCTCGCGCGAGCGGCTGCTTCCTGATTAATTAGCCTGCAGCCGGCGACGCAGAACTGCGTTGCTGGTCCTGCAGCTGCCACTTTGCCGACGCGCGGTATGAGTGCGCGGTCGGCAAGTGGTTAAAGAGGAGCATTACCTAAAGATAGTAGTAGGGAAAAACAAAAATTGATACATTGCAAAGTGAGAATTTAAAAAATGGAAAATATATCAAGAGACAATTGAATCTCGCTGTGTAATTCAATATTTCTTGATCAACCCTGAGCTTGTGGGTAATCTTCTTTACTGCTGACAGGCATAAAAAAATCCACCTACCATTAACTATAAACACACCCACTAACTAACAATATGGTAGGCTAAAAGGAATATATATATATACACACAATTACTTAATGACCAAGTTTGTGAGCTTTGCTGTCTTTGGTATCAATAATTTGCATTGAAATGAAAAAATCAGATTGGCTGTTTGTGGCTCCACACACCCTTTTCTGAATTTGAACCCCAGTCACCCAATAACCAACTGTACCAGGTTTGAGGCCTGTGCCATTAACAGTTCAAGAATGGTAGCAATTAAATATTCCCCTTGAAAAGCAATAGGTGGAGCCTAATTTTGTAGGCTCCACCCACTTTTCTGAATATTAATCCCAGTCACCTAGTGACCAACTGTGCAAAGTTTAAAAACCCTGCCATTAACAATGTAAGAATGGCTGCAGTTTACATTTTCCCAGTAAAATTTGTATTTGTCTCCACCCACTGATGACCCGGCGTTGCCCGGGTATGTATTTGACTGGTGTGGGCTCCACCCACTTTCTAACCCTAACGCACAAACACTCAATGACTAAGTTTGTGAGATTTGGGGTCCTTGGCATCAATAATTTGTACATTCCCATAGAAATTAAACAAATCATATAGGCCGTTTGTGGCTCCGCCCCTCTCCAGCATTTGAACCCCAGTCACCCAATGACCAACTGTAGCAGGTTTGAGGCATCTGCTATTAACAGTGTAAAAATGGCAGCAATTTAAATATTCCACTTGAAAATCAACAGGTGAATTTTGATTGGCTATTATAGGCTCCACCCACTTCCCTGAATATTAATCTCAGTCACTCAGTGACCATCTGGGCAAAGTTTGTGAACCCTGCCATAAACAGTGTAAGAAGGGCTGCAGTTTAGACTTTCCCAGTGAAATTTGTTTTTGGCTCCGCCCACTTTTTGTAACCTGGACACAAAGTCACTACTCAATGACCAAGTTTGTGAGCTCTGGGGTCCTTGGCATCAATAATTTGTATTTTCCCATGAAATGAAACAAATCTGATTCACCGTTTGTGGCTCTGACCCCTTTTCTGAATTTGAACCCCAGTGACCCAATGACCGACTGCACCAGGTTTGAGGCTTGTGCCATAAGTGCAAGAATTACAGCAATTTTAATATTCTCCTTGAAAAGTGACATGTGATTTTTGATTGCCATTTTTAGGCTACTCCCACCTTTCTGAATATTAATTCCAGTCACCCAGTAACCAGCTATGCTAAGTTTAAGAACCCTGCCATTAATGGTGAAGAAGCGCTGCAGTTTACAATTTCCCAGAAAAATCTGTTTTTAACTCCACCCACTTTTTGTAACCTGGACACACAGTCACTACTCAATGACCAAGTTTGTGAGCTTTTGGGTTCGTGGCATCAAAATTGTGCTAATGGAAGCAGTTTATCCAGCAAAGAAATCTGGCTGTTTTTAGCTCCGCACCTTTACTGAATTTGAACATTTTTGCATTTTACCATTGAAATTAAACAAATCTAATTGGCTGTTTTTGGCCTGATGCCTTCAGAATTTAAACCCCAGTCTCCCAGTGACTGACTGTAGCAGATTTTAGGCCTCTGCCATTAAGAGTGCACGAATGGCAGCTATGTAAATATTCCCCTTGAAAATCAAAAGGTGAATTTTGATTGGCTGCTGTAGGCTCCACCCACTTTTCTGAATATTAGTCCCAGTCACCCAGTGGCCAACTGTGTCACGTTTGAGAACCCTGCCAATAACAGAATGGCTGAAATCAATCTAACAAATCTGATTGGCTGTTTGTGGCTCCACCCCTTTAGTGAATTTGGACCCTAGTCACTCAATGACTGACTGTATCAGGTTTGAGGCCTCTGCCACTAACAGTGTGAGAATGGTAGCAATGGAAATATTCCCCTTGAAAATCAATAGGTACATTTTGATTGGCTGTTGTAGACTCCACCCACATTTCTGAATATTCATCCCAGTCACCCAGTGGCCAATTGTGTAAAGTTTGGGAACCCTGCCATGTTAAAAATGTAGTTGTTGGCACCGCCCACTTTTTCTAACCTTGACATACAGTCACTCAGTTATCAAGTTTATCGGCTTTGGGGTCCTTGGTATCAATACTTTGTATATTCCCATTGAAAAATAAACAAATCTGGCTGTTTGTGGCTCCGCCCCCTTTCAAAATTTGGACCCCAGTCACCCAGCTATCTCCGCAGCGAACGGCCATAGGTTCCCCATAAAACAGTTTATTAACTATGGCACCTGTTACGTCATATATTTGGTTAACTGTAGTGAGTGTGCCGTGCAATATGTAGGGTGCACCACCAGACCCTTGCGTGCTAGAATAGGGGAACATTACTGCGGTCCGGGTTGGTTGAGTACCAATGTTTCGAATGTGGCGAAACATTTTTGCCAAGTTCACCACGGCAACATGTCCTCTTTTTCCTATCATGGCCTAGAAAGGATATCCCAAAGTGTTAGGGGTGGGGATACAATCAAACAATTAAAAAGCCGCGAGGCTTTATGGATCTATAGGTTGGGCACGAGACTCCCTAACGGTCTAAATTCCCGGTGGGATTTAGCCTTAATTGCCTAATTCTGCACCTGAGCCCGCCTCATTTTCTCCCTCTTTTTATTATCTGTATTATTATTATCGTATACAGTTGATTTTATTATTTTTAACACGCCTATTATTGTTAATATCCCCTTTTCATGTGGAGTTGAGGCAGGGAACACACTTGCAGGGCCGTTTTCCCCTGCGTTTCCCAGGTTTCCGTCGGGTTTTGCGGTCGCGTCTAACGCGTGCGTTTTTCCGCGTGCGTTTCTGCGTTTCTGCGTTTGCATGGCATGTAGTGTCATGCAATGTGCGGAAAAAAGCAGAAAACTGTGCGGCTACAAAACGCGGAAAAAAACGCGAACGCAAACGCGCACAAACGCATGCGGCGCAGCGTTTCCCGAGCTAGGCTATTATTTTCAATAGCCTCTAAAATCGTGCGCGTTTTGCCGTTCGCGGCAAAACGCGCAGAAACGCATGTAGTGTGTTCCCTGCCTGAAGGTTATCCCTGGTTACAGGGCCGCCTCCCCCACAGGAGGAGGGTATATAAGCTTTTCCTTTGTCAACCTTACTTCAGCTATGATTAAGGACCACCTGGTCTGAAACATGTCAGCTGGAGATGTGTGACTGTGTGTGCTGATTCTTTGGATACGTCCATAATAAAGGACTTCGTTTAGGACAACGTGCGGGCCTTCCTCTTCTTCCACCCAGCGACCAACTGTACCAGGTTTCAGGAATCTGCTTTTCACAGTAAAAGAGAATAGTAGCAGATGAAATATTCCCTTTGAAAATCAAAAGGTGAATTTTTATTGGCTGTTGTAGGCTCCACCCACCTTTCAAAATCTTAATCTCAGTCACCCAGTGACCAACTGTGCAAAGTTTGAGAACCCTGCCATTAACGGTGTAAAAATGGCTGCAGTTTATATTTTCCTAATAAAAGTTTTTTTGGCTCCGCCCACTTTTTGTAACCTTGACACACACAGTCACTCAATGACCAAGTTTGTGAGCTTTCAGGTTCCTGGCATAAAAAATATGTGAATGGAAGCAGTTTATTCACCAAGGAAATCTGATTGGCTGTATGTGGCCCCACCCCTTTAGTGAATTTGGACCCCAGTCACCCAATGACCGACTGTAGCAAGTTTGAAGCCTCTGCCATTAAAAGTGTAAGAATAGCAGCAGTTTAAATATTCCCCTTGAAAATCAATAGGTGAATTTTGATTTGCTGTTGTAGGCTCCACCCATTTTCTTGAATCATAATCGTATTCACCCAGTGACCAAGTGTACCAAGTTTGAGAACCCTGCGATTAACAGTCTAAGAATGGCTGCAGTTTACATTTTCCCATTTAAATGAATGGCTGAAATTTGATTGGCAGTTTTATGCTCCGCCCACTTTTCCTGGATTTGTAACCTCGGTCACCAAGTGACCAACTGTGCCATGTGTGGGGACGACTCTGGCTTGATTACTGTGAGAATGGCAGCCTTTTACATTTTTTCCATTGGCTTGAATGGGTGAAATCTGATTTGCTGTTTGTAGCTCCGCCCACGTGTGCAGGGGGGCCGCGAAACCCCCAGAACATATCATTCCAGATAGTAAGGGATCTGTGTACCAAGTTTCATTCAAATCGGTCAAGCCGTTTTCGCGTGATCGCGACACATACATACACACACACACACACATACATACACACATCTGATTATATATATATATATATATATATAAAATATATATATATATATATATATATATATATATATATATATATATATATATATATATATATATATATATATATATATATATATATATATATATATATATATATATATATATGCAATAAGGTAATGTCTGACCATGGTCCTGACATCACACTGTGGGAAGGGTTTCACCACAATATCAGCCATACAGACCCCCCTGATGATCTGTTTGAGAAAAGGAGAACATTTCTCATGGGTACAAGGGTATTAGCTACTGATAGGGATGACGTTTGATCCTGGGTTAAAGTTCATCTTTAAGTAACTGTACCACCGAATATGGAAAACTGTTAGTCTTTTTGCTTTCTACTTATCTGTCCAGTTTCTAGTGGGCTAGAGAGGTTTTTTTCTGCTGTCCCAACTTATTGCTGGCACGTGACGCGTCATTTTAAAACCATTTCCTATACAAATGTTTAGTGTGGGATACACCGAAAAGCCAAACCACGTACAGTTTTATACTGTTTGCGATTAGAGGGCCTTTCTAGGTGTATTTTGATCCCTCTCTCCCCCTGTAGCAGGGTTTGGTAGCATATTAGATCAGCTTTCTTCCTCTCCCCCGGACTGAGCTCATGGGACGTAGTGATCAGTCTGCTATACATCCACACATCACTGTTCTGATGGATGTGGATTGTTAATACTGCCTGTGCCCTTATAGGAGATGTGTTTCTTAATCTGCACTGTTTGTAATAAATCTCATGAGATGCATCCTCTGCATCGATTCTTATCTGCATCCCTTATAAAGAGGTGAGGTGCCATCTACGGATTTGGAACAGCCAAGCCATTTGTTTTATGCTGATGGAATAGGATTTGTTAACTGTGAATTTCAGCTGAGGACTAAAGCAGAGATTATACATGCTTATTAGTGGCTTTCAGTCTGACAACTCGCGGAAGTTTGGGAAGAGAATACAATTCAATTACTGACAAACAGTTATACTAGATGGGTAAAACACCTTGCTTATAGAGTCATTCTCAGTTTTTTCAGGTTCCTGTACCCATAAATGCCTGTTTCTGAATGGTTTTCCTTGCAGGACTACTACTGTAATATGTACCATACATCTGCACATCAGGGTTGCTACCACGGATGGTCGTGATCACGGGTACGCGTGAATCACGGCCATTTTTCCGCAACACAGGGCCGTGTTCCGGATGCCGTGATCCGCATGGATCACGGCATCGCGGCAAATCCGGGTCACGGGCGGCTCGCATAAAAAAATACGGGTCACAGCCCGTAATCACGGGCGTGATGCGGCAGTGATCGGGAAACTGTAATGATGACGTCACTGGGTACATGCATACGTACACGTACGTTTTTACGTGTACGAGCAGCATTTATGCCTGCTCATGCGCATTCAGGGACTGAATATTAACCAGGCATTACGCATTACATACTACGAGACGCATGGACACACAGATTTTTATATGTATGTCGACTATGGGTAAGCTTGTGCAGCTGCAAATCGCTTCATATACCCGTACATTTTTACGCATGCGGCCATAGGCTTACGCATGAACAATACGGGTCGCGGCTGTGATAACCGTTACTTTTATGGTGAGGTCGGGGAAAATACGGGTCAAGCCGGTTTTGAGTAAAAAAATATGGGACGTGATCACAGGTCGATCACGATGCGGCTACAATAAAAACGGCCGCATTAGGATCCGTGATTAAGGGGTATCCGAGCATCCCTGCTGCACATATACATAAGTGTGTAAACTTGTACAGAGGCCCTAAACAGAGCAAATAGAGCTCTCTAAAAATTATAGAAAGGAAGGCAGCGATGGACTTACCTCCCCAATAGAAGACACGACAATGTCTGTTTCAGTTCAAAACATTAATTGAGTACTCTACGGTGCAACGTGTTTCGCAGGTGCAATCCTGCTTCATCAGGCAATTAAAGGAAAAACTAGATGTGGTCTTTAATAGACTAAGCGCCTTTGTGAATATTGAAGACCACATCTAGTTTCTCCTTTAAAATGCCTTGGTGACAGATAGGTGCTTTCTTTACAGGTTTTGTGAATTCACATTACAGCAGTAATCCATGTTTGTGAGTGTACGTCTCATATTTACAACTGATTGTAAACTTCTCATAACATACTGCACCATCGGGGGCTCTCAAGTCTTCCCTTTTTGTTTGCAAAAGATGTACATGATATCCATTCTAAACAGTGGTGTAGCTAAGGAGCTATGGGCAAATGTGTTCAATATGTAAAACTTGCATATGTGGAAGTTTTAAATGGGGCCCCCCAAGCACTCTATACATAACAATTGATATGGCGCACCAGAACCTGCTAAGGACAACCACAGTGTCAGAGGTGCAGAAAGGGGATGGGGAGCAGTTTGTTAATGATTACTACTATCTAAAGCATCTATAGAAGTGATTTTTACCAGCACAGGACCAATAGAGAACTAATATTTTGCTTGAGGGAAGGCCCTTTGGGGCCCCTCTGGCCCAAGGGTCCCAATGCCTTTGCTACCTCTGCACCCCCTATTGCTACGCCACTGATTAAAAAAATGCACTGTAAATTACCTTTTTCCTATGTTGTTGTAACTTATAAGCATTAATATGACAGCTCTGATCCTCTTGCTGACATGTTTTAGACTAGTTCATTTTGTAATGGGGGATTCTCATGGCTTCCTTTACTTATTTTAGAAATACTCCCTAGTAAGGGCCGATACAATTATAGAGGCCAGTCTGTCTATTCCTATGACACTATTCTTCCACTACCATCTAGGAAGAGTGTTTGAGGCTAATCTCACACCAGGACGTTGCGTTAGAGGGGGCGTTGAGGTCGCATAACGTCCCCCTAACTCAACGCCTGGTGGTGCTGGATCTGGACGTCAGAGTGAGCCGCGTTGTGCAGCTCACTCTGGCGTCAGTGATGCCGTGATGCGCACTCTTGTGCGCATGCGGCATCACGTGGTCCCGCCGGCCAATCGCCGCACAGAGCGGCTGCTCCAGGAAGTAAACACTGCACGTCATAACGTGCAGTGCATATTAATTAGCCATGTGCCTGGCCGCTCTCCGCTCCTCCCCAACATTACTGAGCATGTGCAAGCAGTCTAACGCGGCTCAGCCGCGTCCAAAGTACTGCATGCAGTACGTTGTCTTGTGACGCAGCGTTACAATGTAACGCAACGTCCGCACTGTGAACAGCCCCATTGATTTTTCATTACTGTGCGGTGGGCTGCGTTACAGGCTGCTCTAACGTGCGCCTGTAACGTCCCACTGTGAAAGCAGCCTAAATATAAAGGAAATTAATCCTGTGAATCCCTCATGCAGAGCTGGACTAGTCCAAAGCCTGTCAGTAAGGCTCCTTCAACACTGGGATAAAAATTGTTCTGCTTAGCAGAGACCACTGGATCGGATGCAAACAGATCCTATTAAGTAGGGATATTCGGAAATTTGGATTTCCGATTGTGCAGAAATTCCGATTTTCGCCAATGCTGATTACCAATTCCACGGATTTCCAATCGGTTTCCAATTTCCGAGTTCGGATTTCCGAGTTGTGGGTTTTTTGGTCATTTTTTGCATTCTCTGATTGGACAAATACTTCCAAGCTGTTTCTGCAGTCTCTGATTGGTTCATTGATTTTGAGTTCTGTGATTGGGCAAAAATTTCCCAATTGCAGTAATGCAGTATTTCTGCAGAAATCTGATTTCCGGTTTCCGAGTTCCGATCGGAATTTCAGATTTCCGATCGGAAATTCGAAAATTTCAATTCCGCGAAACCCGAATGAGCATCCCTACTATTAGGCAATAGGATCAGTTCGCATCATTCCATCTGTAATGGATCTGTTTGGTATGTTCCGGCAAGCGGAACACAAGGATGGGTCCCCCACAATTTTTTGGGATGGACCGTACGCAACAGAGGCCAACATAATCAATGCTAGCCTATCAGAACCAACTGTGCCTATTCTCCCTAGCCTGCTTATCTCATGCGTTTCGCAAGATACTCACCTCCATTTGGATCCCTGTGCATTGGAAATGCCAGTATATTAAGGCCCCAGTAGAAGCATCTTAAATTCCTATTGGTTGCAATAGGCCACTGGGAATTGTCTGTGGACCAGTATAAATCCTCTCTGGGGAGGGACAATTACTGTAGTCCATTTCTGAGATGCTTCTGCTGGAGCCTCAGGATCGGTATATAGGGGTTTCCAGCGTTTTGGGACCCTAGTGGGCAGCTCGGAAAACCAGATGAAAAACTGATGCGCAATGTGAGAAACTGATCTATTTAAATGGAAAGCTGATTCGTTTTTATGGGATCAGTTTTTCATCTGGTAGTGTGGATCCAGCCTAAGAGCTACCATAGTAATACTTCTTAAAGTGTAACTGTCAGGCATACAATCAAAAATCAATTCATTATTGTTATCTGGTAAACAAGTAATAAGGATGCTTACCAGGCAATCCAAAAGTTAAAATCACTATTACTTTTCCTGTTGATAAATGATCATTCCCTAGTTTACCTGACTCTTATTTGGTACACACACAAATTGGTATGCAAAAAGAAAGTTGCAGGGCATGCTGGGTTGTCCTTTATTGCTTCTCTTCTTCCCCCTCAGACTAACTAATGCAGCCTGATTGGCTGAAGCCTCTTTTCCTCCTGTTTCCCCTCCCACACCTCTGTTCCTCTTTGATTGGCCAGTATTTCTCATGCTGTGACAATGCACTTTCTATAGTGAAGGAAGGGCAATGCATACACAATCAGGCAGAGGAGAGTAAGGGAGGAAATTACATCAGGATGGCTTCAAAATAGCCACACTCAGGCCTGGAACCCACTGAAATCCGCAAACGCAAAACGCAACAGCTAGCGTTTTGTCTGAGCGGTTTGCAAGCGGATTCATGCGCGTTTTTGGTCGCGTTTTGCAACAGTGTATTTTTTTGCTCAGCGGTTGTGTAGCGTTTTGCATTTCGCGTTTTTATCCTGATTGGTCCTGTGAATTACTTTTAATTTTGTTACAGTGTGCTGAACCGCAAAACGCTAGCAAAACCGCTCAGTTTAGGTTTTGCTGAGCGTTTCTGCTAGCGTTTCAATACTTTACATTGAAGCGCTAAAGCTCCCAAAATGCTGCAGGTCCTGCGTTTGCATTTCTGAGAAACGCAAACGCTCCTGTGGAAGTTGCCCCATCCATTAACATTAGCCCAGCGTTTTGGCAAACTGCTAGCGTATCGCAGTGCTGCCAAAACGCTGCCAAAAGCGCTCCTGTGGGTTCCAGCCCTTAAAGCGGAACTGCAATATAGAAAATAAATAAATAAATAAACATACCAGTAGATTCTAAATTATAAACTCTATCTGTCTGTATGATTTTTGCCGCTCCCCGCTGCTGCAATCACTGTATTTTGTAATTTTTATTCATTTCCTGGTTTCAGCCAAGATGGCCACAGTGCCTGATAACTTCCGGGTTACTGCTCCTCATTAGTATGTATTTTTTTTTTGTGGTAGCGTGCACGAGAGGATTACAGCACTGCACATGCGTAACTTGTCCTCTCGTGCACTCTCAATCAAGAGCCCAGCTACCATTGCGAGTACACTTGTACTGTTTGTAATAACCTCCCTAGCGGTGAGAAGGAGCCTGGCTCGTCCAGCTAACAGTTGCTAAAAGTGGTATGGACGAGCCAGGCTCGTGAACGCAGCCAGGGAGATTTGTAGCAGCTGATACACCCTCCCTCCACTGTGCATCCCTTCCTCCTCCTGCTGTTCCCCAGCGTTAGGCTGTAAACCCCCCCCCCCCCCCCCCTCCCTCCACTGTACATTCATTCCTTCTGATTCCCCAGCGTTAGGCAATACATCCACCCTCCCTCCACTCTGCATTCCTTCTGATCCCCCAGCGTTAGGCTGTAAATCCCCCGTCCCTCTGCTGTGCATTCCTTCTGATCCCCCAGCGAGGCTGTAAATCCCCCCTCCCTCCACTGATCTCCCCCCTATTGTCGACAGTGTCCCTGGCAGAGCTGTGAATAGGGCAGGGGGTGATTTACTCACGGAGGCTCTTTCCAGCGATGACCGAGTATTCTTCTCTGCATGCAGCTCTGGGCTATTGTAAACAGCACACGTGGCTGACTGTATACAATAGCCCAGAGCTGCATGCAGAGAAGAATACTCGTTCATCGCTGGAAAGAGCCTCGGTGAGTAAAACACCCCCTGCCCTATTCACAGCGCTGCCAGGGACACTGCCCACAATAGGGGGGAGATCAGTGGAGGGAGGGTGGATTTACAGCCTAACGCTGGGGGATCAGAAGGAAGGAATGTATAGAGGCCTGTCAGGCCTGTCTCCTCCTCGTTCATGTGTCATATCAGCGCTCACGCTGCGCTGAAGGAACGAGCGTGGAGTGGCACTGGTGGGGCGGAGAAAGGGCGGGTACCTGGCCTGAGGGGAAGTAAACCATTTAGCAGGGAGAGGAACACTGACCCGTCTGCCTGATTTTAGCATCGACTTATAAGTCGATGCTGTTTACCGGCAGAATCTCGGGATGGAGAGAACACACAAAGAGCTCCATAGGGCGCACAGAGGTATGTCATCGTTAAAGGTACATACCCATATTATCACATTGTATTAAAAAAAGATCCTTCAGTTCCGCTTTAAAATGGGAAATGCTAAGAAGGATTTTCTCTTTTTTTACTGTAGAAAAATCACTAAAATCAAACTGTGGACAGTGCGATACATATGTTATCTAAGTAGAGCAAGTATTTATCTACTTATATATGTTTTAGTTTTTTTCTGAGATAGTATGGCTGACAGCTCCTCTTTAAAGCAAACCTTAAATGAAAATGAAAAGCCAAAATAAACATACACACATTCTGTAACAGTTCCCTGGTCAGCAAACTGTAAAACTGTATTGCCCACTTGAGCCATAGGAAAACATGGACATTACATTGCTCATCAGTTGTTCTTTCAGCTATAACTGACATCAGCTGATATATAACTGACATCAACTGATATATTTCAAGGAAGGAATCATTGTTAGAAGAAAATGAGAGGAACTGACGATGAGGTAAGTATGTAATATTCATTTTTATGTACATCGTGTGTTTATTTTAAATAATTGTACTCAGTTCAAGTTCCCTTTAATGTAAGTGACAGCTACAAAGGAAAAAAAAAAGTAATTCATAGCGTGATTTACTCTTGGACCAATGTGCATCTTATTCGAATGCATACACATTTGTAATAAATTTAAAAACAAATTAAAGGACATCTGAGGTAAAAATAAGCTGATGAGAAAAACAATTGTATCTATCTCTATCTATCTCTTCACCTAAAAATGACTTTTTTAAAAATCCTACATTTTCATTTAATATTTAAAACTAGTTTTTTCATTGTCTCTGCTCTATGACACCTTGATTAAAGTATGCCAGAGCTCAAATCTATGAATTATTCACCCTTTTATCTCTTTTCTGCTCTCAGAAGCCATTTCCCGACAGGAAAGTGTTTTATGGCTGTAATTACTTATCAGTGAGGGTTATGCTATAGTCTGACCCAGTCCATCACAGACAGAAACTGTCACTTGCATACTTGATGTTTAACTCTTTCAGGCAGAGAGAGAAAAAAACGGAACACAGCCTAGTTATTTGTGTGCTAGGCACTGTACATACACATGTCTATCTCATCATGTCACATGTCACCTCGGTTGTCCTTAAGTGATAGATGAATGCACACACGAACCCCTGTGTACTGCAACAGGTGAGATCACATGATGGTCTCTAGTCCTATCAGCTGTGCATTTCTCCGCTGCTCCAGATTGGCAGCTCATGCTGACATCAGAGGTCTGCTGTTTGGCGGCAGTGTGCTCACATCAGATTCAGTTAATCACTGACAGATATAACATGATATGTCTGCATTCTCTGCCGTTACTCTGACAGTTCTTTTTCTCTTACATTCTCATCATAGCCTAATTGTGTCAGGTTGCTTTACACAGAGTTTAACTATAATTATCTTTTTGCTGCTATAAATGTTTAAACAGATGGACAAAGATGGTGCCAACAGATGGATTAGCTACTGTCCGTGTGTTAAAGGAAGAAAGAGGGAGAGAGAAATTGCCACTTAGCTGCGTTACTTATCAGGGTTTCTGTTAATTTGAGTTTTGCCAAGTGAAAAAAAATCTACATCGCTACTTCATGGTTAAAGCAGATCTTTCCAGTTACAATGTGAGACTAGAAGCCACGGTGACAGAGTGCCGATTGTGGCCTCTGTAAGTTGGGTGTTGGTTTTTCTAGCACTGTTTCAGGGCAAATGTCAAATACAGGATCTTCTCAAAAAATTAGCATATTGTGATAAAGTTCATTATTTTCTGTAATGTACTGATAAACATTAGACTTTCATATATTTTAGATTCAAATACACACAACTGAAGTAGTTCAAGCCTTTTATTGTTTTAATATTGATGATTTTGGCATACAGCTCATGAAAACCCAAATTTCCTATCTCAAAAAATTAGCAGGCTCACCCGTCTGCTGCCACACCTCCTCGTGCTTCACATCTTTCTCCATTGCCACCAGGGACGCCTGTATCCCTGTGGTCCTGCCGCATGTCAGTCCATGTGGCGGGGGTCATGTGGTACAGGTGCCCATCGGCGATGGAGAGGAGACACAACACTCAGAAGGAGGCAAGCCAGTGTACATATGAGCCTACAACATTCTGCACAGCCTCAGGGGGATGCATATTACATGGGGGGAGACCGTCCGGGTGTCTGTTGGGAAAATCAAACGCCCCTATTGCCGCACATTTGATTAAGCCCTTTCGAGCGAGATCTTCCCAACATGCTGGATCAATCATTTTGATTGATTTTGGCTAAAAATAGATTATGAATGATAGATCATGATATAAACAGAAAAGGAGAGATCATTCAGAGAATGATTCTTGTGGCTCAACCCTTTTGGTACAAATGCACTGTAACACGCGATGCTCTCTTGCAGCTAGGGATGCTCATTCGGATTTCGCAGAATTGAAATTTCCGAATTTCCTATCGGAAATGTGAATTTCTGATCGGAAAACGGAACTCGGAAATCCGTTTTCTGCAGAAATACTGTATTACTGCAATTCGGTAATTTGAGCCCAATCACAGAACTCAAAATCAATGGACCAATCAAAGAATGCAGAAACAACTCCAAAGTATTTAGCCAATCAGAGAATGCAAAAAAATGACAAAAAAAACACTACTCAGAAATCCAAACTCGGAAATTGGGAACTGATTGGAAATCGGATTTCTGTAGAAATACTGCATTAACACAACTCTGTAATTTTACCCAATCACAGGACTCGGAAGCTTTGGACCAATCAGAGAATGCAGAGTCAACTCGGAACTATTTGGTCAATCAGAGAATGCAAAAAATGACCAAAAAAAAAAAAAAAGAAAATCCGTAAAATCGGTAACGCACATTGGCGGAAATCGGAATTTCTGCAGAATCGGAAATCAACATTTCCGATCATCCATATTGCAGAATGTTTGAGGTGGTGGAAGTAATTTTTTGTCATCAGTACAAAGGTGAACACCCACAAAAATTACATTTTCCATTTTTTTTTTCAATAAAAATGATTAGTTGTATAAGAAAAAATGTAATGTTTTATTATTATTTTGTTTATTGGGAAATGTGATTGAATATTTTAGTATTTGTTGATCAGTCATGGTGGTGGCAAATTTTTATCAATTTTTTTCAGTAAAATAAAAGGCATAGAATAGATTAAAAAATTGCTTTGGTCTACAAGTCAAGAAATATGCAAAGGTGTGTTAGGAGTTCTTGCCCAAAGACTTCTTACTGAGTAGGAAGTAGAGATGGCCCGAACCTCTGATTTTCAATTTGTGAACCGCGGTCGCGAACTTCCGCAAATGTTCGCTAACATGCGAACTTTCGCAAACCGCAATAGACTTCAATGGGGGGCAAATTTTGAAAACTAGAAACATTTATGCTGGCCACAAAAGGGATGGAAAAGATGTTTCAAGGGGTCTAACACCTGGAAGGGGCATGGCGGAGTGGGATACACGCCAAAAGTCCCTGGGAAAAATCAGGATTTGACGCACAGCAGCGTTTAAGGGCAGAAATCAAATTGAATGCTAAATTGGAGACCTAAAGTGCTTTAAAACATCTTGCATGTGTATACATCAATCAGGTAGTGTAATTCGTGTACTGCTTCACACTGACAGACCAAACTCACTGTGTAACGCACCGCAAACAGCTGTTTGTGTAGTGACAGCCGTGCTGGACTGGTGCGCACCATGGCCAGAGTGCAGGCCATGGCGGTTTTCAAGCCCATAGGGTCGGGCGGAGGTAGCTAAATGACAGAACATCAGTGACTGAGTGTCCAGCTGATCGAATTTGGTCTGTCCACAATGAAGCAACGACCTTATTATCTATTTTCTTGGGTCAGGTGTGCCCCCCAACCCCAACACACTCATATAGCCGTCGGTCATTGCTTCATTGTGATACGCAAGCCCCTTCACCGCGGCAAGGTACTGATCATGAAGGGGATTTGACACATGTACATGCCTTTTGTTTTGTTGTTGCAGCTGCAGTGCAGCCAGAAAAATTAGGCAGGCAGGTACACACACCAGGAAAATTACTATAGCGGCCACCCAGTACAGCTCATTCCCCTTGAGTTTTTTTTATACTGGGGTCCCTCAACAGGCTGGACAGCATGAAAGACGCAATCTGCACAAATTTGGATCCAGACGTACTATTCAACTCCTCTTGCTCTAACTCCGTGATTTCAGGTAAGTTCTCCTCCTCCCCCCAGCCACAAACAATACCACGGGAACGTTGAGCAGCACAAGCCCCCTGTGACGCCTGCTGCGGTTGTTCTTCTGCTGCCTCCTCCTCAAAAAAACCCCCACCTTCCTCATAATCGGACTCCTCTTCCCCACACGACTCTTCCTCCTCCCCCCTCTGTGCTGCCGCAGGTGTTGAGGAAACATCTGGTTCTGATGAGAATTGATCCCACAATGCGTCCTCCTGTAACTGTTCCTGTTCAGGCTCCTCCACAGCTTGATCCACCACTCTACACACGGCACGCTCCAGGAAGAAGGCATACAGGATCAAGTGATAGAAAAGTAAATTGTATGAAAAACGGTATCTCAGGTCTAGATGTACCTGCACATTGGCCGGTGCCAAGTCTCAGCTGGACTGCCCGTACAGCTCGTAAAGCATCAATAGTAGAAAAGAGACGGCACACCACTGGCTCTGCATAAATGCTGTGTATTGGCGAACAAAACACCCGTACAGCTCGTAAAGCATCAATAGTAGAAAAGAGACGGCACACCACTGGCTCTGCATAAATGCTGTGTATTGGCGAACGTTTTGTTCGCCAATACACAGCATTTATGCAGAGCCAGTGGTGTGCCGTCTCTTTTCTACTATTGATACAGGATCAAGTTGCTGATGGCGCCTTCACTGCGACTCACCATGTTTGTCACCTCCTCAAACAGCCTCATAAGCCTGTAGGCATTTCGCATCAGTGTCCAGTACTTCGGGCAGAACATCCCCATCTCCCCAGACTGTGTCCATTGACTGTAGTTGTAGAGATACTGTTTGATGTCTTTCTCCTGTTGTAGCAGGCAGTCGAACATCAGGAGGGTCGAATTCCAGCGAGTCGGGCTATCGCAAATCAAGCGCCTCACCAGCAAGTTGTTTCTCCGCGGAATATCGGCCAAGCGTGCCACTGCCGTGTAAGACCACTTGAAATGCCCACACAACTTCCTGGCCTGCTTTAGGACGTCCTGTAAGCCTGGGTACTTAGACACAAATCTCTGGATTACGAGATTGAGCACATGTGCCATGCAGGGTACATGTGTCAACTTTCCCAAATTCAAAGCCGAAATGAGATTGCTGCCGTTGTTACACACCATGTTGCTGATCTCCAGTTGGTGCGGGGTCAGCCTGTTTGTTAAGAGCAGCCAGGAGAGCTGCACCAGTGTGACTCTCTGCTTTGAGGCAAGACATGTCTAACATGGCGTGACACTGTTGTACCTAGCATGCAGCATAGGCCCTGGGGAGCTGGGGCTGTGTAGCTGGAGAGGAGATTGCAGCACCAGTGGAGTTGCGCTTCCACTCAGCCGAAGAGGAGGAGGAGGAGGACGACAGTGAAGAGGATGTAGCAGGAGGAGTAGCAGGAGAAGGAGAGGAGGTGGCAGCAGGTCTGCCTGCAAGCCATGGAGGTGTCACAAGTTGGTCCGCTGCACAGCCACGTACTCCTTGCTTGCCATCGGTCACCAGGTTGACCCAATGGGCATTGTAAGTAATGTACCTGCCCTGACCGTGCTTGCCAGACCAGGCATTTGTGATCAGATGGACCCTTGACCCAACGCTGCGTGCCAGAGATGACACCACTTGCCTTTCTACTTCCCAGTACAGTTTGGGTATAGCCTTTTTTGAGAAATAATTGCGATCTGGTATCTTCCACTGCAATGTCCCAATGGCCACAAATTTTTGGAAGGCCTCAGAGTCCAACAGCTGGTATGGTAACAGCTGGCGGGATAACAGTTCCGCAAAGCCAGCTGTCAGACGCCGGACAAGGGGGTGATTGGCAGACATTGGCTTCTTTCGCTCAAATATTTCCCTCACGGACACCTGGCTATTGCTGTGGGCAGAGGAGCAGGAGCCGCTCAATCATCATATTCATCCTCCCCCGCTTTGCTTGTATCAAACACCTCCAAAACGGCACCAACAGCAGGTACTTATGTTACATCCATAGTGTCGCCTAACTCAGACATATGAGGTGGTGTAACTTGCTTAGCGCCTTCATCTTGTTGTAACAATAATGGCTGTGAATCAGTGATTTCCCCACCAAATAACTCCTGCGAAGTGTCAAATGTAGCGGATGTGGTACTTGTAGTAGCGCTGGTGGCTGCGGAAGATGAGATGTTCTGTGTTAAATAGTCAACCACGTCCTGACAATCTTGGGAGTTGATGGGACGTGCCTTCTTCTGAGCACTGTACTTTGGGCCAGGGCCGCACAAAATCACGTCAGCATGACCTCAAACAGACCTGCCGGGTGGCCTGCCTCTGGGTCTGCCTCTGCCTGTTGTTTTGTCCATATCGGGGGGGGGGAGGAATGAAGTGAAAGGTGTGCATTGACTTGACTAATACAATGTGTAATACAATGTGCAGTCACACAGGTGCAGTGAAGTGAAAGGTATGCAGTGACTGGTATTACAATACAATGTGCAGCTGTCACACAGGTGTTGTTAATTGAACAGGTGCAGTGATTGGGATTACAAATGTGCAGCTGCCTGTCACACACACACACAGGTACCGTGAACAGGTGCAATGACTGGTGGAATTAACAATGCGTGTGCTTACGTAGGTAGGTAGGAGCACTGAACACTGAACAGGTGCAGTGATTGGGATTACAAATGTGCAGCTGCCTGCCACACACACACACACACGTACCGTGAACAGGTGCAATGACTGGTGGAATTAACAATGCATGCGCTTACGTAGGTAGGTAGGTAGGTGCACTGAACAGTGAACAGGTGCAGTGATTGGGATTACAAATGTGCAGCTGCCTGTCACACACACACACACACACACACACACACAGGTACCGTGAACAGGTGCAATGACTGGTGGTATTAACAATGCGTGCGCTTACGTAGGTAGGTAGGTAGGTGCACTGATCAATGAACAGGTGCAGTGATTTGGATTACAAATGTGCAGCTGCCTGTCACACACATAGGTAGTCACTCACTGAATGTGCTGGGCCTGGCAGTGGCACAGTAAGAATTAACACCAAGGGGCCAAAGGCCAGCTGCGACTGACTGACAGGGCTGTATATAATGCAAGTGGGCCACACACAAAAAAAAATAGATCACAAGAACAAGTTTAGCTCTCAAAAGAGCTGTTAAGGGGTGCTTTTTTTTGCAATAAAAATCAGCAAGGAGCAAGCTAAAAAGCCTACAAGAGCCTAACTAAGCTTTCCCTATAGCTCTCTCTGCAGCAGCTCTCCCTTCTCTAATTACTGCAGGCACACGAGTGAGTCCAATGCCTGACGCTACCTGCCTTTTATAAGGGGGGGGGGCTCCAGGAGGGAGTGTAGCCTGATTGGCTACAATGTGCCTAATGACTGTGATGTAGAGGGTCAAAGTTGACCCTAATGATGCACTATGGAGGCAAATGGAACTTCCGGAAAAGTTTGCGGTTCTCCGTGATCGTGAACCCCAGAAGTTCGCCGGCGAACCGTTCGGGCCATCTCTAGTAGGAAGAACCAAGGTTTGAACCCTGGTCTCCTATGTCAAAGGTGGTGCCCTTAACCAGTACACTTTCGGCAACTCTAAGGTGAGCATCCCTTGCAACTGCACTGTAAACCATCAATCTGGTGGTTGCGTTGTGGTTCCACATGTGGAACAAATGCTGAAGGTTGAAAAGCGATAAGAGGAGGATCATCATCAACATGAACATGCACAGTGGTGTCCGTGGCTTTTCACTCTTCAAATTAGCTGCATGCTTGCGGCAGGAGAGTGACTTAAATTACTGAAGCCGATAGATCAGCATGACAGCCAAGGAATTAACATGTTTTCAGAATGAGGACAGCACTGGCGGCGTTCATAACATATCAGTAAAGGTCTGCTTTGAGTAATGGACAAAATCTTTAACTGTATGCAGAAAGCTTGTCTCGTTCGCCTCCTGGAGATCGTTATTAATTATCTTTGCTGGGATTTATAAGCCAAACATTCATCAGCATTTTGCCCCAGACAATCAAAAGAAAATATTTGAGTTGTTCCAGTGCTTGAGGAAGCAGCTCTGCAGATCAATAGAATATGGCTGAGCAAATGCACAGATGCAAATGTTGTCAAAGAATGAAAATTAGGATGCAATGCGCAGGGCTGACTCTTGTGCCATTACAGGATGCCAAGATGTGCTGTAAGCTAATGAGGACAGGGGCATAACTGTAAGGGACCAGGCCCTGCGACTGCTGGGCAGAGCAGGGACAAAGTCCTCCAGCACCCAAGGCTGAGACACCAAAGTGTGCCCCTCCATCCCTCCCACCTCAGCTGTCACACACTGATTGCTATTACACTAAGAGGGCCACAGGGTCCACAACCTCCCCAACACCTTCATATCTAGTTATCTGGCTTGCAGTCACTGCCATGTATCCCCTTTTCTTATTTCTTTCTGCTTCATACACAATTAGGAATGACAGCTGAATGAATTGTGCGCCCCCTCCTACACTGCGCCCTGAGGCTGGAGCCTCTCCAGCCTATGCCTCGGCCCGGCCCTGCTGCTGGGGGACGCAGACGCCCCAACTATTACTTCACTCCCTCTAGTAAAGGGATCCTTCAGATCCGGTGTTTTTAGGATTGATTCAATATAACAAATAGCATGCCTTATCAGAGTTAACATGTCTTATCAGAGTTAGCATGCCTTATCAGAGTAGCATAGCGACAAGCAGCCTATTGGGCCAATCAAAATGCAGAGATAATGTCCTAAGGGGGTTTCTGGCTTTGCTCCCTCTCCAGATGACATAGAAAAACAAGTGTGGGGGCGTATGACACTATTCCTGTTAAAACAGGGCAAGAGAGTTAGGTGCAGCCGGCCCCACCATAGGCTGTAATAGGAATGGCTATATCAGCGCTCAGTTAGTAATTTGGACACTATCAAAAGGAGGTCAAAATACTTTTAAAACAGTGTAATTTGGCCACCAGCAACAGCTGGAAGCCAAATTACATCCTTCCCCACCATCCACGGAGACCTGGAGGGGGAATAGTAATCAGTGCCGCTGAGACTTGTGCAGGAGCAGGGTAAGCTGTATATCGGCTTTATCCTGTGCCCAAATCTCCCGGCAGCTATTTCATGGGTATGCATATGACAGCCTAATATCTAAGTATGTAACTGTGCAAATATCTGGTGTTTGCGATTCTTAAAACTGTTTTTTCTTTAAGCAAAAAACTGTGATAGCAGAGAGGCACAAGCAAGTTTCACCTTGTTGGAGGTATAGGGCCCTTTTACACTTAATGCGTTAGTGTGTGTTAGTACGCGTTGGTATGTGTTTTTTCCATAGTAGTGCATTGTGAAGAAGATTTCAGTTAAAACGCATTAAGTGGGAACTGTGCCACAGGAAAGCATGGGCATTACTTTGAAAATCAGTTTTCTTTCAGTTATAACTGAGAGCAACTGCTTAAGTGTAAAAGAGGCCATAGACTATCATGACCTTTTTGTTTCTCCAGGGAGTGTCAGCAAAGGACATTCAGGCTCATATGCAATCCAAGGTGATAGTTTTCACACCTTGTTAATATAATTCCTTCTAAAGGGCAACTGAAGTGAGATGTATATGGAGGCTGCCATATGTATTTTCCTTATCAACAATACCAGTTGCCTGGGAGCCCTTCTGATCTATGTGGCTGCAATAGTAACTAAATCACACCAGAAACAAGCATGCAGCTAATCTTTTCAGATCTGACAATAATGTCAGAAACATCTGGTCTACTGCATGCTTGATCAGGGTTAGGGATGATCGGAACCAGCTAATTCCGTTCCGCCGGAATTTGCGGATTCCGCCAGCACTAAATTCTGTGGCTATGACATGTTTGCGGAATTATGCGAATTTCCGCAGAATTCCGGAATTCCGGCGGAAAAAATAAAGTAATCGCAAATGATACCTTTTTGTGCTAAATGGTAGCCTATAGCACCTAGTTGTTCCCCCAGTCTTTTTTATCTTTTTCCAGCAGGAGGTCCTCCCTTCCTCCTCCTCCTCCTGTCTTGTCTTGTCTTCCAGGGATTTGTAGGATGTCAAAAGCCAGCTCACATACTTTGGCCAGGAATCGAACCCAGGTCTAGTGCTTGGAAGGCAGCTCGCCTCACCACTCTACCACCACCGATGCTACATGCTGAAACCAGCCTAGCATGTACCATTGTGATATATCCAAGAGAAAAATGAGCTTGCTTAGGGATTTGTAGGATGTTAAAAGCCAACTCGCATACATTGGCCAGAAATCGAACCCAGATCTAGTGCTTGGAAGGCAGCTTTCTTCACCGCTATACCACCACCAACACTACATGCTGAAGCCAGCCTAGCATGTACCATTGTGATATATCCAAGAGAAAAATGAGCATGCTTAGGGATTTGCAGGATGTCAAAAGCCAGCTCACATACTTTGGCCAGGAATGGAACCCAGGTCTAGTGCTTGGAAGGCAGCTCTCTTCACCACTATACCACCACCAACGCTACATGCTGAAGCCAGCCTAGCATGTACCATTCTGATATATCCAAGAGAAAAATGAGCTTGCTTAGGGATTTGTAGGATGTCAAAAGCCAGCTCACATACTTTGGCCAGGAATCGAACCCAGGTCTAGTGCTTGGAAGGCAGCTCTCCTCACCACTATACCATCACCAACGCTGCATGCTGAAGCCAGCCTAGCATGTACCATTATGATATATTCAAGAGAAAAATGAGCTTGCTTAGGGATTTGTAGGATGTCAAAAGCTAACTCACATACATTGGCCAGGACTCGAACCCAGGTAAAGTGCTTGGAAGGCAGCTCTCCTCACCGCTATACCACCACCAACACTACATGCTGAAACCAGCCTAGCATGTGCCATGAGTTGCTGTTTCAGAGATTTAAGCACCAGCTCATCCTGCACCAACAATCATCCCACGTTCAAAGTCACTTAACCACTTTACCCCCAGCAGTACGAATTTCTCCGCCCCTTTTTTCCCTCCTAAAAAACCAGGGACGGAGAAATCCGTACCTTCCGCGCTACCGCCGCTGTCCGCGCTCCCGCCGCTTGTGCGCGCGCACCCGCCGCTCGTGCACGCCGCCGCCCGCTCGCCCGGAGATCAATGAACGGGAAAATCCATTCCCGTTCGTTGATCTAGCCCCCGCAATGATCTGCTGCTTCTTTCAGAAACAGCGAGATCATTGTGCGTCTCCCAGCCTCCTACTGCTTCCTGTAAGCGTCCTTCCGGACGCTTACAGGTCGCATGTAAACAAACACTCTGTGGCCATCTTGTGGCCAAATAGTAAACTACACCCTAAAAGCATTTTACATATACAAACATTACATTTACACAATAAATTAACTCATTACCTCCCACACTCCCCAATTTTTATTTTTTTTTTGTAATTAAAAAAAAAAAAAAAATACAATAAAAAAAACATAAATATTTACCTTAGGGACTGAACTTTTTAAATATTTATGTCAAGAGGGTATAACACTGTTACTTTATAAACTGCGGGCTTGTAATTAGGGATGGATGCAAAACTGAAAAAAATGCACCTTTATTTCCAAATAAAATATTGTCGCCAAACATAGTGATAGGGACATAATTTAAATGGTTTTATAACCGGGACAAATGGGTTAATACATTTCATGGGTTTTAATTACAGTAGCATGCTTTATTTAAGAACTATAATGGCCGAAAACTGAAAAATAATAATTTTTCCCCACATTTTTTCCTATTTCCCCATTAAAACACATTTAGAATAAAATAATTCTTGGCATAATGTCCCACCTAAAGAAAGCCTAATTGGTGGCAAAAAAAACAAGATATAGTTCATTTCATTGGGATAAGTAATAATAAAGTTATAGATGAATGAATGGAAGGAGCGCTGAAAGGTGAAAATTGCTCTGGTGGTCAGGGGGTAAAACCCCTCAGTGGTGAAGTGGTTAAATCACTCATCTTACCCATTTTAAAACGAACTTCCTTTATAACTACGTCGTCCAAAGCTGAGCGTTCCTTATATAAGCAACTCTGCGTTGTTATGTCTCTCTACGTCACTGTGGGGCTGGTTTATTTTAGAATAAGGGGTGTCTCTTAATTTTTGGCTACTCAGTGTAAATGAGGCCTCAGGTGTGTTTGCAGCTGTTACGCACAGCTGACCTATGAATTACGCACGATATCGTCATTGTGTGTGTTAAACTGTATTATTGTGTGTATGCGCTATTCCCTTATTGCATTACGCTGTACTTATCCTGCTATTTTCATGCAGTTTAAATTACAATTCCAGTTAATCTCTCTGCATTGCACCTCTGACATCATTTTGGAGATTAGTACAGATTACTACAGAATGTCATTTTAACTTGGAGTCGCCCTTTAAGCAGTGGTTGATATACATCATCCTTGAGCTCAGCTTTAAATAATTAACAAGGAGAGAACAGATGAACATTTGCCTGTGAGGAATGTAAAGCTTAATCATGAAATGCCCACCACATGTACATATACTGTACCAGGCTGGGACCTGCCTGTGGTAACAGCTCTGCTTCTTATCTGTCACAGTAGTGCTTGTCGCATGCCTTCCTCTTCTCTTACACTTTATCTCCATCCTGTGGACTTGATCTGTGTTGCAGCTCTGACAGGAAATGGCTTTCTCCTGCTTTCCTGCTCTGAGGAATTAGGAGCTAAGCATGCCGGACAGACAGCAGAGAAATAAAGTAACAGTGTTTGTAGGAATCATCAGCGGTGTTATCAAGTTTTAGCGAGCTTTAGATTTTACCGGCTTAGCTGATAAAGCTGTGCAAAGTGCATTGTTGATCCGGGGATCAGTAAGTGAGGCCAATTAGCTTTCTCACCCCTTCATCTAGAGCAGTAGTAAGAACAATGAAAGATGGTGGTGTGTGTGTGTGTGTGTGTGTGTGTGTGTGTGTGTGTGTGTGTGTGTGTGTGTGTGTGTGTCAAATGTGGCCACAGAGAAACTAGGCATGCTTTATAGCTGGTAAAGGGGATTAGAACGAAGCATGACATTTAGGGGCCCGCGGCTAATGGACTATTTGGACAACCCATAGGTTCTAGTCAAATATTGTCTATAAGCCGCCCAAAGCAGAAAAATGGGTGCGCGATAATTATCATTTTAAAATGTTATAGTTTTTGACATTTTTAATGATTAGTAATTAGAAATGTATTCCCTTTTGAAAGTTATAATTTTGAATCACTTTCAATATTATAAGGTTAGGAAGGGTCGGGGGGTAAAGTTTGGCATCAGGAAGGAGGGGGGATTTAGGGTTATGGCATCGGGGAGGGGGGTTTAGGGTAAAGGTACATACACACGTCGGATTTTCGCAAATGACCCTTGGCGGATCGCTCAAGACCAGTCTTAGCAGCTGAACGACGGACTGTGCACATGCCCGATCTGACGTCCAAACGACCAGTCGTTTGCGATAATCCGACGTGTTTACGTGCCTTTAGGCGTCAGGAAGGAGGGGTTTAGGGTTTGACGTCAGGAATGGGGGTATTAGGGTTAGTTGTCAGGAAGAGGTGTTTTAGGGTTAGGCATCAGGGAGGGGGGGGGGGTTTAGGGTTTGGGGTCAAAAAGGGGGTTTTGAGGGTTAGGCATCAAGAAGGAGAGTTTTAGAGTTAGGTGTCAGCAAGGACGGTTTTAGGGTTAGCAAGGCAGAAAGGAAGGTTCTGTGTGAGAGTAGGGTTAGGTTAAGTTGAGTAAAATATTGTCAATATATACCGATATTTATTATGATAATTTACAGTAGGTACACTTTAAGAACAAAGAATATTGGTACATATTAATGCTAATTTTATCAAGGAAAACGGGCACCCATTTTTCCACGTGCCTTTATTTCATGCATGTGATTAGAAGGTGTGTGGACAAGCAGCTTATGTAGATGTACACACAGAGGCATAACTATACCTCCCAACTTTGTGAGATGAAAAAGGACTCTAAGCCACACCCTTGAGCACGCCCCCGACACACCCAGTCACACAAAGCATTAAGATTTCATAAGAAAAATATGTTTTATAATTCACTAGTCCTTTCTATGCTGGTTCACTTTCCTTCACATTAAAATTTGAAAATAATAAATGTATCAATTTAACCACAGGCAACCTCCTTAGCGGTAATCCTGAGTCAGGCCCAGGATGGAAATCCACAGCTCAGAGCGGTAATAACGTGCATGAATGAGGAGCTGCTGCAGATCTCTCTGTAGTATGTTTTTTTTCTTGTCTTTAGGGTCTAAAAGCTTGTTAAAAAATTGCACGACTTTTAGACCCTAAATCTGGCTGTGGGCTCACCACAGAGGAAGGGGGTTTGCAGATGGGGAGAGCCCAACAATGTCTTGCTGGAGGCCAAATGATTTGCACTTTCATCCACGTGTATAAGTGCTTATGGAAATAGTATGTTATAAAATGTAGAAGCTTTCCAGAGGCGCCAATAGAATAAAAGTCATTTAAACGAGCTTAAAACTGATGGGGCAGTGGTGGGCCTATCCCATCCATGCAGACAAAGCAAACAAAGGAAGGACTGTGGCATCAACAGTCAAACAACAATTTATTTATACTCCACAGTAAAAATAGGCAACGCGTTTCACGGGCTCAATCCCGCTTCATCAGGCCAATCAAAAAGGAGCATACAGCTTAACAGCATCAAAACCACACTGAGCGCCTCGTGATTGAGCCCGTGAAACGCATTGCCTATTTTTATTGTGGAGTATAAATAAATTGTTGTTTGACTGCTGATGCCACAGTCCTTCCTTTGTTTGCTTTGTCTGCATGGATGGGATAGGCCCACCACTGCCCCATCGGTTTTAAGCTCGTTTAAGTGACTTTTATTCTATTGGCGCCTCTGGAAAGCTTCTGCATATTGCTAAGTCCACCCTTGGTGGAGGGTTGTACCCATCTTCTTCCCATCTACAGAGAGCGACTTTTAATCCTGAGTGGGGTCAAGTTAATCTCCCCACCTGCCTTCACAGTGGTTGCCTAATGGTAACCCTGGTTTGTGAGTATTAAATTGTTATATTACTCATTATTAATTATCATCTATACAATATCACACTACTGGGCTCTTGGTGTCCCCCCTCCCTTTATTATGTTATAAAATGTATTAAGTATAGCAGGTGAAGGGGTAGAAAAAAATAACAAAGAGTGACAGCAAAGAGGAGGTATAAAAGGAGCAGCCAAGACAGGAATTTGGCAGAGAGAGAGAGAGAGAGAGAGAGAGAGAAAGGCAGCAAGGAGAGAGTTGGCAAAGAGAGAGAGGATTTATTACAGAGAAAAGAAAATACTGTAATTTTATATTTTCTCTAAAAATAACTTTTCACCACTTAGCAATTGAAAAGGTAGTAAAAATTGGTGAGAGTTTTGAGGGAATGTCATCGGTAAGGTTTAGAGCCCAGGCCTCGGGTGGCTGCAGCCAAAGGGGCAGCTGTTCATGGACGAGGGACAGCTGCATATGGCATAGGAGGCTTAAATTATAAAAGGGAAATTGCACAACACATGGAAGTAATGATGAACAGAAATTACGCCTATGCGCAATTACATATCGTAATTCGCAAAAGCAAAATAGCAAAATTGCTACATATGTTTTTGAATAGTCAAAAAATAATTTTGCTAAAGGACCTTGCAGTTTTTGAGAAAATCGATTTTAAAAATACAAAGACAAATAGTTTTTAAACTAGCTGTTAAACTGAGTTTATAAAACAATTTTTTAAAGCATTTTTAAAATCAATTTTCTCGAAAACTTCAAAGTCTTTTTGAAGGTTTTTTTTTCAACTTGTACCCACTATTCTTCATAACATATGTAGTAATTTTGGTGACAATAGTATGTATGGGGGCTTTGCAATTCACCGCCAAAGTCAGCACGAAATTATGCAAAAATTCATGCAAAATTATGAATAATTATACAAAATCTATTGAATTAACAATTTGGAATTATATCATTTGTCAAAATGTACGCAATGTATGCAAAATTTCTCATAAATGTAATTAGCCAATTGATGGAAGCAGTGTGATGGAAGAGGGAGTGCTGCTTTCCAAGAGAGTTGTACATGAAAGAGGGGTGCTGCTGTACATAGATAGTCCACATGGGATGAGGTAGCTGCACATGGAGTGGAAGATGTTGCTGCACATGAAGGGGAAAGTTGGCTCAAAAAGTATAAATCCGACTTTGCAGACAATTGGATACAGGGTTAAACAAATGCTACTTCCGAAGCTGGGTTGCTAACAGGCAACCACAGTAAAGGCGCGTACACATGCCGTATTTTTACAAACGACGGCTCTGTCAGACCCTCCCGTGGGGCAGTCGTTCAGCCGACAGCACGTGTGTACAAGCTGTCGGTAGACTGATAAGACTGTTTTTGATGGCGGATCAGTCAAAAACAGTCTTATCAGTCTGCTGACAGCTTGTACACACGTGCTCCTGCGGCAGAACGAACGCGCCGCAGGAGGGTCTGACGGAGCCATTGTTTGTAAAAATACGCTGTGTGTACACGCTTTAACGTGCATGTGGAGAATACTGTCTCCACATAGATTCATGATATGGTAGATTGCACTCCAAAGAAAATCACATCACATGGGGTGCACCTAGTAGAGGAGAGAACACTAGTTATGGTAGGAGGAGGCGCACCCCCCACAATATGAAAAAAAGCTTATGCAGTTTAATGAACCTAAACTTACCTCAAGAATGTGGAAAAGAAATATAAACTCTATTGGACACCAAAAGACAATGCTACATTTCACGGGTCTTTTAACATTTAATAAGTGTGTGGGCAGTGGGCACACTCCAGAAGATTTTAGATTAAGAGAAGAGGACACTTACTGCCCATCATGCTTACAATATTAGAAGTGGATAATTGCAGGATCCAGTTAATTAGGCAGATACCCGTGTCAGGAGGAGTTTATAAATTGATAGTTTTAAAGCGGAATATAACCATTTCAACTTTGCTCTAAAACATTATTTACAGTATATTATATGCAACCAGCATTTTTTTTTTACTAGACCAGCATTGGAAGGGTTACACCCAGCTTTAAAGTTCCTGGAGATTTCTTCAGACGCATTCGAAGCTGACAAAGATACATTTTGTTCACATAAATGTATCTAAGTGTTGAATGTGACTCACTCTCTCAGGAGCTGGAGGACAGCCAAAGAGTGTGTAACATTTCTCAATAGATACATATAACTAAATAGAATGTAACAATCTGAACTTCTGCATATCTCTCCCGGAACTTTAAACCTCTGTGTTTAACCCTTCCAATGCTGGTCTAGTAAAAAAAAAAATGCTTTTTGCATATAATGTGCTGTAAATAATGTTTTAGAGCAAAGTTGAAATGCAGGGTTATATTCCGCTTTAAGGATGAGATACAAATAGGGTGACAGTTTGAAAGCAGGAATTTTGGGCATGTTTATATATGCATCGTATCATATATGCATATATTTTATCGTACCAACCAATGATTTATACAGGAAAATCATGACGATTAACAAGGTTGCCCAAACTTTTGCATCCCACTATATATATATATACATATATATATATATATATATATATATATATATATATATATATATATATATATATATATATATATATATATATATATAGTTTACTTGTACGTTGTGATTCCTCGTTATCGTTTTTTTGGTTTTATTTTTAAAACCATTGACAATCATATACTAATTTATATTACACAAGCAAAAGGGGGTGGTTAAAGTTAGGCACCACCAGGGTGGTCTTAGGGTTAGGCACCACCAGGGTGGTCTTAGGGTTAGGCACCACCAGGGTGGTCTTAGGGTTAGGCACCACCAGGGGAGGGTTCTGTGTTAAAGTAGGGAGAGGTTAGAATATAGTAAAATATAGACGAGTATTAAATATACTTCACTGTATGAATGAAGTAGTACAATATCGGTAAAGTGAACTATATTTTATCAGTTTTACTGGTCCTCATTTTAGTAAACATAAAAATAGAGGTTACAGTGGGGAATGGTAGAACATCAGTATTATGAACAATATTTTAGGTCATATCCTGGTGCCCATTTTACTAAACGATAACTTCAATATAGTCGTTTGACTTCTAAGAACATTGGTTCATTGTTTTCGACAGGCAAGAGATCAAAGCACGTAGGAGCGAGAAAGCTTTTACACCTAAATCAGCTTGGTTAATATTGTGTTCAGAGGGACTTGAAAATCCATATCCATTTTATTTTATGTGCATTAACCCAGATATTCAAGTAAGTAATTCAGTAGCAGAAGCAGCTTGTATACAGCAATTAATACAGGGAATATAAGGCAAGGGCGAGACAAGGACTCACATGAGCGATGCCGGTAAGTGTGACTAATAGAGGCCTGTTTTCCTCTTGAGCTGGTGTGTACTGTGTATAAATTATACATAGACAGTAACAGTCCTGATATAAAAACACGCTCACATTACTCCTGCAACAGAGCAAGCTCATAATGAGACGCGTCTTATAGAGAGTACACTTTGTGATTGCCCTTCATAGAAATGATATAATAGACCTTAGCTTGCTTAGGAAACTACTTGGGATAAATCATTAGGTTAAAGGGATACTGGAAGGGGGTCGGGGAAAATGAGTTGAACTTCCCCGGGGCTTCTATTGGTCCCCCGCAGACATCCTGTGTTGGCGCAGCCACTCACCGATGCTCCGGCCCCGCCTCCGGTTCACTTCTGGAATGTCAGACTTTAACCTTCCTAGTGGAATCGACGGTTATACTCGTCCATACAAAACATGCTGTGAACAGTATTGATGTACATACACGTCAATACTCTCCTGCACTGTATACTAGACCCTTGCTTGAAACATTTTGGCTAGTTACAGGAAATAATATTGACAATTTAATTGGATCACTTTTTGCACAGCAATCTTGGGGAAATTGACCACCAGGGAGGTTAAAGTCTGTAAACCACTGCGCCTGCATTGCAGTGCCCTCGATCCCGCTGATGTTACCAGGAGCGTACTGCGCAGGCCCAGTATGGTCTGTGCCTGCGTAGTACGCCCTTGGTGACGTCAGCGGAAGCGAGGACATGGCAATGCAGGCGCAGTGGTTTTCAGACTTTAAAGTCTGAAATTCCAGAAGTGAACTGGAGGCGGGGCCGGAGCATCGGTGAGCAGCTGGCTGCACGGGCACAGGATGTCTGCAGGGGACCATTAGAAGCCCCGGGGAAGTTCAACTAATCTTTCCTCGACCCCCCTATATACGGTGTATGTATATATATGTGTATATATATATATATATATATATATATATATATCTGATGTCTTGGTGTTGCCCCGGTATGTATTTGGCTGGTGTTGGCTCCGCCCACTTTTTCTAGCCCTCACACACAATTTTACTCAATGACCTAGTTTGTGAGCTTTGTGGTCTTTGACATCGATAATTTGCATTGAAATGAAACAAATCTGATTGGCTGTTTGTCACTCCACCCCTTTTCTGAATTTGAACCCAAGTCCCCAATGACCAACTATACCAGGTTTGAGACTTGTGCCATTAACAGTGTAAAAATAGCAGCAATTGAATATTCCCCTTGAAAATCAATAGGTACATTTTGATTGGCTTTTGTAGGCTCCACCCACTTTTCTGAATATTAATCCCAGTCACCCAGTGACCAACTGTGCAAAGTTTGAGAACCCTGCCATTAACAGTGTAAGAATGGCTGCTGTTTACATTTTCCCAGTGAAATTTGGATTTGTCTCTACCCACTTTTTGGTTATGGGGATAAAAAGTATCCTATATGTTATTCCAGGTGATGTACTATGTGTGTGCCAAATTTCATTCAAATCCGTTCAGCCATTGTTGCGTGATTGAGTAACAAACATCCAAACTTTCGCATTTATAATATTAGTGAGATTAGCAGTGCATCCATCAATCTATCATTTTTTGAAGGTGTTTGCAATTTGTTGTAATTTAGCTTTATGGGAAAGCAAGAAGGAACTCCCATGATGCATCACTTCATGGGCAGCACAGTGAATAGCATTGTCACCTTGCAGCGCTGGGTCCTTAGTTAGAATCCCAGCTGGGGCACTAGCTGCACAGTTTATATGTTCTACCTGTGTCGGTGGGGTTTCCTCCAGGCACTCCGGTCTCCTGCCACATCCCAAAAACATACAGATAAATTCATTGGCTTTCCCCTAAATTGGCCCTAGACTACTATGATACATACAAAACACACATAGACATATGACTATGGCAGGGATTAGATTGTAAGCCCCTTTGAGGGACAGTTAAATGACAAGACAATATACTCTGTACAGTGATTCGGAAGATATCGGTGCTATATAAATACTAAATAAAAATCACTTCCGGATACGAAATTCATTTGATTGTGTCCCTGGGCAGACACATACCCAGAGCTGCTGGTGTACAGTATTCCTATAGCCTACTTATTTTACAGAACTATACTAGTCCAACATACAGACAGCTGTTTCAGGCTCTTTGGCCTTCATCAGTGCAAGGCATGCATACATATTGCTCAATGAGTAGAAATGGTTCATGGTGGTGATCCAAGGAGCTTTTAGGTTCCTATTAGCCTCCTCACAATATCTCAGCAGTCCTTGCTCACCACATACTAACTAGGTACTCTGTACAACAGTATTGGAACACTAGAAATCCTTCAATTATGATTTTTTCTACCCCTTTCACAACAAGTAAAATAAAATGCACCAAATAAAATACATTATAAATTGTAACACACACTATCACATTTTTTTTTTAAAAACAGAACGTTGAAATCTTTATTCTAAAATAATATTTGCTGGCAATATCACATTCAGAACATGAGCTCCAAGTTTACAGACTCCTCACTTAGGGAACGTTAACTTCATATTGTGTACTTAGGAAAGCCCCAAAAACGATATTTAGAGCGTTTCTCTTTGTTTTGTGTAGATATCTCAGTAAACTCAGCAATGTATGTTAAGGTCAACACACTAACTGGCTTCACCTACTTGGTCAAATTCAGCCTGCATGGGGTAAGAGATGTAAAAGAATGGAGGGAGGGGGTCCTCACGCTGTTTTTTACTTTTTTTTTCTTGGTTTCCTTTTTTAACGAGCCCCAAGGCCTTCTCCCATAATTTAATACCTATCTGCTAATACAACATGAATCATATATACAAAAGTTCTGCTTAACATGTAAAAAGCTACCAGCCGCCTATTTTTTCATGTATTGCCAAATGTTTGACTTTACTTCAGATCTCAAGTCAATTGAATTTGGATAAACGATGGTTTTAGTCCACAGCCTAATCTAAAAAGCCCCGGCCGGCCTTGAAAAAGGAACACAATAATTCTTCCAGGACTGTCAGTCGCTCCTTATGGCACCGAGCCAAGAAGAGTGAATTACAGATATTAAAAGCCTGCATTTACTAATGTCATAGAGGATGGCTGTGGAATTTTAAAAAAGCTCTTTGTAAACATTAAATTATTAGTGGAATAGGTGCTGCCGAGCAGCGTTATGCTTCTGTAATTGGCTGTTAAAACGCCGAATGCTCTTGGTTTATTCGAATGCTCCATAGAAGAACCGCACATCCCTTATATTTATGTTTTATCAATTTTCTCAGATGGAGCTGAGCTACTTTGCCGCTCCCTGAAGACCTGATGTTGTTGAGTTTGATTATACTAAATTGTGAAAGTCCTGACACTTGCATAATAGGTTGAAAAATGCTCAGCATCAAAAGGGCCACCGAAGCTCCAACATCGTTTGAAGTCTTCCAGCACGGGGGAAAGGCCTTTATTTAAAGTATACATGTTATTTTTCAGCAGGCAGGAGGCTGCCATGAAGGGGGTAGAAGAAGGTACTGCCATGGTTCTGAACATTTGTGATATAAGTAGGTCATTAAAGGGAATCTGAAGTGAAAATAAACGTATGAAATAATGAAGTGTATGTGTAGTACAGCTAGAACATTAGTAGCAAAGGAAAGCATCTCATATTATTTTCCAGTACAGGAAGAGTTAAGAAACTTCAGTTGTTTTCTATGCAAAAGAGCTTCTCTGAGCTCTTGGACCCAACTTGGGTGGAAGACAGTCCTGTTTTCTGAAGCACTTATAGATTAAAGAAACAGGGAAAGATGGCTTCCAATAAGGTTTTTTTTTGCAGGGAGGTTCAAAGGGTCCTTAGCTCTGCTCTGTTTCATAGTTTAAAATACAGAGTGTAGTTTGTAAACAGCAAATATAACAATGTTATATAAAATATTAGGCTCATTTCTTTGCTACTAATGTTACATAGTTACATCATTATTTGGGTTGAAAAAAAGACATACGTCCATCGAGTTCAACCAGAGAACAAAGTACAACACCAGCCTGCTCCCTCACATATCCCTGTTGATCCAGAGGAAGGCGAAAAACCCTTACAAGGAATGGTCTAATTAGCCCCAAAAGGGAAACAATTATATTAATTTTCGATAGTGCACATAAAATTCATTATATCATACGTTTTTGTTTTGTTTTTTGTTTTTTTTGCTTCAATGTCAATTTAAAGAACAACTTTAACTAATTGAAATTCATTCCAATCAGTAGCTGATACCCTCTTCCCCACAAGAAATAGTTACCTTTTCTCAAATAGAGCATCAGGGATGTCTGTATTATTATTATTATTATTATTGATTTATATAGCGCCGTGGTGCTGGTCTGTATGGCTCAGTATCCCACAGTGTGATGTCATGACAAAGATCCTGACAGTTTGCTATCTGTGAACCTCGTTGTATTGTGAGAAATAACAGCTTTCTCCAACTGCCAAGCAAGCAGTACCTCCCTGTGTGCATAGAACTCTCAGTAACAAACATTCCGTACAGATCACCTGGCAGAAGTAAAGATGTCACCACCTGTGATACATTTCAGAATATAAATCAGGATGAGGAAAGATTTTACAATTAGCAAACACTGATAATCTATAAATTATGTAAAATATAAAAAAAAAAATATTCATTATGTTATTTTCACTACAGTTCCTCTTTAAATTCACGCTCTCTGATTTGTTATTGTCAGTAAGGGCCTGTTTCCACTACTGTGGATACCGGAGTGTTTCTTCTCATGCGATTGAGCGGGGGGAACACCGTCTATTCCGTGAATAGGCTTGCAGTCTGAATCACGTCGGTGAGATTTGGAGGGCATTCTGCAATTTACCGCAGCTTGCATCCGAATCCCTGTAGCCGTACATGACACAGTTCAAGTGGGACGTTTCACAAGCATGGGTACTACGTCCGATTCAGAAACGGACACGACACCCCAGTTGAAATAGGCCCTACGGGTGAATAGGGGACTATTTGGGATGGTAGGAATTGCCTATTTCTGATTCTGCAGAAATTCTGATTTCGCCATTGCCAATTTCCGATTTTCCAGGGAGTCTTTTTGTGTGTATCATGTTTTACATTCCCTTATTCGCCAAAAATACTTCCGAGTTGACTCAGAAGTATTAGACCAATCAGAGAATGCAGAATTTACCACAGTTATAGGAATACCATAGAAATCTACTAAAAACTTGGTAGTATGTATCCGAGCCTTGTGATTGGTCTAAAATTACCAAGGTTATCCATTTTTCGCAAAAAAAAAAAAAAAAAAGGGGCAGGCTTTATATACATTTTACACAAAGGGATTTTCCAAACAAAAAAAAACAATTCAGGTAGTGATAAGGATGTTATGACTTTGAAAAGCTAACACACAGTCTGTAAGCCATGTTCTTGAGACATCTGCTATTTGTGCCATTAGTCTCAAGGTCATAGTCTGCTATTCATGCCAGAAAATGAATTAAGTCAGCAAAAATGTAAAATCTTGAATGAAAATTAAGTAGAACTCTAAATACAAGTATTACTTTAGCATAACTGTTTGAACTTACTGTGACCCACCAGCAAGCATTGAGTTGCCAGCGGGTGGGAGGGTGTTCCCAGCTCCTCCATGTGCTACTGAGAGATCTACTCTTTGTGGCCAGTACTGCAGCTCAGCAGATTCTTATCATTATGAGACTGTGCTATAGCTGCATTGCTGCCTTCCAAGACTTGATCTCTCAGCAGGAGGAGGAGTTGGGTGAGGTCTGGTGAACTGTGTGTGAGAAAACGCAGGTGCTCAGAGCAAGGCTGCTGTTTCCGCGTCCAATGCGGCGGATTCCGCATCTGACGCGATGGTTTGCACGCATAGGCCTACATCTGTCCGCATGGCTGAACGCGGAGAAACCGCCGCATGCTCGGATAGTGGTGCGTCTGGTTCCGCGTCCTGCACAGCGGATACATTGCAACACATGTCTGGTGTGGCTGGGACTGATAGTCCACACAGGTTCAGAAGGACGCGTGCGCGCGCACGTAGAGAGGCAGAGCTTTTATGACAGCCAGAAGGGTGTCAGCTGACCAAGCCGGTCAGCTGACAATTCAACCACTCCTATTGGTCCAGCACTTAGGGGAGGCGCTGGAGAGCGCTATAGTATATATACTGGGTGCTGGTCATTTCTCTGGTGTCTGCCATTGCGATCACTACGTGGTAGCACTCAGACCTTTGGTCAGTATCTGTGTTTATATTATCATTCTGTTATACTTCAGACTAGTTCCAGGGTGTTGATGATCAAGGAACTCACACCCAAGACTAGGGAACTGTATTACCATCTTGTTATACTTCAGACTAGTTCCAGGGTGTTGATGATCAAGGAACTCACACCCAAGACTAGGGAACTGTATTACCATCTTGTTATATATATCAGACTAGTTCCAGGGTGTTGATGATCAAGGAACTCACACCCAAGACTAGGGAACTGTATTACCATCTTGTTATATATATCAGACTAGTTCCAGGGTGTTGATGATCAAGGACCTCACACCACAAGTCTAGGGAACTGTATTTCCACTCTGTTATATATCAGACTAGTTCCAGGGTGTTGGTGATTACGGAGATCACACCTAAGACTGGGTATTGTTATTATCTGTTATGACTTCCTGCTTTCCTGACCACTCTCTTGATCTCTGATTTGGTACTTCGCTATATCTGATACTCTGTTGCTGAACCCTGCTTGTTTTAGGATTCCGATTCTGTCTCCTGTCTCTGTACCTGATCTGTCTGTCTGTTGCCGACCTGGCCTGTCCGACCTCGAGAACTATCTCCCCTGTTTGGAGATAGTTCACAGACCTGTCAGTGACACTTCACCTTTGGTGTCACTCACACTCTGGTCCTTCCCACTCTCAGCCTGGCTCCGCCCCTTGGGGAGCCTCAGGCCATTGGAAGGAACCTGTTCTTTGGGCAGTATCTCCTACTGCCTTGCACCCTCTATACGGGTGCTCTCCTCAAAGTATTACTGTTGCACCAAACACTCATATTACTCAGGTGTCCAGAGGTTAGAGATATATCTGATTATCGGTGATACTGCAGATCATCAATAATCGGGTATTTATCTGTATTTTCGGTGATACTGCAGATCACGGATAATCAGATCCTCTCTGTGTTACACCGATCGTTACACTGTGCTGACAAATTTGTATGCTACACAAGAATTTTAAACCCTGTCTATCTGTCAGTGTTACTAACTCATCTCTTTAATTTCCGATGCATATGAATTATACAGGTCTTGTGTTGTAGTTGCCGTTTAGGCACTAGTTATGTGTAAATAGCCTCAGAACCTGCTAATGAGTTAGCCCTCATCTCTGCTAACAGGAAATGAGAGGCTTTAGAGGTCTTAAAGCATACCTGACCAGAGGCAAAGCTACACATGATAAGCACTGAGGTATGTTCATGCTGGATCCCCATACCTCTGTGTGTTGTCCATTCCTCTCCTCGCTCCCCCTGGTCCCAGTAATCACTCCCTGAAAAATTTTACTTTCAGTCAAATTTTTAGACAGGAAGAGGCAGACCTGCTGCGATGTTCCCTCCTATCACCCTCCCATTCCCTCCTCCTAAGGGGAGTGAATGGGGCGGGGCAGAGGAGGGAATGGGAGGGAGATAGGCGGGAACATCACAGCAGGTCTTCCTCTTCCTGTCTGAAACTTTGACTTTAGTCAAAAGTATGTGTATGGCATGTGGATCCAGCCTGAACACTATGTGCTTACCTTATGTAGCTTTGCCTCGGGTCAGGTGTGCTTTAAAGAGACTCTGAAGTGAGAATAAATCTCGCTTCAGAGCTCAAAGTTAGCAGGGGCACGTGTGCCCCTGCTAAACCGCCGCTATTGCGCCGCACAAAGGGGGTCCCTTCACCCCCAATCCCACCCCAGCACGACTTGGTCGTGCATTTGGTCGCTCCTGGAGGCAGGGCTAACGGCTGCAGCCCTGCCTCCAGTCGCGTCTATCAGCGGCGCATCGCCGCCTCTCCCCCGCCCCTCTCAGTGAAGGAAGACTGAGAGGGGCGGGGGAGAGGCGGAGATACGCGCTGACAGACGCGCGTGGGGCAGGGCTGCGGCGGTTGGCCCTGCCCCAATGCAGAAGCGCTCCCACGCATTACGGAGGGGATTTGGGGGGACAGGGACCCTCGTGCAGCCGCGGGATAGCGGCGTTTTAGCAGGGGCACAAATGCTCCTGCTATTTAGGAGGTCTGAAGCGAGATTTATTCTCGCTTCAGACTCTCTTTAAGTCTGTATAGAAAAGTGCACTGTTGCAGCAAGCATGGCTACACAAAGGATTTTCAAACTGAAAATTTAAAACTGACCTAATCCCAGGACTTTCTCTCTGCTCTAGAGTCTAGAGGATAAGCAACAACCTTTACAGAAAAAAACATTTATTTGCTATTGTTTACAAAGCTCCGAGTCCTCAGAGATGCTGCAGTGTAATTACTTTCTGGTTTAATGGAAGCACATACAGGGTTAACCTCCTGTACTTACATAAAGCCTGTGTGCTGAGGCACAGATCAGACAGAGCTGACAGATCAAATTACAGTGCCTCATTACTTCCAGATAAGTGAGAATTAGACAGGCTCTTCTCTCTAAATACAGACAGGGTGTGGTCCTCTGTGTTTTCCTTCTCTCCTGTGGAAGAGTTTAGGTCCTCTTTAATCTCAAAACTTAATCATTTATACGAATTATCATGGCTGTTTTCATAACTTGTCTTGTTCAAATTTGGTTTAATTCGGCTTTTTGACTCAATTCCAGGAACCATTCTTACCAAATTATCTGATGGCTCAGTAAACAAAATGCCCAAATATTACCGTACGTTTTTGCATAAAACAAGGCTTTTGTGGCTTAAAAACATTGTCATGAAGGAGTTAACCGCAGGCTCGATGCGAGACCGATGCTAGGGACTAGGACCACACTTATGCTTGGAGTTGGACTTGATAAGAAAGGGCTGATCTCTTTTGTACCCTGAGTACTCTGCAGATATAAGAGTCAATAGGTAAAAATAGGACAGTAATTAAGTCATTAGAAATTTGACTTCAATCCTAATGTAAACTACAAGGCAAGCGTAGGTCCCACTTAACAAGGAGCTGGCCAGCGTCCCGGTGCATAAAGAGCATCAGGTCCATATCTATGGGAGACTTAGCTTGTGTTTGCTTAGTAAAAAATAGCCTGCTTATACATCAGTGGTGCAGGAGGACCTTGTGTAATGCTTCAACATCCTGCAGCAGTAAGCAGCTTACTGTTTCCCAACATATCCATATAGTTATCTTATCTTACAGAAGTAATGACACTTGTGTGATCTGCTTCTTAAATGCCTTAAGCCCCATACACATGCTCAACAGTGGTCTTTTATGCAGCACAATTGTCAAACAACTTTGTTGTAAAACAAGTTGAAACAACCCAAAAAGGTTGTTTGCTATTGTTCAAACAACTGATAAGACTGATAAGACGTCAACAGTTATTGAGCGTGTGTATGGGACTTAATGGTGGAGCCAGTGCCATGGGAAATACCATAACAGCTATAGCAGCTGCCTGTAGCCATGGGGAAGGGGGGAGGGGAAGCTAATGGCATTTGCCAGCAGTGATAATGGGGTCCACAAGGGTCCATTTAGGTGGAGATTTATGTAATCAGAGCAAAAGAAAGAGGTTATCTCTATACTGGGGCTACCAGGATATGACTTTATTTTGATACTTTTGTATTGTGACACTTTCATGCATCCCTGAGAGCGCTGAGGGTGCTGAGAGTACTGTATGGGGGTAGAATGGATAGTACTCTCACACAGCAGCACTAGGGTCATTGGTTCAAATCTGGGCCAAGACACATTGGGCTATATGCAATTCACTTTTTCTCCTAGGAGCAAAACTAGAATCCTTAACATAACTATAGGGGAGCAGTCTGTGCAACCACAGGAGGGGGGATAAGAGTTCGGGAAACACTAACAACTTACTTTCCTTACCTTTAAAGCGGATCCGAGATGAAAAACTAACTAAAACAAGTAAATTGTCTATATATCTTATGTAAAGTTTAGATCGTTTACACAGCAAATCTAGCTGCAAACAGCTTCAATAGTTTATGATTATTTATTACTGTGATACAATGAGGGCAGCCATGTTTTGTTTGTCACAGGCTGAGGGCTGAAGATGCTATCAGCTTGCCTGTGTGTAATGTGACAAATTCAGTCCCCTCTCCTCCCTCCTCCCCTCTGCCTCTGAAATCTCTGGCTAGTAACCTCCTCCTCCTCCTGCCCAGAATGAGCTCCCATAAGTCCTTGCTACAGTGCCAAGGCACTCTAAAGAGCTGTGGGTGAGCCTTGTTTAGTTCATAGGGAATTAGAGTATTAATTAGTTCGGCCTATCTGGACAAGCTTCCTCGTCCAGATAAGCACTGCTGCTCTGGCTGCATGGTGCGTGCGATCGGGCGTGCTCCCACGCACGTTCCAGCGCACGCTCCCGCGCGTGCTCCCACCACCCGCCGCTAGCTCCCCGATCAGTGAATGGGAATATAATTACCATTCACCAATCTAACTTCCCCGCAGAAATACCGACGCTTTCTATCCAGAGAGCGCGGTATTTCTGCCCCCTGGAAACTTCTCCCCTCCTTTTAAGTTCCTGGATGCGAGATCGCGCATCCAGGACTTTTTTCACTGTGGCCATCTTGTGGCCAAATAGTAAACTGCACCCACATATGTTTTAAATTAACCAATATTATTATTTTACATTTAAAATAAGGAGTTTCCCTCCCACACCAAAAATTACCCACATACATTTTTTATTTAAAAAAAAATTAAAAGAAATACAATAATAAAAAAAAAAAACAACATAAATAGTTACCCAAGGGTCTGAACTTTTTAAATATGCATGTCAAGAGAGTGTGTTATTATATTATTTAAAATGATAAGCTTATAAATAGTGATGGACGCAAATTGAAAAAATGCACCTTTATTTCTAAATGAAATATCGGCACCATAAATTGTGATAGGGACATCGTTTAAACGGTGTAATAACTGGGACAGATGGACAAATAAAATACATGAGTTTTAATTACGGTAGCGTATATTAATTTCAAACTATAATGGCCAAAAACTGAGAAATAATGAATTTTTTTCATTTCTTTCTTAATCTTTCTGTTAAAATGCATGCAGAAAAAAATAATTCTTAGCAAAATGTACTACCCAAAGAAAGCCTAATTAGTCGCGGAAAAAACAAGATATAGATCAATTCATTGTGATAAGTAGCAATAAAGTTATAGGTGAATGAATGGGAGGTGAACGTTGCTCGGATGCATGAGATTTTCGGCACTGCGGTGCTGAACCCGTTAAGACAAAACAAAAAAAGTATTTGGCTTAACCATTTAAGGACTGCAGCGATTGAGATCTACGCCCTGTATTGGTGGGCTCCTGGCTGGCAGGGTGTAGATCTCAATCACTGTCCGCAGCGCGCATCCGCCGTTTCCGCTGCTCCACGCCGATCACGACGCTCAAACCCGACGATTCTCGCCGCATCTCACAGGCTCTGCCTGTCTCTATGACGGCAGAGTCATGTGAGCCGGTCAGGAGCCGATTTCATTGGCTCCTGGCCCTGTCTTTCAATGTAAGCCGTTCCCATTGGTTTACATTGAAAAACAGGGTCAGGAGCCAATGAAAGCGGCTCCTGACCGGCTCACATGACTCTGCCGTCATAGAGACAGGCAGAGTCTATGTCCTGGGGGTCTCGGGGAACGGCGATGACGGCGGTTGCGGCGGGTATGTGCGCCGATTTGTCAGGATTTCGTCGGGATTGGACGAGCGGTCTCTGGTCTTTAACCCCCTTGGCGGTATGAAAAATACCGCCAGGGGGCAGCGCAGCAGTTTTTAAAAAAAAATTTTTTTTTTAAATCATGTAGCGAGCCGAGGGCTCGCTACATGATAGCCGCTGCTCAGCGGCATCCCCCCAGCCCCGCCGATCGCCTCCGGCGATAGGCAATCAGGAAATCCCGTTCAAAGAACGGGATTTCCTGGAGGGCTTCCCCCGTCGCCATGGCGACGGGGCGGAATGACGTCACCGACATCAGCGACGTCGGGACGTCATTGGGAGACCCGATCCACCCCTTGGCGCTGCCTGGCACTAATTGGCCAGGCAGCGCAGGGGTCTGGGGGTGGGGGGCCGCGCGCCGCACCGGATAGCGGCGATCGGGCGCGCGGCGGCGGCGATCGGGGTGCTGGCGCAGCTAGCAAAGTGCTAGCTGCGTCCAGCAAAAAAAAAAATTATGTAAATCGGCCCAGCAGGGCCTGAGCGGCACCCTCCGGCGGCTTACCCCGTGTCACACACGGGGTTACCGCTAAGGAGGTTAAGTGCCCAGAAACTGCTGGTCCTTAAATGGTTAAGGAATGCCCTATAAACTATATGGAAGGAACACAATTATGCAATGAGTAAAAGTTTATCTTGGATCCACTTCAATACAGAGGACCATCGTACAGATCAGGTAGTGAAGGTCATCATTTTTTATATGATCCCTGACAGGCTGAGATGGTCACCATGTGAGAATATAGGGGGGGTCCACAAAAAAGTTTTTCTGGGGGCTCTTTATTTTGTATTTATTCCTATCTACAGGTTTTTTATTTGTGAAATAACTAATAATTTGAGTTGTCTGTTGCATACATCTACTAAACTATCAAAAATGCTCCATCAATCTCTGCCAGAAAAACAGCCATTCAGCATTATTGCTCTTTATATATTCAGGATGCTCTATACATCTATAAAACATTTAGAATGGTACCAATGACTTCCTGGTCTGATTCAATGTATAAAAATAGCTATCATTTACACTAATGGGTTGCCTGAATTATGCTTTAGACCTTGCTTGATCTGTGAAAATGTTACTGGTTGAAAGAGGCCACATTTAAATCACATCTAAACCTCAAAATAAAAAGGTTCACATATAGAAAGCATAAGTAGACTCACAGTTTTCTCAAATGGTATAAAAAGTGTCAGTAATATGTGTGATATTCCAATGAATTTTCCATTTAAAAGAAGACAATGGCCACAATTCACTAAGTTCACCTCCTGTCTTTAATAACAATTCTATGCTGTTTCTACTGTTATCACCAAAATGATAACACATTTTTGTATTCACTAAGCAATTTACCTCAGGCAAACCTTAAAATAAGGATTGTGTCCTTAAGTTTAGGAGTGATTTCTAAAGTTAAGGTTTCAATCCTTAAAATAATGATGGAATTCTAAAGTGAAAGACAGGATGTTAATTCACAGAGAAGAATGCAATAACTATAAAGTTTGTGAGGAATTATCACCTGGCCTTAGTTGTCGTTAAAGTGTAACTGTCGGACATAAAATAAAAAAATCAATTCTTTATTTTTATCTGGTAAACAAGTAATATGGATGCTAACCAGGCAATCCAAAAGGTAAAAGTTAAAATCTCTACTTTTCTTGTTTATAAATGATCATTCCCCAGTTTACCTGACTCTTATTTGGTACGTTGCCGCACATAGGAAGTTGCAGGGCATGCTGGGTTGTCTTTTTTTGCTTCTTTATTTCCCCTAAGACTCAACTAATGTTTAGAAGCAAAAAAGGACAACCCAGCATGCCTGCAACTTTATTTTTGTGGTAACGTACCAAATAAGAGTCAGGTAAACTGGGGAATGATCATTTATAAACAAGAAAAGTAATAGAGATTTTAACTTTTGGATCGCCTGATTAGCATCGTTATTACTTGTTTACCAGATAAAAATAAAGAATTGATTTTTTATTTTATGCCCGACGGTAGAGATGGGCCGAACCTCCATTTTTAGGTTCGCAAACTCCGTTCGCGAACCTTCGCGGAAAGTTCGGCTCGCAGAAAACTTTGCCAACCGCAATAGACTTCAATGGGGATGCAAACTTTGAAAAATAGTAAAATTATGCTGACCACAAAAGTGATGGAAAAGATGTTTCAAGGGGTCTAACACCTGGAGGGGGGCATGGCGGAGTGGGATACATGCCCAAAGTCCCGGGGAAAAATCTGGATGTGACACTAAGCAGCGTTTTAAGGGCAGAGATCACATTGAATGCTAAATTGCAGGCCTAAAGTGCTTTAAAACATCTTGCATGTGTATACATCAATCAGGGAGTGTAATTATAGTTCTGCTTTACACAGACACACCAAAACTCACTGTGTAACGCACCACAAACAGCTGTTTGCGTAGTGACGGCCGTGCTGGACTGATGCGCAACATGGCCAGAGTGCAGGCCGTGGCAGTTTTCCAGCCCATATGGTCGCTGCTGTGGTAGCTCAATGATAGAACAACAGTGACTGTCCAGCTGATCAAATTTGGTCTGTCCACAATGAAGCAATGACCTTATTATCTTCTTGTATGTATGTAGGTAGGCATAGGTAGGAGTCCCAGTATAGGTAGGTAGGCATAGGTAGGTGTCCCAGTAGTTAGCTAGGCATAGGTAGGAGACCCAGTATAGGTAGGTAGGCATAGGTAGGTGTCCCAGTAGTTAGCTAGGCATAGGTAGGAGTCCCAGTATAGGTAGGTAGGCATAGGTAGGTGCCTCGGTAGTTAGCTAGGCATAGGTAGGAGTCCCAGTATAGGTAGGTAGGCATAGGTAGGTGTCCCAGTAGTTAGCTAGGCATAGGTAGGAGACCCAGTATAGGTAGGTAGCCATAGGTGGGTGTCCCAGTAGTTAGCTAGGCATAGGTAGGAGTCCCAGTATAGGTAGATAGGCATAGGTAGAAGTCCCAGTATAGGTAGGTAGGCATAGGTAGGTGCCTCAGTAGTTAGCTAGACATAGGTAGGAAACCCAGAAATTGACTAGGCATAGGTAGGAGATCCAGTATAGGTAGGTAGGCATAGGTAGGTTCCCTTGTATAGGTAGGTGTCCCCGTATAGGTAAGTAGGTGCCCCAGTAGTTAGGTAGGCGTAGGTAGGTGTCCCAGTATAGATAGTTAGGCAGGGCCTGGCTGGCACAGTAATAACAATTACCAAGGTCCAGCTGCAACAGATAGGGCTGTATAATGTCAGTGAGCAACACACACAAAAAAACACATCTGGAAAACATTAGCTCTCAAAAGAGCTGTTGAGGGGTGCTATTTTAGCAATAACAATCAGCCAGGAGCAAGCCAAGAGCCTAACTAATCTTTCCCTAGGAGTACAAGTCTGCAGCAGCTGTCCCTAGTCTGTCTCTAGCAGGCACACGAGTGAGTGTAATGGCCAGCAAGCCTGCCTTATATAAGGGGGGGTGGGGCTCCAGGGTTTAGTGTAGCCTGAATGGCTACAATGTGCCTGCTAACTGTGATGCAGAGGGTCAAAGTTGACCCTCATAGTGCATTATGGGGCGAAATGAACTTCCGCAAAAGTTCGCCTGGTCCGGCGAACCGTTCAGCCCATCTCTACCCGACAGTTACACTTTGGGCTCGATTCACAAAGCGGTGATAACCATTGCACCACGCTGGTGAAAAGCCAGTTTAGGCGTGATAAGTTTAGGCGTGATAAGTTTAGGCATGATAAGTTTAGGCGTGATAAGTTTAGGCATGATAAGTTTAGGCATGATAAGTTAAGATAAGTTTAGATCGTGCGCAAAGTCCCACACGCAAAGCAGCGTCATTAAACTCTATGCAAAGTGCACCAGACTTTGCTAGCGCAAAACTTTTGAGCAGCTGTGCACTGCGGTGCTAACCCAGTTGGTGCTTAACCTCCTTGCCGGTCTAAAAAATCCGGCAAGGAGGCAGCGCCGCACTTTAAAAAAAAAAAAAAAATTTAAATCATGTAGCGAGCCCAGGGCTCGCTACATGATAGCCGCTGAGCGGCGGCATCCCCCCACCCACTCCGAACGCCTTCGGCGATCAGAGTATGCAGGAAATCCCGTTGAGAACGGGATTTCCTGCAGGGCTTCCCCGGTCGCCATGGCGACGGGGCGGGATGACGTCACCGACATCATGGACGTCGGGACGTCACAGGGAACCCATCGATCCGCCCCTCAGCGCTGCCTGGCACTGATTGGCCAGGCTGCGCAGGGGTCTGGGGTGGGGGGGGGGGGGCTCGGCGTGGCGGGTAGCGGCGAATCGGCGGCGAGCGGCAGCGATCGCGTACTACACGCAGCTAGCAAAGTGCTAGCTGCGTGTAGGGAAAAAAAGTTGTGCAAATCGGCCCAGCGGGGCCTGAGAAATCCTCCTGCGCAGGTTACCCCGAGCTTGGGATAACCGGCAAGGAGGTTAAACTTATCATGCCTAAACTTATCACACCTAAACTTATAATGCCTAAACTTATCACACCTAAACTTATCGCACCTAAACGTATCATGCCTAAACTGAGTTTAGGCGTGATAAAGGGCTTTCCACCAGCGTGCTAACTGTTAGCACTGCTTTGTGAATCAGGCCCTTTAAGTGGAGCGTTACTACAGACTTCAATGTAAAGTGAAGTATTCTGAGCTGTCTTATTTTTTTACTAGTTTATGCAGAAGGACTCTCTATAGAGAGAAATATACAGTACACTGCAGGTACACAGAGAAGGAGGGAGAGAGAGACGCTAAGCACATATATATATATATATATATATATATATATATATATATATATATATATATATATATATATATATATATACACATATATGCTGTATATATACACAGACTCACACACAGAGACTCACTCAGAAATACACACAGACCCAGCCACACACACAGCCACAGGCTCTCTCTCTCCTTCCCTGGCTGTCATACACAGGCTAGCTGTAATCTTCCTGGCAGCAGGAAGGATGGAGCTACATCCTGCCTGTGTGCTCCTCTCCTACCTATCTTCTGCAGGTGATAATAACTACAAAGGTGATAACTTAAGGACTGGAGTGATAAGACACATGTTAGTAAGTCAAGGTTTGGTGAATTTAGTGAATGAACACGTAAAATACTGATTGATGTGTAGTGATAAGTTTTCACCTGCCTTATTATCACTAGTATGATCTTAGTGAATTGTGGCCTATATCTAAAACCCATTTTCATAACAAAAACAAATGCTTTCAGCCCCTTGTAACTCTAAGGAAGTGACCCATTAACCACCAACCCCCTCAATCCAGAAGCTTCAACAATTATTTCACACGGCAACATCATAGGAGCAGCTCGGAATCCTGAAGTTACTTTTTGTAGGAGAAATGGTGCATTTGCCACATTTTGGCCAGCTAGAATCAGTGTGGGGGAAGGAGCTGTGCAATCCCATTCTGAAAGGGGTAAAGTTGAAAACCATCATAGGTCAGTAGCAGGGAAGGCTTTTATGGATAAAGTCTGACCATTCAGGTGGGGGAGGCAGGAGGCACAGGCAACAATTTGCTGGCAATTCCCACTCCAAAATTATATATGTATTGGCCAAGTTAGTTTTGAATTTTTTTGCATACATAAAAAAACAATGTAAGGATCCAAGGTGATCACCAACTTCCATTTAGATCCTATGCGCCAATCTCCACCATGAGCTTCACCTATAGTCAAACCCCCACTTGAATGGGAGACTGCAAATATGTACCTGACTTTGGTTGCTCCCAGGACTTTATCATACAAGTTATAGGATTTAAGGCCAAGGAAACCAATGAAACTCCTGAGAGACAAACAAAGGCAGGGTCCAGGGATGAGGTCAAAGTCAAACACAGGAGGTCAGATGACTTGCAATCGAAGGGCAAGGAGAACTCAAGGCCAGGTATGAACCAGGGGTCATACTGTACATAGAAGACCAGGGAACCGGGCAGATAAACCACAAATGAGTGTAGAACAAGCAAAGGACAAGGTGGACAGAAATCCACAATGTGGTCAAAAGATAAAGCAAGGTTGTCACACAAGAACAGTCCCAAAATCACACCCAAGCAGTTTAGCGCTGACATGTGAGGATGCACTGGATGGGGGGAAACTTTTATGGGGAAATGACCAATCCTGCTGGACTACTAGTTTTCATTTTCTGTTTAAAATAACTCTTTAGCTCTCTGAGATTGAAAACATACCAAAAAGTAGGCAAAAAGGTACAGTAAAAATTATTTTGAGTAGTTTCTTGCTTGCTGCTAGCTACTTTTCTCCTGGGTGACATCTTCATAACTGGTCAATAAAATGCCTTTTAAGTCATCAGCAAGCAGGAAACTCCTCATAATACTTTTGAGAGTACTTTTCACATATTTCTTTTTAGCAGTTTTTCAATTACAGACCAATAAAAAGTAATTTTAAACAGGAAATATGAAATTATCTCCTGGGAGAAAACAAAGGAGAAAAAGTGGTTTAATTAAGGGCCAATAGGTCTGATGCACAAAATGGCGGTAATATTGCCGTACAAAGATAGACAGCATTAGTGACGCTCATTGCCGTAGCAGCTACTAAAGTCACACTGATAGCATAACTCACGGTATTTGCTGCCAGAAGTAAGAGTACTATTGCCATGCGCTGTCTGTGCACTGCAGTATAACTGTGATTTTGTCCACCAGGCCTACTGAGTCATTTGCATCTCTCTAATGTAATTTTGAATCACTCTTCTTTTGCCAGCTGTTTCAGGTAAGTAAGAAATGAAGGGTTCCTTCACCCAACTGCTGTTATTAGATTTCTCCTCAGAGACTCTATAGGATTTAGATCTGGACTCTGGCCACTTCAGAACTCTTTTTAGTGTTTTGTCTTAAACCTTATCTGCTTTTTGAAGTATGCTTTGGGTCATTTTCCTGCTGTAAGACCCATTAATTCCAGCTCACAAAAAGCGTTTCGACACTGGGCCCTACATAGTGTCCAAGAAGTATTTGATAGTCTTCAGATTTTATAATACAATGCAAACAGTCAAGACTACTAGTGCCGTAAGCAGCAAAGCAACCCAAAATAATTAGGGCCTGTTTCCTATAGGGCCAAATCTGTGCCGTATCGTCAGTTTTTCCCCACAGGCAAGTTGAGTGTAGAAGAGTTGCCTCACTGAACCTTTTCAATGTTTGATTGTGGCTAAACAAAAAGAACATAAAGGTCCTGGAGTGACCTAGCCAGTCTCCAGGCCCGGAGGAAGCTGAAGGTTTGAGTTACCAAACATGAGTGTCGAAACCTTACTGACCTAGAAATCTGCAAAGAGGAGTGATCCAAAATCCCTGCTAAGATGTGTGGAAACCTGGAGGCCAATTACAAGAAACGTCTGACCTTTTTGATCGCCAAAAAGGGTTTTGCCAACAATTGCTAAGTCATCTTTTATAAGGGATCAAATACTTATTTCATTATTTACAACGCACATCACTGGCACGTGTGTTTTTTAGGATTTTGTTGTAGTCTCTCACAGCTACAATAAACCTACCATTACAAGTACAGACTGGTCATTTCTTGGCCAGAGGGCAAACAAGCAAAATCAGCAGGGGTTCAAATAATTATTTCTATATTACACCATTGCCTCCTGGACTTGTGTTTTTTTTATTTGTTGTAGTGATTTGTTGGATCACCTGGTACCTATTTCTCAAGTTTTACAATCAGTTAAGGGGAGACCTGGGTAACTGACTAGTTTGCCCCCATGGAAGCACTGGCCATGGCCAATCGAGATGTTTGGTGACCTCTGGAGATTGCTTTGAAAATCATTCTCAGAAATAAATGCAGACTGAAGCTCTAGAACAGCAGAAATGCTGATAAGGAAGTTGATAAATAGCTAAATAAAGACACATTTAACTTACTGTATCAAGGAACTTCAACACAAACAAAAATAAGTCTTGCCATTAACTGCTGAAGAAGAATAAAAATGTTGTGGTGCCTCCTTTGTTATGCTAATCAGGTATTTATGCTAATTTGATAGGCATCTTAGTTGCTAATAAATTACTGGGCTTGGCTAGTTGTTATGGTATGAACTGTTTACTCTGTAATTGCTTGTAATTCCTTATGTTATTTATTTATTAACTAGCCGTCCCGCGTCGTAGCATACGCCGCATCTTCTATCTATCTAATAGAGTACGTGCCTCAACCTTGAAGCAAGAAGAATAAAGGTGGGTACCAGTGTTGCCAACTCATCCCTTTAATTACTGACACATCTAAGTTATTCAGGTTCTGGGGCTATTTGCACATAATCAGTGCCTTAACTGCATCTACCTAGCCACAAAACCTGTGTAATTCATATGTGTCAGTAATTAAAGGGATGAGTTGGCAACACTGGTGGGTACACACATCAGATAAAAGTCTTTGGAAAAATGAAAGATCACAGACCAATTTTACCCCCTTCCATGTAGTATCAGAGCCACACCTACACAGTCTATTCTATTGAGCTGCACTCCCCATTAGATAGAAATATTTGCAAGATGCTGCACACAAAGTTGCTGTACACATTCAAAAGATCATTATCTGCAAAAGATCCGTTCCTGCAAAAGATCAGTACCTACAAAATACATTCATAGTCTATATTTCCATGCGGATTATTGTGGACATTTTTCCGCATAAGGGCATAAGCATCCGCATACAATGAATTTTCGATGCTGGTTGAAAACACAAATATTTCTGAAGATTTTCGTGAAAATTAGCCAAAAAACGAAAACAGGATTTTCGATGCGAAAATGACTTAGGCGAAAATTCGCAAGCAACACTGCTACATGCTACATTAGCACTATCCAGGAGCGCCACAGGGAGGATTCCCAATGCCCCCTTTTTATACAACCGGAGGGACCGCGGGAACCACAGCGGCACCCCGGAGGGGGAGGCTAGGTGCCGCAGGCGACCCCCCCCAAGCCTGGCCAGCGCCAGGGAGAGCCGTCTGCACCCACCTCCCAATATTAAAAACAGGCACTTACCTTAACGTCCATTGCGTTCTGCTACATGCGCATTAATTTTCTCATGGAAAGCATTTTTTGCAGTTTGTATCCTTTGGAGGCAGGTGGTGGATGGCTTGCTCCGGTGGTGTGAGCCCTGGAGTGAGTTGTCTGCACCTGTCCTCCCCCCCCCCCCCTCTGGAGTGCTGTATGTGAGCCAGCCCTGAGCTCTAAAGCTCGGGGTGACCCATGCTTCACTCCTTTCTCATGTGGTGCCCCCAAGTTAATGCGCATGTAGCAGAACGCAATGGACGTTAAGGTAAGTGCCTGTTTTTAATATTGGGAGGTGGGTGTGGACGGCTCTCCCCGACGCTGGCCACGCTTGGGGGGGTCGCCTGCGCCTCCCCCTCCGGGGTGTCGCTGTGGTTCCCAGGCAGTGAGAGAGCCTGGGACCCTGTGGTCCCCCCGGTTGTATAAAAGGGGGGCATTGGGAATCCTCCCCGTGGCGCTCCTGGATAGCGCTAATGTAGCATGTAGCAGTGTTGCTTGCGAATTTTCGCCTCGAAAATCCCGTTTTCGTTTTTTGGCGAATTTTCACAAAAATATTCAGAAATATTTGCGTTTTCGACCAGCATCGAAAATTCATTGTATGCGGATGCTTATGCCCTTATGCGGAAAAATGTCCACAATAATCCGCATGGAAATTCAATCTATGCGGACGTTTATACGGAAAAATGCCCGCAATAATGCGCAAGAAACTTCTCTTAATGCGGGCGCTAATGCCCTTATGTGGAAAATGTCCGCAATCATACGCAAGTAATGCGAAAATGACTGGCCTTAGGCGAAAATTAACGTGAAAAAATTAGATGGAAAATTTGCCTGTCAAAACGAAATTAGGCGAAAATTCGGTAACAATTTATTGAAACAAATTTTTGCATTTTCGCTCATCACTGGCATGTAGCAGGGCGGCCGCTTTGCAGTATTGGTTTTTTGACCCTGCATAGTTTGGCATGCAAATGCATATTTGCATGAGCATTGCCTCATGAATAGCCAATTAGGCCAGATTTGCAAAGCCAGACTTGCTAGGGTAGGCCTCTTTTCCACGGACAGTTGATAGGCAGTAACATGCCTCTCAAACTCTTACAACTGCTCACTACTGCCTGGTAACAGCTTGCTGCTGCCTGGAAACTGCTTGCTGCTGCCTGGTAACTGCTTGCTGCTGCCTGGTAACTGCTTGCTGAGCACACAGCTCAACAGTCCGTGGAAAAGAAGCCTAAAACTTGGTGATTGAGCACGCATACATTTTCTCATGCAAAGTACTTCTTCTTCTTGCTCGAAGGTTGAGGCACTTACTCTATTATATATATAGATTAGTAGAGATGGCCCGAACCTCCGATTTTCACGAAGGTTCGGTTTGCGCAAATTTTAGCGAACCGCAATAGACTTCAATGGGGAGGCGAACTTTGAAAACTAGAAACACTTATGCTGGCCAGAAAAGTGATGGAAAAGATATTTCAAGGGGGCTAACATCTGAGTTTTTGCATGGATGAGTGGGATAGGCGCCAAAAGTCCTGGGGAAAAATCTGGATTTGACGCAAAGCAGCGTTTTAAGGGCAGAAATCACATTGAATGCTAAATTGCAGGCCTAAAGTGCTTTAAAACATCTTGCATGTGTATACATCAATCAGGGAGTGTAATTAATGTAGAGTACTGCTTCACACTGACAGACTAAATTCACTGTGTAACGTACCGGAAACAGCTGTTTGTGTAGTGACGGCCGTGCTGGACTAGTGCGCACCATGGCGAGAGTGCAAGACGTGGCAGTTTTCAAGCCCATATGGTCGCCGGGCTGTAGTAGCTCAATGATAGAACAACAGTGACTGTCCAGCTGATCAAATTTGGTCTGTCCACAATGAAGCAACGACCTTATTATCTTGGGTGTGCCCCCCCCCCCCCCCCCCCCCCCGAGACACTCATATAGCCGGCAGTCATTGCTTCATTGTGATACGCAAGCCCCTTCACTGCGGCAATGTAATGATAGGAGCCCTTTTCCACTAGCAATCGCAATCAAAAATCACAAACGCTTGCGATTTTACATTGATTCTGTTTCATTTGCATTGCATTATCACTCTGAAAGCGATTGGGATTTGCGATTTCCAAATCGAATCACTATAGTGGAAAATACTTCTCATGATTTCTATGACAAAGTAACAACCCTAGCGATTTAAAAATCACTAGCAGTTTGCAAATTTGGGATTCAGCTGTGTAGTGGAAAAGGGCCCTCACGAAGGGGAATTGACACATGTACATGCCTTTTGTGTTGTTGTTGCAGCTGCAGTGCAGGCAGAAAAATTAGGCAAGAATGTACATGCACCAGAAAAATAATTATAGCAGCAGCGGCCTTAAAAATTCAGGAATCCGCCAGGAGTCCTGGACCCTGTTGGTGGTAGCGGAGAAGGCAGTCAAGCGGCAGAGATGCTGTGTGGGGAGCGACTTAGTTTTGGGGCAGGCAGTCACATGGCGTGCAGGCAGAGATGCTGTGTGTGGGGACTGACTTAGTCTTCGGGCGGGCAATAGCCCTCCGGGATCCATTTCTCATTCATTTCGATAAAGGTGAGGTACTTAACACTTATGTGACTTAGGCGACTTCTCTTCTCAGTGACAATGCCTCCAGCTGTGCTGAAGGTCCTTTCTGACAGGACGCTTGAGGCAGGGCAAGACAGAAGTTGGATGGCAAATTGTGAGAGCTCTGGCCACAGGTCAAGCCTGTGCACCCAGTAGTCCATCGCTGCTCATACTGTCGATGGTTCTTTCTCTACCATTGTTAAAGAAAGCGTACGGCCGGGGAGTCAGGGTTCGATTCCAGTCCGGAGTTGGAGCCTGAGAAACGGCTACCACCACACATCCAAGGAAGGCAGCAGGCATGGCATGCAAGTCCCGAGGTAGTGACAAAAAATAACAATACAGTAGGACTTTTGAGGCCCTGCTGTATATGCGGCTAATCAATTTTAAATCCTTTAACGAGAATCTGTTATGGAGGGCAAGTCTGCCATCCATTCAAGTGAAAGGTATGCCCTGACTGCCAGGTATAATACAATGTGCAGTCACAGACGCAGTGAGAGGTATGCAGTGACTGGTATTACAATACAATGTGCAGCTGTCACACAGGTGCAGTTAACAAGTATGCTCAGAGTGGTATATTTTTTATATATTTTATTGAAGAAGTAAGAATATTTCCAACTCTTATATCAATTCCAATACAACATATCATCATATTCTCTTCCTCAATTTTCAATTTTACAAATACACAAACAAAAACTCATAAAGAAAAAGAAAAAACACCCTCTACACTCCCCCATCCTCAAATCCGTATCTCACAAAAAATTCCACATCATAAGAATTCTCTCTTCAAGATCCCCTCCCTCCATTACCCTCCAAAGTACTACAAAAAATTATAAACACTTCTTTCTTTTTCAAATTACAGAAAGCTCCTTCCCTTACATCTCCACCATATCTCCATATTCCTTAGTATCTTGAAATTCATTCCATTTTCCCCATTTAACATTAAATGCTTCCAATCTGTCCTGCTGCAAAGCAATCAGATTCTCCATACTCTTCACCATATTAACCCTCTCGACCCATTCTTTAAGGGTTGGAGAACCCTGGCATCTCCACTTAACTGGGATTAAACTTCTGAAATAGTTATATTCCCAATACCCTCCCCTTTTACTCTATCCAAAAAATATTGATCCAAAAACAGCATGTCTATCTTTGTATATATTTTGATAGATTTATTAGCTACTGCCGAAATACTCCTGGAACCAGACGGAGTGGTATATTACAGAGTGCGGTCACACAGGTACTGTGAACAATTATGCAATGACTGGTATTACATATGTGCACCTGTCACACACAGACAGTGCGCTCACGTAGGTAGGTGGGTGCACTGTGAACAACAGGTAGGTATATGCAGTGATGGTTATTATAATGTGCACCTGTCACACACAGACAGGTACTGGACAGGCACAGTGACACTGCGTGTGCTCATGTAGGTAGGTGGATGCACTGTGAACAACAGGTAGGTAGGTATATGCAGTACTGGGTATTACAATGTGCATCTGTCACACACGGACAGGTAGGGGACAGGCACAGTGACACTGCATGCACTCACGTAGGTAGGTGGGTGCACTGTGAATAACAGGTAGTTATATGCAGTGATGGGTATTACAAATCTGCACCTGGCACATTAGTAATTACCACCAAGGGGCCAAAGGCCAGCTGCGACTGGCTGACAGGGCTGTATATAATGCAAGTGGGCCAGAAAAAAAAAATAGATCACACGAACAAGATTAGCTCTAAAAAGAGCTGTTGTGGGTGCTTTTTTAGCAATAAGAATCAGCAAGGAGCAAGCTAACAAGCCTACAAGAGCCTAACTAACCTTTCCCTATGAGAGTCTGCAGCAGCTCTCCCTTCTCTAATTACTGCAGGCACATGAGTGAGTCCAATGCCTGATGCTGCCTGCCTTTTATAAGGGGGGGGGGCTCCAGGAGGGAGTGTAGCCTGATTGGCTACAATGTGCCTGCTGACTGTGATGTAGAGGGTCAAAGTTGACCCTAACGATGCACTATGGGGGCAAATCGACTTCCGGAAAGGTTTGCGGTTATCCGCGAACGCGAACCATGGAAGTTCGCCGGTTCGCCATCTCTATTAATAAGTGAAGCTGAAGAAATCTGCAAACAAAAGTGTGCTTGACATTATCTTTTAGCCACTAATCATCAAGCGGCAGAGAGCTATGTGAGTTTGGGCCCAAATTTCCTTCTATATATGATATTTATATGGGTGCCTATTGCAGTGCCAATATTTTTGTGTTTATTTGCAACGGGAGGGGGGGGGGCAGTTAAGGTTAGGCGTCTGGAAGGGGAATTACTCTGGGAAAGATAAGGTTAGGCGTCAGGAAGGGGTTTGTGCCAGAGGCGCAGTAAAGGTTAGGTGTCAGGAAGGTGGTTTGCACTGGGAAGGCGGTTAAGGTTAGGCATCAGGAAGGGGATTTGCACTGGGAAGGCAGTTAAGGTTAGGCATCAGGAAGCAGCTTTGCACTGGGACGGTGGTTAAGGTTAGGCATCAGGTAGGGGGTTTGCACTGGGAAGGCAGTTAAGGTTAGGCATCAGAAAGGGGGGTTTCACTGGGAAGGCAGTTAAGGTTAGGCGTCAGGAAGGGGGTTTGCACAGGGAAGGCAGTTAAGGCTAGGTGTCAGGAAGGGGGTTTGCACAGGGAAGGCGGTTAAGGTTAGGCGTCAGGAAGGGGGTTTTCACTGGGAAGGCGGTTAAGGTTAGGCGTCAGGAAGTGGGTTTGCACTTGGAAGGTGGTTAAGGTTAGGCGTCAGGAAGGGGGTTTTGTACTGGGAAGGCGGTTAAGGTTAGGCGTCAGGAAGGGGGCTCGCACTGGGAAGGCGGTTAAGGTTAGGGGTCAGGAAGGGGGTTTGCACTGGGAAGGCGGTTAAGGTTAGGCATCAGGAAGGGGGTTTGCACTGGGAAGGCGGTTAAGGTTAGGCATCAGGAAGGGGATTTGCACTGGGAAGGCGGTTAAGGTTAGGCATCAGGAAGGGTTTTGCAATGGGAAGCCGGTTAAGGTTAGGTGTCAGGAAGGGTTTTGCAATGGGAAGGCGGTTAAGGTTAGGTGTTAGGAAGCGGGTTTGCGCTGGGAAGCCGGTTAAGGTTAGACGTCAGGAAGGGGGTTTGCGCTGGGAAGCCGGTTAAGGTTAGACGTCAGGAAGGGGGTTTGCACTGGGAAGGTGGTAAAGGTTAGGTGTCAGGAAGGGTTTTGCAATGGGAAGGCGGTTAAGGTTAGGTGTTAGGAAGGGGGTTTGCGCTGGGAAGGAGGTTAAGGTTAGGTGTCAGGAAGGGTTTTGCAATGGGAAGGCGGTTAAGGTTAGGTGTTAGGAAGGGGGTTTGCGCTGGGAAGGCGGTTAAGGTTAGGCGTTAGGAAGGGTTTTGCAATGACATTTGAAGCCTAGCGTGTGCAGCTGGGAGGGGTTATCAGGTCACAGGACAGTTGGAACTGTGTCTTCTGCTCCCTGTCACCTCCTTTCAACCAAAAAGATGGCTGCCCCCATGCCAAAGATGACAGCCCCCATGAATCACAAACATTTGCCTGTTCTTTTAAAACAGGGTGGGTAAGAGATTATATTACCTATCTATTCTAATTAACATGACTAATGTAACTTAATGACAATATGTTTGTTTAGGCTGAAGTTCCCCTTTAAGGTTAACCATCAGGAAGGGAGTTTTGTGCGAGAGGCGCAGTTAAGGTTAGGCATCAGGAAGGGGGTGTGCGTTGGGAAGGTGGTTAAGGATGGTTAGGGGTCAGGAAGGGGGTTTTAAGGTTAGGCATTATGGGTGGTGGTTAGGGTTAGGTAGTGGAAGGGGGGGGGGGGGGGTTTCTGTGTGAGAGTAGGGTTAGGCAGGGATGGATAAAGATGAAATGGGGCCCTAGGCAAGGTCACAGTTTTGGCTTCCCCTTATGGCTCTTTTGGTAATCTGATATAGGAGAAGCCTCAGGAAAAGTGGCAGTTTGGCCCCCCAACACCCTCTAGGCCTTAGGCACCTGCCTACGTTGCCTTGTGGATGATCCTGCTCCGGGGTTAGGTTTAGCTTTAGTAAAATATTAGTAACATTTACCGATATTTTGCTATCAAAAATGACCACTGTAAAATAGTAGAATAACAGTAAATGTACCAATATTCTACTATAGCCTATTTACCAGCTCCCCAATTTCCTGCCGTCTTTATTTTGCGTACGCGATGCTTTATTCTTCTATGCCTAAAATATGGCCCTCAGTGTTGCCAGAGGTCCTAATGACCTCTAAAGCAGCGTCATTAAAAACAATTGCACAACACACACACTCCTATCCTTCCTTTCCTAGTAGAATAACTTGGCGACGAGATATACGTTTGACGCACTTGGCCGGCTCAGCATGTGTTTTAACGTGTGGGAATAAGAATCCTTGTGTTAATGATGTGTGTATATTTAAGACGACCTTCCTCTATAGTGAAGTAATTACGTTACGTCCTTCTTAAGTTGAAACCCACGATGATGAATCGCTAGTTACAGCGCTGTTGATCTGGCGATTCTGACGTGCAGCTTTTCTGCAAAACCGCACTTTGCATATAATGGCCGTGATTCACGTACTGCAGGAATGCTATATATAAAAACTGTATAGCGGAGCTACAATGCAGCAACCCCATTAACATATAAATGGTCTTTGATTGCAGTGTCATTACATCCCACTCTTTAACTTGTTGCTCCCTCGTGTGGTCCTTAGTGGAACTGCATCTTTTTTCTTTTTCTTTTTTTTCCTCCAAGGGAATAGGTTTTTGTGCTGTGTGCCAGTGTATTCATTGTGTGTAGCTGTGAGTGCGGCTTCCGCAGATCCTGCCGCTTGTTTTGTGAGGTGCAACAATGGATTCTGTACCGTGTCCAAGAAAGCAGCCTCTGAAGACCCTAAAATAGGTCATAATTGTAGTAATTGGCTTCGTTTGAATGGAAACATAATGAGAACCACCAATAATTGGCTCATAAACAAAGGTTTTTTTCTTTTTATAGAGGAAGGATATACTGACACTAAGAACAATGCAAGAGGCATATTGCATGGCTTGCCTTTTCACACCCACCCTTATATCTCAAGCTGGCTCATTCAGTGCGCTAGGGAGCAAAGTGCAGAGCCTGTTAACCCATGCTGGAAATCAAGGGAAACTGAATATTTACTAAGCATGGATCTGATTGGGTTGTTACTCGTTACAGCGCTGCTAACACATACTAGTTTGGTGACAAAACAGTTGAAGATGATACTAATGAATAGTAATATCCTCAGCTAACATTGCAAGGGATAAATACACTCCGCTAACTGCACTGATACATATACAAAATACACCCCCCTACATAAACAACCCTACATGTTTCAGGTTCTCTATAAATGGGTGCCTTCGCCAGGGGAACAAAAACTGCTAAAGGTGCTAAGTGCTAAAGTGCATTCAAAACAGTACATTGTAATTTATCACATCAAATAACAGTATGATAGCATGTTGGCCTAAGCAGCAGCCAACCGAAGCTCTGGGCAGCTCACTCTTAAATAGAAGAGTGACTGGAAATCTTTAGCACTTAGCACCTTGTATGTTTAGCACGTTTTGCTCCTCCGACGAAAGCCCCAATTAGAGAGGGGCTGAAACATGTAGGGGTGTTTATCTAGGGCGATGTATTTTGTACATATCAGTGCAATGAGAGGAGTGAATTTACAAACACAGTGAGTGACTTTGGCGTCATCATAAGATGGAGCTGAAGTTACTTTTAAAACACTGTAATTTGGCCACCAGCAATAGCTAGCAGCCAAATTACATCATTCCTCACCATCCACGTGGACCTGGAGGGGGAATAGTAATTAACGCCGCCAGGACTTGTGCAGCAGCAGCGTAAGCTGTATATCAGCTGTATCCTGTGCCCAAGTCTCCTGGCGCCAATTTCATCCGTATGCTGAATTTATCCCTTGCAATGTTAGCTGAGGATATTACTATTAATTGGTATCATCTTACACTGTTTTGTCACAAAACTAGCATGTGTTAGCAGTGGTATTACGTTTTAATGTTCTATCTTTAACCACTTGAGGACCTAGGGCTTTCTACCCCTTAAGGACCGGCCACTTTTTTTCCATTCAGACCACTGCAGCTTTCACGGTTTATTGCTCGCTCATACAACCTACCACCTAAATGAATTTTGGCTCCTTTTCTTGTCACTAATAAAGCTTTCTTTTGATGCTATTTGATTGCTCCTGCGATTTTTACTTTTTATTATATTCATCAAAAAAGACATGAATTTTGGCAAAAAAATGATTTTTTTAACTTTCTGTGCTGACATTTTTCAAATAAAGTAAAATTTCTGTATACATGCAGCGCGAAAAATGTGGACAAACATGTTTTTGGTTAAAAAAAACCCATTCAGTGTATATTTATTGGTTTGGGTAAAAGTTATAGCGTTTACAAACTATGGTGCCAAAAGTGAATTTTCCCATTTTCAAGCATCTCTGACTTTTCTGACCCCCTGTCATGTTTCATGAGGGGCTAGAATTCCAGGATAGTATAAATACCCCCCAAATGACCCCATTTTGGAAAGAAGACATCCCAAAGTATTCACTGAGAGGCATAGTGAGTTCATAGAAGATATTATTTTTTGTCACAAGTAAGCGGAAAATGACACTTTGTGAGAAAAAAAAAAAAAGTTTCCATTTCTTCTAACTTGCGACAAAAAAAAAATGAAATCTGCCACGGACTCACCATGCCCCTCTCTGAATACCTTGAAGGGTCTACTTTCCAAAATGGGATCATTTGTGGGGTGTGTTTACTGTCCTGACATTTTGGGGGGTGCTAAATTGTAAGCACCCCTGTAAAGCCTAAAGGTGCTCATTGGACTTTGGACCCCTTAGCGCAGTTAGGCTGCAAAAAAGTGCCACACATGTGGTATTGCCGTACTCAGGAGAAGTAGTATAATGTGTTTTGGGGTGTATTTTTACACATACCCATGCTGGGTGGGAGAAATATCTCTGTAAATGACAATTTGTTAATTTTTTTTACACACAATTGTCCATTTACAGAGATATTTCTCCCACCCAGCATGGGTATGTGTAAAAATACACCACAAAACACATTATACTACTTCTCCTGAGTACGGCGATACCACATGTGTGGCACTTTTTTGCACCCTAACTGCGCTAAAGGGCCCAAAGTCCAATGAGTACCTTTAGGATTTCACAGGTCATTTTGAGAAATTTCGTTTCAAGACTACTCCTCACGGTTTAGGGCCCCTAAAATGCCAGGGCAGTATAGGAACCCCACAAATGACCCCATTTTAGAAAGAAGACACCCCAAGGTATTCCGTTAGTAGTATGGCGAGTTCATAGAAGATTTTATTTTTTGTCACAAGTTAGCGGAAAATGACACTTTGTGAAAAAACACAATTAAAATCAATTTCCGCTAACTTTTGACAAAAAATAAAATCTTCTATGAACTCACCATACTCCTAACGGAATACCTTGGGGTGTCTTCTTTCTAAAATGGGGTCATTTGTGGGGTTCCTATACTGCCCTGGCATTTTAGGGGCCCTAAACCGTGAGGAGTAGTCTTGAAACGAAATTTCTCAAAATGACCTGTGAAATCCTAAAGGTACTCATTGGACTTTGGGCCCTTTAGCGCAGTTAGGGTGCAAAAAAGTGCCACACATGTGGTATCGCCATACTCGGGAGAAGTAGTACAATGTGTTTTGGGGTGTATTTTTACACATACCCATGCTGGGTGGGAGAAATACCTCTGTAAATGGACAATTGTGTGTAAAAAAATCAAAAGATTGTCATTTACAGAGGTATTTCTCCCACCCAGCATGGGTATGTGTAAAAATACACCCCAAAACACATTGTACTACTTCTCCCGAGTACGGCGATACCACATGTGTGGCACTTTTTTGCACCCTAACTGCACTAAGGGGCCCAAAGTCCAATGAGTATCTTTAGGATTTCACAGGTCATTTTTGTTTCAAGACTACTCCTCACGGTTTAGGGCCCCTAAAATGCCAGGGCAGTATAGGAACCCCACTAATGATCCCATTTTAGAAAGAAGACACCCCAAGGTATTCCGTTAGGAGTATGGTGAGTTCATAGAAGTTTTTATTTTTTTGTCACAAGTTAGCGGAAATTGATTTTAATAGTTTTTTTTCACAAAGTGTCATTTTCCGCTAACTTGTGACAAAAAATAAAATCTTCTATGAACTCACCATACTCCGTACGGAATACCTTTGGGTGTCTTCTTTCTAGAATGGGGTCATTTGTGGGGTTCCTATACTGCCCTGGCATTTTAGGGGCCCTAAACCGTGAGGAGTAGTCTTGAAACCAAATGTCGCAAAATGACCTGTGAAATCCTAAAGGTACTCATTGGACTTTGGGCCCCTTAGCGTACTTAGGGTGTAAAAAAGTGCCACACATGTGGTACCGCTGTACTCAGGAGAAGTAGTATAATGCGTTTTGGGGTGTATTTTTACACATACCCATGCTAAGTGGGAGAAATATCTCTGTAAATGACAATTGTTTGATTTTTTTACACACAATTGTCCATTTACATAGAAATTTCTCCCACCCAGCATGGGTATGTGTAAAAATACACCCCAAAACACATTATACTACTTTTCCTGAGTACGGCGGTACCACATGTGTGACACTTTTTTGCAGCCTAGGTGCGCTAAGGGGCCCAACGTCCTATTCACAGGTCATTTTGAAGCATTTGTTTTCTAGACTACTCCTCGCGGTTTAGGGCCCCTAAAATGCCAGGGCAGTATAGGAACCCCACAAGTGACCCCATTTTAGAAAGAAGACACCCCAAGGTATTCCGTTAGGTGTATGGCGAGTTCATAGAAGATTTTATTTTTTGTCACAAGTTAGTGAAAAATGACACTTTGTGAAAAAAAACCAATAAAAATTAATTTCCGCTAACTTTTGACAAAAAATTAAATCTTCTATGAACTCGTCATACACCTAACATAATACCTTGGGGTGTCTTTTTTTTCTAAAATGGGGTCACTTGTGGGGTTCCTATACCGCCCTGGCATTTTACAGGCCCAAAACCGTGAGTAGTCTGGAAACCAAATGTCTCAAAATGACTGTTCAGGGGTATAAGCATCTGCAAATTTTGATGACAGGTGGTCTATGAGGGGGCGAATTTTGTGGAACCGGTCATAAGCAGGGTGGCCTTTTAGATGACAGGTTGTATTGGGCCTGATCTGATGGATAGGAGTGCTAGGGGGGTGACAGGAGGTGATTGATGGGTGTCTCAGGGGGTGGTTAGAGGGGAAAATAGATGCAATCCATGCACTGGGGAGGTGATCGGAAGGGGGTCTGAGGGTTTGGCCGAGTGATCAGGAGCCCACACGGGGCAAATTGGGGCCTGATCTGATGGGTAGGTGTGCTAGGGGGTGACAGGAGGTGATTGATGGGTGTCTCAAGGTGTGATTAGAGGGGGGAATGGATGCAAGCAATGCACTGGCGAGGTGATCAGGGCTGGGGTCTGAGGGCATTCTGAGGGTGTGGGCGGGTGATTGAGTGCCCTAGGGGCAGATAGGGGTCTAATCTGATAGGTAGCAGTGACAGGGGGTGATTGATGGGTAATTAGTGGGTGTTTAGGGTAGAGAATAGATGGAAACACTGCGCTTGGGTGGTGATCTGATGTCGGATCTGCGGGCGATCTATTGGTGTGGGTGGGTGATCAGTTTGCCCGCAAGGGGCAGGTTAGGGGCTGATTGATGGGTGGCAGTGACAGCGGGTGATTGATGGGTGGCAGTGACAGGGGGTGATTGATGGGTGGCAGTGACAGGGGGTGATTGATGGGTGATTGATAGGTGATTGACAGGTAATCAGTGGGTTATTACAGGGGAGAACAGATGTAAATATTGCACTGGCGAATTGATAAGGGGGGGTCTGAGGGCAATCTGAGCGTGTAGGCGGTCGATTGGGTGCCCGCAAGGGGCAGATTAGGGTCTGATCTGATAGGTAACAGTGACAGGTGGTGATAGGGAGTGATTGATGGGTGATTGATGGGTAATTAGTGGGTGTTTAGAGGAGAGAATAGATGGAAACACTGCGCTTGGGTGGTGATCTGATGTCGGATCTGCGGGCGATCTATTGGTGTGGGTGGGTGATCAGATTGCCCGCAAGGGGCAGGTTAGGGGCTGATTGTTGGGTGGCAGTGACAGGGGGTGATTGATGGGTGATAGGTGATTGGCAGGTGATTGACAGGTGATCAGTGGGTTATTACAGGGAAGGACAGATGTAATTAATGCACTGGCGAATTGATAAGGTGGGGGGGGGGGGTCTGAGGGCAATCTGAGCGTGTGGGCGGGTGATTGGGTGCCCGCAAGGGGCAGATTAGGGTCTGATCTGATAGGTAACAGTGACAGGTGGTGATCGGGGGTGATTGATGGGTAATTAGTGGGTGTTTAGAGAAGATAACAGATGTAAACGATACATTTGGGAGGTAATCTGACGGCGGGTTTGCAGGCGATCTAATGGTGTGGGTGGGTGATCAGATTGCCTGCAAGGGGCAGGTTAGGGGCTGATTGATGGGTGGCAGTGACAGGGGGTGACAGGGGGTGATTGATGGGTGATAGGTGATTGGCAGGTGATTGACAGGTGATCAGTGGGTTATTACAGGGAAGAACAGATGTAATTAATGCACTGGTGAATTGATAAGGGGGGGTCAGAGGGCAATCTGAGCGTGTGGGCGGGTGATTGGGTGCCCGCAAGGGGCAGATTAGGGTCTGATCTGATAGGTAACAGTGACAGGTGGTGATAGGGGGTGATTGATGGGTAATTAGTGGGTGTTTAGAGAAGATAACAGATGTAAACGATACATTTGGGAGGTAATCTGACGGCGGGTTTGCGGGCGATCTAATGGTGTGGGTGGGTGATCAGATTGCCCGCAAGGGGCAGGTTAGGGGCTGATTGATGGGTGGCAGTGACAGGGGGTGACAGGGGGTGATTGATGGATGATAGGTGATTGGCAGGTGATTGACAGGTGATCAGTGGGTTATTACAGGGAAGAACAGATGTAATTAATGCACTGGTGAATTGATAAGGGGGGGTCAGAGGGCAATCTGAGCGTGTGGGCGGGTGATTGGGTGCCCGCAAGGGGCAGATTAGGGTCTGATCTGATAGGTAAAAGTGACAAGTGGTGATAGGGGGTGATTGATGGGTGATTGATGGGTAATTAGTGGGTGTTTAGAGGAGAGAATAGATGTAAACAATGGATTTGGGAGGTGATCTGATGTCGGATCTGTGGGCGATCTATTGGTGTGGGGGGGTGATCAGATTGCCCGCAAGGGGCAGGTTAGGGGCTGATTGATGGGTGGCAGTGACAGGGGGTGATTGACGGGTGATTGATGGGTGATTGACGGGTGATTGACAGGTGATTGACAGGTGATTGACAGGTGATCAGGGGGATAGATGCATACAGTAAACAGGGGGGGGTGGTCTGGGGGGGGGGTCTGGGGAGAATCTGAGGGGTGGGGGGTGATCAGGAGGGAGCAGGGAGCAGGGGGGGATAAAAAAAAAATAGCGTTGACAGATAGTGACAGGGAGTGATTGATGGGTGATTGGGTGCAAACAGGGGTCTGGGGGGTGGGCAGGTGGGGGGTCTGATGGGTGCTGTGGGCGATCTGGGGCAGGGGGGGGAGAAATCAGTGTGCTTGGGTGCAGACTAGGGTGGCTGCAGCCTGCCCTGGTGGTCCCTCGGACACTGGGACCACCAGGGCAGGAGGCAGCCTGTATAATACACTTTGTAAACATTACAAAGTGTATTATACACTTTGTATGCGGCGATCGCGGGGTTAACATCCCGCCGGCGCTTCCGTATAGCCGGCGGGATGTTGCGGCGAGCGAGCGGTGACAGGCGCCGGCGGAGGATCGCGTCACGGATGACGCGATCGCTCCGCCCATGCCCTTAAATGGACCGCCGCCTCTGTGGGTGAGGCCGTCCTGCAGGGCTCCACTTCCCCGCCGCCCCTGTGTAGTGGGCGGTCGGGAAGTGGTTAATTAAACGTTACGTTTTATTTTTATTTTTCCTCTTTCAAGGCTAATCAATCTGTGTTTAAATATTTAAATCAGGTGTGTGTTTTGTTTGTTAGTCGTTACTGCAACTATTATGGCTTTTGGTGTTGGCTTCTTGAATAGGCCTAAAGGACAACTAAAGTGAGAGGTATATGGAGGCTGCCGTATTTATTTCCTTTCAAGCAATACCAGTTGCCTGGCTATCCTGCTGATCCTCTGCCTTTAATACTTTTAGCCATAGACCCTGAACAAGCGTGCAGCAGATCAGGTGTTTCTGACATTATTGTCAGATCTGACAAGATTAGCTGCATGCTTGTTTCTGGTGGTATTCAGACAGTTCTGCAGCCAAATAGATCAGCAGGACTGCCAGGTAACTGGTATTGTTTAAAAGGAAATAAATGTAGAAGCCTCCATATTATTTTCACTTCAGTTGTTTTTTAAGCTCAATTTCAGGTGGAAATTTTTACTGCATCAAATAGAATTTTTTAAAAAATGAATTACGCATAATTTTTTTTTTAAAGTTGCAGTTTTTGGAAAATTTTCGGTCATAGGTGCTAATTTCCTCAGCAATCTCCTGCTATCTTTTACCTCCACCTCAGTCTAAAGCCATGATAGGCTGTCAGCAGGTAGGTGTGACATCAACTGACTGAGCTCATGGAATTGGAGGCGAAGCGACAGAGCAGCGGCATAACTAGGGTTCAGGAGTCCCTCCCGCAAAATTTTATGGGACCCATGCTTAAAGAGAAACTCCAACCAAGAATTGAACTTTATCCCAATAAGTAGCTGATAACCCCTTTTACATGAGAAATCTATTCCTTTTCACAAACAGACCATCAGGGGGCGCTATATGGCTGATATTGCGGTGAAACCCCTCCCACAAAGAAATTCTGAGTACGTACTTTTGGCAGTTTCCTGTCAGGGAACCTTGTTGCATTGTGGGAAATAGCTGTTTACAGCTGTTTCCAACTGCCAAAACAGCAACCAGCAGCTATATCACTTCACAGCAGTAAAAATTTCACCATGTGATAAATGTCAGAATATAAATCAGGGATTAATATTTATTATACTTATTGTAAAAATGAAGCACATTTTTATTACATTATTTTCACTGGAGTTCCTCTTTAACCACTTGAGGACCACAATCTTTTCGCCCCTTAAGGACCAGAGCCTTTTTTTCCATTTAGACCACTGCAGCTTTCACGGTTTATTGCTCGGTCATACAACCTACCACCTAAATGAATTTTGCCTCCTTTTCTTGTCACTAATACAGCTTTCTTTTGGTGCTATTTGATTGCTGCTGCGAGTTTTACTTTTTATTATATTCATCAAAAAAGACATGAATTTTGTCCAAAAAAATGTTTTTTTTATAATTTCTGTGCTGACATTTTTCAAATAAAGTAACATTTCTGTATACATTTTTGTCTAAATTTATTGTGCTACATGTCTTTGATAAAAAAAAAATCCATTCAGTGTATATTTAGTGGTTTGGGTAAAAGTTATAGCGTTTACAAACTATGGTGCCAAAAGTGAATTTTCCTATTTTGAAGCATCTCTGACTTTTCTGACCACCTGTCATGTTTCATGAGGTGCTAAAATTCCAGGATAGTATAAATACCCCCAAATGACCCCATTTTGGAAAGAAGACATCCCAAAGTATTCACTGAGAGGCATGGTGAGTTCATAGAAGATTTTATTCTTTGTCACAAGTTAGCGGAAAATGACACTTTGTGACCAAAAAAAAAAAGTTTCCATTTCTTCTAACTTGCGACAAAAAAAAAAAATGAAATCTGCCACAGACTCACTATGCTCCTCTCTAAATACCTTGAAGTGTCTACTTTCCAAAATGGGGTCATTTGTGGGGTGTGTTTACTGTCCTGGCATTTTGGGGGGTGCGTAATTGTAAGCACCCATGTAAAGCCTAAAGGTGCTCATTGGACTTTGGGCCCCTTAGCGCAGTTAGGCTGCAAAAAAGTGCCACACATGTGGCATTGCCGTACTCAGGAGAAGTAGTATAATGTGTTTTGGGGTGTATTTTTACACATACCCATGCTGGGTGGGAGAAATATCTCTGTAAATGACAATGTTTTGATTTTTTTTTACACACAATTGTCCATTTACAGAGAGATTTCTCCCACTCAGCATGGGTATGTGTAAAAATACACCCCAAAACACATTATACTACTTCTCCTGAGTACGGAGATACCACATGTGTGGCACTTTTTTGCACCCTAACTGCGCTAAGAGGGCCAAAGTCCAATGAGTACCTTTAGAATTTCACAGGTCATTTTGCGACATTTGGTTTCAAGACTACACCTCACGGTTTAGGGCCCCTAAAATGCCAGGGCAGTATAGGAAACCCCACAAATGACCCCATTTTAGAAAGAAGACAAGCCAAGGTATTTCGTTAGGAGTATGGTGAGTTCATAGAAGATTTTTTTTTTTTGTCCCAAGTAAGCGGAAATTGATTTTAATTGTTTTTTTCACAAAGTGTCATTTTCCGCTAACTTGTGACAAAAAATAAAATCTTCTATGAACTCACCATACTCCTAATGGAATTGTGTTTTTTGGTGTATTTTTACACATACCCATGCTTGGTGGGAAATGTCTATGTAAATGACAATTTTTTTATTTTGTTTACACACAATTGTCCATTGACAGAGAGATTTCTCCCACCCAGCATGGGTATGTATAAAAATACACCCCAAAACACATTATACTACTTCTTCTGAGTACGGTGATACCACATGTGTGACACTTTTTTGCAACCTAGGTGCGCTAAGGGGCCTAACGTCCTATTCACAGGTCATTTTGAGGCATTTGGATTCTAGACTACTCCTCACGGTTTAGGGCCCCTAAAATGCCAGGGCAGTATAGGAACCCCACAAGTGACCCCATTTTAGAAAGAAGACACCAAAAGGTATTCTGTTAGGAGTATGGTGAGTTCATAGAAGAATTTTTTTTTGTCACAAGTTAGCGGAAATTGACACTTTGTAAAAAAAAACAATACAAATCAATTTCCGCTAACTTGTGACAAAAAATAAAATCTTCTATGAACTCGTCATACACCTAACAGAATACCTTGGGGTGTCTTCTTTCTAAAATGGGGTCACTTGTGGGGTTCCTATACTGCCCTGGCATTTTAGGGGCCCTAAACCGTGAGGAGTAGTCTTGAACCCAAATGTCTCAAAGTGACCTGTGAAATCCTAAAGGTACTCATTGGACTTTGGGCCCCTTAGCGCAGTTAGGCTGCAAAAAAGTGCCACACATGTGGTATCACTGTACTCAGGAGAAGTAGTATAATGTGTTTTGTGGTGTATTTTTACACATACCCATGCTGGGTGGGAGAAATATCTCAAATGACAAATTTTTGATTTTTTTTACACACAATTGTCCATTTACAGAGAGATTTCTCCCACCCAGCATGGGTATGCGTAAAAATACACCCCAAAACACATTATACTACTTCTCCTGAGTACGTCAATACCACATGTGTGACACTTTTTTGCAGCCTAGGTGAGCTAAGGGGCCCAACGTCCTATTCACAGGTCATTTTGAGGCAAAAAATAAAATCTTCTATGAACTCATCATACACCTAACAGAATACCTTGGGGTGTCTTTTTTCTAAAATGGGGTCACTTGTGGGGTTCCTATACTGCCCTGGCACTTTTACAGGCCCAAAACCGTGAGTAGTCTGGAAACCAAATGTTTCAAAATGACTGTTCAGGGGTATAAGCATCTGCAAATTTTGATGACAGGTGGTCTATGAGGGGGCGAATTTTGTGGAACCGGTCATAAGCAGGGTGGCCTCTTAGATGACAGGTTGTATTGGGCCTGATCTGATGGATAGGAGTGCTAGGGGGGTGACAGGAGGTGATTGATGGGTGTCTCAGGGGGTGATTAGAGGGGAAAATAGATGCAATCAATGCACTGGGGAGGTGATCAGGGCTGAGGTCTGAGGGCGTTCTGAGAGTGTGGGCGGGTGATTGGGTGCCCTAGGGGCAGATAGGGGTCTAATCTGATGGGTAGCAGTGACAGGTGGTGACAGGGGGTAATTGATGGGTGATTGATGGGTGATCAGTGCGTGATTAGATGGCAGAACAGATGTAAACAATGCACTTTGGAGGTAATCTGAGGGTAGGTCTGGGGCAATCTGATGGTGTGGGAGGGTGATCAGATGCCCGTAAGAGGCAGGTTAGGGACTGATCTGATAAGTGGCAGTGACAGGTGGTGATTGACGGGTGATTGACGGGTGAATGACAGGTGATTAACAGGTGATTGACAGGTGATCAGTGGGCTATTATAGGGAAGAACAGATGTAAATAATGTACTGGCGAATTGATAAGGGGGGGTCTGAGGGCAATCTGAGTGTGTGGGCGGGTGATTGGGTGCCCGCAAGGGGCAGATTAGGGTCTAATCTGATGGGTAACAGTGACAGGTGGTGATAGGGTGTGATTGATGGGTAATTAGTGGGTGTTTAGAGGAGAGAACAGATGTAAACAATGCACTTAGAGGTGATCTGACGTCGGATCTGCGGGCGATCTGATGGTGTGGGTGGGTGATCAGATTGCCCGCAAGGGGCAGGATAGGGGCTGATTGATGGGTGGCAGTGACAGGGGGTGATTGACAGGTGATTGACAGGTGATCAGTGGGTTATTACAGGGAAGAACAGATGTAAATAATGCACTGGCGAATTGATAAGGGGGGGTCTGAGGGCAATCTGAGCGTGTGGGCGGGTGATTGGGTGTCCGCAAGGGGCAGTTTAGGGTCTAATCTGATGGCTAACAGTGACAGGTGGTGATAGGGTGTGATTGATGGGTAATTAGTGGGTAATTAGTGGGTGTTTAGAGGAGAGAACAGATGTAAACAATGCACTTGGGAGGTGATCTGACGTCGGATCTGCGGGCGATCTGATGGTGTGGGTGGGGGATCAGATTGCCCACAAGGGGCAGGTTAGGGGCTGATTGATAGGTGGCAGTGACAGGGGGTGATTGACAGGTGATTGAGAGGTGATCAGTGGGTTATTACAGGGGGGATAGAGGCATACAGTACACAGGGGGGAGGGTCTGGGGGGGGGGGTGGTGATCAGGAGGGAGCAGGGGGCAGTTTAGGGCATAAAAAAAATTAGCATTGACAGATAGTGACAGGGAGTGATTGATGGGTGATTAGGGGGGTGATTGGGTGCAAACAGTGGTCTGGGGGGTGGGCAGGGGGGGTCTGAGGGGTGCTGTGGGCGATCAGAGGGAAGGGGGGGGAGATCAGTATGCTTGGGTGCAGTCTAGGGTGGCTGCAGCCTGCCCTGGTGGTCCCTCGGACACTGGGACCACCAGGGCAGGAGGCAGCCTGTATAATAGGCTTTGTATACATTACAAAGCCTATTATACACTTTGTCAGCGGCGATCGGGCAGCTAGTAACCCGCCGGCGCTTCCGAACGGCCGGCGGGTTACAGCGCGAGGGGGTCGGAGCCTGTCACCGGCGGCTGATCGCGTCACAAATGACGCGATCGCCGCATAACCACGCCCACTGCCGCCACTGCCGATGGTCGTATTGCGGTCGTTTAGGCCCAGCCTTTGCCGCCGCCCATCGGCTGGGGGCGGGCCTCAAGTGGTTAAACACTGTCGTCTTGCGGCAGAAGTGTGGGTACAACTCCCCTGTCAGCACCGCTGGGAAATTTAGCAGCTTTCCTGTGTGTTGCACAGATTTGTGTCTCCTCTCTGACTCCCTCTAGTGGTGCCTCTCATTACTGCACCACTTAACCTTCTTGGCGGTAACCCCGAACGTAGTTCGGGGTAAGCCGCCGGAGGGTGCCGCTCAGGCCCTGCTGGGCCGATTTGTTTAATTTTTTTTTTGCTGGACGCAGCTAGCACTTTGCTAGCTGCGCCAGCACCCTGATCGCCGCCGCCGCACGCCCGATCGCCGCTATACGGTGCGGCGCGCGCCCCCCCCCCCAGACCCCGTGCGCTGCCTGGCCAATCAGTGCCAGGCAGCGCCGAGGGGTGGCCCGGGACTCCCAATGACGACCCGACGTCAGTGACGTCGGTGACGTCATTCCGCCCCGTCGCCATGGCGACGGGGGAAGCCCTCCAGGAAATCCCGTTCTTTGAACGGGATTTCCTGATCGGAGATCGCCGAAGGCGATCGAAGAGGGCGGGGGGATGCCGCTGAGCAGTGGCTATCATGTAGCGAGCCCTGGGCTCGCTACATGATATAGAAAAAAAAAAATAAAAAAAAACTGCCGCGCTGCCTCCTGGCGTATTTTTTTATACCGCCAGGAGGGTTAAGGGAGTCAGAGAGGAGAATTGTGAGACATGGAGGAGACATGCTGAAGTTAACGGTGGCACTGACGGGTGAGCTGTACCCTCACTTCTCGCTCCACCTTGCCCTGGAGGTCTACCTAAGAATGGGGGCACATCTGGCTACCTATGCTGGGGGGACCTACCTAATACTGGGGGCACTTCTGGCTAGATGAACTGGGCAGGGAGTCTTACTAATATTCGGGGCACATTTGCTATTTGTATTGGGGCCGGCACAATATGGGGCAGGGGCAACACATTTTTGAATCTGAGAATCTTGTCTCAGCCATCCCCTTTAAAAACTGACTATCAGAGCTGGCCCTTCCGTAGAGGCAAAAAGGGGCAATTGGCCCAGGGCCCTAAAGCCAGTAGGGGCCCCAAAGGTGTCTTTCCCCAACTTACATGTGCTCCCTTGGGACCCTGCAATGAAGGACTGACAGAGAAGTGCTACTCTGCTAAAGACATTGTAGGGGCCCTCGAGTTAAGCTAGGGAGTGATCTGGGGGTAGACTGCTCAGGAGTCCTAGGGTGAAATTTGGCTGCATCAAAGTGCCCCTAATGCTGCTTTTTGGTCAGGGAGACTGCTGCCCGGGGCCCCCTTATTACTAGAACCAGCCCTTCTCACTGTTTCGTCTCATGCCTGATAAATTCCACCGTTTGACAGCGGTTGTAGTATTTGTGGCTGATCAGAGTAAGAATAAATATTACGTGAGTTGTGATGCCAAGCCACAGGATTATCGTTCTTATAAATGCCTTTAATTAGCGAGAAATTTAGCTACGGCTCCCTCGCGTGATTTTCGGACTGGCCCGGCTTGCCCTGCTGTTTTGATCAGCAGGGTGATCTTTAAGACAAAAAAAAAAAAAAATAAGATTTAGGTCAGGCTAATTTGTTGATTTAGCTGGCGTCTTAGTGAAGATCAAGCAAGCGGCCTTATTTTAAATAGGCCAATAAACACTATTTGACTGCAGTGCAGTGAAGCAAAGAAATGCTGCAAGAATTTAGCTACAATTTAACATGGAGAGATTAAGAATAAGCTGTTTGCACCCATCAACATTCCAGCCCTGTAATACGGATCAGGCCCATATACATCATCATATTGTGTCCTTAAAGAGAATCTGTACTCTAAAATTCTTACAATAAAAAGCATACCATTCTATTCCTTATGTTCTCCTGGGCCCCTCTGTGCTGTTTCTGCCACTCCCTGCTGCAATCCTGGCTTGTAATTGCCTTTTTATTTGCAGTGTTTACAAACAAAAAACATGGCTTCTAATCACTCTGAGAACAGCTTACTGTGTGACTCATGCAGAGCTTGGAGAGGGTGTCTATAGCTTCTGCCAATAACAAGCAGTGCTGCACATTCCACACATTCCAGCCTGAGCCCGACAGAGACAACAGAGGAAAGAAGATAAGATTTATTACAGAGACAGTGCAACTAGGAAAGGCTGCAGTAAGACCGAGCACATTAGAAGAGGCATAGAAACTTATAGGATAGACGAAATAAGGCTCAAAATTTTGTTACAGAGTCTCTTTAAAGAGTAACTGTCAGGCTGCAAAAGCTAATTTAAACCTATATTCTCCTGTGTTAAACAGTTTAGAAGGAAGCCAAAAAGGCAATACTGAAGTTTAAAATCTCTCTTACTGTGATGTGTGCTGAACAGCAAGGCTGTTATTCCCAAGCTCGTAAGGAGGCCGACAGGACGCATAACAGATACAGCAAAGCATTCTGGGGCTGCTTCTCCCCAGTGCACTACCTTGGGTCATCCTCTTCATTTCCCTATCACGCCCTAAGGCTGCTTTCACAGTGAGAAGTTACAGGCTCATGTTACAGCAGCTTCTAACAGCAGCCTAAACTCACAGCACTGAAAAATCACATGGCACATGTTCCGTTAGAGTATACTGCATGAGTCCGCTATTGTTCCTAGCCACATGGCTAATTAATATTCACTGCACAGTAGTGTTGTCCATTAGGATCTTTTTTGTGAGTCAAATCATCAGGAAGCAGGGAGGATATGACATCACAATTGGCTTCATAGGAGACAGACAAACATGGAACTTGCCATGAGCGGTCAGGAGCATCATTCTCTGCAAATCCTATATACAGTAAAATTGCTGTGAAATCCAAATGTGAACAGTGAAATGCATATGTAATGTAAGTAGAGCCAATATTTAACTACTGATATATGTGGTTTTTTTTCTCTGATACCCTATACCTAACAGCTCCTCTTTAACCTGCTGAGCGGTCTGGACAAGCTCAGCTCGTCCAACACCGCCAGAGGCTGCCGCTCAGGCCCTGCTGGGCCGATTTTGATGAAATAAAAAGCAGCACACGCAGCTGGCACTTTTCCAGCCGCGTGTGCTGCCTGATCGCCGCCGCTTTGCGGCGATCCGCCGCGAGCAGCGGCGGCGAAAGAGGGTCCCCCCAGCCGCCTGAGCCCAGCGTAGCCGGAACAAAAAGTTCCGGCCAGCGCTAAGGGCTGGATCGGAGGCGGCTGACGTCAGGACGTCGGCTGACGTCGATGACGTCACTCCGCTCGTCGCTATGGCGACGATGTAAGCAAAACAAGGAAGGCCGCTCATTGCGGCCTTCCTTGTTTATTCTGGGCGCCGGAGGCGATCGGAAGATCGCCTCCGGAGCGCCCTCTAGTGGGCTTTCATGCAGCCAACTTTCAGTTGGCTGCATGAAATAGTTTTTTTTTTATTTAAAAAAAACCCTCCCGCAGCCACAATGGCGATTTAATCAGAACGCCAGGGTGGTTAAAGGAAACCTGAGACGTGTATAATGGGTGTAATTATACATACCTGGGGCCTTTTCCAGCCCCATGAGGTGCGTGGGGACTGTTATTTCATTCAGTAATCTGGTTGTTCCTGCCCTTCTGCACATGCGTGGCTCGGTCACGCACGCACTCCCTGTTGTGCTCCTGCAGCAAGGAGTGCTCTGCACCTGCGCAGTAGTGCTAATGTCAGTAGTACTGCACAGGCACAGAGAGCTTCCAGGCATGGGGGTGCGACGGGGGCGAGACTGTGGCCAAGCCATGCATGCGCTGAAGAGCATGACTGGCCAGATTACCGGGGAATGTTACGTGATAACGAAGCAGAGAGGACAGGGAGGGATCCCACACACCTCATGAGCCGGAGGGAGCCCCAGGTAAGTATGAATACACACTTTTAACATATCTCAGGTACACTATTAAGTACACCTGAACTGAGAGTTGTAGGGCGGAGCGCGCATGAAAAAGAGGCGCTGAGAAATTCGGGCGCCCAATTTCAGCAAACAGAATATATATATATATATATATATATATATATATATATATATATTATTGTAGATATTTTTTTTATGCAGGGGTTCCTCGAGATCTGGAAATTTTCAAAAGGTTTCCTCGAGGCAAAAAAGGTTGAAAAAAGGTTGAGAAAGGCTGCTCTACATTTTTAAATTGGCAATCATGATAGTAAGATATCAGTGAGGGCTCAGCCACACTATAAGCGCTTTTCTAAACGCTTTGTGATTGATTCATTAAAATCACGGTAAAAATCACGTAAAAAATGATGGTGAATGCAAAAAAATCGCAGCAATTTTTCACAGCGATTTTAATGAAAGTGAATTGGAAGCGATTTTTAAGTGCTGATCAGTCAAAAGCACTCAGAAAGCGCTTATAGAGTGGCTGAGCCCTTAAGCACTTGTGACGGCGTCACGCCGATAGGCGTGGACGCGGCGGCAGCCCCAAGACCACCTAACGCTGATTGGCGTAAGGTCCTGGAGCAGTAGTTTGCAGGAAATTGTGTGCCCATGCGTACGCAGAGCTCCGCCTTCAGTCTTCCAGCGGCGGTCACCGCTCGGAGACTGTTAGACGGTTAACATAGTACCGCGCTGCCTTAGATCGCAGTGTGACACGGCTGTCCCCTGGGACACAGGAGCGCGATCGGCTCTAATAGGCTGAAGCCTATGACAGCCGATCGCCATCATTGGCTGGCTGGGGAGAGGGAGGGATTTGAGTAAAAAATAAATACATAAATAAAATATTTTATTAAAAAATAAATAACATAAATATTTATTAAAAAATACAAATTAACACTGGGGGAGCGATCAGACCCCACCAACAGAAAGCTCTATTGGTGGGGAGAAACTTCCAGGGGGAATCCCTTATGTGCTGAGTTGTGCGGGCCTGCAGCTTAGTCTTAAAGCTACAGTGGCCCATTTAGCAAAAAGCTACAGTGGCCCTGGTCTTAAGGGGGGTTTAACACTGCGGTCCTCAAGAGGTTTATGATACTGATATATCACTACAACTTAACCTAGCCCTATTCTCACACAGAACCCTCCCTCCACCTATTCCTAACCTTAACCACCTCTCTGCCGATGCTGAACCCTAAAACTCCTCCCCCCATGCCTAACCATAATCGACTCCCCCCTCCATGCCGCGCCTTAAAGACCCCCCCCACACACACACAAACACACACACCTAACTTTAAAACCCTCTCTGCGGATGCCTAACTTTAACTGCCCCTCTGTGCTGCAAAAAAACGAAAGATATCCTCGCCCATAGAAAATATGACTTCAGTCACAGCACCTAATATGCATTCTTGTTCAGGGTCTATGGCTAAAAGTAGCCAAGACGAGGAACAGCAGGACAGCCAGGCAATATGCATTGTTTAAAACCAAATGAGTAAAGATGAGATCGGCACCATGCAATTCAGCAATTATTGCTCTTTTATTAAAGACAGGTAAAACGCATGTTATAGCAACGTTTTGCAGTGTGGCCTCCTTTGTCAAGCTGTGCTACCTGTCAGACAGGTTACCTGTTACCTGTGAGTTACCTGTTACCTGGTAACACAACTTGACAAAGGAGGCCACGTGCCAAAGCATTCCTATAACATGCGTTTTACCTGTCTTTCATAAAAAAGCAATCATTTCTGAATTAGATGGTGCCGATCTCATGTTTACTCATGTGAAACTAGGCTCATTGTGCTGCTGAACCCACTGATCATGCACATCACTGTCGCTTCACACGTGTGCACCCTGCAATCCTTCAGGCCGGGTGCACACATGGCAGAAAAGCTTGCGGAGCGGGAAACGCTACGTTTTATGCAGCAATGTTAGTCTATAAAATGCAGAAGGACTTGTGATTTACAGTAAGCGTTCTGCAGACGGTGGTAGTGTTGCATAATATGCAGGCTGGCTGCCAAAGCGCACATAATGAGAGTCTATGGTAACGCATATGCATTGCGTTTTTCATGCGTTGTTTTAATGCGAAAGTAAAGATCTCTGATGTGTTTCCACTTCCTGTTGTCTTCCTAGTGGTTTGCATATTTTTTTTCAAAAAAGCATACAAAACGCATGTGTTTTACATTAGCGAACCGCAAACGCTTTAAAACACACCCAAAACCATGAAAAACGCATCTGTGTTTAAAGAAAACACAAACACACCAAAACGCAGTAAAAACGCATTACAAAATTGCACACACACCTGCATAAAACGCACCTTTTTCATGCTATGTTATATGTGAACCCAGCCTCAAACAAGACTGTTTAAAAGCAAATAAATGTGGCAGCCTCCAAATTGCTCTCCATTCAGGTGTGCTTTAAAGTGGAACCCCGCTTTTACTGTAGTTCTGTTCTCTCCTCTGTAGTTCAGCTCTAAAAACCTGTTTCAGAGTACTAAAGACTGGTTCACATTCACTTAAAAAATGTACTCGTTCCGGATGTTTTTAATGTTAAAAATAGGATCCGCCTCCACTCCACGTTGCGGTAAACGAAAAGCAGATTCCGAACTTTGCACATTTTTTGGACCAGCAGGGAAAATGTATGCAATGAAAGCCTATGAAAATGGACAGCATCCATTCTTTCTGGGCTAGTCGCAGCATCTGCTTTGCTCGATTTGATCGCCACCGTGGTGTAAATAGTCATGTGACTCCATGCTGCTGACTGCTCCGCTCTGTCCTGGGACACAGAACATGGGCCGGGCAGAAGCATGGGGATCCCCAAGGGGTTGTAAAGGACCAATGGGAATCCCCAGCAACAGGGAGGATTCTCAATGGTTCATAGTGGACCAATAAAAATGCTCCCTTTTACTAGGGAGCATAGCGGATGCACTTACTATGCCTGTTTTGCATCCACTCTAGTTTGAACCACCCTATGGCTCCGTGCACACTTCAAATGCGATTTGCGATTCCGATTTGCAATTCCAATTTGCGGAATCGCATGTAAAAAACAATTACAAATCGGAATTGCATGCAGTGTGTAGGGGGCTCTGTTTTTGTTTATATTCTCACATTCTTTCAGAGACTTGCTTCCTATCAGTCAGTGGATTAGTCCACATATTCAAATAAGTAACAAGGGCTCCTGCTTTCTGTAGCATGTTACTCATGCAGCAAGATGGGAATTTTTAGGTGGTCTATACTTGAGAGAGAGTACAGATTCCACTCTTCCAAAGAAGCTCAACTGGAACATACTCTCTCAGATTTGACTGGTTGGCTATAAACTGAAATATGAAGGTAATTATTAAAGGTATTAAAGCCATTTTCCAGACTCCAATTTGAATGCATATAATTTTATACATTAATTAGCATTGTGCAAAGTTTTCTGCATTACATGCCAGTATTTTTTTAATAAATATATTGGATGTATCTGGCTGTAGCTCTCTATTCTCAGTAAAGTGGGAGTTCCTTACCCAGCACGGATCAGATTACATGACCCAGCCCACTTCCTCGCACTGCTGAGATAGATTGCATTGCCAGGACCATAACAACAGTTCTTCTCTGATCAGTAAGTAATAAGGTATAACATAAAACCCTTTCCACAACAAGATCAAAGGCACCCATACTCTACTCCCACTGCTTGAAGGCATTGTGTATTGAACTGAGGAAGCGGGCTAGTACACGTGAAACGTGTTGTCTATCTGTGTTTTGAATTAAAAAAACTTTACTAGTTAATCTGGTGTTCTAGCTTTCAGAGAGGTAAGATAAGACCTCTTTATTTTATAAGTTTATTTCTATAACAAATATCCTAACACTATGGGCGTCTCTATCCTTAAAATTTATTTCCACAACATCCCCAGTATATTTATGAAAACCATGTGTACCTCTCAAAAACCTGACATCCCTGCAATAAGAAATTCTTTATCATTGCTCTTTAATTTCTTTATTTATTTATTTTATATCTGTGTATTATCAACTTTGCTATCACAAAAGGCAGGAATAGATTTTGTCAGAAGCCTACAGGCACAAAACACCAAATAGCTAAATTAGTCAGTCTGTTTATACCGCCTAATTTACCAAGCCTTTTCCAGGGATCTCTAGTGGGGATTTTATAAGTGACTAGCTGATTGCCCGGCGTTGCCCGGGTATGTATTTGGCTGGTGTTGGCTCTGCATACTTTTTCTAACCCTAACACACAATTACTCAATGACCAAGTTTGTGAGCTTTGCGGTCTTTGGTATCAATCATTTGCATTGAAATGAAAAAATCTTATTGGCTGTTTGTGGTTCCACACCCTTTTCTGAATTTGAACCCCAGTCACCCAATAACCAACTGTACCAGGTTTTAGGCCTGTGCCATTAACAGTTCAAGAATGGTAGCAATTAAATATTCCCCTTGAAAAGCAATAGGTGAAGTTTGATTCACTTTTGTAAGCTCCACCCACTTTTCTGAATATTAATCCCAGTCACCCAGTGACCAACTGTGCAAAGTTTAAAAACCCTGCCATTAACAGTGTAAGAATGGCTGCAGTTTACATTTTCCCAGTGAAATTTGTATTTGTCTCCACCCACTGATGACCCGGCGTTGCCCGGATATGTATTTGACTGGTGTTGGCTCTGCCCACTTTCTAACCCTAACGCACAAACACTCAATGACCAAGTTTGTGAGCTTTGGGGTCCTTGGCATCAATAATTTGTATATTCCCATAGAAATGAAACAAATTAGATAGGCTGTTTGTGGCTCCACCCCTCTCCAACATTTGAACCCCAGTCACCCAATGACCAACTGTAGCAGGTTTGAGGCATCTGCTATTAACAGTGTAAAAATGGCAGCAATTTAAATATTCCACTTGAAAATCAACAGGTGAATTTTGATTGGCTATTATAGGCTCCGCCCACTTCCCTGAATATTAATCTCAGTCACTCAGTGACCACCTGGGCAAAGTTTTGGAACCCTGCCATAAACAGTGTAAGAAGGGCTGCAGTTTAAACTTTCCCAGTGAAATTTGTTTTTGGCTCCGCCTACTTTTTGTAACCTGGACACAAAGTCACTACTCAATGCCCAAGTTTGTGAGCTTTGGGGTCCTTGGCATCAATAATTTTTATTTTCCCATGAAATGAAATAAATCGGATTCACTGTTTGTGGCTCTGTCCCCTTTTCTGAATTTGAACCCCAGTGACCCAATGACCAACTGTACCAGGTTTGAGGCGTATGCAAATTAACAGTGCAAGAATGGCAGCAATTTTAATATTCTCCTTGAAAAGTGACATGTGATTTTTGATTGGCATTTTTAGGCTCCACCCACATTTCTGAATATTAATCCCAGTCACCCAGTAACCAGCTATGCTAAGTTTGAGAACCCTGCCATTAACAGTGAAGAAGGGCTGCAGTTTACAATTTCCCTGAAAAATCAGTTTTTAACTCCACCCACTTTTTGTAACCTGGACACACAGTCACTACTCAATGACCAAGTTTGTGAGCTTTTGGGTTCCTGGCATCAAAATTGTGCTAATGGAAACAGTTTATTCAGCAAAGAAATCTGGCTGTTTTTGCCTCCGCCCCTTTACTGAATTTGAACCCCAGACACTTAACGACCGACTGTAGAAGGTTTGAGGCCTCTGCTATTAACAGTGTGAGAATGGCTGCAGTTTCAATATTCCCCTTGAAAATCAATAGGTGAATTTTGATTGGCTCTTGTAAGCTCAACCTACTTTTCCGAATATTAATTCTAGTCACCCAGTGACCAACTGTGTGAAGTTTGAGAACCCTGCCATTAAAAGTGTAAGAAAAGCTGCAGTTCACATTTTCCCATGTAAAAAGTTAGTTTTTGGCTCCGCCCACTATTTCCAACCTTCACATACAGTCACTTAATGACCAAGTTTATGAGCTTTGGGGTCTTTGGCATCAATAAGTTGCATTTTACCATTGAAATTAAACAAATCTGATTGGCTGTTTTTGGCCCGCTCCCTTCAGAATTTAAACCCCACTCTCCCAGTGACTGACTGTAGCAGATTTTAGGCATCTGCCATTAAGAGTGCATGAATGGCAGCAATGTAAATATTTTCCTTGAAAATCAAAAGATGAATTTTGATTGGTTGCTGTAGGCTCCACCCACTTTCCTGAATATTAGTCCCAGTCACCCAGTGGCCACCTGTGTCACGTTTGAGAACCCTGCCAATAACAGAATGGCTGAAATCAATCTAACAAATCTAATTGGCTGTTTGTGGCTCCACCCCTTTAGTGAATTTGACCCCAGTCCCCCAATGACCAACTGTATCAGGTTTGAGGCTTGTGCCATTAACAGTGCAAGAATGGCAGCAATTTTAATATTATCCTTGAAAATCAATAGGTACATTTTGATTGACTGTTGTAGGCTCCACCCACATTTCTGAATATTTATCCCAGTCACCCAGTGGCCAATTGTGTAAAGTTTGGGAACCCTGCCATGTTAAAAATTTAGTTGTTGGCACCGCCCACTTTTTCTAACCTTGACATACAGTCACTCAGTTATCAAGTTTATCAGCTTTGGGGTCCTTGGTATCAATACTTTGTATATTCACATTGAAAAATAAACAAATCTGGCTGTTTGTGGCTCCACCCCCTTTCTGAATGTGGACCCTAATCACCCAGTGACCAACTGTACCAGGTTTAAGGCATTTTTATTGGCTGTTGTAGGCTCCACCCACCTTCCAAAATCTTAATCTCAGTCACCCAGTGACCAACTGTGCAAAGTTTGAGAACTCTGCCATTAACGGTGTAAGAATGGCTGCAGTTTATATTTTCCCAGTAAACGTTGTTTTGGCTCCGCCTACTTTTTGTAACCTTGACACACAGTCACTACGCAATGACCAAGTTTGTGAGCTTTTGGGTTCCTGGCATCAAAAATGTGTGAATGGAAGCAGTTTATCCACCAAGGAAATCTTATTGGCTGTTTTTGGCCATGCCCCTTTAGTGAATTTGGACCCCAGTCACCCAATGACCGACTGTAGCAAGTTTGAAGCCTCTGCCATTAAAAGTGTAAGAATAGCAGCAGTTTAAATATTCGCCTTGAAAATCAATAGGTGAATTTTGATTGGCTGTTGTAGGCTCCACCCATTTTCTTGAATCTTAATCGCATTCACCCAGTGATAAAGTGTGCCAAGTTTGAGAACCCTGTGATTAACAGTATAGGAATGGCTGCAGTTTACATTTTTCCATTTAAAATGAACGGCTGAAATTTGATTGGCTGTGTTATGCTCCACCCACTTTTCCTGGCTTTGTAACCTCGGTCACAAAGTGACCGACTGTGTCATGTGTGGGGACTCTGGCTTGATTACTGTGCGAATGGCAGCCTTTTACATTTTTTCCATTGACATGAATGGGTGAAATCTGATTTGCTGTTTGTAGCTCCACCCAGGTGTGCAGGGGGGCCTCGAGACCCCCAGAACATATCATCCCAGGTAGTAAGGGATTTGTATACCAAGTTTCGTTCAAATCGGTCAAGGCGTTTTCGCGTGATCGCGGCACATACACACACACACACACACACACACACACACACACACACACACACACACACACACACACACACACACACACACACGATTTTATATATATAGATCTGACAAAGCTGGACCAAATGAATTGAAAAGTCTGCCACTAGTTGATAAATATGCAGGAACGGTGGGCTCTGGAAGCCTCTAATTATCTAGAGGCTTCCTTCTACTGAAATAAGTAACTTTTACCTTATTTCTCATTACAGGTTCACTTTAAGCATTGTAACCCAGCAACCCAAAATATAATTAGACAGCATCTCCCCACAATTAAGCAGTGTGAGCCCACCATCGCAAATTCAATTATGCTGCCCAGAAACAGCTAAGTGGGGGACACAAAAGAAGAAAGACGGATAGTCAGAGTGGCCCCTTGCTCTCCCCCCAACATCTCTGATCTTATTTAGTTATTGTATTTATAAAGCACCAATGTATTATGCAGCACTGAACATTAGTTAAAGGGGACCTTCAGCCTTAACAAAAATACTGTCATTAAGTTACATTAGTTATGTTAATTAAAATAGATAAGTAATATAATCTCTTACCCACCCTGTTTTAAAAGAACAGGCAAATGTTTGTGATTTCATGGGGCAGCCATCTTTTTAATGCGGACAGCCATCTTCTTTCTTTGAAAGGAGGTGACATGGAGCATGAAATACAGTTCCAACTGTCCTGTGTCCTGATCACTCCTCCCAGCTGCGCGCGCCAGGCTTCAAATCTCAAATTCAAAATAAAAAAAACAAAAACAAATTTGTGCCAAAACAGCAGAAGGAGAACAACATCAGAAATCCCATCATGCTTTGCACAGCATCAGGGGAAAAATGCCCGGGCAGTTTTTTTCTGTGCTGCTAAAAATGAGGCTTGGATAAGAAAAACAAATGCTGTGAAACTGTTAAAGAAACACCAAGCCTTTTCAGTGCTGCTGAGGAGATTTTTAGTCTGAAGGTTCACTTTACGGTTACAGATGATATTTAGGGGTGACATACAGCAAAAAGACAATACAGGAATACATGAGAACCAGATCATGCAGCACAGTATGAGTACAAGGTAATGCTTAGTCAGTCACTGGATAGGAGCATGGAGATTAGGTACAGTGGGGTGCAAAAGTTTGGGCAACCTTTGAATCGTCATGATTTTCCTGTATAAATCGGTTGTTACGACAAAAAATGTCTGTTAAATATACCATATAGGAAAGACACACAGTGATATTTGAAAAGTGAAATGAAGTTTATTGGATTTACGAAGTTTATTGGATTTACAGAAAGTGTGCAATAATTGTTTAAACTAAATTAGGCAAGTGCAGAAATTTGGGCACCACAAAAAGTAAATGAAATCAATATTTAGTAGATCCTCCTTTTGCAGAAATTACAGCCTCTATCCTTCTTGTAGGTTCCAATGAGAGTCTAGATTCTGGTCGAAGGTATTTTGGACCATTCTTCTTTACAAAACATCTCTAGTTCATTCAGGTTTGATAGCTTCCAAGCATGGACAGATCTCTTTAACTCACACCACATATTTTCAATTATATTCAGGTCTAGGGACTGAGATGGCCATTCCAGAACATTGTACTTCTTCTTCTGCATGAAGGCCTTAGTGGATTTTGAGCAGTGTTTAGGGTCGTTGTCTTGTTGAAAGATCCAGCCCCGGCGCAGCTTCAGCTTTGTCACTGATTCCTGGACATTGGTCTCCAGAATCTGCTGATACTGAGTGGAATCCATGCGTTCCTCAACTTTGACATGATTCCCAGTCCCTGCACTGGCCACACAGCACCACAGCATGATGGAACCTCCACCATATTTTACTGTAGGTAGTAGGTGTTTTTCTTGAAATGCTGTGTTGTTTATTCTCCATGCATAACACCCCTTGTTATGTCCAAATAATTCAATTTTACTTTCATCAGTCCACAGCACCTTATTCCAAAATGAAGCTGGCTTGTCCAAATGTGCTTCAGCATACCTCAAGGTTCAAGTGGCTCCATTTGTGCTGTGGACAGAGAAAAGGCTTCATTTGCATCACTCTCAAATACAGCATCTCCTTGTGTAAAGTGCACCGAATGTTTGAACGACTTGAGTTGTTGGCTCTCCTGGACTGGCCGCCGCTGATATGTGGCCGCCAGTCCGGGCAGGCCTTCAAAATATCTTTTTGATTGTTTGCCTGTTTCTTTCCCGACTGGCCGCCAGGGATGGATGCCAGTCGGGGCAGAATTGGTAATTTTTGTTCTCGCCGGCCCATACTGGCTGTCGATATTGAGGCGGACGCCAGTCTGGGAGGGTGAGATGTGATTATTGACTTTGTTGCGATGTTCGGTGTCTGGCCGCCACTGTGGGTGGCCGCCAGACACCTAGCGTTAGTTTTGTAATTTGCTTTTTTTCATTTTTTCAGATTTCTCTTATTATATATTGTTGACACTCATTCCCATTAGGGTTAGGAGCATGTACACTTTTGTAACCTGAAAATATAAGTTTAATGTGTAACCGGTATAGGCGATTGGATTGAAACGTCTATGGTTTAGACAATTTTTGCTTCCGGGTTTTTACGCATATGCATACGCATTGACTTTAACCATATGCGGATCTCCAATGCGGATTTCTGCGTGGCAATTGGATTGGAACGTGGTTTTACGCGTACGTTTTTATGCATACGCATTGAATTTAACCACATGCAGATTTTCAATGCGGATTTTCGCGTGGCGCTTGAATGACGTTTTTTCTATTCAGAACATGCTCTACCCTCATTGGTCGGCCCTCCAGTGGCCATTTTAAAATGATTGGAGTGTATAAATAGATGTAGTTCCCCATCAGGTCCTCCACCAGATGGGAGGGCCTACAAGCAGGAACTTAGCCTAATTGGTTGATGACAGGGCGTCCAGACCATTCTGATTGGCTCCCTAGTGGAGCAAGGACTATTTAAGGCTGATTGTGTTTCATGTATTCAGAGGGCTTGTCAGCTTGAGAAAGAGAGGAGTTGCCTCTCGAAACGTCGCACAGACTTGCCCTTTTTGTCTTTCTGCTGCTTTAAATAAAAGAGCTTATAATACACTTGAAGACGGTGCTGGGTCTCTTCTCTTGGAGTTTCTGCTTGCTGTTCCTGGAGACTGAGGGACAACGACCAGTAGCACGTCACATCTAGATGGTTGGGTGCTGCCTGTAACTACTCGTCTACTAAAAAAGGCGATACCTAAACTGTACCATGATGTTGAAAGGCAAGTGGTGACATGTCTGGAACACAGCGTTGGGTCAAGGGTCCATCTGACCATGGATGCCTGGTCTGCAAAGCACACTCAGGCCTGCCCGAAGACTAAGTCAGTCCCCACACACAGCATCCCTGCCTGCAGGCCGCTTGACTGCCTTCTCCGCCACCACCAACAGGGTCCAAGAGGACTCCAGGGGGATTCAAAAGGAATGTACATGTGTCACTTTCCCTTTGTGATTGTTAGCCGCCGCAGTGAAGGGGCTTGCGTATCACAATGAAGCAATGACCGCCGGCTATATGAGTGTCTCGGGGGGGGGGGGGGGGGGGGCACACCAAAGATAATAAGGTCATTGCTTCACTGTGGACAGACCAAATTCAATCAGCTGGACAATTACTATTGTTCTGTCATTGAGCTACCTCAGCCTGGCGATCATATGGGCTTAAAAACCGCTATCGCCTGCACTCTCGCCATGATGCTCACCAGTCCAGCATGGCCGTCACAACACAAACAGCTGTTTGCGGTGCGTTACACAGTGAGTTTGGTGTGTCAGTGTGAACTTTGAAGCAGTACTCTAATTACACTCCCTGATTGATGTATACACATGCAAGATGTTTTAAAGCACTTTAGGCCTCCAATTTAGCATGTAATGTGATTTCTGCCCTTAAAACGCTGCTTTGCGTCAAATCCAGATTTTTTCCCGGGACTTTTGGCGTCTATCCCACTCCTACATGCAAAAACTCAGATGTTAGACCCCTTGAAACATCTTTTCCATCACTTTTCTGGCCAGCATAAGTGTTTCTAGTTTTCAAAGTTCGCCTCCCCATTGAAGTCTATTGCGGTTCGCGAAAGTTCGCGCGAACCAAACTTTTGCGGAAGTTCGTGAACCCGGTTCGCGAACCTAAAATTGGAGGTTTGGGCCATATCTAATTAATGGTAGACAGTAGAAGTATCAGTAAGTAATAAATGGGTACTCACACTTTTCCGGTTGCTCAACATGCAACCAGTATCATCGCTTATAGGGGAAGTACCGTCCCCACTCACATTTGAAATGGTGGTGTAGTCGCTTCTCCAAAATAGACATTTTTGAATTTGAAAGTTAAAATCTAAAATTTCTTGCCCCTCAACAGGGATAAAAATATGAGTATCTGAAAACTGGTGGTGCCCATAAATTATAAATTATAAAATTATAAATTAAAAATTATAAATCGCTTTAAAACCAATTACATAGAACATAAGTGTTGACTTACCTTCAAAGATGATACCTGTTCGATAAATAAAAAAAAGTCAGAGTTGTCAGATCAGGGATATATTGACCCGAAGAAGTGGCTCCTGGCCACAGAATGCGTTGTCTATCTTTGTCTAATACATTTTGAAAATTTACCAGACAATTCTCATCTTTGATGGAAAGCCAACACCTACCTTCTTTTTAAGTGGTTTTTAAAGGGACTCTGAAGTCTCCCTAAAATGAGGTTTTATACCATTATTGTCCCACCTAAAACGCAGCAGAACCGCGGCTGAAAACCCCCTCTATCACCCCAAACTCACGGGGGTACGGGCAGGCAACTTCCGCATAGAGGCAGTGCAGCTCTGCCTCTATGCGCGTCAATCAGCGCGGATCGCCGCCTCTCCCCCACCCCTCTCAGTCTTCCTTCACTGAGAGGGGCGAGGGAGAGGCGGAGATACGCGCTGATTGACGCGCATAGAGGCGGCAGCAAAATCCACGACCAAGAAAGTTGTGGATTTTGCCTGCCCTGTACCCCCGTGAGTTTGGGGTGATCGAGGGGGTTTTCAGCCGCGGTTCTGCGGCGTTTTAAGAGAGACTATAATGTTAATGAGGTTTTTAAAATAAAAACATTTTAGGGAGACTTCAGAGTCTCTTTAATTGTCTTATATTTTACTAGTAAAAAAGGCCCGCCTATTAAATAACGGGTGCTAGGCCAATGGGCGTGTGCCTCAGCTCTTCATCCAGTCAATTAGCTTTTTTATTTAAAGGTTGTAAGCAACAGCACATCTCTTTAAAGTGTACCAGAGATCAATAAAATAAAAAAAAATTATACATACCTGGGGCTTCCTCCAGCCCCATCTGCTCCGACGCCACCATCCTCTGCTTCCTGCAGCTACGAGAACCGGGTCCGTCACTGCCGTCAGTCGGAGCCAGTCTAGCGTAAGAGAAATGCGGCTGCTGGAGAGATATGTAGAGGGTGCACTTCTCCTGCATAGGCTGGCTCCGATGACATCAGTGACGGGACCCAGTTCTCGTAGCTGCAGGCAGCAGAGGACGGCGGCGTGGGAGCGATCCATGCGTATGGGGCTGGAGAAAGCCCCAGGTATGTATATGTATATTTTTTTTTATTTATTTAATCTCGGAGTCCCTTTAAATGTAAATGTACCATTTCATTTGTTGTGAGTTGCCATGGCACTAGCATTTTATAACAGGCTATGCAAATAATATTTCAAATATGAGCATACTCCAGTGAGCTGATTAACAGACAAACTTATTTATTTCACGAACTACAATCTCCCAACCAGTTCTTGTTTTGCTGTCTCCCTGCTGGGTCCCATGGTCAGTGGACCTTTCATTGTGAAAACTCCATGGGAAGGGCAGGACAGCATCATTTAATCTTGCAATTATCAAGGAGACCTGGCAGTTATCCTGCAGAATCGTCTAACTGCATGCCCATGAGTTGTAAATATAATGTACAGTGGGATGTGAACGTTTGGGCAACCTTGTTAATCGTTATGATTTTCCTGTATAAATCATTGGTTGTTACAATAAAAAATGTAAGTTAAATATATCATATAGGAGACACACACAGTGATATCTGAGAAGTGAAATTAAGTTTATTGGATTTACAGAAAGTGCGCAATAATTGTTTAAATAAAAGTAGACAGGTGCATACATTTGGGCACTGTTGTCATGTTATTGATTCCAAAACCTTTAGAACTAATTATTGGAACTCAAATTGCCTTTTTAAGCTCAGTGACCCCTGACCTACATACACAGGTAAATCCAATTATGAGAAAGAGTATTAAAGGGGTCTATTGTAAGTTTTCCTCCTCTTTTAATTATCTTTGAAGAGTAGCAACATGGGGGTCTCAAAACAACTCTCAAATGACCTAAAGACCAAAATTGTTCACCATCATGGTTTAGGGGAAGGATACACAAAACTGTCTCAGAGATTTCAGCAGTCTGTTTCCACAGTTAGGAACATATTGAGGAAATGGAAGACCACAGGCTCAGTTCAAGTTAAGGCTCAAAGTGACAGACCAAAAAAAATCTCGGATAAACAGAAGGACCGAATGGTGAAAACAGTTAGAGTCAACCCACAGACCAGCACCAAAGACATACAACATCATCTTGCTGCAGATGGAGTCACTGTGCATCATTCAATCATTCGGCACACTTTGCACAAGGAGATGCTGTATGCGAGAGTGATGCAGAGGAAGCCTTTTCTCCGCCCACAGCACAAACAGAGCCGCTTGAGGTAGCCAGCTTTATTTTGGAATAAGGTGCTGTGGACTGATAAAACTAAAACTGAGTTATTTGGGCATAACAATGGGGCATTATGCATGGAGGAAAACAACACAGCAATCCAAGAAATACACCTGCTACCTACAGTAAAATATGGTGGTGTTTCCCATGCTGTGGGGCTGTGTGGCCAGTGCAGGGACTGGGAATCTTGTCAAGGTTGAGGGATGCATGGATTCCACTCAGTATCAGCAGATTCTGAAGACCAATGTCCAGGAATCAGTGACAAAGCTGAAGCTGCACCGGGGCTGGATCTTTCAACAAGACAACGACCCTAAACACTGCTCAAACCTATTAAGGCATTCATGCAGAGGAACACGTACAATGTTCTGGAATTACCATCTCAGTCCCCAGACCTGAATATAATTAAAAATCTGTAATGCGAGTTTAAGAGAGCTTTCCATGCTCGGAAGCCATCAAACCTGAATGAACTAGAGATGTTTTGTAAAGAGGAATGGTCCAAAATACCTTAAAGCAGAATCCAGACTCTCATTGGAACCTACAAAAACCATTTAGAGGCTGTAATTACTGCAAAAGGAGGATCTACTAAATAATGATTTTATTTCTTTTTTGTGGTGCCCACATTTATGCACCTGCCTAATTTTGTTTAAACAATTATTGCACACTTTCTGTAAATCCAATAAACTTAATTTCACTTCTCAAATATCACTGTGTGTGTCTTTTATATGATATATTAAACTGACATTTTTTATCGTAACAACCAATGATTTATACAAGAAAATCATGACGATTAACAAGGTTGCCCAAACCTTCGCATCCCACTGTATGTGAATTAACCAGCCAGCTCCAATGAGAAGATGACATTTCAGTACCGGATGGAACAGATTTTTACAGGATGTGTTTGCAATATGTGTTATACAAATGTATTTATTCAACCCCAACATGAAAGGAGCGTGGCCACGTAAAAGAGGGTCTCGAACCAGCAGCAGCATAAAATCAAAAATCAATTCTTTATTTTTATCTGGTAAACAAGTAATAAGGATGCTAATCAGGCAATTCAAAAGCTAAAATCACTATTATTTTTCTTGTTGATAAATGATAATTCCCCAGTTTACCTGACTCTTATTTGGTACACACAAAATTTGGTACACAAAAAAGAAGTTGCAGGGCATGCTGGGCTGTCCTTTTTTGCTTCCCGACTTCCCCTCAGACTTAACTAATGCAGCCTGATTGGCTGAAGCCTCTTTCCCTCCTGTTTTCCCCTCCCACACCTTTGTTCCTCTCTGATTGGCCAATATATGGAAGACGGGCAATGCATACACAATCAGGCAGAGGAGTAAGGGAGGAAATGACATCAGGATTGGCTTTAAAATAGCCACAGTTAAAATGGGAAATGTTAAGAAGAATTTTTTCTTTTTTTACTGTAGAAAAATATCACTAAAATCAAAACTCGGACAGTGCAATACATATGTTCTATAAGTAGAGCAAATGTTTATCTACTTATATATGTGGGTTTTTTCTGAGATAGTATGGCTGAAAACTCTTCTTTAAGGATGCTTTTTTATTTTTTGTTACTACAGTGAGTTAATGGCAGTTTACAAAACATTCAGAAAGCTTGCATTATCTGTAATGTTCTAATGAGGGCTATGGCCTAAAGAGTTTTTTTTAAGCTATAGAACAAAAGTAAGGGAGATGGTAAATGTCTCCCTGTTGTAATGATACAGTGAATTATTCTATTCTTAAACTCTCTTTTTGACATCCATTTAACGTTGCCTTTTGACAACTGAGTAACAGGTTTTAGCATAGATTATAGCAGAGATGAAGACAGAGGATGCAAGGTTACATTTACTTGAGGCTGTGATCCCTGTAGAGTAGATCTTTGTCAGAGGGACATGTTGTAGCTTCCTGATCTTCTGATCGGACAGAAAATACATCTTTGTTGATTTCTAAAAACTCTGTAGGGAAGCTGGCTAATATATTTGTATATCCTTTCCAGGGTATGCTTGGCTCAGCTCTTCATCCAGTCAGGTAGTATAGAATAAAGGAAATACTGAGAATCCCCTATGAGGAGTTGAACTAGTCCAAAATCGGATTTGTCCGCTTTTTACTACCTATTGTGTCAGCAATATAGGAAAAAATGTAATTTATAGTGCATTTTACTCTTGGAGAAATGTATATTTTATTTGTTTGTATTTTTTTTTATTATCATTTTTTGTTTTAGTGGCCCTTTAATATTAACTACTTAAGGACCACGCAAATTGAAATCTACTGTTTTGATGCTGGCTGGCAGGGTGTACATTTCAATTCACCGCCACAGAACGCATCCGCCGATTTCGTCGCTCCCGCCGATCTCACCACTGTCTCCCTGCCGTCTCCCATCGCAGCTCACTCGCAGCCCTGTGAGCTGGTCAGGAGGAGCCGATTTCATTGGCTCCTGGCTGTCTCCTGACTGGCTCACACGACTCTGCCGTCATAGAGATGGCAGAGTGGGTGTCCTGAGAATCCCGGCGTGCAGCGTGGATGGCGGTTGTGGCGGGTATGTGTGACGATTCATCAGTATTCCGTCATTACTGTACCAGCGGTCTCTGGTCCTTAAGGGGGCAGAGACTGCTGGTACATAAGTGGGTAAATAGAATCTGATCGAACCATTAAACAACATTTTCCAAATTGAACAAATAAAGAAGGCAACACATGAAATGGTTGGCACATTTTTTTATTACAATCAGAGAACACAGGCACCCATTGCGACCGTACCAAGGAGTAGACGAACGCTACTTACCAACCTTCCCTGGGAATACATGAGTTATACTCAATAGCCCTTCCTGGCAGCAGAAGAATATTTTTCCCTACTAACTGCAGAGGACCTACATTCATCCAAATTTTCCTCCCTAGTAATTTAAAAAACATTCATGTGCAAACACACAGGAGCTTTACCCACCCACCGCTTAGTTAGGATATATATATATGTATATATCGACCTATCGTCTACCCACCCACTCTTGCTCTGTGGAAAACTGTCTCACATCGGTTCCAATGTCTTCCACCAGCAATCCCAACAAGAGGATGAGGAAACCGAAAGTCAGGCTTATTAATGAAAAGAGAACAGTCCAGTCAGCTTTAAATGTCACCTGCATTCTCCTATTCCTACTTTAAAAATATAGAAGTCAACTCTTGGCAGATATGGCTTTAAAATGAAGATTACCCTTACGCAGGCCTGAAACTCTGAACCCCGTTTTCTGTGAGGTTCATCTAGAGGTCTTGTCAGGTGAGTGAAAGAAAGGGTCATATTTTTGAGACAAACTACTAACTTAGCACAAAAAAGCAGCAGTTTATATGTTCTGTTTTCAGAAATGACTCTTAATAACTGACCATATAGGAAATGCATATCAGTATATAACTATCATTAGATATTTTTTCTAGAATGGTCTATAAGGACAGCATGCCACTTTAGGGAAGAAAAATCCATAGAAACCACAGGTGGACTATTTTTTTTTTAAATATCTGTTACATACAATAGATTAAAGATTATAAAATTTCCCCATAAATAAGTATTCATTTAGACTTTTTTTATCATTTGTATAAAAATAGTGTTTAACTACACCATGCTTTTATGCCTCTCGTCTTTTTGCTAAGATAAATGTGAACTACGAGATGATCTATACATTAACCCACAAGGGGGAAAAATGGCAATGGAGGCCCCATCTTCACACTCAAGTAGTTGTGTAAGATCCTCAAAAATGAGGTACTGGCTTGGACTCAAGGCAACAATGCTAAACTCTTATGTAATTATATAGTTTTTGAAAAGCCTTACTTAATCAAGATAGAAGTTCCACCAAGGACCTAGCTTCCTTGTTTAAAGATGTTTTCCAACCCACCGAAGATGCAGATGAGTCCTGATTAGGGCTGGATAGGTGTTTCTTGACACAGGCAGGTTATCCTTTCACAACAGGTAAAGAACTGGCACATCCAAAGAAATATCTTTATTGGTTCCATGTAAAAGCATAAGGCCAATGTTTCGGAGCCGCGTAGGGCCCCTTTATCAAGGCAAGATTTGCTCACAGGCAAAATCTGTCTGCTGCCGTGTAAAAACATCTATTTAAGAAGGAAAAGGAAGTCAGGCTCCTCAAGACACTCGCACTAGGCGATGTGCATCCAGCAAGTGGCAGCGATTTTGCCTGTGAGCAAATCTTGCCTGATAAAATGTTGATTCTGTTTTACATGGAACCAATAAAGATATTTCTTTGGATGTGCCAGCTCTTCCTGTTTTGAACATTGCATAAGGGGCGTCATCCCTCTTTCCTAGCTGGAGCACGACCTCCACGGGTTTGATGCTTAAGTGTGAGCAAGACAACACTACATTTTCTGTTTACTAGGTTATCCTTTCAAAGAATAAATACAAATCCACAATAAAAAACAGTAATGTCGTGCTTTAAATGTCTATACTCATACTATATCCCGTCGATTTAATACTAGCAGCCCTACAGAGTAGGTAGGTACTGGTTCATAACACTCGTCTTGTGAATTATCTATCTTCTTTTTTCGCATTATTATGTTCTCGTTATTTGATTTGAAGAGGAACTGTATTGACATACAGTAGAACAGGGGTGCCCAATAGGTCGATCGTGATCTACCGGTAGATCGCGACCGCCTATTTGGTAGATCGCGGCCATGTTAAATTTTGCGGCCGGCAGCTGTCAGAATCTGCTTCTGGTCACTGGCCAATTAGAAGGCAGAGGAGGAGAGAGGTGGTACAGCGGAAGACGCCGCGACGTCATAGCTTCGCCCGCCGGAATGTTCATTTAGCAGCCCATCTGCACTCTAGGCAGCGTGGCTGAAGGAGAGGAGGAGCCCCAGACACCAGGAGGGAGGTAAGTGGCACCTACATCTAACTACACTATACCTGGCTAACTATACTGAAAGCACCTACACCTAACTACACTATACTTGGTTAACTATCCCGAAGGCCCCTACATCTAACTACACTATAACTGGCTAACTATAATGAAGGCACCCACACCTAACTACACTATACCTGGCTAACTATACTGAAGGCACTCACACCTAACTACACTATACCTGGCTAAATATACTGAAGGCACCTACACCTAACTACACTATACCTGGTTAACTATCCCGGAGGCCCCTACACCTAACTACACTATACCTGGCTAAATATACTGAAGGCACCTACACCTAACTACACTATACCTGGTTAACTATCCCGGAGGCCCCTACACCTAACTACACTATACCTGGCTAACTATACTGAAGGCACTCACACCTAACTACACTATACCTGGCTAAATATACTGAAGGCACCTACACCTAACTACACTATACCTGGATAACTATACTGAAGGCACCTACACCTAGCTATCTGTACTGAAGGCACCTACACCTAACTATACTATACCTGGGTTGCTATACTGTAGGCCTCTACTACACCTAGCTATCTGTACTGAAAGCACCTATACCTAACTATACTATACCTAGCTACCTATACTGAAGGCCCCTATACCTAGCTATCTATACTTCAGGCACCTATACCTAGCTACCTAAATGTTGGAAGATCTCCTGGAAAAATGTGTGCACCCCTGCAGTAAAATGTAATAAACTATTCAGGATACCCCAAAAATGTATGTTGTCTCTGGAAATAGGCTTGCTGCCCCCATTAAGGAGATGATGCAACTGAACCATGAAAATGTACACCTGTTTCAAGAGTCATCTGAAAGTGAAAGCTGCCTGCATGAAGAAACCCACCAGAGGAAAACCCACATGGGACACTGTAGACATATGATGTCCCTCGAAGTTTCATAGGGTTACATCTGCTGGACTAAGTGTCACATCTGCACTTCTTTAATCAGATGTTTGCTAAGTCCAAACCTCCTATTTTTTATGCTCTGGGCTTGCTTAGTAATGCAATTCCATTCTATATAGTCACAAAAGAGTTTAAAGAGAACCAGTCACAAATAGGCATTTGTAATAATCCGACTCTTCACTTTTGAATTGTTTTAAGATTTTAACTCCTGGAATAATCATTTTTAGTATTTTGTTACTGTATCTTCTTTCCACGGTTCACTTTTCTGTGAGACCATAAGATTCAGAGGCTCCCTATAATACTTCCTGATCTCTGATTTACCTTTGATAATAACTGTCACATAAAATAAGCAATTGTATTTCTAAAATGCCACGTTATTTTGTAAATGCATGTTTGTATTAATCAGCACAGGCTGAAACATAAATTAACCATTCAAACAGTTGAGCCTGACTGATCAACTTCACAGTGATAACAAGTTACGAGTTGGGTGTCAAGATTTCGACAAATGCGTATTCATGCATACATGGAAAAGGAAAGGAATCAAATACTTATGAACTCAACAATTATGGTCAGTTCACTTTGTCACACCAATAAAATATATGTTGGTTCTTTATAATAACTGTATTTGCTGGTATTCTACAGAAGAAATAATAATAATAATAATAATACAAAATGCAATAATGTGTTGTATGAGTAGGTTTTAAAGTCAAGGAATTACTAATGCTCAGAAATGTATTGTAAATAATTTTAATAGATTTTCTTTTATTTCATTTTTGCTATAATTTTAATATTTTCAGTGTTTATGTTATTTAAAAAAAAAACAAAAAAAAAACCTTAAATAGCACTTATTTTTCACATCATACTAGGTATCAGAAAGATTCATTAGCATATATATATATATATGTATACGGTACCATGTGCAGAGCTACTGAATTCCTAGGCCAACAGGAGGCATCTGCTCCTGCCATGTGCAAAAAAGCCAATATATAGTACAGTGGTTTTTTTAGTTCTACATAGCCATCATGGGCACATATCTACCCCAAATGTTTGGCATGACCTCGATAGCTACTTCACAGTATTCAAAAGATCTGCAAAAAATGGTAGAGTTCCCCAAGAAAACTTTGATGAGTCCTCCCCCCCTTCTCCACGACAAAAAGGCAAAAGTCCCTGGAGTCAAATAACAACTGTGGCCACCATGCCTCCCCTTCCCCACCCATAACAGGTGTGGCCACAGCAACTCATGCTCGGGGTGGGAGGGGGAAGCCCCATATCACAAGGAGAGAGGGAAAGAAGTTGGGCCCTTCAAAAACTCTTGGATGATTTGCAGCTGAAGGGGTCCCCCCTATAGTTATGCCTCTGCTGCCTACCTCAACCAAAATAAATGTTCCATATATTCCATTGGAGGCAGAATGAGTGGGAATTGCTTAGGTATGATTACAGCATGATTACAGCATTTATGTATCAATGTCACTAGCATTGTAGTGCACTGTATACAGAAATATACAGAGAATTCTCTTTAGCCAAATAGTAGTCAATGTCGCAAAACTAAGGCCTCTTGCACACTGCAAGCGATTCCGATTCTGACCACTTAACGACCGCCTAACGCCCATAGGCGTCGGCGGGTCGTTAGTGGTATAGCATGGAAACGGCCGCTCGATCGAGCGGCCTTTCCATGCTAGTTCACGGAGACTGCCTTCGTGAACAGTGTGCGAGCCGCCGATCGCGGCTCGCACGCATAATGTAAACATCCGGGGAAGAAATTCCCGCTGTTTACATAACACGGCGCTGCTGCGCAGCAGCGCCGTGACGTAGATCGGCGATCCCCGGCCTCTGATTGGCCGGGGATCGCCGCATTCTGATTCGTCGGCATTCACTCTAGGCGGCGCAGGACGGATCTCCGTCCTGCGCTGCCCATAGGAGGAAGGGGAGGGACGGAAGGGGACGGAGGAGGAAATTCGCTGCGGAGGGGTGCTTTGAGGAGCCCCCCCCCCCGCCGAACGAACAGAGCCGGCGGCGATCAGACCCCCCCCAGCAGGACATCCCCCTAATGGGGAAAAAGGGGGTAAGTCTGATCGCCCAGCCTCCTTGCTGATCTGTGCTGTGGGCTGTAGAGCCCACGCTGCACAGATCAGCGAAATCACCCCTGGTCCTTAAGTGGTTAATCAGTTTTTACATCCGATTCAGATTCCGATTTGCAGTGTACAGGGAGCAAACTGCAAATCGGAATCGGAATCGGATGTAAAAACCGATTAAAAAGCGGATTTCTGAATCGGAATGGCTTGCAGTGTGCAAGAGGCCTAAGGGTAAAAAAAAAAAAGACTATTTAGTGTTACAGACAGCTGATAAGAAACCACTAGGATATTGAGCTCCGACTACCCAAACCTGTAAAAATAATATTTATCAGAATGAAAGTAAAAACAACATTCAAAAATAATTTTCAGAAGTGAAATAATTTGACTGACTAGAATAATCCATTAAACCCCCCTCAAGATACAGTATAAGGGATCACTGAATAAAAAAAAGTAGGCTACTAATAATTATAAATATTTGTCTTCTCGGGGGATGCCAGTTGTCTAAGCAAATTTTAGAAAAATTTCAAGGCTCAGCTACAACAGAACAGGCTTGTGGATAAATAGGTACCATAGTGTGTTTTTATAAAATGATGTCACCTCTGGACAACTGTGGGAGTCAAAATCAGCCCCAGTGTTAGTTGAGCCAAATTGAAAAGACATATATATATAATTATAACATGTTTAGTTTAAAAGAGTACAGTACAGCTAAGCCCCACCGAGTCTAAGATTAAATCAGCTCACACATAGCCTTACACTACTTGGCCAACAAATGCCCTCACATACACCAACCATTCTGGCAAGTGCCACAGCTGCCTGTCTAAGCTTGTATTACAGTAATTACTGGCCTCTTGTAGTGGTGATGCACTTGCTTGGCACTACATTGGTACTAAGGACCTTCATGGGTCAAATTTAAATACCTGAGACCTGACCCAAAACCTAAACCTCATCTGACTTCAAAGCCTATCTTTTCTATCTGCTGAAATCAAAAGATACTGAATAACTTTATTTATTTGTTTAAGTTGTAGTTAATGCAAGTCTTTACCTCATGCTATATAACAAAAATTTTGGCAACCATTTTTTAACTGTCCTAATGAGGTGGCACGAGGATCTACATTACAAATAAGTAGATTGCATTGTAAACTGCCTAAGTAATAAACTGTAAAATAAAATCTGGGTTCTGACTTCATTCATTCTCACAACGATAATAAAGAAAACAATGTTCCATTGTAAAACTTACAAAAACAATCAGCTCACATTTTCAATACTTTTTGAACCCTGTTTTACTATTGTTGTAAATCCACACACCAAATGATATAGTTCCACCGATATGGGCTCTTATCACACTGCTGCATTTTTACACAAGAAAAATGCAGCAGATCTAGGATTGCCTTTTCAGAAAATCAGGAACGCATTCAGTTTTAAGGCATTCCCACATTTCCAATTGTAACTTAACTGTACTTGCGTTTGGAAAATCGCAAGCATTTTCAAAAACGAAATGGACAACAGCCGGTGTGAAAGGGCCCAACAGCAATAATGTTTTTTCCTAGCCCATTGAAAAGAAGGAAAAAGTGCTTGAAATGTATTAATGTGTTTGGCATGGGAATGAGTGTATGTAAAGTCACAAAAGTCACCTTTCTTCAGATCGTAAGAGTCTATTTAGTGAGTGTCACCTTGTCCCAAAAAAGCAGAAGACATAATAAAAATAAATACTTTTACTGCGATTTAACCACTTCTGGACCTTGACGATTGAAATCTATGCTCTGTTTTGATCCTGTTATACCTGCCAGGACGTAGATTTCAATCATCCCGCAGCTACCGCCGAGCGCGTCGCTCTCTCCCCGCCGAAGATCACTCGTCCTGCCATCTATATGATGGCAGAGCTGTGTGAGCTGGTCAGGAGCTGATTTCATTGGCCCTGTCATCACTGTAAGCCAATCTCATTGGCTTACATTGAAGGAAAGCATCAGGAGCCAATGAAAGTGGCTCCTGACCTGCTCACACAGCTTTGCCGTCATAGCGACAGCAGAGAGAGGTGCCCGCAGGGATGGAGGAGCGGCGAGTATGTGCGGCGATTCATAAGGAGGTGCCGTTCTTTGGTACCAGCAGTCTCTGGTCCTTAAGGGGGAAGAGACTGCTGGTACAGAAGTGGTAAAATTGTTTTGATATATATATATATTTTTCTTACTACTAATTGTATATGTGTTTTCAAGTTACACATAAAATAAAACACAATCACATATTTTATTTTCCTTGTGATATAAGTCTACTTATAAAATAAATAACTGTATTTTAATAATATGCTGTAAATATGATATAACCTTACACAGATTACAGCATGCAACACTATGAGGGTTCAGGCCTTCAGGGAACAACAGAATTAGTTAATAGGCAGGGACGGATCTAGGGGGGGGGGGCGAGCGGGTATCTTGCCCCAGGCGCAGTTTGTTGAATTCTTACAAAGGCGGCAAAATGAATGGCAGTTTAGGCACCAAAACCTGACCTTTAGGCGCCAAACCCTGACCTTGCGCCAGGCGCAACTTGGTCTAGCTCCGTCCCTGTTAATAGGCCATTCCATACTTTGTATTCATAACTTAATGACTTATACAATGTGCCTTGTGGAGGAGTTTGCACTGCTCAACAATGCCCATTTGGTGAAGTATTTGATACCAAAAAAAAAAGTACTGATATAACATTGTTAAGTGGTAAGATGCCCAAAACAGGCACCATTCCACAAATCAGCATGCTGCCAAAAACATTCCTAGTCTGAACAAGCCCTGAAACAATGAACACATTATATAAGTCCTCATTCCTTTTCCTTCTGCACATTTTGTAAATGCATCGTCAAAATGCATTGTAAAACATGTAAAATGTGCAAAAGCACATAATAAAAAGCGCATTAATGTGGCTCATAGCTAACCTTTTTCTTTCTTTTTTTCATTCTACACCACAGCCAGTGGAGATGTGTCTAACCAGGCTTGCCGTGTACTGTTTAGGCATATCCCTAAAATTTACGTGCAAGCCATCAGTAGCAAGCATATTTTGAGTTGTCTGTGAAATGCGTTTTTGGAGGCACCTGCGTAATCTGAATAATTCTCCATTATATTCAAAGGAGAGAAGGAAGAAAAAGTAAAACTGCATATCCTGTGGGTTGTATTCAATCAACTTTAATAATTAAGGTGCATCTCCACCTCAGTTCAAGATTTGCTACAGCAAAATAAGTGCAGTAAATAATAAACTTTCTAAATCCCATTACTACATTAGGCTGGGTTTACAGTTCAGGGTTCAGTGCTGTTGATGGAGACCATGCACACATGGTCATCATCCACTGAACAAAATACATGTTTTTTACATGTCCATTACATTGGATACGTCATAACAGCAATGTTGTGGCTTCTGTTCAGCGTCCGTAAAAATCAAACTTGTTGGGAAAATGCAGTCCATCACTACAACGGACACTAGACAAAATGGGCATGTTGTTACGTCTTAAAGGGATACTTAAGTAAAAAAAAAGAAAAATGATTTTTACTCATCTGGGGCATCCCTCAGCCCCCTGAAGCTGTATGGTGCCCTCGTAGTCTCGCTTCGATCCTCCTGTCCCCGCCGGCGGCTACTTCCGGGTTCGGCGACAGCCGCCGACAGGCTGGGAACGCGAGTGATTCTCCGCGTTCCCAGCCGCTATATCACCCTCTATGCTGCTATAGTGTATAACATATACGCTATAGCAGCATAGAGGGTGATATAGCGGCTGGGAACGCGGAGGATCACTCGCGTTCCCAGCCTGTCGGCGGCAATCGCCGAACCCGGAAGTAGCCGCCAGTGGGGACAGGAAGATTGGAGCAAGGCTGCAAGGGCACCATACAGCTTCAGGGGGCTGAGGGATGCCCCAGGTGAGTAAAAATCATTTTTTTTTTACTTAAGTATCCCTTTAACGGATCCAAGGCTGAACATAGAATGTGTCTACAAGCCCATCTGTTCTGTAAAAATTAGCATTTTAAGGTGAAGTGTGAACCAAACCATATACTGTTATAAGTGTGTATTGCGGTTTGAAATATCTAGTGTGCTTTACTGCAAACGTTATGCTTGAAGGCATCAAATAAAAGTAGTGTTTGCAGTGAAATATGGTATTCACATAGAAGAAGTATTACATGGTTTCTATATTTCCCTCACGGCAGCAAGATTTTGAACATCTTCAAGTGGGCAAAATAAAAACTTGAAGATACCAAAGTAGCAAAACAATAAAAAAGGAAAACTTTATTGATTGTTGATTACCATATATGGTTATCCTTGCTAAAACTGCTATTTAGCAAGCATTTTAGAGTTAAAATAAGAAAATACGTAGCAGTAGAGTGTTGTACCAAATCAGACAACATCTCATGATATCTTTATCTTTCACTTGCCGTCTCACTTCTATACAACATGCATTTAAAATTTTAATTGAAGTTGGGCTTTTAATGTTGATTTTGGCTAAGAAGACCCTTAAAAGGTTCCTATTTCATACCAAGTCAAGCCACTGATTTTTTTGTAAATAGTTTTTAACAATAATTCAAGTGATGTTTATTATGGTAAACTGCAAAAAAATCTTAACCTAAGTAGTTTTTTTTAAATGGGTGCAGGTTCACTGGTATAAAAATGAATTTTAGTAAATCATGCCAAGACATGGATGGGTCATTAAAAAGCACATTGAAAAAATAAACACTCAAATATGTCTACTTTATGAATTCTTACATGCTTGCTTACTATTATAATATACACTGAAAGTGAACATATAGGTGAAATTACATTTATGTACTAATATAATAATACAGAAAATAAGTTATAAATATATATTATATATTTTATTATGTTAAAAAAAGCGTGCTTCCACTGCTTCTATGTAACCCTCTGGTATTAAATCTTATTCTTAATATAGGATCATAGAACTTTGGCACAGAGCAACAATTTTCATTTGAAAACATTTTATGTACATTGTTATCCTTTTACTATATATATATATATATATAAAGATGCTTAGAATGTTAATGTAAGTGCACCAACAACATTAAAAAAAAATAGTATGTAGCAAAATGTTGTGGACACTTACTAAATGTAAGGGTTTTTTTTTAAGGGGATATTAAAATAAAATCAATAATTAGTAACTACACATATTCCAATTATAAACAGTAGAATATTGGAAAAAAAATGTCCCAAGCGCATAAAATAAGTAGAAAAAATAAATTTAGATTCCTAAATTAATACATAAATAAGGACACTAAAAAAATTAATCAAAGCTTCACATCTGTCTTCGGGATTTTATTAACTGAAATATATTTTATGTAAAAATGAAGTAAACTGTATTTTAAATTTCAGCCAAAACATCTTCTTTTGATTGTTTTCCTTTATAATTGAAAAAGTCACTAAATGTCATAGTTTGTGAGAACTGCTTTCTCTAATTATTTTAACCATTTACATCAATTCAAGTATACATCATCACACAACCCCTGGCAGATATTACATTGGCAACCTGTGAACATTAGAATAGCTTAGTAACATGCACTATATTTTCTTTACATAAGTATTGTACATTATTGCAGTAATTTTACATAAAAATAAAGGTTAACATTTTATGGTGCCTCAAAGCTTCAGAGAAAAAGAATGGCTAAATGATGCTTGGCTTGCCTTTAAGCATGTTATCTAAACGCTATGAGTAGTCTATGCATTTGCAGTGTCTGAAGTGTGCAACAAATCATGTATGTTATGTATGTTATCTTCCTTGGATACTTTTGATACTGCCAAATTATTAAAACAGCACAAGAAACAAATAATGCGATTTTTAGATCTTCTCCAGTCATTTAAAGTGAAGCAGAGATGAAGCACCCTCATGTATTTTACCATATATATCAGTGGGAACATTAGAGAAAACGCCTACCCTGCTCTCTGTTTCATTCTTCACTGCTCAGCCTGCTAGTTATCAGCCCTGATAAAATCCCTGACTGAGCATTCAGTCTGGCTTTGCTCAGGAATCATTATAGCTGAGTCTGTCTTTTCTGATGTCTTTTCAAGCCCAAGCCTGTCCCATTCTGGCTCTGCTATAATGACTCAGCTATAATGATTTCTGAGCAAAGCCAGACTGAATACTAAGTCAGGGATTTTATTAGGGCTGATAACTAGCAGGCTGAGCAGTGAAGAATGAAACAGAGAGCAGGGTGGGTGTTTTCTCTAATGTTCCCACTGATATATATGGTAAAATACATGAGGGTGCTTTGTCTCTGGTTCACAATAAACAGTAAATTATTATTTTTTAAATAGCCTGATTACAAGATTTTTCTATATAGAAAACAACTTCTGAAGATCGTTATCAATTCAATATCAGTAGGCTTATCCATAAATGATCAACTACCAACGAACAGACATTCAGTTAAATTTTGAAATGAAAATAATACATTTTTAAAACTAATTTAAGGGGAATCTGAAGTGAAAACAAACTTATTGAGATAACATGAGATAATGATTTGTATGTGTAGTACAACTAAGAAATAGAACATTAGTAACACAGATATGAGTCTCATGTTGTTTCCAGTACAGGAAGAGTTAAGACACTTTAGTTGTACCCAACTTGGGTCAGCTACAGTGCTGTTTTCTGAAGCACTTATGTCAACCTGTCTCTCATTGTTTACTGCAGGGAAGTTCAAAGAGTCATTAGCTCTGCTCTGTTTCATAGTTTAAAATACAAAGTGTAATTTGTAAACTGCAAATAGAGAATGATGCAATGTTATAAAAATAAGCTATATAACTGAAAATAAAGCATACTTTTTTTTACCTCAGTGTCACTTTAACTTGCTCATTTGAGTCCTTACATATTCTTTCAAAATGTGTTTATCAAATGCTGTAGATACTGGGTACTTAAGGCTTGATTCACAAAAGCGGTGCTAACAGTTAGCACCCTGGCGAAAAGCCCCTTATCACGCGCCCCTTATCACGCCTAAACTCAGTTTAGGCGTGATAAGTTTAGGCATGATAAGTTTAGGCGTGATAAGTTTAGGCAGCAACTGGGTTAGCACCGCAGTGCACAGCTGATCCAAAGTTTTGCTCTAGCAAAGTCTGGTGCACTTCGCATAGCGTTTAATGGCGCTGCTTTGCGTGCGGGACTTTGCGCGCAATCTAAACTTATCTAAACTTATCACGCCTAAACTTATCATGCCTAAACTTATCACGCCTAAACTTATCATGCCTAAACTTATCACGCCTAAACTGGCTTTTCACCAGCGTAGTGCAATGGCTATCATGCCTAAAGTCTCTAACTGGGTTAGCACCGCTTTGTGAATTGAGCCCTTTGAGTTAATCTTATAAATACTACTTTGATTAAAAGTGTAACATTTTAGTTTGCTTTTTTTTAATTTACTATTTTCTGTTATAACAGTAACCTGCAAAATGTGCAAATGTATTAAATATAAAATGACACCATTTCCTCTGAAGTGAATTAAATAAACCTTGTTTGCTAATAAATACTGCATTGTCACACTTTATTCAGGAACAGCTGAAAAATGCTCACCGTATGAACATATTGCATTTCATGACTATAAAAAAATATATAGTCGGCTATTTGAATTTGCTTCTGTTATTATTAATTACTCATTCATATTTTAAATAAGTTTTATACATACATTTATATAAATAAACCTGTTAAAATGGCTACTGAAAATAGTTAACAAATTTAGATGAGCTATAGATTATATAAACTACAATGTTACAAAACATACATGGAAGGTTCATTTATGAATAGGGTTAATAGTGTAATTTAAAATAATCTGCTGCACAGATATTGCAAACACTTAGTTCACATTTGTGGATTATTTCAGTCTAATTTTACAGTCAGACCAGTTACTGTTTGAACTGGAATTATATTAAAATTACTTATTTTTGTAAATATTTTTTAGTTTATTTTTGTAAATAATATTTTGCCATCCAAAATAGGATTTTAGATTCTGTATATTCATGTGATTTTTTTTCAACACAACAAAGATTAGGAGTTACACTACCCTTTTTAACAAAAAGGGGATAAAAGTATCTATAATAAAAAAAGTTCTTAAAAAGTAACCAAACAATGATGTATGTGTAAGCCATTGCACATGAATCTTTTCATGAAGTTCTTGTATCCATAGTGATAATACTAATTTCACTATGATTTGATATTACATTAATGATGCAAAATGTAAAAATTGTAAACTGGAAAATAATAGACAAAAAAAAACACAATTTTAAAAGTAATGCTTATCTAAACATGATATGGATATTTTCCAAAGGTATGGGTTTACTTCAACCTAAATCATTTTTTTGCACATCAAACATCTCTCAAGGTTCAGGAAAGATAATGTTTGACCTGAAAATGCTGGACTGATTTATAACATCAAATCCTTTGTGTTGTATGTAGCAACAACAACATTAGCTGAGGTATAGGCTTTCAAATGTACATCTTATATACAGAGCCAGGTTATACAAGAAAAACTTCAAAATGCTGACTAAGGAACATGTTAATTCACAGTCTGAAATTCAGTGTAATAGATGTTTTTAGGGGTATTATATGGTATGGAAATTATGTAATTGCAGATTAGAGTGATCAATTCATATCTGACAAAACAGGTGAAGTCAGTAACAAATCTCCTTGCTTGCACATAATTAGATCTCTTACTGTGAAATGTTTCAAATAAACAAGAGTCTATTCTGTTTCTGGAACAAATATGATATTTCTGGAATGTGTAGTTTGAAATTAAATTGACTGAATAAATATTACATGGAACAAGCTGCAATAGTAATAACATGGCCTGAAAAGATAGGATTGCACAATCAATGTATTTATACAAGAACATTACTTAACTTCTAAAGTTCTGATAACTAGCTCCAACACAGAATGGCAATTTCATTCTAATTTATGTAGGCCTTTGGAACTATTTCAGATGTGGACAATACTGGTCCACCCAAGGTCTGATTTAATCAAACAGCCAGGCCAACATGTATACAGCCATCCGTACAAGCTAGAAGGATCATGACTTCCTTCGGTGTTAAAGTCAATGGGAATCAGTAAAAAAAAATTAATAAATCTGCAAGATACTTACATAAGGAGAGGGAAGGCTCTGGGTCCTATAGAGCCTTCCCACTGCTCTCACGGTCCCTTCCGTTAAGCACTGGCTCTTCCGTTTGAATCCCCTGCCACAGGGTAATTCGGAGCTGAGTTCTCTCAAAGACAGGTGGCTCCATACTGTGCACATGAGAGTGCGTGGAAGAGGGCACTCGCGCATGCGCATTATGGAATGGCCCGTCTTCAGGAGCACTAAGGCTCCCAAAGACTTCTGAAGCCTTCTTCAGGGTCCAGAGAGAGCAGTATTTGAACAAATTGGTTGAATACTGCTACCGGGGAGCCAATGCTGGAAAGGGGACCAAGAGAGGAGCAGGAAGCCTCTATAGGACTCAGAGCCTTCCCACTCCTTAAGTAAGTATCTGGCTGATTTTTTTGTCTATTCCCATTGACTCTAAGCAATAAGTAGAATAATTATGAGTAAATATCAAAACAAGACCATCTCTATTCTAATTATACTGGATTTGAAGATCAAAAAACAAAATTTCATAAAGGAGTTTATCCTCTGAGTTAATGGCATCCATGCACCCAATTTGGCAGCTTACATAATTATAAAAACAAATATTTAACACGAAAATGGCTCACATTCCTAACATACATATTTGAAATGCTTTAAATGACTAATCATTATAAGATTTAAGATACAAATTTATCATATTGTTTCCTTATTACAGTTGCGTAAGACATAAAAGCATTTTTTGGGGGTAATGTTTTGCTAAAGGCTGTTATCTACAATAGGTTATAGCAACCAGAAAGCTGAAATAATTACTTGTTTTATTTCTTATAAAAATTCAAAGCTCAAGCTACAAAATAAAAAATAATTTGATGCCCTCTATCATCTGGAAGACAGTCTTAAAGTTTATTTCGTTATAATATACTTTTCGGTAACATCAATAACTCCTTCTCTACTGGCAAAAGAGAGGAAAGATAAAAATAGAAAACGTTACAATTCTGAGCCCTTAAGACAGGATAATGGGCTGTTGGAGAAAGAAAGAGCAGCGCATTTTGATAGCTACAAAGTGCCAATATGAATCATATCCCTGACATCTTGAATGACCGGAGGATTTGAAAATGTGAGACTTTCCCCCTTTTGTTTTTCCACTAGGGCAAAACTGAGACTGGATTGGAGGCAAACACGTCAATCTGTACAAAAATATGAAAGCATGAAATGTAATAGCAGTTTAACACTTATTTTTATAGTCCTCTAGGCCACTGGTTGTATTCAGAAATGTATGGCGGAGGATTTACAACAAATACAAAAAAAAATCCTCATACTGCCATCATCACAAAAATGAATGGCCAAGGCAAGAGTGTAGTTTTGTACATTAATCTTTTAAACTATGATTATCCAGAATTGTACAAATATTGAGTCTGGCATTGTATGAATGGAAATGTGTTAGATATACTGTACATGACATGATTCAGTAGTTTTTAGTTGTAAAAGACTGCAGGTTACTTATGGCCAGTGATGTGTTCGAAATTCTCAAATATGCAAATACGAGGTCAACAGCAACTGGAATTTACATTAACAAAGCTGGAACTTGGAAGGGGTGGTATTGCCAGATCCAGGAACAGCAAAAAAGTTAAACATCAACTTTTTAATGAATGATCTGTCAGTTAAATCATCGGCAGTTCCCTAATCTGATTATGACCCCCACTACCACCACCACAACTAGTACTCATTCTAGCATTGTAATGTCCAGCTCCTATAAAACTAACGTTTTCATACTGCTCAGATTATTTGGATCATCACTGTTAACGGCACACATAAGACTTTGGCAACCGATCAAGTTAGGATGGTTATGTTATATATGTTTTCTTTGCACAGTTTGCCATGATAAAACTTCATAGCTCCCTTGAAGTGGATGTAAAATCTAAGATTAGGTTTAATGTGGTTAGGTTAGGAAGGAAGTGCAAGGAGGAAGAGGTGGGTTTACAGGCTATAATGATTCGTATATAAGCTTATATTAATGCCTAAAACGGACTTAAACTCTTGCAGAGCAGACAATGAAAGCTTTAGTTGCTAAGATGTTCACTCTGTGTGTGTTTAGAGAGATCAGCATGTGTAAGTACCTTATATCAGCAAGTGTTAATCAAGGCTGTCAGCTCTGCCTAGGTTCTGTGCTAATATGTAAACACTGAAGGTTAACCCTTTCTATGCTCCCCAGAATTACAATGCAGGGTTTTGGAAAGGTTTCTATAAGTTGTTATGAAGAAATGTTTTTTTCCTTAAAAGGTTATTGTTGTTGCTTATCTTTTAGAGCAGAGAGGAAGTTCTGAGTTTAGGTCCGCTTTAAGCAGAACGTCAACCACAACACTCACAAATGGCATTAGCAGAGCTTCCAATAAAAATTGAAGATGCCTCTGCTCAAGTCAGTGGAGGCAGCCATAGCTAAAATATAGCACTTCTAATTCTGATGTGATAGCAAAGTTATAGGTCCTTACCAGTCATTGTTAGCCTGTATAACAACCTGTCTACCACCTGCACACTCCTACTAATCCTTGCACATCTAGTTTTACTAACACAGAAACCCCAAAACTTGGAATAAAACTTCATTGAGGTTGTATGAAAAAAAACAAAAACTTGAAAATCAGTTGACTCTCGCATTACATACCAAGGCATGCACAAGTCACTTAGGTGCAAATTCTGTGGGAGGGCCATGTGCCACACTTGAAAACAGTCTTTGGCATTCAGAGAAAAATTATATATACTCTTTTGGCTGTCCACCACCCATCTTTTCCTTATAGATTATCTGACCTCTTTATGTATAAACGTTACTACTTGATCATCCAAAATCTTTAAAGGTGGCCACACACAATACAATAAAATGATCCGATTTTACGGCAATTCGATAAATATGATCAGATCTCCTGAAAAAAATCGAAAGCTTTCTTTTTTCATTCAACTGAAAAATCCGATCGGATGTTCCAGAATGCTGGAAATTTTTCTTCAATTTTTCTAAAGATTGTATGGAGTTTGTTAGATTGTCAATTTATTAATATACACACCCTAACAATTTTCTCAAGTTTCCAATCATTTTTATCATAATTAGGGAAAAATTGAACATAGGTGTGTAGTACATTGGTCATATTTTTGAAATGTTAAAACCAGGCAGAAAAATTGATTGCAATTCTTAAATTGAACAGATACTTAAAAAAATGTATGGTGTGTGTCCACCTTAAGCCGTCAGGATAAGTAATAAACCCAAGGCCGTAGAACCATACTAAGTATGCTTTACCTCCTGAAACAAAACAGTAAAACAATTTTTTTCTTCAGGAAATTGAGTTTCTGTTAAAGTGACATTTTTACACAACAAACTCCAGAGTAATTCAGCTCAGCTGTATGTCTCCTGTGAGTCATGCATCCATTCACAACCAATAAATAAAAAGTAAATATAAAATAAGGCTATAAATATTAGATATATTCATTGATTTTCTCAAGTATCTTATTATTCTGTAAAATCCCTCATAGCTAATATGAGACTATTACACTAGATGTACCGCCTGACCACAATTAATCTGTCCACAGTCTTAAAAAAAAACATTAAAATAAATAAAAAATTATAATAGGCAAAAATAACTTAAACATTGCCGTGTCTGAGGTTAAAGTAATCGGAATCTCAGTCACAACAGCACAGTGGTCTTTCGGCTTTGGCTAAAGAGCAGGATAGAGTGCAGTGCCTACTACAAGCATAGAACTGACTATTGGAAACTGAGTATAGATGTATCAAGAATTAGTAACACCCTCCTTGTTTTATCAAGCAGTTTAACATTTTTCATAGTGTTTTTGTTTTGTTTTTTTTCTAGTCAAAATGTGCTTCGTACTGTTGACTAATGACCAGGAAAACTCTAAACGTTAAAGTGTATTAATTAATGCATGTAGTGAAAGACAACATTCATGACAATGCATGTGAGAAAATCAGAAGGAGTCTATCTTCAGACCACAGCCAAGAGATGTCCTTCAAAACTGCATTTTTCATGAACATTGGTCTAGTGTCCGAAACAAGTTTCTCCACTGTGTGTATTTGATAGGTACTACTTATTCTCATATGGCCCAAACAACCAAATTCATAGTGTAGGTCTGATTAAGAAAAGGCTAAATATGCAACCTCACTTCTTTAGCAAGAGGAAATAACTAAATACCGATACAAAACATCTCTTGATCAAATGTCACAAGAGCTAATACTTTGTCTCAGTATTCGGCAAAGACCACCTGTGCATTTCCCTCTAAACTGAACCATCTCCTTTACATCTAAGATGTTCAGGATCTTTGATTGTGAAGAGACTTCAAGAACACCATTGCTTGCTAAAATGACAAACGGAGTGAGGTTTAATGCAGTTCTCTTATATAATTTATCAAAAGACCTCCAACCCTCGTATGCAGTTTGACATCATGTAAAAAAGAACTGATTGCCCGCCTCGTTAACAATTTTAGAAGCTGATCTACTTTTCTTGATGCTTGACAATTCATTAAAATAAAATAGAACTTGGGTAGGCATCTAAATTTTTCTTCTAAAATTTGGTAAAAACATTATTTTCTGATAGTCCGCATAACGCATATCCACAGTATTAGGGAAGACTCTGCTTATGCCTCTGTGACGCCTCTCCTTCTCCTCTCATATCTATAATTTTTTGAGATTTTCATAAAACCAACATGTTTTGCTTACTGCCTATAAGACTACATTCTGTTTTGACAGCAAATATGAAGGAAACAGACAAAGTGGGGCACAGTGAGAATGAAACACTGCAGTGCTAGTGTGATTCCATTATTCATTGGTGCCTCCAGCTACTGAGTGTACATCATGGCTCAAGATAAAGCCTTCATTGCCCCCACATAGTAAAATAAGCAGCTGGTGAATCATTTCATGAAAATTCTGTGCATTTTTTGTTACATATATATGTATATAATCTATATAGTTTTCAAGATTTTTTTGTGTTTGTTTTGCTTTTTCATTTGGACTCAGAGTACATTCAAATTCTCCTTTCTTCCGTACTTGTACCAAACCTGTTTGTAGGGATGAATGCCAAGATTTAGAAACTATGAAACCAAGTAACTTGGAATCACCTCTCCAAGAAGAATTTCAGAGCTCGGTCAATGTTCATTCGATGGCCGACTCTAGTAACTCCCAGGTCAATGTAATCCTCCTTGGTCAGGGATGGTAAGTGGCTGCCATCAATTTCATTGTCTAGGAAATGTTCTCGGTGTTCACCAAGGTTTAAATAATCCAACCAGTCAGCCACATCATACTTTGTCCAAAAATGAATGGGCTTAGAGGCGAATGGTTTCTCTGTTGGGGGTAAAATGAAATGTGTTGGGGATAAAGACCTACTGCCCGTTTGGAAGCCAGGGAAGTTATCTCCACCAGCTGTGGGTGAGCCCCTCAGGTCAAAGACCCCCGTGTAAACAGGGGCAGAAGGCAAGATGGGTAAAGAAGAAGGACGTGGTGTTGGGCTTATTTTGTGCTCCGTTGGCAAGGCTGAGGGGCTTGGTGCTCTTCTCAGGGTGGGCCGGATGTCAAAATCCACACTCTTGGGAAGTTTTGGAGTAGGCTGAGGAGATTTAGGCCAGTTGTGATATAAATTGCTCACAGGTTTAGAAGAAATTAAAGAAGCAGCAGAGTCATCCATTATCCTGTAACATAACACAAATAGGAATATTATTAATACAAATAATAACAGTGATCCCCCCCAAAAAAAAGTGACTGTAAGACAAGTTACACATCAAAATATACCATTTACAGAATTGGCAAGGCTATGGATGGTTAATGAGATACTACTTATTCCAAGTTGATGCACATTTTATTTTAAATATATGCAAATTATAAAAATGCAAATGTATGCAGATTTGGCAAAGTAAATGCGGCAAAAGCCGTCTGTTTTACAGCTGCATACAATTCCTACAATTTGTTTGATTTCATAAATAATTGCATCTCCAGCTCTAGTCCAGAACAACAAAACTTGAATGAATCAAAACCTGTGTCCAGTGTCATGACAAAAAGTTAACTCATCAAGCAATAACAAGAAAGAGCTTCATCATACAAAAATCTCTTAGGACAAGGTCAAACATATCAAACATATTTACGTGTGTGTGTGTGTGTGTGTGTGTGTACGTGTGTGTGTGTGTGTGTGTGTGTACTTGTGTGTGTGTACGTGTGTGTGTGTACGTGTGTGTGTTTGTGTGTGTGTACGTGTGTGTGTGTGTGTGTGTGTGTACGTGTGTGTGTACGTGTGTGTGTACGTGTGTGAGTGTACGTGTGTGTGTGTGTACGTGTGTGTGTGTACGTGTGTGTGTGTGTGTGTACGTGTGTGTGTACGTGTGTGTGTGTGTGTACGTGTGTGTGTGTGTACGTGTGTGTGTGTGTGTACGTGTGTGTGCGTGTGTGTGCGTGTACGTGTGTGTGCGTGTACGTGTGTGTGTATATGTATGTGTGTGTGTGTTTGTGTGTGTACGTGTGTGTGTATGTGTACATGTGTGTGTGTTTGTACGTGTGTGTACGTGTGTGTACGTGTGTGTACGTGTGTGTGTGTGTGTGTGTGTGTGTGTGTGTGTTTGGGCAAGAGGGTATTGTGCTCATCCGAATCCTTAAAACGATATGGAATCCTATTGAGGGGCTATTTTTTATTTTTGAGAAACGAATCGCAAGCAGTATTTCTTTCTAAATATTAAAAGAGTACCTAAGGTAAAAATGACTGCTCTGTCTTCATGAGGACAGATCGGGAAGGGGGTCACAAGGTTAAATACTTACCTGTCCTGATGTCTTTGAGTCACAGGGAATGCTCTGCCCCCCTTCCCGGCAGTGCTGTCACAGCCTTATTTTCAAAGATTGCAGAAGCTCTTTGGAAACATCTGCCTGTGTTGTGGCAATTAGGTAGCGGCTGCCAAGCTGGGGGCAAGCCGCAGCAATGCAAATGGAGATGGGCAGAGCCTTGTTGGAGATTTTGAAAAAAAAAAGTCACCAGGGTACATTTTCTGAGGTTAAAGGGGGGTTGGGGGGCGACCACTTGTCTGGAAGGATGACGCCAGAACAGTATTTAACCCTAACAACCCCCACCCCATCAGCTCTGTAATATTGCTTACAACAATGTTAACCACTCGAGGACCAAGGTGTTAAACCCCCCTAGTGACCATGCCATTTTTTACTTATTAAGCCACTGCAGCTTTAAGGCCCAGCTGCAGGGCCGCACAACTCAGCACACAAGTGATTCCCCCCCACCACTTTTCTCCCCACCAACAGAGCTCTCTGTTGGTGGGGTCTGATTGCTCCCCCAATGTTTGTTTTTTTCACAAATATTTATTACATTATTTGTTAAATAAATTTAACTATTTTTTTATTTATTTTTACACCCTCCCTCCCCCAGCCAGCCAATCAGCGTGATCGGCTGTCATAGGCTCGGCGTATGACAGCGGATCACTTTTGTGAGTGCCAGGGGGACAACCGTGTCACACGGCTGTCCCCAGTACAGTACTGCTGTAAATCGCAGTGCTGTACGATGTTTATAAACAGCGGTTTCGTCATCTGTCTCCGAGTGGCAATCGACGCTGGGAGACTGAAGGCGGAGCTCTGCCTTCCAAGTAGAAATATGCGATCTCCTGCTAGCCCCATAGAAGGCCGTTCATGCCAATCGGCAAGGAGCAGTCCTGGGGCTGCCGCCCTGTTCACGCCAATTGGCGTGGAGCGGTCAGCAAGAAGTTAAGTACCATTTAGGCGCTACATAAAATCTGTAAATATTTGATGGGTTGCTGTTACTTTACCTATATTTAGAGGGAAGCCAGACAGTACTATAATTTATTAAAAGCATACTCCATTCCAAAAACACACATTCAATTAAAAATGTAAAGTTTATTAGTATAGTTAGATAAAATGCTATAAAATACAAACCTTTTTCATACCTATGACAAAATACACCTAAAACACAAGTAAAACCTCATGTGAAAAAAAAAGGAACATCTGTTTTTCTGTCTGCGTTTGTGTTTTACAGTGAGTCCAAGTCCTAAAACACGGCCCAGTATAGCACTCGTTGGCCACTTTCACACTTGAATATGTTGTTGCGGTGCGATTCCTCTGCAATCACACCGTAACTGTCCCGAAAGGATGCACAGCACATTACTGCTACAGTGGGACCATATAGTGTTGCATATTCACTGCAGCTCTTGTGTCTCCATGACAGGACCCGCTGCACTGCACCACAATCACTGTGACAGCCCCATAGGGCTATCACTGCTTCTGCAATGGGATGCAACACACTAAGTGTATTTGTATATGGAACAGAGGCGCCAGCAGGATAAAAATTAATAACATTTTTAAAAAATTGCTTGGAGGAAGTGGTGGGCCCACCACTTCCTCCAAGCAATTTTTAAAAAAAATGTATACATTTTTAGCCTGCTGGCGCCTCTGTTCATATACAAATACACTGTCCACTCCTGGTGGAGGGGAGTGCTACCCCCTTTTTCTTTACTACAGAGAGCAACTTCTTAATCCTGAGTGTGGACAGGTCTAATCTCCTCACCTGCCTATACAGTGTTAACCCATGTTTGTGAGTATAAATTTTCTCACTATACGACTTACCCATTGTCTTAACATACTACACTGTATTGAGCTCTCGGTTCTCCTCCTTATATAACACAATAAGTGTGAATGCTTATAGCATCAATACAGTGGAAGAAGGAAAAAAAGGTTCCGGCGGCTAGTGGACGAAAACAGCGCTGCCATGGACTCTAATGCATTCATCGTTAATACGGCGCCCAAAGCAGAAACAAGAGCGCCCCATAAATATTGTTAATCAACATTAGAACATTAAAGTTTTTTTAAATAGGTTATTGTTTTAGACGCTTGCAATGTTATATTTTTTGTCATATTATTTTTGTAGTTTGTATGTACAGATTTTATGTTATCAAATATATTATCATTTCTATGTGTGCAAGGGTGTTTGTGCATGGGGGAGGGGGGTTAGGGTAAAGCGCCACCTGGGGGCAGTTAGGGTTAGGCAACACCAGGGAAGGGAGAGTGATTAGGGTTAGGCACCACCAGGAGGGTAGTTAGGGATAGGCACCACTGGGAGGGATTATTAGGGTTAGGCACCACCAGTTGGGTGGTTAGGGTTAGGCACCATTGGGGGGGTTGGTTAGGGTTAGGCACCACCGGGGGAGTGGTTAGTTTTAGGCACCACCAGGGGAGGGTTCTGTGTGAGAGTAGGGTTAGGTTAAGCTGTATTGTTGAATTATGTAATGATTTTTAATGTTAATACCTTTGCATTTTCATCTCCTGTCTGTTTTAAAATGGTATTTATTGTTAACCAATTTTGTTACTGTTTATTGTTATTGATATTTTGTTATCCACTGGCGCCAATTTGTTAACCAGCCGGGCCCTTTTTTCCTGGCGCCCTTTTTTTCATGCAACCCACTAGAGTTATTATCACACAACCTCATCTTTCAATTGGGATGGAGTACCCATATAAGCTCATTCTTGCTTACTAGCCACATAGACAGAGCCAACCGGAAGGGATGATAATGACAGTAAAGGTACTGCTAATTGAAAAAGGTTACAGCAGATCCTTGCACTGGTAAGTGGCTTTATTTATTGTTACCATGAACAGATCTCATTCCTGCTGCTTCACTAAAAGCGGTAAAGGTGACCTTCCCATTTTGTGATAGAGCTTGTAGTCTGAGAGGGTAAGAATAGTGTTGGGCGAACATCTAGATGTTCGGGTTCGGGCCGAACAGGCCGAACATGGCCGCGATGTTCGGGTGTTCGACCCGAACTCCGAACATAATGGAAGTCAATGGGGACCCGAACTTTTGTGGTTTGTAAAGCCTCCTTGCATGCTACATACCCCAAATTTACAGGGTATGTGCACCTTGGGAGTGGGTACAAGAGGAAAAAAAAATTAGCAAAAAGAGCTTATAGTTTTTGAGAAAATCGATTTTAAAGTTTCAAAGGGAAAACTGTCTTTTAAATGCGGGAAATGTCTGTTTTCTTTGCACAGGTAACATGTTTTTTGTCGGCATGCAGTCATAAATGTAATACATATAAGAGGTTCCAGGAAAAGGGACCGGTAACGCTAACCCAGCAGCAGCACACGTGATGGAACAGGAGGAGGGTGGCGCAGGAGGAGAAGAAGGCCACGCTTTGTGAGACACAACAACCCCGGCCTTGCATGAGGGCAAGAAGCGTGCGGATAGCAGGCTTTGTACCGCCATGCAGTCATAAATGTAATAAAGATAAGTGGTTCAATAAACAGGGACCACGCGGCAACGCTAACCCAGCAGCAGCAGACGTGATGGAACAGGAGCAGGCGCAGGAGGAGAAGGCCACGCTTTGTGAGACACAACAACCCAGGCCTTGCATGAGGGCAAGAAGCGTGCGGATAGCATGCTTTGTACCGCCATGCAGTCATAAATGTAATAAAGATAAGTGGTTCAATAAACAGGGACCACGCGGCAACGCTAACCCAGCAGCAGCAGACGTGATGGAACAGGAGGAGGCGCAGGAGGAGAAGGCCACGCTTTGTGAGACACAACAACCCCGGCCTTGCATGAGGGCAAGAAGCGTGCGGATAGCATGCTTTGTACCGCCATGCAGTCATAAATGTAATAAAGATAAGTGGTTCAATAAACAGGGACCACGCGGCAACGCTAACCCAGCAGCAGCAGACGTGATGGAACAGGAGCAGGCGCAGGAGGAGAAGGCCACGCTTTGTGAGACACAACAACCCAGGCCTTGCATGAGGGCAAGAAGCGTGCGGATAGCATGCTTTGTACCGCCATGCAGTCATAAATGTAATAAAGATAAGTGGTTCAATAAACAGGGACCACGCGGCAACGCTAACCCAGCAGCAGCAGACGTGATGGAACAGGAGGAGGCGCAGGAGGAGAAGGCCACGCTTTGTGAGACACAACAACCCAGGCCTTGCATGAGGGCAAGAAGCGTGCGGATAGCATGCTTTGTACCGCCATGCAGTCATAAATGTAATAAAGATAAGTGGTTCAATAAACAGGGACCACGCGGCAACGCTAACCCAGCAGCAGCAGACGTGATGGAACAGGAGCAGGCGCAGGAGGAGAAGGCCACGCTTTGTGAGACACAACAACCCAGGCCTTGCATGAGGGCAAGAAGCGTGCGGATAGCATGCTTTGTACCGCCATGCAGTCATAAATGTAATAAAGATAAGTGGTTCAATAAACAGGGACCACGCGGCAACGCTAACCCAGCAGCAGCAGACGTGATGGAACAGGAGCAGGCGCAGGAGGAGAAGGCCACGCTTTGTGAGACACAACAACCCAGGCCTTGCATGTGGACAAAAAGCGTGCGGATATAGCAGCAATGCTTTTTGCCGCCATGCAGTCATAAATGTAATACAGATGAGAGGTTCAATAAACAGGGCCCGGAAACGCAACACCATCCCAGATGTTCATTGGTCATGTTACTTGGTTGGGGTCCTGGAGTGTTGCGTAGTCATTTCCAATCCAGGATTGATTCATTTTAATTTGAGTCAGACGGTCTGCATTTTCTGTAGAGAGGCGGATACGCCGATCTGTGACGATGCCTCCGGCAGCACTGAAACAGCGTTCCGACATAACGCTGGCTGCCGGGCAAGCCAGCACCTCTATTGCGTACATTGCCAGTTCGTGCCAGGTGTCTAGCTTCGATACCCAATAGTTGAAGGGTGCAGATGGATGGTTCGACACAGCTACGCCATCTGACATGTAGTCCTTGACCATCTTCTCCAGGCGATCGGTGTTGGAGGTGGATCTGCACGCTTGCTGTTCAGTGGGCTGCGGCTGCATGGGTGTCAGAAAATTTTCCCACTCCAAGGACACTGCCGATACCATTCCCTTTTGGGTACTAGCTGCGGCTTGCGTTGTTTGCTGCCCTCCTGGTCGTCCTGGGTTTGCGGAAGTCAGTCTGTCTGCGTACAACTGGCTAGAGGAGGGGGAGGATGTCAATCTCCTCTCTAAAGTCTCCACAAGGGCCTGCTGGTATTCTTCCATTTTGACCTGTCTGACTCTTTCTTCAAGCAGTTTTGGAACATTGTGTTTGTACCGTGGATCCAGAAGGGTATAAACCCAGTAATTGGTGTTGTCCAGAATGCGCACAATGCGTGGGTCACGTTCAATGCAGTCTAGCATGAATTGAGCCATGTGTGCCAGAGTCCTACCAGAATCCTCATCATCCTCTTGTGAGCGTTGTGATAGTTGTTGTGATGCATCATAGTCGTCACCTTCCTCCTGGTCTGCTTCTGCTGACCATTCGCGTTGAATTGTGGAAGTCCAACGTGCACCGCTCTGGCCCTCGTCAGTGGTGGCATGAAATTCCTGCTCCAACTCCAGCTGTTCCTCCTCCTCTTCTTCGTCATAGCTGCTGGGGCCAGCGTTCCCTGAGGCGGATGGCCTGATGTTGGTACCATCACGCTGATCGTTTTCTCCTTCAGATTCCCCCAGTTGCATCATGACAGCTGTTTCCTTGATTTTTAACATCGACCTCTTCAGTAAACACAGCAGTGGTATGGTAATGCTGACTGAAGAGTTGTCACTGCTCACAAGCAACGTGGATTGCTCAAAATTTTGGAGGACTTGGCAGAGGTCCAACATGTTGGCCCAATCGGATCCACAGAAGCTTGGCAGCTGGCCGGATGCGCCTCGGTACTGCGCCGTCATGTACTGGACCACTGCACTCTTCTGCTCGCAAAAGCGGGCTAGCATGTGCAGCGTAGAATTCCAGCGCGTAGGGACATCACACAGCAAGCGATGGTGGGGGAGATTGAAGCGCTCCTGCATCTTGGCGAGTGCCCCCGAAGCAGTACTGGAATTTCTACAATGTTTGGACACTCGACGCACCTTCAACAGCAGATCGGGCACGCCTGGGTATGTCCTCAGGAACCGCTGAACTACTAGGTTCATCACGTGCGCCAGGCAAGGGATGTGTGTCAGCTTAGCCAACCTTAAAGCGCGAATGAGATTACTCCCATTATCACACACAACCATGCCCGGTTTCAGGTCCAGCGGTGCCAGCCACAAATCCGTCTGTTCCTTTATTCCCCTCCAAATTTCCTCCCCTGTGTGCTGCTTATCCCCAAGGCAGATTAGCTTCAGCAACGCTTGCTGACGCATGCCAACAGCTGTGCTGCACTGCTTCCACGATCCTACTGCTGCTGGGTTAGCGTTTCCGGATGAGGTACAGCTTTGAGATGCGTTGGAGGAGAAGGAGTCAGAGAGGTAGGTGCTGCTGTTATCCAGTGGGAGGGACGGCGGTGCAGCTGTTTGTGGCGTGGGCAACACCCGTGCCGTAGCAGGTGAGGAATCGCTGCCAGGCTCCACAAGGTTCACCCAGTGCGCGGTAAGGGAGATGTATCGACCCTGGCCGAACGCACTCGTCCAGGTGTCAGTGGTGAGGTGAACCTTGCAGGCAACGGCATTCTTCAAGCTTCGGGTTATTTTGCTGACCACGTGCTCATGCAACTCAGGCACTGCAGAGCGTGCAAAGTGGTAGCGGCTGGGAACCACGTAACGTGGGATGGCCACTGACATCATGCCCTTGAAGCTGTTTGTCTCCACCAATCGATATGGCAGCATTTCGCAGGCCAGAAGCTTGGCTATGCTGGCTGTTACTGCCACGGCCCGGGGGTCATTTGCTGGCAATTTCCTCTTGCGCTCAAACATCTCCGACACAGACAACTGAACCGTAGCGCTGCACACGGAAGGGCTGTTGGTTGTTGTGTTTGATGAACACTGGGAGACCTCAAGAGCACTACTCCGGAAAGTGACAGTGTCAGCGTCGTCTGATGTTTGTGAATGTTGTGAACCACGCAATGGCTGGGCTACTGCTGCTGCTGAGGCGGGTCTGGTGGTGAGTCTGGTGAACCCAAGGGAGGCAGTGTTGTTTCTGGTACCCTGTCCTGACGCGTTTGCCCAAAGAGTGGGATGTTTGGATAGCATGTGACGGCTCATGCTGGTGGTGGAGAGGTTGTTAATATTTTTCCCCCTGCTCAGGCGGGTCTTGCACACCTTGCAAATCGCCATGGTAACATCCTCAGTGCAGTCTTCAAAGAAAGCCCAGACTTTGGAGCACCTGCCTCCTTGCTGGCGATTTCTGTTTGCTCCTCTTTTGCCTCTCACTTGAACTTCCACGCTTGTGGTGCCTGAAATTGCGCGCCGCCTACCTTGTGGCACAAGGCGAACTCGTGCAGCAGTGTGTTCTTCAACAGACTCATCTGTGCTGCTGCTACGACGGCGATGTTCTCGTTCACAAACAAAATCTGGGTCTCTGTCCACATTGTCCATACCCTCCTCTTCCATCTCCTCAAACTCGTCATATGTCATTGTGGGCCACCGCCGTGGAGTAGAGCTCCCCACAACAACCTCTGCGCAGCACACTCCAACGTCGTCTTCCAGATCTTGTCGGCCGACCTCCTGCAATTGCAACCCCTCCTGCCCAAATTGCTCTGGGATTTGGGTTTCCGAGTCCTCTTCGGACTCGCCTTGTATTTCAGTGCGCGGTGCATTTCCCACAGTTAACGGTTGTGAATCCAGGCACAACATTTCTGGCTGTTCCTCCATTGACCTTTGAAAGGTGGAAGTTTGTTGGGCTGGGAATAGCTCCTGCGAATACCCCATTGTGTCCTGAGGTAATTCATCGGACTGGTTATCTGGCAGTTGTGTGCGTGGTGTCGCTGCCGGTTGTGTCAGCTTTGTGCCCACTGGCTCCTTGTAACTGGCTGAGGACTCGGACCTCGTGCGTGATGTGCTGGTGCTGCTTAACCCACTGCTGGACGCTTGAGAGGTCATCCAAGTAATTATCTGGTCCTGTTCTTTTGGATTTGTGAGGGTTGTTGTCCTGGACAACATGGGCGGTATTGAGTGGGTTTTCTTAGGTGCTCCCCTGTGGCCTGTACGTGAACCGTCAGGGGAAACACCTCTTCCCTTGCCCCTCCCTCTTTCACCGGATTTCTTCCTCATTTCACTTATCCTTACAGTACACGCTGACTGGCAGCAGTACAGTGGCAGTACAGAAATGCTATACAGTACCACTATTCCCAGCAGCGACACAGAGCACAATGCTATACAGTGACGGGTGAGCGGTGTACCACTATTCCCAGCAGCGACACAGAGCACAATGCTATACAGTGACGGGTGAGCGGTGTACCACTATTCCCAGCAGCGACACAGAGCACAATGCTATACAGTGGCGAACGAGCGGTGTACCACTATTCCCAGCAGACACAGAACAGTACACAGAATGCTATATAGTGTGGCTGAACGAGCGGTGTACCACTATTCCCAGCAGACACAGAACAGTACACAGAATGCTATATAGTGTGGCTGAACGAGCGGTGTACTACTGTTCCCAGCAGACACAGAACAGTACACAGAATGCTATATAGTGTGGCTGAACGAGCGGTGTACTACTGTTCCCAGCAGACACAGAACAGTACACAGAATGCTATATAGTGTGGCTGAACGAGCGGTGTACTACTGTTCCCAGCAGACACAGAACAGTACACAGAATGCTATATAGTGTGGCTGAACGAGCGGTGTACCACTGTTCCCAGCAGACACAGAACAGTACACAGAATGCTATATAGTGTGGCTGAACGAGCGGTGTACCACTGTTCCCAGCAGACACAGAACAGTACACAGAATGCTATATAGTGTGGCTGAACGAGCGGTGTACCACTATTCCCAGCAGACACAGAACAGTACACAGAATGCTATATAGTGTGGCTGAACGAGCGGTGTACTACTGTTCCCAGCAGACACAGAACAGTACACAGAATGCTATATAGTGTGGCTGAACGAGCGGTGTACTACTGTTCCCAGCAGACACAGAACAGTACACAGAATGCTATATAGTGTGGCTGAACGAGCGGTGTACCACTATTCCCAGCAGACACAGAACAGTACACAGAATGCTATATAGTGTGGCTGAACGAGCGGTGTACTACTGTTCCCAGCAGACACAGAACAGTACACAGAATGCTATATAGTGTGGCTGAACGAGCGGTGTACTACTGTTCCCAGCAGACACAGAACAGTACACAGAATGCTATATAGTGTGGCTGAACGAGCGGTGTACTACTGTTCCCAGCAGACACAGAACAGTACACAGAATGCTATATAGTGTGGCTGAACGAGCGGTGTACTACTGTTCCCAGCAGACACAGAACAGTACACAGAATGCTATATAGTGTGGCTGAACGAGCGGTGTACCACTATTCCCAGCAGACACAGAACAGTACACAGAATGCTATATAGTGTGGCTGAACGAGCGGTGTACTACTGTTCCCAGCAGACACAGAACAGTACACAGAATGCTATATAGTGTGGCTGAACGAGCGGTGTACTACTGTTCCCAGCAGACACAGAACAGTACACAGAATGCTATATAGTGTGGCTGAACGAGCGGTGTACTACTGTTCCCAGCAGACACAGAACAGTACACAGAATGCTATATAGTGTGGCTGAACGAGCGGTGTACCACTGTTCCCAGCAGACACAGAACAGTACACAGAATGCTATATAGTGTGGCTGAACGAGCGGTGTACCACTGTTCCCAGCAGACACAGAACAGTACACAGAATGCTATATAGTGTGGCTGAACGAGCGGTGTACTACTGTTCCCAGCAGTGACACACAATGACTGGGGGGGACCCTGGCTAGCGTGGCTGGAGCGCGAACTACCCTGCCTGCCTACCCAAAGCTAAACCCACAGACAAATGGCGGAGATATGACGTGGTTCGGGTATTTATTTACCCGAACCACGTGACAGTTCGGCCAATCAGAGCGCGTTCGGGTCCGAACCACGTGACCCGTTCGGCCAATCACAGCGCTAGCCGAACGTTCGGGGAACGTTCGGCCATGCGCTCTTAGTTCGGCCATATGGCCGAACGGTTTGGCCGAGCACCGTCAGGTGTTCGGCCGAACTCGAACATCACCCGAACAGGGTGATGTTCTGCAGAACCCGAACAGTGGCGAACACTGTTCGCCCAACACTAGGTAAGAAGTCAACCAAAGCAAATTCTAAGCAATTAAAGCGGACCTGAACTCGGAACGTTCTCTCTGCTCTAAGGCTGCCTTCACAGTGGGACGTTACAGGCGCACGTTAGAGCAGCCTGTAACGCAGCCCACCTCACAGTAATGAAAAATCAATGGGCTGTTCACAGTGCCCACGTTGCGTTACAGTGTAACGCTGGACGTTCAAAGAAAGTGCAGCATGCCGTGCGTTATATGCGGTTTTAGCTGCGTTAGACTGTTTGCACGTGCTCAGAGGAGGAGGGGAGAGTCCGCTATTGTCTCTAGCCACATGGCTAATTAATATTCACTGCACTGTGTGACGTGCAGTGTTTACTTCCTGGAGCGCCACTTTGTGTGGCAATTGGCTGGCGGGACCACGTGATGCGGAGTGTTCCGATCACGTGGTCTCTGGACGCATGCGTCATTTTCATCCGATAGTATGCGTCAAAAAGCACGCATCACGGACGCATCAAGTGATGCATAACGCGGTTCTATACAACATCCAACTTCAAAGCTCACATGCATTGCGTTAGGGGCAAGTTATGTGACCTTAACGTCGCACCTAACGCAACGTCTTAGTGGGAAAGAGCCCTAAAAGGTACGCAATAGCCTAATAACCTTTAATGAAAAACATTTCTTTGTTACAGTTATTACAAATCCGAAAATAAATCTGCAGTTTGTCTACTTCCTGCTTTCATAGAAGCGGACATGTTTTTATCATCCTGTGCTTTTAAATTAGCTTTTTCTGCCATCTTTGCCATGGCAGTCATGTGACACAGGGGAGAGATCACATTCCAACTTGTGATTAGACACAACTGAAGGGGAATGAAATAGGGTAAACTCTCTAAATACATACAGGGTGCATTTCTCCATGTTTTCCTTCTGTCCCGTGCAAGAGTTCAGGTCCACTTTAAATGCTTGTCTCACATGGGCCAATGTTGATGTTCATGATTCCACCATTAAGAGAACATTGAGTGGTGATGGTGTGTATGGCAGAGTAACATAGAGAAAGCCACTACAAATTCTGTCCATCTACAAATTGCTAAAGATTATGTGGACAAAATAAGGATACTGGAAAAATGTTTTGTTGACAGATGACGTAAAAATAGAGCTTTTTAGCTTAAATGAGCAGCCTAACATTTGGAAGAAAATAAACAATGGATACGAAACTTATCTTGTTTGTGAAACATGGAAGTGTTTGTGTCTGTTTTGTTGCAACTGGACCTGGACAGCTTACCATAATTGATTGAATAATGGATTTGGAACTACCAGATAATACTAAAGAAAAACATCAAGACATCTGTCTGTGAACTGAATCTCAAAATGTGTTGCTCTGGTTATTTCCTGATGAAGCGGGATTGAACCTGCGAAATGTGTCGCAATGTGGAGCATTTAAAAAAATATTATTTTTTACTAAATATCAACAGATCTTGTTTCTACTTACTGGGGAGGTAAGTCCACCAGTACCTTCTTTTTTTTTTAAACAGATTTTAAAATGCTTTTATACTATTTTTGTGCCTCTGTTCCAACCTCCTTAACCTGAGTGGGGACAGGTCCTAATTCTCTCCAGCTGCATACACATTGGTTGCCTTTGTGGTTACCCACATTTGTGAGTATAAGCTTATATGTTGTTCCCTTTTAACCATCTCTGCAACATAACCTACTTCACAATATTAGGCTCTCGGTGTACCCTTTTTGAATCTCAAAAGACAGCAATACTATAAAATCAAGTAATTCTACCAAATAATGGTTAAAGTTAATGCCCTGGAATGGCCAATTTGATAACCTAATGGAAAGATTGTGGAAAGACCAAAAGTAAGCGGTTCAACAAATCCAACAACATCATGAGCTGAAGCTGTTCTGTATGGAGGGATGGGATGACATTTCTCCAAGTTAATGTGCAGGAGAATTAGGATTTGCTTTTTTATTTGAGGAGGACACTTCGCTTTACAGCTGTAGGATGGCAAAGCTGTAGGTGCGCAGGTACGCGTGGCCAGGAGCGCTCTGCATGTGCGCACTACGGCACACTGACGTCATTATTTGTTGACCTGGACTGAGCTGTGGCAGTGGATTTACAGTACAAAGGAGGGAGATGGAGGAGAACGAGCGGAGCGGTGGGTATGAGGACAGCATCTGATACATGCCTGTTCCTCCTGTTTTTGTTTAATTGTTTAGCTCTGGTATCCTTTAAAGAGGAATACCAGTGAAAATATTGTAATTAAAAAAAGTGCTTAATTTTTAAAATAATTATGTATAAATGATTTAGTCAGTGTTTGCCCATTGTAAAAGCTTTCCTCTCCCTGATTTACATTCTGACATGTACTGTATCACATGGTGACATTTTTACTGCTGGCAGGTGATGTCACTGGAAGTAGCTGCTGCTTGCTTTTTTGGCAGTTGGAAACAGCTGTAAACAGTTATTTCCCACAATGCAACAAGGCTCACAGGCAGGAAACTGCCAGGACCATGGTCCTCCCAGTTTCCTGTGGGAGGGGTTTCACCACAATATCAGCCATACAGAGCCCCTTGATGATCCGTTTGTGAAAAGAAATAGACTTCTCATGGGAAAGGGGTATCAGCTACTGATTGGGATGAAGTTCAATTCTTGGTCACGGTTTCTCTTTAAGCTTATGGTGAGGCATACTGCAGGTACTTATCAACCTTCACCACAAAACTTATAATTAAAATGTGGATGACTTCATAACCTATATGCATTTAACTTTTTCTCCTGAGTTTTCTCCTAGGTGATATTTTAAAATGTTGTAAATAAAATGCCCTTTAAACCCACAGCAACCGGAAAATACTCAAAATAATTTTGGTAGTACTTTTCAACAACTTTTTTGAGACTATTTTCACTTGCAAAGTGCTGAAAAGTTATTTGAAAGAGAAGATGAAAATGTATCTCTAAGGAGAAAACTCAGGAGAAAAAGTGAATTGCATCTGGTCCCTTATGTTTTACAGGAACTAAAGCCACTTTCACCCCACCATACAACTTACACTCAGCTAATTTACAAAGAAATCAAAGTTTTGGCTACTACTATAGATATCAAAACTATACGTTCCTCAAAAATGACAGCTTTCAACCCACATCCAAAATATACAGTCAGGAAATACAGTACTATAGTATCTGCTCAGAAAATGAAGATTAGATAGAAAGCTCTCTCATATCTCAGGAGTGATTCATTCTCCATGTTTACTATAATACCGCAAAAATGTTTTATGTGCGTGCAAGAAAATATCGCGAGGGAAAAAAGGGCGCGGGGGGATAACAAATTGCCGTGGCTTGATAACGAAATCTCATTAACGAAAAAATTTGTTTTCAAGTGGGCGCAAAGTGAAACGACAACATGTTAATGTTAAGTACCATTTTTAAACAGACGGGAAATCAAAACATAAAGATATTTACTTTAAAAACTATAACATAATTCAAGAATACAACTTAACTTAACACTACTCTCACACAGAACCCTCCCCTGGTGGTGCCTAGCCCTAACCACCCCCCCCTGGGCTGGTGGTGCCTAACCCTTACAATCCCCGGAGGTGCCTAACCCTAACCACCCCCCTGGTGATGCCTAACCCTAACCACCCCCCCCTGGGCTGGTGGTGCCTAACCCTTACAATCCCCGGAGGTGCCTAACCATAACCACCCCCCTGGTGATGCCTAACCCTAACCACCCCCCTGGTGATGCCTAACCCTAACTACCCCCCTGGTGGTGCCTAACCACCCCCCCTGGGCTGGTGGTGCCTAACCCTAACAATCCTCCATGGTGCCTAACCATAACCTCCCCCCCTGGTGGTGCCTAACCCTAAGACCCCCCCTGGTGATTCCTAACCCTAACCACTCCCCCTGCACAAACACCCTTACAAACGTAGAAACAATAACATATTTGATAACATAAAATCTGTACATACAAACAAATTTGCTTAATAAAATGCTTGTGAAATCTAACAATACTTATTGTTAAATATTACCCAAAGAAAGCCTAGATTGTCATAAAAAAAATAAAACTATATATGTATCATTATGATGGCATAGTTAATAAAAAATTATTGTTGTATCAATTGCGACACAGTGGATATGCCAAAATAGTCAGAAATCTTGGATTAAAAAAAATGGATAAAAACACAGGAATGCAAAGTGGTTAAAATCTCAAAATGTTTTACATAAAAATACAAAAGCATGCATAATCATGGTATTGTTTGCAACGAGATCATTGGCCATCTCTAACCAGAAGAAAGAAAAAAAATGCAGATGATACCTCTAAGGTTCTAGAAATGGACCAATCAACTGCTGCAGTGGCTACACCATATAATTATAATTTCATTGAAACCTTTGAGGCCTCTTTCACAGTGCGATGTTAACGTCGCACATTAGAAAATGTTCCAATGCAGACTAACGCACAGCAATGCAAAGTCTGTGTGACATTCACAGTGTACACGTTGTGTTAGACTGTTTGCACATGCTCAGTGACTAGCCACATGGGTAATTAATATTCACTGCACTGTGGTGACGTAACCTGGACTCGTAGTGTTGTCCGGATCATGACTGAATCGTTCATTTGATCCGGATCTTTTTTGTGAGTCGAATCATCCGGATCATCACAATGAAAGATTCGGTTTACAGTGGATGTCTGTCTGGAAGAAACAGGAACATACAAAATGTACAGTGCAGGGAAAGTCCTGTCCTGCTAGTCATTTCACCGAGTCTGCTACCCTAGTAAAATGATTCAAATGATTTGGTTCAAAGATCCGGATCTTTTCATTGATCCGATTCAAATCATCCGATTCCTTGAAAAGATCTGGACTTCCCATCACTATCCTGGAGCAGCTGTTCTATCAGTATAGATAGAACAAAAAGAGCTCACCAAGAGCCACATAACACGGCTCAATCTGACGTCCAACTTCAACACCACCACGCGTTGCGTTAGGGGCACGTTATGCTACCTTAACGTCCCCTAAAACGCAACGTCTTGGTGTGAAAGAGGCCTTAAACAAAATTAGCAAGCATAACATTTTTATCACCTGAAAAGGATTTGCACCTCATTGACCAGCCTTGCTTCTATGCACCATAAAACAATCAATTAATCAGTGGATTGCTTCAGTTAACCATTTATGTCACATGGACGTGAGCTTCACATCCACAGCGGTAGCTGCTAGAGCCGCAGGGTCGCACTAGTCACGTCCCTGCAGTTTGGGGGGATTGCAGGTGATCGGGCGGGCAGATGCCCATGATCGCGCTGTTACCGGGAGCATGGGGAGATTGGCTGCAGGGTACAAAAGTCCCCTGTGCCAATCCGTACATTACCACCAAGAATTAACACCGTTTTTTTTTCAAAAACAGTGTTTATTCTTACATAGAGCCGCAGCGTTATCTCGCACCGTGATTTCTGCCGCCCGATCGTTAAAGGAGTTATCAGGCATTTCTAAGTAAAATAAGAGCTACTACTTATCCGGGGCTTCGTCCAGCCCCAAGCTCCCAGCATGTCCCTCTTCGCAGCTCTACAGTCAGCCGCCGCTGCCTCCCGGTCCCCGGCAATGATGTCAGGCTGACCTGGAGTCGGCCTGTACTGTGCCTGTGCAAGCGGCGCTGTCAACAGGGCCGGGCCGAGGCATAGGCTGGAGAGGCTCCAGCCTCAGGGCGCAGTGTAGGAGGGGGCGCACAATTCATTCAGCTGTCATTTCTAATTGTGTATGAAGTAGAAAGAAATAAGAAAAGGGGATACATAGCAGTGGCTGCAAGCCAGATAACTAGATATTAAGGTGTTGGGGAGGTTGTGGGCCCTGTGGCCCTCTTAGTCTAATAGCAATCAGTGTGTGACAGCTGGGGTGGGAGGGACGGAGGGGCGCACTTTGGTGTCTCAGCCTTGGGTGCTGGAGGACCTTGTCCCGGCTCTGGCTGTCAATCACCGCCATGTGGACCAGAGCGTACTGCGCAGGCGTGCTGTGCCTGCGCAGTACGCTCCGGTCCATGTGGCGGTGATTGACAGCGCCGCTCGCACAGGCACAGTTCAGGCCGACCTCCAGGTCAGCCTGACGTCATTGCCAGGGACCGGGAGGCCGCGGTGGCGAACGGCTGATGGCAGAGCTGTGGCGAGGGATATGGTAGGAGCTTGGGACTGGATGAAGCCCCGGGTAAGTAGCACTTATTTTACTTAGAAATGCCTGATAACTCCTTTACATTTATGAATGGGAACAAAGTTCCCATGCATTCATCTCCCCGCCAGCACTGTGATCGCAGGTTTCCATTGAAACCTTGCTTCACTTCCCCAGTTACAATGTAGCAATACATTGTATCCTATGTAGCGTACTTGTACGCTACATAGAGTTTTGCTCAACAGGGACATCTTGTGGCCAGATAGTAAAATACACCTACTGACTTTAGGGCCTATAATTAATAAATAAAGGGCTAAAAATTAAAGATGGATGTAAAACTGAAAAAATGCACCTTTATTTCCAAATAAAATATTGTCACCATACATTCTACTAGGGATATAATTTTAACATTGCAATAACCGGGACAAATGGCCAAATAAAATGTGTGGATTTCAATTATGGTAGCATGAATTATTTTAAAACTATAATGGCCGAAAACTGAAAAATAATGATTTTTTTTCAATATTTTCATATTATTCCCATAATAATGCATTTAGAATAAAATAATTCTTAGCATAATGTACCACCCAAAGAAAGCCTAATTGGTGGTGGAAAAAAACAAGGTATAGATGATTTTGTTTTGCTAAGTAGAGATAAAGTTATTGGGGAATGAATGGGAGGAGTGCTGAAATGTGAAAATTCCTCTCGTCCATAAGGTGAAAAATACCCGGGGGCTGAAATGGTTAACCTGTGCAACTCCATGGAGGCTAGAAACACACTAGACAGAAACGCTAAAATTTTTGCCACTATTGAAAGTCTATGGAACACAAGTAAAAATGCATAAATGTGTTTTTTACATTGTGCGCTTTTTGAAAACACACAATTTGCAGCATAATTTTCAAAAACGCATGTAAAACGCGCATAATGTATCTCAATTGAGACACAAAGGAATGTGTTTTTACAAGCATTTTTTGTATAGAAAAAAAAAAAAAAAAAAGTTATTGTCTTTTATTCGATTGATTAGGAAAATGAATTAAAAAAAAAAGCAAATGCAAAACCCACCCCAAAAAAACCCACATATAAACACATTAAAATTGCAAATGCATACAAAAACACACCAAAAAGAATGTACAGTGCAAAAAAAACCAAACAAACCCAAAATACTATCTAGAAGTGTCGCTTGCAAATTTTTGGTAAAGTCTGTTTTGCATTGAAAATTCTATTTGTGCGGAAACACAAAAACCCTGACATTTTTACCACGAAAAAATTTACTAAAAGCGCAAAAAATAAAACTTATTTTCAATGTCATTTTCTCTCAAAAACTGAATTTAACATTATTTTTGCAAAAATTAACGCTAAAAGTATATTGGCATATGTGCTTGTCACTACTGCCTAGTGTGCAACTGTCACATATTTTGAAGCCTTATAAACGGTTCCTTCCATAATCACATTTTTTCGTCAAGAATCTTTCATACCTGTGTCTCTGTAGAGAAGAAGGTCTCTCTGGTGTAAATGATACTGCTGATTCCGGTGGCCTTGACCAAGACACTCCACTTATATGCTGAAGCTTAGAACTTAATTCTGTCATCATGTTAGATTTGACTGTAGAGCCCGGAGAAATTTTTTCTTGGGAGTAGTCTTCCCAAGGAAGTGTGGGAGATTTCCGCTGAGAATCCTTGGCTGCCTCTGCAGGAGCACTGAGTGAAGGCCCTTTTGATGATGTCAGTGTAAAGACATTGTCTGTGCAGGGAGACACTGAAACAGTGGTATTAGTAGCAGTAATGGGGTCTCTGAGTATTCCAGGTGTTCTACTTGGGAAAGTCCGAGACCGAATCTTATTTTGGAGAACAGCCTTTTCAGCACCAAATGCTTGCCCATCTAGATAAGTGATATAAGTATCCAGAAGTTCTGTTCCTTCTGTTGAAAGGCCAGACATGCTTGACAATGTAGAAACACTACTAATGGTCTCTAAATGATGATCACTACTGCTTCGACTGTCAATTTCCTCAATACCAGAATCAGTTACAGTCTCTATAGTATCTGAAGCTGGTATTTGGATTGATGATACAACAGAGGAAAAGTTGACATGAGGTTCTTTGAGTTCTGATGTCCCCTGGGTTAAATTGGCTACTTCACTGTCATAAGAAGTGAGGCTAGAGGTGGTAGAATCTAGAGCAGGAGTGCTACTAGAGTCAGGAGGAGGCGGGGGCACAGGAGGAGGCAAGTTTGCCACTGCACCCGATGAACCTGGTGGGGAATCAGGCTTGTCAAAACTGTTTGAAAATTCTAAAGGTGGAGGAAGTGGGTCTGTAAATAAAAACTCATCATCTACATCGATAGAAGGTGCTGGGGGTGGCAAGACTAATAATGGGAGACCATTCTCTTTGGAATTGGTTTCATGGGGTTCTGCATTTGTGCTAGGTAATGGAACATGATTTACTGCTATGTTGACAACTGGTCTTTCATTTTTTGCCTCTTTATTTGAGGAAACCTTATTATTTTCTTGTTCGTCTTTGTGAGTTGAGTTTTCCATGAAACGTACATGTAATTCTATTTTTTCTGAGCCGTCTGACCTCTTCTCCCAAGCTTTACCATGTTCCACTCCTTGGAGTAACAAGAGGGCGGGAGATCGGTGGCCAGAACTTTCATCTGATTTTCTTTCACCTGTTGGAGACACCATGGAAGATTTGTAGTCCATCTCTTTTCTTTTGACAGGACCTGAATCCCACAGTCGGTGGGGAGAGCTGCTCCGAGATTCCATTGGTGACTTTTGCTCTGCAAATCGTGGAGATGATGGGCGTGACTTTCTTTCTTCTATTTCATTCCTACTGTGCTGCTGTGACTCTTTTAAAGCTCTTTCTCTTGCTGCTAAAGCAAGGCCCAGAGGAGAATTAGGATCTAGGATTTTTCCTGTCAAAGGATGTATAAGAGGGGTGGATCCTGCTACTGGATTAACACTGGACATTGTCATGGAACTAGAACATGACTGTAGCTGTGGTAAATAAGTGGAACACACAGTGCTAAATGCGCTAGTGGTACTGGGTCCATATATTTTGCCAGATTTTGGCTGGTATGAATACCCACTAGTAAGGTCTCTATTTACAGGAGCCCCATAACTGGGAACATTCAAGTGCATGTACGGTTCACTAGAAAACATGCCCTCATCAATAGATTTGGAATGTTTCAATCTTGGGGCAGGAGCAGGCTCTGTATCTTCATCAGTGGACAAGAAAAGAGCAGATTTTCGACGGGCTTCGTTAAACCACTCACGGTCCCGCCGTGCTGCACCAACAATAGCTGCTCCAAACTGGCTTGTGAAGTCAATGTTATCCCTCAGCTGCAAAGAAGGGATAGGATCTGGCTGGGTTTCAGCTTCCATACTACTGCCTTGACTGCTCCTTCCACTACTACTGGTTGATGGGGCCTTGATAATGATTGTAGGTATAGGAATGGAACTTTTTTCATGAGATTTGGACTGTTGCTGGTGATGAGACTGGTATTGCTGCTGTTGTTGTTGCAAGTGCTGCTGTTGTTCATTCTCCACCTTCACCTGTTTAACTAATTGACCTTTTCTACGCACTGCTTTGGGTGGGACGTACATTGCCGTGCTGGCTGCTCTAGCAGGTAGATTAAAATAACGCATTTCTTGAGCCTGGGATCTCCAGCTCCTCATGTTGGCAGCCCCCATCCTAACATGGTCCTCTGCTCCTTGTTCAGAATCCTGATGGTATAGTTGCTGGAGCTTCTCCCGACGCTGCGATGCCTCCATCATTTGCTGGTCAAAAATACTTGTTTCCTGACGCATGTTGGGGGAGAATAGCTTGGACTCACCACTTTGATTGAAGTTTGATCTCAAAACTGGGCTAACCCTGGGTGAAGCAGAAGGGGCAGTATTGTACGGTGGGTCGGGAGGAGAAGTAGTTGGAGGGGGAGGGATATCTTCTGAACTTGGAACAGAAAGACTGCGGTTAAATTTCATGGGAGGGGCAGACAAGAATGGCTTTTCCTCATCTCCAGCACCTATAAGATATGAGATAGTAAATGGGAGTGACTGTAAGCTATCTAAAGAAAGAAACATTATTTAAAAACAGAGGGTTTTTTTGTGTGTGTTTTGTAATCTATCACAAGTTCTGTAATAATGGTCATAAGTAGGGTAATGGTTAATGTAAGACGTTATTTATGCTGTGTTTTCACCAGACTGTACTGTGTATCTATACCTTTTTTTAATATTGCATTTAAGTCCTCCGAGATATTTTGGGCATGATCCAATTCACTTTTCTTCAAGTTTTCTCCTATTGTGTTTTACCGATACAATGCCTTTCAAGCCACCAGCAAGCAAGAAAATACTAAAATAATAATTAAAAAAATAAATAAAATAAAAATAATAATTTTGGCAGTACTTTTTCACCTACTTTTTGGTATTGCATAGTGCTAAAAATCTATCTCTAAGAAGAAACTTAGGAATAAAAGTGAATTGGATCGGTCCCATTGTATTCTATGGCCCTTATGCAATTCACTTTATCTCCTGGGGATAACATTTCATCTTCTGTTTAAAGTAACTTTACAAAAATTGTGTAATTTAAAAGGTACTAAAAGGTAGGTGAGAAAGTTCTGTCAAAATTATTTTGAGTATTTTCTTCATTGCTGGTGGTTTAAAGGGCATTTTAAGACAAGGGCCCATATGCAATTAACTTTTTCTCCTGAGTTTTCTCCTAGGTGGTATTTTTAAACTTATCAATAAAATACCTTTTAAGGCACCAGCAAGCAAGAAAATACTCAAAATAATTTTGATAGTACTTTTTCATTTACTTTTTGGTACTTTTTTAGTTGAAAAGTACTGGAAAGTTATTTTAAATAGAAGATGAAAAATTATCTCCCAGGAGAAAACTCAGGTGAAAAAGTGAATTGCATATGTGCCAAGATGTGAAAATATCACCTAGGAGAAAACTTAGGAGATAAAGTGGATTGCATATAGGCCAATGGCCCCTTTTGAATTCACTTATTCTTTTTTTTCTAGGAGTTTTCTCCTAGGTGATATTTTCATACCTTGTCATAAAATGCCCTTTAAACCACCAGCAAGTAAGAAAATACTCAAAATAATTTTGATTGTACTTTTTCACCAACATTTAGGTAATTTTTGAATTGTAAAATGTTTAAATGTTATATTAAAGAGAATGTGGAAATGATCTCCTAGGAGATAACTCAGGAGAAAAAGTTAATTGCCTATATATTTTGATGCAGTAGCTGTAATTCTATACATATTTATTTGTTTTAGACTTTACCTAATGAGGTCAGAAGAGTTCAGTGAAACATGTCAGAGGTGCTAAATGTTAGATTACACAGTTGGCAGTGTAACTTGGCCTGAGGAAGTGCATCTCTGGCCACCACGAAACGCGTTGCCATGGTGCACATACAATATTCTTATTTTGGTTTTATTTATTTTTTATTTTGTTTTACTAACTGTATTGTTCCCCCTTGTATTTATACTTCACCCTCTAGCTTCCAGCCAGCTTCACAGATTTGGCAATTTACCCCATTTTTTCTCCCAAAAATTTTGTTGGTTGCCCTTTTGAGCAGCCCTGTCTAGTTAGTAAATTTCTATTTTACCAAATAACCCTATTTTTTCTTACCTACTGCACCATCTGGCCACAAGTTGTCTC